>NC_140932.1:111563149-112163149 GCF_014529385.1 Adiantum capillus-veneris | reverse complement strand
TTAGCATTGTTCGGGACATGAAAAAGCATGACAGGTTAACATGCTTTCACCCTTATACTCTTTAGCCACTTCTCTTCAAAACAATTCACCCTCCATATTTTAAAGCAAAGTGAGCCAAGCTACTTTGTAAATTAGCAGGTTATATGTTTCGAATGTTTTGGGAAGTGCTCAAATTCTATCTTTGGACCAATGCTTAGGCTTTCCAATCGAGCTCTATCCCAGCGGTAGACATAGGATATTTGTACATAACTTCTGAGACTCTATTGATCAAAAGCCTTTCATTTAAATTCAAACTCTGTTGCACCACCATGTGGTCAATCATAAGACTCAGGGGAGATGGAAACAATATGCTACACCCAACCTACCCCGAACCCTCTTATAGGCTGGTCCAGCCATCGTGTTCATTTCCATTAGGTCCTGCCAGATTTGGCTATCCTTGGCCTTACTTTCCTTTTTCTTGGAGAAGTGTTTTCGTCCTCGGAAACAAAAGTGGGGTGTTTTTTCGTAATTACACTACTGTTTTCCCAAGTGGCACCTTTAACTCATTCAATCTATTCAACCTTTTGGAGTTTCTCTTCGGTATTGAGGTGTATTCCTAGGCGTTTAAAGACAACCCTCCAAAAGTGATTGTTAAACATGGGATCACGATCACTCACAATGTTGCTACGAAATCCATATAACCTATAATTGTCAACAAACAACTTTGCTAAATTTGGAGCTTTAATAGTGTATTTGGTCGGAATAAACTTACAAAGTTTAGCTAACCGGTCTACAATCACCCATTCAGATCATGTATGTGTATGGTGGTTGGTAGGCCCACTATGAAATCCATTGAGATACTCTTCCATTTTCCATTGGGAATCTCCAAAGGATGCAAGAGACCTCTTGAATTTAGGCTCTTTGCTTTATTAGCTTGAAATTTTTGGCAATGCAAGGCAATCTCGAATATACCCATGTAAATCTAGCCAGTAAAACTCTTCTCGTATGAGTACAATGTAAGTTTTCATGCCAGGGTTCTTTGTACTAGGATTGTCATGACACTTAAAAAGAAGTTGGTGTTAGATGTCTATGTCGGTCAGTATACAAACTCTCCCCTTGTGGAGTAGATACCAACCATCTATGAAAAACATCTTTCATCTTTGCAGCTCATAACTCAAGAGAGGAGAAATGAGTATAGAAGAAGTAGAGACACTGCCAGTATTTAATTAAGTAATAGATAACCCTCTTTTTGACATAAATCCACACCTAGTATTTTGTGAAGGATTTGGGGGGTGGCCTCTATAACACCTACATTTTAACAAGATATATGAGGAAAATAAAAGTAGCTCTTGCGAGATATGGAATCCGATCTCCACTCACAAACTCACTCACCCTTGCATACACAAAACCTTGCCTATACTTGACTAGCTTCCCTCTTCGTTATCATAGCCCTAGCTATGATCAATTGCACTCAAGGAATCAAAAAGAACACTAAATCTTGGGGGGAAACACGAAAGAAATCTATGCACTTTTATTCATAAACACCATACCTCCACACCATCTCATCGGCCCTTGCATATGTTAGATAGGGCTCCATAGTCGCTTCCAACTATGTACATAAACTCATCAGAAACCATTAGTTATAAAGAAACTCATGATGCTCATCTAATGATTGGCATGGGGAAAATGGGAAAACACCCTTCCATTCACAAATGACAAAGGGATTTCAACCCTACCTACATCACAGACACACGCATACAAGGGAGCTCCGATTCTGCACGCAACTTCCATCACCGGAATGCAAGAAGAGGGGTGAAAGTGCAAAGGTCACCCCCTATTTTCATGGCCCTCTTGATGAGATACACACTCTCCAAGCACGTATCCAGGCCCTTGCACACATACACAGACATGGGCACCTCAACTATAGAACCTCCATGCACCACCATAGGCAGCAGCAATAGAGGCTTCCTTCTTCACATATGAAACCGCCAACTCACTCACGATCCCAAGCTGATAAAAGTTTGATTTTTATTTATATATTAAGTGCATTTACTCCCTCTTTGAAGTCCCGACACTTCAATGTAAATAAACATTTGTACCCGACACAACTAGCCGGCATGTGTAGAGTCAGTTGGCACACACGGCTTTTGTACACTTTGTACAAACATGCTTTATTTAAATCAAAGTGGCACAAAAGCACAAAAAAAACCACTTATAAAATTCTTAGGGGTGGATCACATCATTCCTCAAAAACACATCACATATATATTCCCCCCTCCCCCCCCCCCCCCCCAAAGAAGCATGGAACACTTCATGTAGACACTCTAACATCAAGCACTCACTCTATATGGTTCTCATTTTAAGAAGGAATCAAAGCTCATGATAGCACCAAAAAGTGTGGCTACTCTCACTGACCATTTCCATATTTCACTTACCAACCATAGACATGGCATACCAAGAGCGACCTCTCTTGATGAAGGAAAAGCCAACGTGTGATATCAAACATATTGTTAAGTATGGAGCCTGATTTACCCTTGTAATTTTATGTGGTAAAAGTGCACATTTGTAAGGCCCCCATTATGAGGAGAAGCCATCGTGCGTAAAGGAAAATCACTCACTGGAAACCAAAATTTTCACGGACAAGAATCAGGGGCAACTTTAAAGGCCTCGGGGGCCTCTGCCCCCGAGATTTTTTTTTTGGCCGGAATATTCTTTTTTGCCGGAATATTATGGCCTGACGACGGCCGAAAAGTGGTCGGAAAACAACCGGCCGGTTGGCCAGTGGCCGATAGTCAATGGTCGATGGCCGGTGGTCGAAAGTCAATGGTCGGTGGCCGAATTCAAAAGCGGACTTGTCTTCTCAAGGGCGGCCACACATGGGCGGATTGGAGGGTTCGATTTGGACTTATTCGCACAAGGGCGGCTACACATGGCTGTCTCTCATAAGAGAGGGCAACCCTTTTGGCCTATAAAAGGAGGCCATTTCTACACACATTTTATAGTGTGAAGTTGATGCAACAAGGTGAGTGTGAGGTGGTGAGAGTGAAGCAAGGCGGGAGCTCCATTAAGGGTATAATCCCTTTGTAAACTACTTCTTGTTTTGAAGTACTAAAGCCATTGAGTGGCTGCTTTCCCGTGGACGTAGCCCACATTGGGTGAACCACGTATATCGTGTGTACTCTCTCTCTCTCTCTCTCTCTCTCTACTCTATAATCTCGTGTATATAAATCTGTCTCTCTCCATTAAGTAATCTACTCAATTATCTATTTAGCTACGTCTTATTTCCTAACAACTGGTATCAGAGCAAGGTTTGCTCGTAGCTAAATTATCTCAAGGAAAGGATTCCTTGAATTGAGTGGGAGTTATGGCGGAGGAAGGGAAGCTCAAGATTGAGAAGTTCAACGGCAAAAACTACCAACATTGGAAGATGCAGATTGAAGACTATCTCTACCAAAAGGACCTCTATTTGCCACTAGGCGGTCTTGCGAAGAAGCCCGCAACAATGGCAGATGAAGCATGGATTTTCCTTGATCGAAAGGCACTGGGAACAATCCGGTTAAGCTTGGTGTCAACGGTGGCCTTCAATGTTTCAGAGATGAAGACCACGGAGGACTTGATGAAGTCACTTGACGACTTCTACAAGAAACCATCGGCATCCAATAAGGTATTTCCTATGAAGCGCTTGTTCAATCTAAAGATGGCAGAGAATGGTTCAATTGCAGAACACCTAAATGACTTTAACACAAACATAAGTCAACTTCGATCAGTGAAAATCAATTTAGATGACAAAGTGCGAGCTCTCCTTATACTATCATCTCTACCGGATACTTGGGACAGCCTTGTGATGGCTGTAAGTAATTCTATCTCTGGCACAAATACTCTTAAGTTTGATGATGTTGTGGGTGTTCTCCTAAGCGAGGAAATGCGAAGGAGAAGCACAGGAGAATCATCAAGTGCTGCACTATCAATGGAAACAAGAGGAAGTCTTAAGGAGAGGTTCAAAAACCAAAAGGGTTGTGATCTCTCAAGGCGGAGCAAGTCACGCACAAAGTCAGTTCTTGAATGTTGGAACTACGGCAAGAAGGGCTACGTCAAGAAGGATTGCTGGTCCAAGAAGAAGAAGAAGGAGACAAGGTCTCAAGACAACAAGCCAACATCGAAGGCCAATGTGGCAGGTAAAGTAGAGCAAGATGCTCTAATTCTCTCATTAGACAATGTGTCTAATTCCTGGAGTAGATTCCGGGGCTTCATTCCATGCGACACCACACAAGCAACATTTCCAAGACTACACCAAAGGTAATTTTGGGTATGTATACTTGGGAGATGATGAAGCTTGTGAGATTGTCGGCAAAGGTACAGTTTCTGTCAAAACTGCTAACGGAAATGAATGGAAGCTTAAAGATGTTAGGCATGTTCCTTCTCTTCGCAAAAATTTGATCTCTACAGGACAATTGGACGATGAAGGTCACAACATTGCATTCGGAAACAAACGGTGGAAGATCTCAAAGGGATCTTTGGTGATTTCCAAGGGTGAAAAAGTCGGTACACTTTACTTGTGTACTGTTAACACGCAACCTTCAGCTTGTGCAGCAACTACAGAAGTTGATAGTGCGGTGTGGCACTATCGACTTGGGCATATGAGTGCCAAAGGAATGCAAATCCTTCAAACAAAGAAGCTTCTACCAGGTTTGAAAGAAGTGGACTTAGAGTTCTGTGAAGATTGTGTTTATGGTAAACAAAAGAGGGTAAAATTTCAAAAATCAAGAAATGAAAGAAAAAATAAAAAACTTGAGTTGGTTCATTCTGATGTTTGGGGTCCTGCAAGTACACCATCACTTGGTGGCTCATTGTACTATGTAACATTCATAGACAATGCGACTAGAAAAACATGGGTTTATGTCATGAAGAATAAATCCGATGTATTTTCCATATTTCAAAGGTGGAAAGCCTTTGTGGAGAATGAAACAGGTATCAAAGTTAAATGCCTCAGATCCGACAATGGAGGCGAATATTGCAGCTAAGCTTTTGAATGATTTTGTGCTAGCAATGACATTCGGAGGAAAAGGACAACCCCAAGGAAACCTCAAAAAAATGGGATTTCGGAAAGGATGAACAGGACAATCATGGAACGAGCACGAAGCATGCGGCTACATGTAGGCCTACCGCTTGAGCTTTGGGCGGAAGCTGTAAGTACGTCTGTGTACTTAATCAATCGGTCACCCTCAACGGCATTGGATGGGGGAGTTCCAGAAGAGGCATGGACAGGTAAACCGGTGAATTATGCATTTCTCAAAGTGTTTGGGTGTGAGGCTTTCATGCACATAGATAGAAGCCTAAGATCAAAGTTAGATGCAAAGTCCAAAAAGTGTTTCTTCATTGGCTATGGAGAAGGAGACTTTGGGTATCGCCTATGGAATCTTGAAGATGGTAAAATCTTAAGGAGTAGGGATGTAATTTTTAACGAACAAAATATGTACAAAGATTACTTGGAAAGAAAACAAACAAAAGAAACAGGTGATGAGTACATGGAGCTTGAGGACAGTGAAGACTCAAGGACTGCAAATGGTGACAATGTGCAACAACGTCAACCAAATGAGGAGCCTCAACCTGTTCCCCGAAGATCTACAAGAGCAAGTAGACCTCCAGAAAGGTTTGTTCCTTCCTTCAACCATCTCTTGATGTCAGATTCTGGAGAGCCGGAATCATATGAAGAAGCTATGCAACATGAATCCAAAGAAGAATGGACGAAGAGCATGCAAGTGGAGATGGACTCACTACATCGCAACCAAACATGGGAGTTGGTTGAGTTGCCTAAAGGTAAGCGGGCACTTCAAAACAAATGGGTGTACAAGCTAAAGGAAGAAGAAGGTGGGAAGAAAAGGTACAAGTCTAGGCTTGTAGTAAAAGGTTTTTCTCAAAAGAAAGGTATTGACTTCAATGAAATATTTTCTCCTGTTGTAAAAATGAACTCAATTAGGCTTGTCTTAAGCCTTGTGGCTGCTCATGATCTAAATCTTGAGCAAATGGATGTAAATACGGCATTCCCTCATGGTGACTTAGAGGAGGAAATCTACATGCTTCAACCAAAGGGGTATGAAGTAAAAGGTAAGGAGAAAATGGTTTACAGATTAAAGAAGAGCTTGTATGGTTTAAAGCAAGCATCAAGACAATGTTACTTGAAGTTTGATCGATGGATGTTGGATCATGGATTCACAAGATGCAACTCGGATCACTGCGTCTACACGGAGAACTTGGGAGATGGGAAATTCATCATCCTAATGTTGTATGTTGATGACATGTTGATTGCAAGTGCTAACATGCAGGACATCAAAGACCTAAAAGAGGAGCTGTCCAAATCTTTTTCAATGAAAGATTTAGGTGCTGCAAAGAGGATACTTGGTATGAAAATATCAAGGGACAAGACGAAGAAGACAATAAAGCTATCTCAAGAAGATTACATCAAGAAGGTACTAGAAAGGTTTGCAATGCAAAATGCAAAATGCAAAACCAGTTTCTACACCTTTGGCTGGTCATTTTAAACTAACGAAGGATATGTGTCCAAAGACACAAGAGGAGATAGCCTATATGTCTAAAGTTCCATATGCTGCAGCGGTAGGTTCTTTAATGTATGCTATGGTCTGGACAAGGCCAGACATTGCACATGCAGTGGGAGTTGTGAGTAGGTTCATGGACAACCCAGGTAAAGAGCATTGGCAAGCTGTGAAGTGGATACTTAGGTATCTAAAAGGGACAACAACAAATGATTTTTATTTTGGAGGAACTGATATTTTTCTAGAAGGGTATGCTGATGCAGATATGGCAGGTGACAAAGATACTCGAAGGAGCACTACTGGCTATGTGTTCACGGTTGGAGGCACAGCAGTAAGCTGGGCTTCAAAGCTGCAGAAAGTGGTTTCACTTTCTACCACGGAAGCCGAGTATGTAGCAATGACGGAGGCAAGCAAAGAAATTATGTGGCTTCACAGATTCTTAGAAGAGCTTGGATTCAAATAAGACAAATGTGTCTTGTACAGTGATAGCCAAGGCGCTATCCATCTTGCGAAGAACTCAACCTTTCTTTCAAGGACAAAGCACATTGAGGTGAGATATCACTTCATACGCACTCTTTTGGAAGAGGGACAACTAAAGCTAGGAAAGGTGCATACAAGTGAAAATCCTGCAGACATGTTTACAAAGATGGTCAACAAGGAGAAGTTGAGCTTTTGCTCATCTTCAATCGGCATTCAAGGATAAGAAGCCAGAATGGAAAGCAGTCACAGGTTTGGTTTGGAGATCAGTCTCCAAGTGGGAGATTGTTAAGTATGGAGCCTGATTTACCCTTGTAATTTTATGTGGTAAAAGCGCACATTTGTAAGGCCCCAATTATGAGGAGAAGCCATCGTGTGTGAAGGAAAATCACTCACCGGAAACCAAAATTTTCACAGACAAAAATCAGGGGCAACTTTAAAGGCCTCGGGGGCCTCTGCCCCCGAGAATTTTTTTTCGCCGGAATATTCTTTTTCGCCAGAATATTATGGCATGACGACGGCCGGAAAGTGGTCGGAAAACAACCGGTCGGCTGGCCGGTGGCCGGTAGTCAATGGTCGATGGCCGGTGGTCGGAAGTCAATGGCCGGTGGCCGAATTCAATGGCTGGTGGCCGAATTCAAAAGCGGACTTGTCTTCTCAAGGGCGGCCACACATGGGCGGATTGGAGGGTCCGATTTGGACTTATTCGCACAAGGGCGGCTACACATCTCTCATAAGAGAGGGCAGCCCTTTTGGCCTATAAAAGGAGGCCATTTCTACACACATTTTATAGTGTGAAGTTGATGCAACAAGGTGAGTGTGAGGTGGTGAGAGTGAAGCAAGGCGGGAGCTCCATTAAGGGTATAATCCCTTTGTAAACTACTTCTTGTTTTGAAGTACTAAAGCCATTGAGTGGCTGCTTTCCTGTGGACGTAGCCCACATTGGGTGAACCACGTATATTGTGTGTACTCTCTCTCTCTCTCTCTCTCTCTCTCTCTCTCTCTCTCTCTATAATCTCGTGTATATAAATCTGTCTCTCTCCATTAAGTAATCTACTCAATTATCTATTTAGCTACGTCTTATTACCTAACACATATCCTACTTACCTCTATCAAACACATAACAATGCATGCCATCATATGAAAAAAAAAAATTCTGAAAATTGTGATTTTCATCATGATATCTTCCTACATTTATATCACATACCTCGTTTTAAAAGAGAGACTCTACAATGAATTGGCTACCATTTTTGTTTTTGGGGGGAAGAGGGGGGGGAGGGGGTACTATGTATAAATTGTGTATTTCATGTGCGTTCAAGGACTATTTCTAAAACTACTTATATGTGAATTTCATACAAATTAAATACACCCTTTTTCTATTCAATTTGAACTTTTTTTCCCAATTTTATTTTACCATACCCTTTTGGTATGTGAAAATGTGAGAAAAAAAATGAAATATAATAACCCCTTATATTGCTACACTCACATGATAGTCACATAATTATTAAGTCATCGCCCCGCGGGGGGGGGTTTACCGTGTTCATAGCAATGCCAGTCAAAGTAGCTCATCTCCCACAAGCTACTTTCTTGACAGTCATAAATTTTGGTGCAACCAAAGGTGGTGGATGCTGAAGGGTGTTTCAAGTAGTGCTATGGATGATGACAAGTACATGCTAAAGGGCTAGATCCAACAAGAGAGACTTGGGCAGACAAGTGGCAACGAAAATGTATACATAATGTGGTTTTATGGGCCAAGAAGGCTCCAAGAAAGGCCAATTGCGATGGAAGTTTGTCGGGGGCCAGTTACGGGCCAACTTACCCACATTGGGAACCATGCTAGCTGGGAGATTTTGAAATTCCACCAGGTTCCTGGGGCTAGCAGGCACCACATGAACTTGACAAGAAGTGACAACTCATCCATCAGAGTTCGGATTAGGAAGTTAGGGCCTGTTGAAGTTGATTGTTGGGGATAATTGTAATGGATCTGATGTTTTTTTCCCAACTTGAGGCACTCGATTCGAGGCCACGTCGAGGTGGAGATGCGGAGCCAGAGCCCGGGCTAGGAAATTTCAACAGGTTTTGTCTGCTCGACAATTGGATACATGTGTAGGGAATGGCTTTAAGTACTAAAGTGGGGAGGGGGGGGGGGGGGGGGGGGGGGGGGGGGGGGGGGGGGGGGGGGGGGGGGGATGGTAGCCCCAAGAAGTAAGACACAAGAGATCAAGATTAGGAATGAGCTCAACCCAACATATAAATTCCACCTAGAAGTCCTTGAAAATGATGTAATAGTTCCTATTTATAGGCTTCTAATTGGGCTCTGAATCCATGTGCACTATATCAGTTACTATGGTAACTGTCCGTAGTTACTATCTCAGGAAGCTTCCAATCGAGCCGCTTGTCTAGCCACCCACTAAAGGTGGTTCCCGCAATCTTCATCCTTCCTCTCTTTCTTGAATTTTGATATAGACCAAAAGTCTCAGGAAGGATTAAGCATTTATCCTTTATCAGTCCATCTAACCCGCTTCTTATCTGGAGCCTTATTTGTTGGAGGCTTCAGAAAAACTTTGGATGGTTTTGAGGTTCTTGGATCAATTTCCTCCTTCTGAATCAGTTGGTACAAGGCCTCTTGATCCAATTGATCCTTTCTGACTGTCTTTATCTCAAGAATCTTATGGAGTTTGTGCATTCCTTGTTTTTGTGCCACGGTCATATAGTGCTCTTTTATAGGCTAATAAGTTGGGTTGTGGCCAGCTTGTGACAATAGGATGGAGTCCAAATCCATCCTTGAGGTAATAATTGACTGCACTTTATTTGTCTTCAAACAATATTTCAGCCATCTCTCTGAAATGAGGTTCAAAGGATGGTTAATTTTCTAGTTCCTTCTTAGGGATCTTGGAGGCTTCCACTCTAAGCTATAGTATATGATTCATGATCTTTATCAGCCTATGGATCTCCACTCTCCATTGGCCCATTTTTAGTTGAGAATTATGAAGTCCTAAGATCAGGTCATCTAGATGATCCTTATCTAGTGCTTCAACAACTGCCTGTTCTAGGTTTTCTACTTAATGCTAGCACCCTTGTACCGGAGACAGAGCTCATCCATTATTTTGATGTAGCTTTGTTGATTGGTTGGCACTTGGCTTCAACGGCATCCTATGCTGGCACATTTCAGGATCCACTCCTTTTCAGTTTGTATGTTGCTAGGAATAAATATCTTTGTATTTCTCGAACAGTGCCTTCGCTTTTTCTTTGACCTTTGGATTCAGATGATTATTGATTTTAATCATCTGAGGGTCACTCTTCTAAGACGAGATTGTACTCTTGAATGCCTTGATCATCTAGGAGAAACCAACTGGGTCCTCTTTCCTTTCATTAGCCATGGATCCATCTTCTTTCTCCGTTTGGCTACCACTCCCATAATCATTGAAAGGATTACCTAATTTGACTGAATCCTAGCCCACCTTGATCTTCACCCAGGGGCTTGAACCAAAGCCTTCTTCCAACTTTTGGTGTTGTCAATTTTGATATGAATCCTCTTGTTGGCTCCTTGAATTGTCAGTGTTTGATTGGCATAGTCGTGTATTGCAACAACAATCCTAAGCCATGGTCAAACTAAGAGGATCCTATATGCTCCTTGAACATCCAGTACCAAGAAGCTGGTTTTGAACTTTTCCTAGCCCACCTTGATCTGCACCCAGGGGCTTGAATTACCTTGTGGTCAGCCATCCTGGCCCTAAATGGTGCTAGTTATATGTCCATGATTCCCAATTTTTGCCTTAGATGCTTCCCATAATATCAACTCCAGTTTCCCCATCGAGTATGACCCCTAACAATGGTAGCCATTGCTTTCTCAAATTATAGTCCACCTTGATTACTCAAACCTCATCGTCTTGGATTGCTACCAGGTCTACTACTCTAGCTTCAGCCTCAACCATTCTCTTCTATCTGATGAATTTTGCAGCCTCTGATAGCATGTGTCTGATGTCATCTAGCTCAATTGTCAATTTTTGGATGCATTCATAGACCTTTACATACATTTCATCTTGCTCATTCCCAAAATTGCAATTTGAAGTGGAAGATTTCTCTTCATGACTATCACCATAGTTTTATGCAATTGTCTTCTCTTGTGTGGTTATTGCATGATTCTGAGATGGATCCCCTTGTTGGTCCTTCATCAGACTAGTGGATCTAGTGTCAACCAAGCCTAATCTAACTTGATGCACCTCATTTACCAGACTCTCTACGACAGTGATTATGGACTCATTTGGTCTATATGTTGTCTTCTCACTGTGGTGTTGTTTCCCTTCTAAACATTGGCGCAATAGCATTTGAATCGTGTGAGATTTAGAACACTCTGGTTGTCATGGAAATTTCCTAGCTAGATGTTCAATAATCTTTGTTGCAAGCTCACCCTGTTTCTACCATTCATCCACGACCTTTTCCTTGCCCTTCCCCTTCAAGACTTCTCTCTGCTACTCCCACTTCCTGGTTTTAGCAGTCTTCTTTCCCTCATTCTCATCTGGGATATCCTCAATGATCACCCCCCCCCCCCCCCCCCCCCCCCCCCCCCCCCCCCCCCCCCCCCCCCCCCCCCTTCTTGCTTCTGGTCACTACCCTGACTAGCACTTGCTGTAGTTCCTCCTAGTCAAGTGCTTCTGGTTTCAGAGCTTTGAGGAACTGGACTGCAAAGTGTCTATAATTTTTGCACATATCGCAGTTCATCTTTTTCTTTGCAAAATCTCCTCTATCACTTCCCATACATTGCCCCCTGGTACCTACCCCTGTGAGTACCAGTATCTCCAATACATCTATTGGATTCATTCTACTTGGATCCATTGGCCCCATCTACCTTGATTTCTTAGATTTGTTAGTGCAATCATTGATAGATCCTTCCCCTTCTTAAAATGGGGGATTTTGATGTCCCAATTGTTTCATACATGAACATAGGATTTACACTAGGTACAATGCAAACACTCAGATGACCTATTATCTCTTGACTTGCACTTTGAGCACAAAATCTCCCTCTTCTTTATTGATGGCCTCATTTTGGAAATTTCAATGATCTATTCTCACATTCGTTCCAGTTTCTTGGTCTATGATCCTTTTTTCGTTCCTTTTCCTTTGTCATTTGACTCACTCTTAGATAAACTCGAACTGATACTGGGTTTTGATTCTTCAGTGGATGATTCACTGTCACTAGAATGTTTCTTCTTATGCCCTTTTTTTGTTCTTGACTAGTTTCTCTAGTTTCAGTGCCTCTTGCACCAGATCATTAAAATTTTCGGTTGGTGTTGGGACCTCCTCTTCGTTGATCTTTTTACTTTTAAAGCCATTCAAAAACCAAGCTCTCATCCTTTTCTCTGATGGAGACTGTTGTAGTTGTTTGGTTAGTTCGTTAATTTTCTATACATAACTCCTAACTGACAACTTGTGTCATAAAATCCAATATCTAACCAACCCAAATGATTTTCTGATATTAAATTGATCACTTAATGTGGGAGAATAAACGGGAACAAGTGTTAAGATATAGATATGTGCTTATAGATCTATCTCAACACGGGGCCAATAGTAAGGGGGCCCCAAATGGGAGATGGTCTGTCAAGAGCAAGGCTAACCAATGGAGCATAAGACCTTAGGGTTAGCTTCATTGAAGACCTCCAATAATGTGTGTAAAAGTCCTTTGACCTTAGGTAAGCTAGGGCTGAGCTTGAGGTGGGAACCCGGCCCAAGCTCGAGGTGTTTGTCCTGCTTGAGGTGCTTGTCGTGCTTGCGGTGTTTGTCCTGCTTGAGGTGCTTGACTTACTCCATGCTTGAGGTGCTTCACTTGCCACTTGATTAAGGTGCTTGAGGTGCCTTGACATGCTTGCCTGAGATGCTTGTGGGAATACCCCCTAGTCCAAGTGCTTTGTCATGCTTGATGACTAAGGTGCTTGAGCTCCTAAAGTCAAAAGCATCCCTACAAGAGGGGGGGCGAGCCCTTTTCCTAGGGATTAGAGAGAGAACACACACTCACACTCACAAGGGAAGCCCGAGCTTGAAGAGGCAGCAAGGACACATGTCAGGTCCCTACCCATGTTACCTTCATGTGTTGCTTGAAGCCTATTGGCTAGGCTTCAAAGGGGTCCAATGATAAATTACTTAAATTATCTAATTGTTTTTGCATTTATCAAGTGCTCTCTCTCAAAGGGGAAAGGGGGACACTTGTCCCAAGGCTACCCATGTTGCTTGTAATGGCTCCTGCTTGTGATTGGCTAGGCCTGGAGGGGTCCAATGAGCTTCAAGCATGAGCTACAAGGGGGGGTCGACCCAAGCAAGCTAGGGGGGTGCTTAGGGGGTATACTCACCCACACACACTCATAAACACTCTCATTGTGTACTATGCAAAGTGCAAGATCTCCCTCTCCTTCTCCAAGCAAGTAGAGGTTGAGAGCCTACACCAACACTCTTGGCTATGGAGTGCAAATCCAACCAAGATCCATGCTTCAATGCTTAAGATTTCCATCTCCTTCTTCTTCATTACTATGCTATTATGTATGCTAGCAACAAGAGTATGATAAGTGAGGAACTAATTCTTTCTCCTACGAAATGTTTCTTCTTCCTCTTCCCTACTCTCATTCCCTGCTAGCTCTCTCCACCTTCGAAGGTGTTTGAGGTCTTGGGACTGAGGCTTGGGATAGTTAAAGATTTCTTCAAGTTTATGTTATGTTTGTGATGCATGAAGCCTTCTATCTTCATGGCATCACCTAGGTCACAAGGAACACGAAGACTGTATTGTAACAAGTCTCGCTTTATGGGAGAAATCATAATACAAATGCCTATTGGAGGGGGGACCGGCTCCACATAAATCCGGTCCTCAACTATTGTCATGTTCTCTAAACTCTCTCTCTTGCAAAAGTATTGTCTATGCCAAGTTAACTAATTGCTATGATTATGTTGCTATCTTCAATTATGTCTACCCGCTATGCTCACAAAATCATTTCTTGAAAGTACTCTCATTAAATTCCGCTATTCTCAAATTGAATAGGCAAATTCCATTACATTGGTACCAGAGCATTTGGTTTCTCTTTTCTTGCTTAAGAAGAGAGGTCCTTAAGTAGCCTATAAATGGTTGATGTTGTTAATTACAATAGAGTAAGTGGAATTGGGATCTAATATCGGTTTTGTTAATCCCACTATGTTGGGGATGGTGCACACCTCGGGAGCTTTGGACTTAATAATGGAGTCTTTTTAGACTCGCCTACGGCTTTACCATTATTGAGCCATAAGAAGTCCGAAAGGAGCTAGCCCTTGGCAACTCTGCTATGTTAGACCTACTCCTCTACTCTCTATAATTAACCACTTTGGGTCGTGGGTGTAGATACTTAAGAGCCGATTTTCAAAGGCTAAGAGGAGTGGCAACTAAGGTTTTGTATTGCCAAAGCATACACTAAGTATAAACATAAATTTTGTTAACATGGCTGACAATAATCAAGAGAGTAGAATGAACATTAATAGCTTTGATTTTGCACATGAAGGTGTTAATGATGATGCTCCCATGTTTGTGAATTATCTCATCACTAGGTTGCAACAAGCTATGGGCAACCCTGTTTTGCAAGCCGAAGTTACTCAACAACTTCGTGCTTATGGAATTTCCCTTCCTCTCCCAGAGGAGAGAGAGCTTAGGAGGCCTCTTGAAGAGACCCCCAAAAGAAGACTCTCTCCCATTCGAGAGGAGGAATCCAAAGAGAAAGAAAGCAATGACAGTCTAAGTTCTTCTGAAGATGTGGCTCCACGAAGACGGCGGTCTAGACCATCGCCTACTCCTGCCAAGAGGAAAAGAGCAACCTATAGTCCTTCTCCTCATCACTCTGAAAGGCAAGAGAGGAAACAAAGGAAGAAAAGGGCTAGGAAGAGGTCACCCTCTTCTCCTTCTTCTTCACCTTCCTCCTCTTCCGATGAAAGTTATGGCTATTCTCCTAGAGAATACAAGAGGGGAGGACATCGCAAATCATTTCCTGCATGGCGAAGGTCACAAAAGCTAAAGAAGTTCAAGGAGGGAGGAAAGAGTATCTCTTTTCTCACCTACGATGGCACCTTTGGTGCTACCGACAAAGTGTTGGCCTTCATCCAGCAATTTGATGCGGCCTTTGGGGACGAGGGCTTCACAGAGTCCTCCAAGCTACGCCATGTAGCTATGCACTTCCAAAAATCAGCTCGTCAATGGTGGGCTAGCCTTCGTGGCAATGGAGAAGCCCCAAAGACATGGAAAACTCTACGAGTTTCCATCATGAAGCAATTTCTTCCAAGCGATACTAAAGATAAAGTTCTTACCGAATGGCGCGGCATGAAGCTTCTCTCTCATGAGTCTATCAACAAGTATGTAGACAAGTTTTGGGATTTACATCTCAAAGCTACTGTCTTTCAAAAGATAGACTTTGCCGAGCAAAGACAACAATTCTGTGCGGGATTACCTGAAGAGATGGCCGAATACATCAACTCTCAACAGCCTGGTACTATTACCGAAGTAATCCATCACACCATGGTTGCTTCACGCATCAATTTCCATCAAGGGGCTAGACGTAATGTCAAGACCATGGAAAACAAAGATAAAAATGATGCAAAGGGGAAATCCAATGCACAAAATAATTCCCAAGGCACTTCCAACAACAATGAAGTCGCGGAGCGGAGCGTGGGTCGACTCTCTCACACACACACGCAGTGAGCTTACACAGTACAGTACGCAGAGATCTGTTAGAAGGGTTATCACCCAAATCCTTAGTATTCACAAAGAATATGTTAGTATATACAAAGAGTTAGAGGTAAGTGAGTTAGGCGGGCGGGCGGCCATATCCGCATAAGAGGCCACTTGGGCTTTAATCCCAACAACCTCCCACTTAAAGTCCAATGTGGCACTTTAAGTAACTGTAAATCTATGAACATAAATGTACAAAGATTTACATGGCTGCCATCTATCCAATGCCCAATAACTCACGACAATGCACAAAGCCCTCTCCTGGAAGTCCCTTTGTGAGTAGATCAGCAGGATTGTCCTTGGTGTGGATCTTCAGCAGTTGTATCTGCTTGTCTTCAAGTACTTCCCTAATGAAGTGATATTTGACATCAATATGCTTAGTCTTCGAATGGAACACTGGATTCTTTGCCAATTGTATAGCACTTTGACTATCACAATATAACTCTGGCATATCTGCATTGATTCCCAAGTCTGCAACCAATCTACCAAGCCAAATAGCTTCTTTGCATGCCTCATTTGCTGCAACATACTCAGCTTCTGTAGTAGACTGCGTAACACAATCTTGTAATCGAGATCGCCATGATATGGCACCTCCAGCCAATGTAAAGACATAGCCTGATGTAGATCTCCTCTTATCCAAGTCTCCTGCATAATCTGAGTCAGTGTATCCTCTGACACTCAAATCCTGACTACCATAGCATATGCGCATACTCTTTGTATGTTTTAAGTATCTCATGATACCTTTCACTGCCTCCCAATGTTTCTTGCCGGGATTTGACATATATCTGCTAACCACTCCCACTGCAAATGCAATATCCGGACGTGTAGCAATCATTGCATACATCAAACTACCCACTGCAGACGCATATGGAATCTTATCCATTTCAGCCTTTTCTTCCTCAGACACAGGACAATCTTGTTTGCTAAGTTTCACATATGGTGGCAATGGAACACTCAATGCCTTTCCCTTCTCCATATTGAAACGTTGCAAAACCTTGTCAATATACTCTGTTTGAGATAACCAAATCAACTTCTTTGATCTGTCTCTCTCAATGCGCATACCAAGTATATGACTTGCCTCACCCATGTCTTTCATGTCAAACGATTTTGCCATCTCTGACTTCAAAGCTGAAATTTCTTCCAAGTGTTTGCCAGCAATCAACATGTCATCCACATACAAAATAAGGATCAGCCAACTGCCATCCTTAGCCTTCTTTGTATATAGACAGTGATCGAACTCACTACGTTTGTAGCCTTGAGAAAGCATAAACTGGTGGAACTTATGGTACCATGCCCTCGGTGATTGTTTTAAGCCATAAAGACTCTTTAACAACTGGCATACCAAATGTTCCATGCCTTTCTCAACAAACCCTTCTGGCTGCTGCATGTAAATTTCCACATCTAAATCACCATGCAAGAACGCTGTCTTGACATCCATTTGGTGCAACACCAAATCCAATATAGCAACCAATGCAAGAAAGCATCTCAATGTAGTCATCTTGACCACTGGAGAGAAGACTTCATCAAAGTCAATGCCTTGTTCTTGCTTAAAGCCCTTGGCAACAAGCCTTGCTTTGTACTTTGGCTGACTATCATGAGCGGTGATCTTATACCTGTAAACCCATTTACAAGGTAGAGCCTTTTTGCCCTGTGGTAATTTAACCAACTTCCATGTCTGGTTTTTATGCAGAGCTGTCATCTCTGACTGCATGGCCAACTGCCATTTTTTCGAGTCAACCACTTGTAATGCTTCCTTGTAACAAGATGGTTCTCCGCAATCTGTGAGCATGACATAATTTAGAGATGGCACATAACGATCAGGTGGTTTGGAGACACGCTCAGAACGTCTCACCACAACTGATTCTGCCTCTCTAGCCACTATAGGCTGTTCCTGAGCCTGACCATGCTGTCTTGATGTGCTAGCACTAGGTCCATCTTCCCTGAAGACAACTCTTCTGATCTCCTCTGTCTTCTCTGGCTTAGCGTGAAACTTGGCTTCATTGAAATGCACATCATTGCTACGAATAAGCTTTCTGGACTCAGGATCCCAAAGCCGGTAACCCATCTCGCCCGATTCTCCGTAGCCAAGAAATATACACTTCTTGCTCTTTGGTTCTAACTTATTTCTGAACTCCTTAGGAATATGGCTATAAGCTTCACAACCAAAGACTCTGAGATGCTTATACGAAGGTGCCTTGCCTGTCCATAGCATCTCGGCCACTGCACTCTTATCCAGAACCCTACTAGGAGACCTGTTGATCAAATGGACTGCTGTAGCCACTGCTTCCGTCCAAAATCCATCAGGCAACTCAGCATTTGACAACATGCTTCTGACCTTCTCTTGTATGGTCCTATTCATACGTTCTGCAACCCCATTCTGTGAAGGATTATATGGTGCAGTAAGTTCCCGCTTAATCCCTTTTGCTTCACAAAAGTCTTGAAAAGCTTTGGAAACGTACTCTCCACCATTGTCAGTTCTCAAGCACTTCAGCTTCTGACCACTCTGATTCTCCACCAGCTGCAAAAATGTCTTAAAGACCTTGAGCACCTCATCCTTGTGCTTCAAGAAGTAAACCCATACTTTGCGAGAATAGTCATCTATGAATGTACAAAAGTACGCTGCTCCCCCTAGTGACAAACTAGGCATTGGTCCGCATAGGTCACTGTGTACAAGAGCTAACCGTTCGTCCCTACGATTCCTCTTTGATCTGTGCGGTTCCTGTGTTTGCTTACCATAAACACAATGCTCACAAAACTCGAAATCTTGAAATGAAAAGCCAGGCAAATAACCATAATGAGAAAGTATTTCCATTCCTCTTTTTGACATATGTCCCAACCTACGATGCCACAGTGACACACTTGGCTGCTCAATCACATTAATTACATGGTTTTTAACCTCTGAAACATGTAAAGTGTACAGAGTTCCTGACTTGCTGCCATGTGCTACAGTCATCGAACCTTTGGAGATCTTCCAAGCGCTGTTCCCAAAAACTGTCACATAACCCGCATCATCCAACTTCCCTGTACTAATCAAGCTCTTTCGGATTGCTGGAACATGTCTGACATTCTTGAGCCATAAAGAAGAGCCATTCTGAAACTTCAACTGCACATCTCCCACTCCAAGTATGTCACAAACCTGCTCATTGCCAAGTCTGACATAATCTTTAGTAGCCACATATGATGTAAACCACTCTTTGTGCGGAGAAACATGTAAAGATGCCCCTGAGTCGATAATCCAATCACTCATAGCATGTCCATCCTCTGCAGTCAAGAAAACAGAATCAAGATTGCTTGTAAGGAAGATGTCACCACCTGCTATACCAGAATCACTGTCTGAACCAGATCCTGTGACATTCACCTCTTCAATCTTCACTGAACTCTTCTTTTCATCTTGCTCAGAACTCTTTGTTTTGCCTTTTTCTTGTTTCCACTTCGTACAGTCTCGCTTCATGTGACCCTTCTTGCCACAATGGTAGCATTCTATGTCATCCTTTGACTTCGAATCACGAGACTTACTTCGGTTTTGTGCCTTCTTACCCTTCTTCTCTTTAAACTGTTGTCTCCCTCGAACGACCAAAGCACTATTGCCTTTGCCTTTGTCAATGTTCTTCCTGTTCACTTCCTCTGTGAGCAAGCTGCCTTCTACATTGGCACTTGTAAGACCTTCTGGCGCGACAGAATTACTTAACGCTGTACGAAAAGTATCCCAACTGTCTGGCAAAGTGATTAAGAGAAACATAGCCTTCACTGAATCTGGAAAGACTATCTCCTGTGCTGTTAACTGGCTGAAAATTGAGTGAAATTCATTCAGATGATTTGACATGGCTGTCCCTTCCTTCATCTTCAAATCCACCAATTTCTTGAGCCAGTAAATCTGAGAAGCAGCACTTTGTTTCTCGTACATATCACATAGCTTTTGCCATACGCCATACGCTGTAGTCTCTTCTGCTACGTTGAAGTAAACATTTTCTGCCAGTGTCAGCATGATTGTGGAACAAGCTAACTCGTCAAGCTCTTCCCACTCATCTTCAGCCATACCTTCTGGTCTCTCCCCTTTGAGCTTCAGTGGCTTCACTTGTTTTTTCTGCACCAAAACCTGCCAAATCTGCTTCTTCCAGAATGGAAAGTTTGTGCCATCCAGCTTCTTTATGTTGTAAAGAGTCTCACTTTGAGAAGATGCCATATCTGCCAAACTGTTTACTCCTGAGAAAAATCCGGCAGAGTTTCCCCTGTAAACTGGCCTCTGTACACAGTAAACAAGCTATAATCAACAAGCTGAACACCTCTCCTCAGGAACTGTCAGTATTTTGAAAATTTTTGACAGAGTCTCCCCTGTAAACTGAGCTCTGGGAACCAAAAGATAGCTCAAGAAACAATCATAAATAGCTGACCAGTGACAAATCCTGTAAGCATACACTGTCTCCTCTCTGGGCGATGACAGAACCTGTATCTGTCTCAAGACTGAACTCTGAACAATGCCTCAACGGCCTGACGCATAAGATGCAATCCAGTGTCTACACAAAGTCATACATCCTAAGGGATAAAAGTCGCCGAAGAGGATGCGTGTAGAGGGGAACTCCAGCAACCTAATCCACCTCACACTGGGTAACCCAGCCCCCAGTGCTTGGCTTCAAAAAACCTCACACACGACCCTCTCAGATGGCTCAGCAAACTGCCCAGAACTAGCATACATCCTATAATAGACCAATCACTGTCCTATGACCGCTGCGGCGGTCTGTCTGCTAGCGTGACTCACAACTAGCAGACCCACAATCACAGTACATCAATCTGCAATACATGCCAGTGGTGTCAAGCCGTCGTATGGCCACACCTCCCCTGGAACCTGGCAAGCACAAGAAGTAACAATGCAGACTGCAATATATATATCTGATGATATATATGTGTACCTGGTCAATAGATGATGCTCTGAAGACGAATAAGTGATGTATGTCGATGTCGATATTGATGTCGACCACCTCCTGCTTGCCAATCTACACAAGACGGATTTCTTTGCGGCTGAAATCTATCTTCTGCTGTAGTGCTCAGAACGAAATTCTGAGGGCATAAACGGCTTCGAAAGGGGGGTAAAACCCCAGGTCGCCTGAAGGAAACGCTCCCGGAACGCCGAGTGTGAATTTTCGAACTCCGGATCCAGAATCTGTCGGAAAAGTGCGCGCGCGCGATTGCGCAAATCCGCACTGAACCAAGGCTCTGATACCAATTGAAGTCGCGAAGCGGAGCGTGGGTCGACTCTCTCACACACACACACGTAGTGAGCTTACACAGTACAGTACGCAGAGATCTGTTAGAAGGGTTATCACCCAAATCCTTAGTATTCACAAAGAATATGTTAGTATATACAAAGAGTTAGAGGTAAGTGAGTTAGGCGGGCGGCCGGCCATATCCGCATAAGAGGCCACTTGGGCTTTAATCCCAACAAACAACAATAACAACAACAACAATCGGTCCAAGGAGAAGGGAGTTTACAAAGGTAAAAACAAACTCTCTCCTGAAGAGCTTGAAGCTTTTCGCAAGGACCATAAATGTTTCAAGTGTGGGGAGCAAGGACATGGCTATCATTCTTGCCCCAAGAAGAATACTCGCAATGAGACTCCTCGGGCTTCCACCATCGAAGCTCCAAAAGAGGATGCTCATTGCAAAGGATCATCACTCTCCTATGCTTGGGGAAAGGTAAGAGAGCATGATGCCTTCATCTTGTTTGACCCTGGCTCTACTCTCAACTTCATATCAATAGAGTTGGCCACCAAGTTGGGCATTCAAGCTTTTGAGATGGGAGATATAGTAACAACTGATGTAGCTTTCAAGGGACAACAAGCCTCCGTTACTCCCTTGATTGGGAAGTTGAGGCTTCATGTCCAAAGCTATGTCGACAAAGAAGACTTCTTCATCTCTCCCCTCCAACATCAGGATGTTATCCTAGGGGCACCATGGTTTGATCGCATGGTTGCCAACATGAAGTTCCCTGAAAGGAGAATTTACTTCACCTACAGGGGAAAGAACATGTATATAGATGCTAATGAGCGTGGTCGCACTATTCCACTTGTAAATCCTCTTTCTTTTGATAACTCAATGAAGAGCTCAGTTTCTGCGTACATGATTTATGTCAAAGAGTCTCTAAAAGCTAATAATGTTTCATCAAATGAAAATGATAGGAATCAAGAAGAGTTAGACTTATCTACTTTTCTAAAAGGATTCCAAGATGTATTCATCGATGATATCCCTATGGACCTACCTCCAAAACGAGGGGATGATGACCATCTTATTGAGCTCCTTCCAGGAAGCTCACCGCCTAACAAACCTCCTTATCGAGTCTCACAAGCTCAACAAGAGGAGATCATGAGGCAAGTACAAGAGCTGGTAGACAAAGGGATGGTGAGGCCTAGTTCCTCTCCCTTTTGTTCTCCAGTCCTTTTAGTGCAAAAGAAAGATGGTACATACCGTATGTGTGTGGACTATCGAGCACTAAACCATATCACTATCAAAAATAGATTTCCCGTACCTCGGGTAGAAGATCTGTTTGATAAGCTACAAGACTCTACCTACTTCAGTAGGATTGACCTTAAGAGTGGCTATCATCAAATAAGGATAGTGGATGAGGATATCTTAAAGACCGCGTTTCGCACAACATTTGGTCTTTATGAATATCTAGTCATGCCTTTTGGCTTGACTAATGCACGAGCTACGTTCAATCGTTTGATGGAGAAAATTTTTAGACCATATCGAAAATTCACTGGAGTGTTCTTCGATGATATCATCATCTACTCCAAGTCTTTGGAGGAACATAATCAACATCTCCAAGTGATTTTTCAAGCCTTGAGGGAGAACAAACTTTTTCTCAACCAAAAGAAAAGTGAATTCTTCCTTCAAGAGATTCAATATCTAGGCCATATTATCTCTCACGATGGTATTCGTATGGATCCATCAAAGTTAGAGGTAATAAAATCATGGCCTAACCCAAGGAATCTACATGAGCTAAGAAGCTTTATTGGTATGTGTGCATACTATAGACGCTTCATAGCAAAATTCTCTCAAGTAGCAGGACCACTACACGACTTAACCAAGAAGAACGTTAAGTTTGTATGGACTGCTAAGGAGCAAAATGCTTTTGAAAAACTCAAAGAGAAGCTTACTTCCCAACCAGTCCTCGTGCTTCCGGATCTCTCAAAGCCATTTGAGGTCCAATGTGATGCTTGTGGTGATTGCCTTGGAGCGGTTTTGCTTCAAGAAGGGCATGCCATAGCATATGAGAGCCGAAGGCTCAATGGTGATGAACGAGTCTTGGGCATTTATGAGAAAGAGCTTTTAGCTGTTCTACATGCCCTAGACACATGGAAGCACTACCTATTGGGGACTCCATTTATCCTACGAACCGACCACCAAAGTCTCAAGTATTTCATGACGCAAACCAAGCTTTCCGACAAACAATGAGGTGGGAAAATTTTCTTTCGCAATTTAATTTCCATATTGCTCACATAGCTGGTAAGCACAATCAAGTTGCCGATGCACTTTCACGACGACCAAAAGTTAATGCGGTGTCTATAGCTACTCACAATGATCTATCCTCTATGATAGATGAGTATGCTACTGACCCTGACTTTAGAGACATAATGTCAGCCCTTGCTTTGGGGAAGAAAGAGGAACCATTCACCTTGCATGATGGTTATCTTCTCCACGGCAATAGGCTATGTGTTACCCATTCCCTTCGTGAGAAGGTTATGTATGAATCCCATGCTCCTCCATATGCAGGGCATAGAGGTATTCAACCTACTCTCCGAGGAGTAGAGACGTATTTCTATTGGCCTACCATGAAAGTGGACATACAAGAGTATGTTTCAAAATGTGTAGTATGCCAAAAGACCAAGTATGATAGAGGGAAGCAACCTGGATTACTCCAGCCATTGCCTATTCCAAATTCACCATGGGAGAGTATATCCATGGATTTCATCTTTGGATTACCCAAGTCTATCCATGGGAATACAGGAATATGGACAATAGTCGACAGGTTTAGCAAGCAAGCACATTTTATTCCTGTCAAAAAGACTATTAAGGCACATCAAATGGCAACTCTCTTCATATCACAGATTTTCAAGCACCATGGATTACCTACATCCATCGTGTCAGATAGAGATCCTAGAATGACCAGTAATTTCTGGAAAGGTCTCTTTGAAAATCTAGAAACAAGATTGAATTTCTCTTCGGCCTATCACCCACAAACGGATGGCCAAAGTGAGATAGCCAATCTTACGATACTCGATCTACTCAAGACTTATGTTACCGAAGTAGATCAACGCTCACAATGGGAAAAGTATTTACCTCTAGTAGAGTATGCCTACAATAATACTTTACATACTTCTACGGGGAAAGCACCTTTCGAGATCATAGAGGGAAGACCTAAAAGTCCCTTGCTACTCAAAGTACATGGGAAGATCTTCGCCGCCGATGAGTATAGCCGTGACCTACAAGAATCTTTTCAAAAGATTAGGGAGGCTATAGCCATCTCTCAACAAAGGCAAAAAGCTGCTGTTGATAAGCACAGAAGAGCCTTAATGTTCAAAGAAAATGATTGGGTCTTACTCAAGTTTCCTAAGGCTCGATTAAGGCAAACGACGGGCAAAATTCCGGGCCATCAAAAGTATTATGCTAAACTAGCAAAAAGATACTATGGTCCTTTCCAAATCTTGAGGCCCATCAATGAGACGGCTTATCAACTCAAGTTGCCCAACCATTGGCTTATACACAATGCCTTTCATGTAAGCCTACTTAAGCCCTACAAAGGAGAGCCACCAACTGAGCCAGTTATTGAAGACCCTCCCGAAGTTGAAGACCAAGAAGAGGTGCTACAACCCGAAGCTGTCCTTCGGCATGAATACAAGGTACTACGACATGGTAAGATAATCCGACGGTATCTTATTAAGTTCAAAAATTATCCTTTTGAAGATGCTAAATGGATGCAAGGAGTACAACTTAAGGATACTATGAACCTTGTCAATGCTTACAAGGCTACATTAGAGTAAGCAAATGTACAACTCTCTTTTAAATGACTCATGTTTTTGTCTTATAAGACTAAGCCTCTTTTTAATTGTGCACAAATTTAACTAGTATGCATGCTTAGAATCATGTTTGTGATGACGACGTCTCTCAAACACCAAGTAGAATTTGTCACTCTACTTTGGGAGAATGAAATGGACTAAATAGCAGACATGCTTGCGGCAGCTATGTCTCCCAAGCACCAAATGGATTAGTCATCCATCTTGGAAAGATGTCGTAGGGTAAAAAAGGGATCCTCTACCCGCTAAGTACGATTGACTAATGACTAAGCCTTATCTCTTCTACCTCATAGTCGAGGACGACTATGATTTCAAGAGAGAGGTAATGTCATAAAATCTAATATCTAACCAACCCAAATGATTTTCTCATATTAAATTGATCACTTAATGTGGGAGAATAAATGGGAACAAGTGTTAAGATATAGATATGTACTTATAGATCTATCTCAACATGGGGCCAATAGTAAGGGGGGCCCAAATGGGAGATGGTCTATCAAGAGCAAGGCTAACCAATGGAGCATAAGACCTTAGGGTTAGCTTCATTGAAGACCTCCAATAATGTGTGTAAAAGTCCTTTGACCTTAGGTAAGCTAGGGCTGAGCTTGAGGTGGGAACCCGCCGACCCAAGCTCGAGGTGTTTGTCCTGCTTGAGGTGCTTGTCGTGCTTGAGGTGTTTGTCCTGATTGAGGTGCTTGTCGTGCTTGAGGTGTTTGTCCTAATTGAGGTGCTTGATTAAGGTGCTTGAGGTGCTTGACTTACTCCATACTTGAGGTGCTTGACTTGCCGCTTGATTAACACTAGGTTGGTAACCTAACAGGACATAAAAGTGTCCTTTCAGGGTTTTGAAAAAAACCTCCAAAAGCATAGTAGATCCACTCATTTTGTAAAATTCTTTTATGAGGTTATCGTTCAAGGCTTACTACACATGGAAAAAATAAGAAACCTATGAAATTTCTCATCTTTTGGTCACACCAAGCCTCCAAAGTTGATGGACCAGTACATTTTCATCAAAACAGTCATTTCTTACGTTTTGTTGCATAAAAATAAGATTAGGGATTTTTTTAGGACTTGAGATAAATTCCCTAGTTAACTTCAATGGGTTGGTGATCAGAACATATGATTGCTTCTCACTCACTATTTTCTGTTTTGCCAAAAGAAATAGGTACAAAAAAGTTGAATTTTACCATTCTGCAAACCTATTATCAAAGTTTCTATAGCCACGCTCAATACAAATAATATATGCATGTTTTCTTAGTTCCCTATTGTCCTTTAGGTTCATAAGAAGCCATGGAGCATGTCAAAAGAATAATACATCTCTTACCAAGGGGAATCTTGGGGACAAAGATGAAGTGCTAAATACAGCAAACATGAAAAAACTGGGTTCAACATTATGATTTGTAGAATCCCATAGAAACTATTCAATATCTAGCCAAATTTGATCCTTATGACTAGATATGGTTACTACCTACAAAATGCTTGTAGTTGTCACAAGAAACTAACAATATTGAAAAAGCTATACTTGATATACTAGAATGTTTCATTTTCTTCTATAATTGAAAAAATCAACCATCGTTGTCTACTATGAAAAATAGGGTATTAGGTGCCCCAAAACTCAAGGAATATTAGCTTTATGTTACAATATGCAACATAGAAAATCAAAACTGCATTTGGATATCATGAAAGCCATCAAAAAAATCATAGAAGAGCTAAAATTGGCTAAAAAACAGGATTTGACAATTTTTGTAATTTGGTCATAACTTACAACTTTTAATATTTATTTCTCCCTAGAAGCATCAGGACATGTTGAGGACTACGAAAGATAGTTCTCTAGCATTATAGACCTCACAAACATGAATTCTAGAGTGGTATAGTTGCAAAAAGTTGAAAAAAGCCAAAAACAGGACCTGTTTTTTCACATAGTTTAGGTTGTGAAATGTTGTGCAAGGACAAGGTTAAAGATGGAATTGATATTCCAAAAAAATGTCGAGTTTTTTTCAGCTCATGAGACAACTTTCTAGACAGATAGCACCTCAAAATCCATTTTGAAACTCTTGACATAATTCAAGGAAAATGGTCACTTAACAGGACATAAAAGTGTCCCATTACCAACCTAGTGTTAAGGTGCTTGAGGTGCCTTGACATGCTTGCCTGAGATGCTTGTGGGAATACCCCCTAGTCCAAGTGCTTTGTCATGCTTGATGACTAAGGTGCTTGAGCTCCTAAAGTCAAAAGCATCCCTACAAGAGGGGGGGGCGAGCCCTTTTCCTAGGGATTAGAGAGAGAACACACACTCACACTCACAAGGGAAGCCCCAGCTTGAAGAGGCAGCAAGGACACATGTCAGGTCCCTACCCATGTTACCTTCATGTGTTGCTTGAAGCCTATTGGCTAGGCTTCAAAGGGGTCCAATGATAAATTACTTAAATTATCTAATTGTTTTTGCATTTATCAAGTCCTCTCTCTCAAAGGGGAAAGGGGGACACTTGTCCCAAGGCTACCCATGTTGCTTGTAATGGCTCCTGCTTGTGATTGGCTAGGCCTCGAGGGGTCCAATGAGCTTCAATCATGAGCTACAAGGGGGGGGTCGACCCAAGCAAGCTAGGGGGGTGCTTAGGGGGTATACTCACCTACACACACTCACAAACACTCTCATTGTGTACTATGCAAAGTGCAAGAGCTCCCTCTCCTTCTCCAAGCAAGTAGAGGTTGAGAGCCTACACCAACACTCTTGGCTATGGAGTGCAAATCCAACCAAGAGCCATGCTTCAATGCTTAAGATTGCCATCTCCTTCTTCTTCATTACTATGCTATTATGTATGCTAGCAACAAGAGTATGATAAGTGAGGAACTAATTCTTTCTCCTACGAAATGTTTCTTCTTCCTCTTCCCTACCCTCATTCCCTACTAGCTCTCTCCACCTTCGAAGGTGTTTGAGGTCTTGGGACTGAGGCTTGGGATAGTTAAAGCTTTCTTCAAGTTTATGTTATGTTTGTGATGCATGAAGCCTTCTATCTTCATGGCATCACCTAGGTCACAAGGAACACAAAGACTGTATTGTAACAAGTCTCCCTTTATGGGAGAAATCATAATACAAATTCCTATTGGAGGGGGGACCGGCTCCACATAAATCCGGTCCTCAACTATTGTCATGTTCTCTAAACTCTCTCTCTTGCAAAAGTATTGTCTATGCCAAGTTAACTAATTGCTATGATTATGTTTCTATCTTCAATTATGTCTACCCGCTATGCTCACAAAATCATTTCTTGAAAGTACTCTCATTAAATTCCGCTATTCTCAAATTGAATAGGCAAATTCCATTACAACTTGCCTTGGTCTAGCTCACAAAGAATCTCTTCATCCACCTATCATTTGAACACTCCAATCTAAAGACTTAATGAGCTTATTGTATGACTTGTACTATTTCCTTGTTTCCTCCTTGTGTGTCTGGGGAATATACTCCCCCCATTCATCTTCATCAATATCCATAAGTTCAACGTACTACTATTGAGATGCTTGGATGTGAACATCAGGATTATCTTGTTCTCCCTTTCTGAATATTGGAAAGAGATTTTTTAATTACTAGAATGCTCATGACTATTGGCTCTAATTCTAGAGAATGGATTCTTATCTTTTGATTTTTGTTTGTTGTAATGGTCCGTAATTGCTTCCTAGTCATTATCAATCTTGGTTTTAGTCGCCATGTCTTTATTTTTTCTTCTTTGATAGATTGTGTCTTGATGAATGATGTTTTCTCTTTCTACCCTTGTTTTCTTCATCACCTTTTTGACTACGTTGAGATCCATGAGACCAACTGTGCAATTTTTCTCTTTCTTCCTATCTGCACATGGAATGAGATGAGTGCTAAGATTCCCTTGATTCATCATCTATTCTGGTCTTGAAGGAACATTTGTCTCATTCCTAGGCTCTCTCTCCATGCTAAATACTTGCTTTGACTCTTCTAGAACTGGGCTCTCGTGATCCAGATTCTCCATGAACCTCGTAGCTAGCCTTCTACGTCATGTGGCCCCTCTGGGCATCATGATTAATGTGTGATGATTCTAACACCAATTGGGAGATAGTTAACTATCAAGAGAAACTAAGATCAAGCCACCATGATCCCCAAAATGAAATGAGCTAGATACTTTGAGTTAGCTATTCCAGGTTGGTAGTTAGAGCTAGTTTAGAGTAGTCAAGACTTGAAATCATACAAGACACACCAAAAGACAAGACTAAAACTGCAAATGATATTGAGCACGTACTCAAAATGGAGTAGCCACTAAAACCGGGAACTAAAAACGAGGTTGTGTATTTAGATAAGAACAAGTCCAATGTTGGAATGTGTATTTGAATTACAAGAGCATGTAGCTTCAAGAAGTAAGATATAAGGGATTAAGAGTAGCAATGGAATCAATCCAAGACCTAAAGTCCACCAAGAAGTCCCTCAAAATGATCTAATGGCCCCTATTTATAGGCTTATGATCTTAGAGGGCGCATTTTTAAGAAACTATTCATATAATGTGCATTCAAAGGATATTAAAAAAACCCCTTTAATTACATGCTTAAGGTAATAAAATGACCCCTTTTTCTTACAAAACTTACGGGTTTTTCTCTAAAATCAATTTAAAACCCCCTTCTGTTTAATATAATCCTATTAAAATTAAGAAAATTAACAATTAAAAACCCATTCATTTGAGCTCAACTTACATGTCTAAGGGGTGACCCCCCCAAGCTTCTTACTAGGATCTGAGGGCCTGCGCGCTGTACTCGTTACTATGGTAATTATCCGTAGTTACTGTCTCTAGAAGCTTCCAATCCAGCTACTTTCTAAGGGTCATTCTTGCCATCTACACTTATATTAATTTCTATCATTGTATTCACTAAATTCTTTTCTAATACACATGTTAGATTCTAGCAAACAATGCTCACAACATGGGGGATTCACTAGTAGTAATAGGGGGACGCCACCTGCGTGCAACAAAATTGCCTTTTTAACCCCTACATACGGGACCCTCCTATGTAAAATCTATCAATTTGGTCTTATAAAACCCCCCTATTGTACACTCACGTGATACCATACGGTAACCCTTAGTGAATACCCCGTGGCTCACAATCAAGAGTTTAGATGCATAAGATGTTGGAGAGGTTGTGGATGAAGGTTGAAGTAATTGAACACTAAACCGCATCATCTTAAAAATGAAACCTAACCATATTGCATCCATGTACATGATCCCTATCCAGAATCTCATCAAATGTTCTTTTACGGAAAATTAAATTAGGTACATAACCATTTAGATCCTTTCGAGCAATTTTTTGTTTTTTTTAATGAACCACATTCAAGAAAATGGTGGAGAATGAGACAAGAACTATATGAAATACTGCAATAATTGAGGGTGGATATTGAAAAATGAAAAGAACTATTGAGAGATTTAATTGTCTGCCACCTTTAGCTAGATTATGATATCAGTATGAAGAACAACACTTGGGAGATAGTGGAAATGTCACCAAATAAGAAGATGGTTGGCACGAAGTATATCTATAAAGCCTAATAAAAGAGTGTTTGCTCAATGGATAGGTAGAAATCAATTCTAGCTCCACAAGTTTTTCATAGGTTGAAGGGTATTAAAGAATTCCACCACAACACTATTACAACTAGAGATCAAATTCATAAGTGGGACGATTCAAAGTGGTGGCAACACGATAATGTTGGCTTGTTTTTGTCAAGATTTTTTTGTCTTTACATCTCTTCAAGTAGAAAAAAAGCTGACAATTATTTTTTTTCACAGGTATTGTTACCATATAGATGTGGTGATGTGTGTGAACACACTAGAACTGTCGAGTCAATTTTTCCCTCTTTAGGCGTTTTTCCCTCCCCGTGCATTGTATATATGCCCATCACTCAAGCGCTATCTATCTTTCCGTTGCACACTAAGTAATACACTCTCAGTTCTGTGCCTTGAGCTTCCTTCTTCTTCTCCAACAACGTTAGTTTCTCTGCAACCCTAATTCAAAAAATTGGTATCAAAGCAGGTTGCGTCCTCCTAGGCTTGGTCGCCCGCAGCTCCAGCACACGCCTGCTCACTTTCTCCGACTTCAGTGAGCTTTGGCGAGCTCAGTTTGCTCAGATTTTTGATTCGGGCTCATTTCAGCCTACACAAGCAGGCGTGTACAGGCAATTTTGTCATTTAGTGTAGAATTTATGTCAGTGCTGTTTTTTGCATAATAGTTCTTATACAGTCTACTGCGGGTTGTGCTATATAGCACATGCTGGTATTACTCAGTTTCTCCTCTTTTCGGGCAGTTTTCATATCAGCTGAAAACATTTTCCATGGTTCAAAACAACACAGAGGTGTACAAGATTTTTGCTGTTGAGGACAGGTTGGATGGGGACAATTACCCTATGTGGGCTTACATGATGCAACATATTCTTGTATCAAAAGGCATCTGGAATATTGTGCATGGCATTGATGTACGTCGTGGTTGTAAGGATGTAGGCGATGTTGAGGATGTTGCAGGTCTTGCTGCAAGGATTGCTGCTATTAGAGTTGTTTTGCCTACGGAAGAACAAGCTCGTTGGGATGTAAAGGATACACAGGCTCATGCATTGATTGCGTTGTCTGTGAAGTGCGTCATTACTCCTCACATTTGTTCAGTGAAATCTGCTCAACATGCTTGGGATATCCTGGTTGGCCTTTATGCAAGCCGTAATGAGGCAAAACTTGCTTTGCTGTGTAAAGTTCTGGAATTAAAGATTATGCATGAGGAAGATGATATGGACACTTTCCTTGCCGGTGTCAAGGATATCAATGAGCAACTTATTTCTACAGGTGAAGTCATTTCTGATTGTTCTCTTGTGGAGACTATTCTTGATGCCTTACCAGATTCTTGCCAGACTTGGAGATGAAGGAGTACGAGCGGAAGTGTGACGCGAGAGAGAGTGCGAGAAGAAGAGCATGACGATATGGTGAACTCACTCTACTGTAATGTGTAGAGCATAGTGAGTTCTTATTAGGTTTTTACAAAAGAATATGTGTACATACCTGGCGGCTCCCCCACTTACCTGGGCGACCACATTGGGCTTTATACCCCAACAACCTCCCACTTAAAGTCCAATGTGGTACTTTAAGTGTGAGAGAAGCTACTATACAAGCTAATATACAAGAGATGTAGAGAAGTGATGTACTACCCTACACCTAACTGCTTGCAAAAATGCGGCGTTTTGTAAGTAGATTAGCAGCATTTTCTGTGGTGTGAACTTTGACAAGCTGAAGTTGCTTATCCTCGAGCATTTCCCTGATGAAATGATACTTCACATCCACATGCTTTGTCTTTGAGTGATAAACTAGATTGCGAGCCAATTGTATAGTACTTTGACTATCACAATATAACATAGGCATCTCTTCTTTGATTCCCAAATCTGTTACTAGTCGATTAAGCCAAATTGATTCTTTGCATGCCTTTGATGCTGCAACATATTCAGCCTCTGTAGTAGACTGAGTAACACAATCTTGTAATCTAGAACGCCATGATACTGCTCCACCAGCCAATGTAAAGACATACCCTGACGTAGACCTTCGGTTGTCTAAGTCACCTGCATAATCTGAGTCTGTAAAACCCTTTACACTTAGCTCTTGACTCCCATAGCATATACGCATACTCTTTGTAGCTTTCAGGTATCTCAATATTCCTTTCACTGCCTCCCAATGTTTCTTGCCTGGGTTTGACATGTATCGACTTACTACTCCCACTACAAATGCAATGTCTGGGCGAGTAGCAATCATTGCATACATTAAACTACCCAGTGCAGACGCATATGGAATCTTATCCATTTCAGCCTGTTATTCCTCAGACACAGGACAATCTTGTTTGCTAAGTTTCACATATGGTGGCAATGGAACACTCAATGCCTTTCCCTTCTCCATATTGAAACGTTGCAAAACCTTGTCAATATACTCTGTTTGAGATAACCAAATCAACTTCTTTGATCTGTCTCTCTCAATGCGCATACCAAGTATATGACTTGCCTCACCCATGTATTTCATGTCAAACGATTTTGCCATCTTTGACTTCAAAGCTGAAATTTCTTCCAAGTTCTTGCCAGCAATCAACATGTCATCCACATACAAAATAAGGATCAACCAACTGCCATCCTTAGCCTTCTTTGTATATAGACAGTGATCAAACTCACTACGTTTGTAGCCTTGAGAAAGAATAAACTTGTGGAACTTATGGTACCATGCCCTCGGTAATTGTTTTAAGCCATAAAGACTCTTTAACAACTGGCATACCAAATCTTCCTTGCCTTTCTTAACAAACCCTTCTGGCTGCTGCATGTAAATTTCCACATCTAAATCACCATGCAAGAACGCTGTCTTGACATCCATTTGGTGCAACACCAAATCTAATATGGCAACCAATGCAAGAAAGCATCTCAATGTAGTCATCTTGACCACCAGAGAGAAGACTTCATCAAAGTCAATACCTTGTTCTTGCTTAAACCCCTTGGCAACAAGCCTTGCTTTGTACTTTGGCTGACTATCATGAGCGGTGATCTTATACCTGTAAACCCATTTACAAGGTAGAGCCTTTTTGCCCTGTGGTAATTTAACTAGCTTCCATGTCTGGTTTTTATGCAGAGCTGTCATCTCTGACTGCATGGCCAATTGCCAATTCCCGGAGTCCTTCATTTGCACTACTTCCTTGTAGCACAAAGGCTCATTGCAATCAGTCAACATGACATAGTTCATAGATGGAACAAACCTATCAGGAGGTCGTGTGATACGTCCAGATCTATGCACAATAGGTGGCTCAGGCTCAGCCACAACCTGTGGTTCCAATCTATCCTGTCCTTGCTCCTCTTGAGCCCTGACATTTTGTCTTGCACGTGCAGGTCCATCTTCTTGGAAGACAACTCTTCTAATCTCCTCAACCCTCTGTGGTTTAGAATGATATTTGGATTCATTAAAGTGAACATCATTGTTGCGGATAACCTTTCTGGATTCGGGATCCCAAAGTCTGTACCCCATCTCACCAGAATTACCGTAGCCTAGAAAGATGCACTTTCTACTCTTTGGCTCAAGTTTGTTCCTAAATTCCTTTGGAACGTGAGTATATGCCTCACAACCAAAGACTCTGAGATGCTTGTATGAGTGCATTTTGCCTGACCATACCATCTCTGGCACTGAATCCTTCTGCAAAACCTTGCTAGGAGATCTATTTACAAGATGAACAGTTGTTGATACAGCTTCAGCCCAAAACCCATTTGGGAGCTGTGCATTAGACAACATACTTCTGACGTTCTCTTGTATGGTCCTATTCATCCTCTCAACAACACCATTTTGAGGAGGATTGTAAGGAGCAGTAAGTTCACGTTTTATACTTTTTGACTCACAAAACTCCTGAAAGGCCTTTGAAACATACTCTCCACCATTGTCAATGCGTAAGCATTTAAGCTTCTTGCCACTTTGATTCTCCACAAGTGTCACAAACGTTTTGAAAACACTAAACGCTTCATCCTTGTGCTTGAGAAAGTAAACCCATACTTTCCTCGAGTAATCATCTATAAATGTCATAAAGGAAGGAGCTCCCCCTAGAGATAGGTTAGGCATAGGTCCACACAAATCACTATGAACAAGTGCCAATTGTGTATCTCTTCTACTGCTTCTATGCTTATGTGGCTGCTGTGTTTGCGTACCATACAAACAATGTTCACAGAATTCAAAATCATTAAATGAAAAGCTAGGCAAATAACCAGAACGAGACAAGATTTCCATTTCCTTCTTGGACATATGTCCTAACCGGCTATGCCACAAAGAAATGTTCGGCTACTCGGTTACATTGATTACATTTTTAGAGACATTTGATACATAAATCATGTAAAGTCCTCCAGAATTTACTCCACGTGCTACTGTCATAGAACCCTTGGATATCTTCCACATGTTCTGTCCAAAAGTGGTGACGTAGCCAGCATCATCAAGTAAACCTGTGCTGATCAAGCTCTTTGTAATTGCGGGAACATGTCTCACATTCTTCAGCGTGAAAGAAGAGCCATTCTAAAACTTCAATTGAACATCTCCAACACCTAAGATCTCACATGTCTGCGCATTTCCTAGCCGAACATGATCTTTAGTGGTCACATAAGAGGTAAACCACTCCTTGTTTGGAGACACATGAAGTGATTCCCCTGAGTCTATAATCCAGTCACTCAGTGCATTTCCATCAGATGCTGTAAGAAGAGCTGAGTCCATTGTATTCTTCAAGAAGTAGATGTCTCCTGACACTAGACTGTCATCCTCTGCAATAGTGTTTGTCACATTTATTTCTTGAAAGTGAGAACTTCTTCTTCTCACCATGGTCTTCAGCTTTCTCTTTGCCTTTTTCTGCTTTCCATTCTCTGCAGTCTCTTTTCATGTGACCCTTCTTGCCATAATGGTAGCATTATATGTCACTCTTGCCTTTAGCACTGCGGGACTTGCTACGAGACTGATTCCTCTTTCCACCTTTGTACTTTTCTTTGGTCCTTCCCCTGACAACTAAGGCTGTTCCTTTGCCTTTGTCCATTGTCTTTCTATTGGTTTCTTCAGTAAGCAAACTTCCTTCTACACCTGCTATGTTCAAACCATGTGGAGGTGCAAAATTACTCAAAGCTGTGCGAAAAGTGTCCCAACTTTCCGGCAATGTGATCAACAGGAACATAGCTCTAACAGGTTCATCAAAATTGACACCTTGAGCTGACAACTGACTATAGATGGTGTTGAATTCATTTAGATGATTGGACATAGGGGTCCCTTCTTTCATCTTCAAGTCAACAAGCTTCTTAAGCCAGTATACCTGTGAAGCTGCACTCTGCTTCTCATAAAGATCACTCAGCTTTGTCCATGCTTGATAAGCCGACATCTCGTCTGCTACATTGAAGTAAACACTTTCTGCCAAAGTCAGCATAATGGTAGAAAGTGCGAATTCATCCATTTTACTCCATTCATCTTCGTCCATATCTTCTGGTTTTATCCCCTTGAGCTTTATAGGTTTTATCTGCTTCTTTTGTACCAACACGTGCCAAATCTACTTCTTCCACAATGGGAAATTGGTTCCATCTAGCTTCTTGATATTGTAAAGAGCAGTGTCCTGTGATCCACAGCCATAGCTACGCTTCACAGTAGTTTACTTTTGTGGGAAAAATTCGGCAGAGTTTCCCCCGTAAACTGACCTCTGAACCAATATCAACCTGTCAAATGAACCAAGGAAGCTTCAGATTCTACATAAATTTCGGCAGAGTCTCCTTTGTAAAATGGCTATGGTGTACTCAAAAAACAGACCAAAAAAATAGCTCAAAAAAAAAACCACTGTCTCTCTAACACTGTAAGCTGTGGGTAAACCTGTCCTGCACCTGTACTGTCTCTCACTGTCCTGTCACTCTCCTGTAAGCATAGGCTGCGACAATGCCTCAATGGCAGTAAAGCAAAGATGCAATCCCAACTGTCTAACTCACAATCAATACATCCTAGCTGCCTATCTAAGGGTGCTCGAGGGATCGCTCCAAGACCTGTATCACCGAAAGGATCTCAACATTCGAGAATCCCCCAGCTCACAAAACCTCACTCGAACTTCAACAAAGGCTGCAGTAAATCTGATAGTACATAGACTTCCCACAAAATCATACATCCACAAATTTCCCACTATATGCTGTAACCGTTGTGGCGGTTGTTTGCTGCGTGACTCATAGCCAGCAAACCCTCAACAGACATACATCATCTCTGACAATACATCCCATGTGGAAGTACCTACAATGTCAGGATGAAATCTGGAATATCAAGCAGCAAACACAAGCTACCTGATGAACTAGTGGATGTCGCCTACAATCTGTGTGTAGATGCGTCCGTGTCGTATGTGACACGCCTCCAAGAACTGTGAGCCGTCCTTCGATGTGTAGACAGCTACAAATCAGCACTCTGGGAGTGCCGATATCCTCAGCACCTGCAGTCATAGGCCGAAACCCCAAATTTGCAGATTCGGATGTGCACCCGCCGAGACCACGTAGTCGAAAATGGCCTGCACAAAACTTTGTCGAAGCGGAACGGTGGCCGAGATGTTGGGGCTGTGTCTTTGCCTGTCAAATTTCACTCCAATTTGAGGTGGTGACTCTAGCCTCCTGCAGTGCTACCCCGAGCCTCGATCTGAGCTCTGATACCAGTTGAAGGAGTACGAGCGAAAGTGTGACGCGAGAGAGAGTGCTAGAAGAAGAGCACGACGAGATGGTGAACTCGCTCTACTGTAATGTGTAGAGCATAGTGAGTTCTTATTAGGTTTTTACAAAAGAATATGTGTACATACCTGGCGGCCCGCCCACTTACCTGGGCGACCACATTGGGCTTTATACCCCAACAGGAGACTTATGACCCAAGGAAATCCTGTAGTTGTCAAGTTTGATGCATTATGCACATTGGTGTTGCAAGAGTTAGTTTCCAAAAAAGACAAGACTAGATAGCGTGCAATTGAATAGGCTATTATTGCTTATCAAAGAAAGGGTAGTAACAACAATGCAACCACTTCTTATGGTTCTTCTGCGAGTGAAAAATCACATGTTTGTAATGCTTCTGCTGGCAGCAATTCGTCTCAAAATTCTGGTGGTAAGAGCAAAAAGAATATGCGGTGCCATTATTGTAAAGATAATGATCACTTGATCAAGCAGTGTCCTAAGTTGAAGGCCAAAGAGCCTAAGAAGAAAGAAGGTGGTTCCACTACAATGTTGGTTCCACTATAAATGGAGCCATTGTTGAGTCTTCTCTGAAAGGAGACTGTGATGGTGATGTTGATGCGGAATGTGCTTTTAGTGCAGAGTGCACTTACAATAATGTTGTCCATGATGCATGCATGTCAGTTTCTATGGATTCACATGTGTGGTATTTCGACAGTGGTGCTACAAAGAACATTACCTCACATCGTAAATTTTTCACCTCTCTCGAGTCTATCCCGCATGGAGTTGGAAAGATTGTGCTTACTGCTGCAAATGGCAGTTCTTTCACACTTGTTGATGCACTTTATGTACCTGGGATCACGAAGAATCTTTTGTCTATATTTGCACTTGCTAGACTTGGACTTGTAGTCAAATTTGTGGATGATAGATGTACAATTCACGATCTCAGTTTTGGTGATGAAATTGTTGCATCTGGCCTTTTGTGTCATGGGCTGTATAAGAATCTAGCGTGGACAAAATTTTACAAATGCAGTTTCAGATTCAAGGGCTGTCTCAGATGCAAAACTAAGGCATGCACGTTTTGGGAATCTAAATTTTGCCAGTTTGCTCCGTTTCCAGAAATTTGATATGGTTGCTTCTTTGCCGCCTCTTGAAGCACCTGTGAAACATGTTTGTTAAGGCTATATTTTGGGTAAAATGCAGCGTTCTAAGTTTCCAAAGGATGGTTTAGTTAGGGCCACATGCACGTTGCAGCTTGTGCATAGTGATGTTTGTGGGCCTATGCAAACTCCTTCCTTGGGCAATTACCTGTACTTCGTGACTTTCATTGATGATTACTCCAGGCATGCATGTGTATTTCCATTCAAAGAGAAGTCCGAAGTTTTTATGTGCTTCAAACAATCTTTGGCTATGGCTAAAAATGTATCAAAATGTACGATGGGCACCCTCCGTTCCGATCAAGGGGGGGAGTATATGTCTCATGAATTTAATGCAATGTGATGCCAGTGCTATCTTCAGGTGGTGCAACATAGAAGAAATTTATCCAAAAAATTAAGTGTAGGAAGTTCATGCTTTCAACATGTATTCTACATTTTTTTACAATATTGATAAAATGTATTCCAACCTGTAAGCATTTCAAACACATGATGATGGAAATCAAATCACATGCTCAAGCAATGGGTCATACACTATTGCAACACATCCTCAAGTAAAAAGACATTGTGGAGCTATTGGATAACCCATCCAATGTACGCATTACCAATTTTTTGCACCACAAGTATTTCTTTGAGAATTGAAGAGCATTGTCCTACCTTATGAAATGATGGAGGTATGAGGTATATAACAATGTAGGACTAAGTTTCAAAGCATGCAATACCTTGTGAAGAGTAGTCACACTAGGACATAGAGCAAAGGGACTATTCACATTTCTACCAACAACTTGCAATGTGAACCTTGTGAAGTGATGTGACAATAATGATTTTTCCAACTTATTAGGTGGGTTTCAATATGTAGATTTTGTCATGCCCATGAAAGACAACAAATCCTTTTGCCACAATGAGTTTAGCAATGGTATGTTGGCTTGTTGAAGCTCAAGGAGTTTGTGATGAGGTTTTATGGGTAAATTCATCTTTGTTATGAAGCTTGATGAGTGCAGGGTTGTGAAAGGTCAACATCTTAAAAGGGTGAGCATAACCTTGATAAACAGGATCTTAGCAGATGTCCATGATGCTAAATTCCAACAGGAAGAGAAACACATGTTTTGAGATTTTGGTGGATGGTAACTTCCAGTGAAACCTCATCCCTTGAACAAGACACATGAGTCCGTTCGATGATATTTTAATCACAATCCAATTATTGATGTTACTCAACAACAACAAGAAATACAAAGATTGTAGGTTTCAGGTTTGGACACATTCTAAGTTGAATGGAACTTGGAAGGAGACTTAAAAACTTTGATGTGTATGCTAGAATGCAAGAAAGGTGCTATGACTCTCTCTCCATGGATTTATTTCTTCCACCCTAGAGTCTCTATGAAAACTGAAGGAAAGGGTGGAAATGCCAACAAGTCAAAGGGTGGGAAGGTAGAGGCCAACTTTATGAAAGGTGTGCTTGCTATGAAAACAATGACTAAATCACGAAAACAATAGTTTCAAGCTATCCTTAGTTGTGCTCAAAGTGTATCCCTAGGCCCTAATTAAAACATGGAAGACCAATATTGGGATCCCAAATGTGCATGTGTGCACCCTTTATGTATCTTTAAGAATTCTTGACAAGATAATAATGTTCCATATTGATTATGCTTGGAATATGGAGCTTTCAAAAAGAAGGGAAGAGTGTATTATCAACGTTGAGGTGATTCTATTAAGTGTTGGTCTCCACGGTGATACAATTGAGCTAAGAAAGGACAAGAAGGCATCAACAAGCACACTAAATCAAGCAATAAAGTCTATATAGGTAGTAGTTTAGCAAGACATCTACTTGCAAACTATTTCATCTCCCAACATCCAAATGCATTTCAATTATGGAAAAGGTTTGTGATATAAACACGCAAAAAGTTAATAAAGTGTCCCTTGGATTTAGGTGTGCTTGCGCGTAGAAGTTTGTTGATGAGCTATTTTGTCAACTTGAAAATACCCAACTAACCTTTTATGATCTCTCCACTCTCAAGTTTGAAATCAACATATTCACATCAAAAGATCGATTCCTTGAGGAAATACAAATGACACGTTACATGGTGGACAAAACACTTAATCTCTATAGTAAATTTCTTGTGGGTTTGAACTAAACTGGTACATATATTTGTTTTCAGCACATATTTTTTGCACATGGTTAATTTTTCCTTCACACATATGGTTCATTTGGTATTTTGAGTAGCCATGGAATGGAATGCACACACTATCAAGAAATAGCGGTCTACTTCAAAAATACACATCATGAAGGTGGGATAAAAAGGAACAATACTCTACATGAGATGTTCAACTAGCTCTATAGAGTTATAGTGAGAAGAGAGAAAAATAATACTAGAGTCAAAAATAGTGTTACATGCAGGATCAAATACGTAAGTAATGTGAGATTATCAAAATCATATCATCTCTCAAGTGCAAGAGCTCATCTCTGGCAGTGGTTAAAAACTAGGTTTACAATAGTAGATGTTGGATAAAAAACTAAATTTTTTACCAAATCTATAGTTTTTGTTATAAACATGCATAGTAACTCCAAGTGATTTTTCCACGGCACAATCGATGCTTTTATATGCAAGATTTTATCCTTTTTGTCATAGTAATTTTTTTTCAAAGAACACTAAAGCACTATAAATCAAAACTCATAACTTAAACATTGATTCAAATGTTCTATGACTTCCTTCTCACCATGCACGAGCACACTCATCTCTTGCATGCCATGGTTGACACACAACATGAAATTACTATGCACATCAATGGAACCTCCACCACTCATACCATCACAAATCCGCAATCATGAGTTGATAACAAATCCGCAACCATGAGTTGATACAAAATCCATTGCATCAAGTTTGAAACCTAAACCACATATAGAGTCAATCATCAACCTCCACCAGTGGTGGATCAATCTCTCCACAAGAGATTTCCACAACATCCACCACCATAAAAAAGGGAGGATCAATCAGCCATGCTATAGATTTTTGGTGATCTTTCACCGTTAATGCATGCCACCCACGCACCTTTTTGGGTTCCCTCCTACCCATCCCTTTATACTCTATAAATGAAAACAGAGCTATAGATCTAGAGGGAGTGGGAGGAGGAGAGAAAAACTACATAAGAGAAGGAAACAAGGGAAATGGAACTATAACATTGGGATCCTCATCTTAACATGGACATACCAGTAGCTATCCAATAGCCTCTAGCTCAAGCGAGCAACCAAGATATGCCACAAAATTTTGACCCACACATAAACAAAAAGATAAGTCATACTAGGTGACCCTAATTGAAAAGCACTAGAGGTGAAGCAAATCAAGAGATCCGAGGAGAAAGAGAATTGGGAGAAAGAAGCTTTGCATATGCAAGAGGAGGAGAGAAGATAGAGAGATAATGAGAAGTGGGCAAGGACATAAGCCAAGAGAGCCAACCTTGTTAATTTACAAGCAAGAGTAGAGGTAGAGAAGAAGGCGATAGAGGATAGGGCATGAGTTTCCTAACAGGGTGCAATTGGGATATCAAACCCCACCAAGTTTCCACAATGTACAAAGAAGATAAAGGATAAGTTGACACCCAAAGAGAAAAAAGAATAAGAGGAGAGGAGGACCAAGTACAAGAATGACCCTCCTCAATGGGCCTAGCATCCAACCATTAGGAGATTTCGGAGGTCTTTTGGAGGGCCTTTTGGTAGAGAGAGGAAAATAAGCTCCTCCAATGAGAGAAGAGCCTACGTTACGTAGAAAAATAGATTGATATTAACAAAAATATAAAAGGTGTCCCTCTCCTCATTTAATAATCTAGTGGTCCTTAAAGACGAGCACTCTCTTTTATTTAATGCGAGCACCTTTTTCAGAAGGTAGATGCAGTGCATTTGATACGGGATACGTCATCACTAGAACTCAAAAAGTCACAAAACTATCAAGTGGTGGAAGATTTTGAAACTTTTGATACTGTCAATGCGTCCGGAACACACATATCTCCTAGAAATGAATGTCCAATTGCCTCGCTTAGACATCCAAAGAGGCCAAAAATGTCAAACACCCCTAAAAGAACATTTTACTAACGGCGCGCGAGGGGGCATTTCAAAATTTTGGAATGCCTCCTCGCGCGCCGTTAGTAAAAAGGCCCTTTTTCCCTCTTTTTAGGGATCTTTTTGAGAGGAAAATGTCCAAAAACCTCTAAAAAGGGGCTTTTTGGAAAGATAAGTGTCCAAAAATCACTAAAAAAAGCTTTGTGCTAACGGCGCGCGAGGGGGCATTCCAAAATTTTGGAATGCCTCCTCGCGCGCCGTTAGTAAAAAGGCCCTTTTTTCTTTTTTTTAGGGAGATTTTTGAGAGGAAAATGTCCAAAAACCTCTAGAAAGGGGCTTTTTAGAAAGATAAGTGTCCAAAAACCCCCAAAAATGGGCTTTGTACTAACGGCGCGCAGAGGGGCATTCTAAAATTTTAGAATGCCTCCTCACGCGCCTTTAGTAAAAAGCCCATTTTTGGGGGTTTTTTGACATTTTTTGCCTCTCCGGATGTCGGAATGAGACAAGTAGACATTCGTTTTTAAGGTATTTTGGCATTCCGGATACATTGGTGGTGTCAAAATCCTCAAAATCTATCACTATTTTACAGTTTGTGACTTTTCAACTTTCAGTGATGACGTAAGCTGCATTGAATGCGCTGCACCTGCCTCCTGAAAAAGACGTTCGCATTAAATAAAAAAGTGACCGTTTTCAAGGATGATTGGGAATATAAATCTACTTTTCAGAGTGTCTGGTTGTCCTTTTGGACGTACTCACAAGGTGCAAGTGCATTTTAAAAAAAGTTTCTAGAGAGAGAAATACAATTTCTTACAAGGCCCTCCAAATGACCTCCGAAATTTTCTAATGTTTGCCACGCAATCAAAAACTCAAAGAAACAAATGCTGACCACCCTCATGTATATATATGTACATAGTGCTTCCAGCTTTGAAAGTGTCCATGTTAAAAACCCTGTACAAAGGCTTGGTTTTGGTCAAGATTTTGGTTGAGTTTTGGGTTGGTCGAGATTTCAAAAAATAGTTTTTAATGAGCATTCCTAGCCGTGCTTGATAGCTTGCAAATCGGTCTCGGACATCATGAGTTACACGCACTCGAAGTGGATGGTTTTTCACTTAAAAAGTGGCGGTGGATGCACGTGGGAAGACGGCAAGTGGGCCGAATTGATGGTTTATTTTAGCAATGGTATGTTTAGAAATTTTTGGAGTTAGCCGGGGTAATAAGCTCCAAGCCATGCTTTACGGCGCTACATTTAGTGGTCGGGGTCACCCGCTACGCCTTCGAGAAAATGGCTCAAGTTGGGGGCAAAACAGAAATTTTAGGTTTGGACATGGGGAAGTTGGGGAATATGGGAGGATGGTGCCATGTGGAAATGGAATAACCCCACATGGAGGGGAGCATGTGAAAATTGGAGGGTATAAGGGGGGGAGTGGGTACCCCAAATGATGTATCAAAGGAGCTAATGGAGCTTCCTGGCCTTTCTTGTGAGGGCTCGTGGACTTTGGGGGAGAGAGGGGGCGCCATTTTCAGTCCACACCAGCTGCCCAGGGGCTTGGCCACTTTTTTGGTCAACCGGACATCCCCTTTTCCCACTTGCCTTGGTCAAAAAGTGGCCGATAGCTCATTTTTGACCCAAAAAAGGCCAAAAATGGACCAATAAAAAGGTGCCTAAAGAGGGAAATGAAGTCGGCTAAGAAGAGAAAGAAAATCCCTTGGGATATGAACCAAAAAAATCCCCCTTTAATAGCTGTATTTTCCTGCACATCCTTTTTGGCTAACAGAGACTTGTTTTTTGGAGCTTTTGAGAGACCTTCCATCTTCAAAAGCTTGTAACTTTCTCGTTGGTTATCAGAATCAAGCATATGGATGCTCTACGGAGATCCTCACGACACAAGCCTCGTGTTCATGGTCTTGGTTTTCTAAAATTTTAGCTATGGTTTGAGTTAGAGCTGTTTCTCGCCCATCTTCACAGGTGTTCGACTTTGGTGTTTTTTACCGTCATACAGAGTTTCTTTCCAGCGGTGTGACTCGTGCAGAGCTATAGAGGTGCTTGTTTTCCTTGTCGTTTGCATGCTAACAATGCCTAAGTAAATATACTAGTGTAGTTATTCCAAAACAGAATCTCTTGTATGGTTCACACCAAGAGGGTCACTTTAAAGAATATGAATCTAGATCTTGCCCTCAACTTACAAAATGAGGGTTGTCTCCATAAGAACTAGAATATTTTCATGTAGCCACTATTTTGAGAGTTGTAATCTTTTCACATAATATCAATGACTCAAATTCTCTTATTTATTGCAATTATATAGTTAGTTATATAAATTTATCAATTATTTGTAATTGAAAATTTCAACTTTGTAAATTTAATTGATCAAGTGAGGTATGTATTATTTCCAATCATGTATATTTGGAATGGCTTTCATACAAACTCTTGATCACAACATCGGAGTCCAAGTGTCTGAGGGCGATTATCGAGCTATTTTTCATCAAAACAAGGGCACAATGACCCAACATGGAGGATACAAGGCACCAATGGTGCATCGTGACACCTGACGAGATTGGGTGGGGAAAAAATGGCCCCTGTGCATCTTGGTAAAGACTCCCTCCTATGCCCCGTCAGCTCCTTGTGCCCCCGCTTTGGTGGTGCAAAGTTTCTCGATAGTCATCTTCAAGAACTTGGATTTTGTTGCTGCAATCACGAGCTTTTATGGAAACCATTCTAAACATATATTGCCTTAATCAAGTTTTAACAAACAAAATGATCAAATTAAAAAATATATAGTAGAAAATAGAATAAAAAAGGACGTACAATAGAGTGCAATCTCTTTTCGCAAATTATATCAGCCTGATATAAAACAAATGGTCTGCAAGGCTCATGCCAAGAGATTTTACAATCTCTTCAAGGTTTGTCACCCCTTAACCTAAGTTAACAAGACAATGAGATAGAATTGACCCAAGGTACCTGCCTTATACAAAGGCATATAGGGTGACCGTGTGATCCACTATAGTATATTTTTTTGGCATTGAGAGTAAATAAATTTTTCTAAGGACGACGCTCAATGCATTACAAGTGACTAGCCCCACACAACCATTCTTCAAAAACTTTATGTGAACAACTCAAAGAATGGATGGTCCCAGGTGGCTTAGATAGTGCCACAAAAAGCTACCATTGCCAATGACAACATTGTGAGAGCCTCTGCTTTGCATAGTGATTTTGTCAATGTGGTATGCAATTTGACAAACATTCCAAAGAGAAATACTTCTAGTTGTAGTAAAAGCGACGATACTCGTTTAGGTTAAAACAAGTTTTATCTCAATATCTCCATCCATTCCTTTGAGATATTTCATTGCTAGGTTGATGCTAGAATGATCGTTTCCACCCATTGGAATCAATAGATTTGTGAGTGGAAATCACTTTCACTCACACTCTCATGAAAGGAAGCACAATACTTTATTTTCACCATGGTGCTAGCCACGTTTGGCACCAACTTTTTCTCATTTAATTAGGAATATGTGGGAGTCTTGCCAAGATCAGATTTTGGTCTTCAAAGTCAATTTCAAATTGTGTCAGTGCTTCCTTTCTTCTTGTATCCTTCATGCATGCATTGGTAGCAAGTACCGAGAGTGACTCATCCTCTTGATTCCAAGTGTTTTTGCGATGTCATCGAGGAAAATAAATTGACGACTTTCCACCACCATTACACAAAAAGTGTGTGATTGGAAGTCGGGGACTTCCTTCAATGCTTCCTCTTCGTCTATCATCCAATCTTCCTCGTTGATGGAGAGGGGTCTTGTAAGAGAACAACTTGCATTTGTGCTTCTGTCTACTTATTAATCCCTTCGACATCTTTATTTTCCCTCTTCATAATGGTTATTGGATCCTTTTTCCTACCTTCTCTTTTGATTTTCCCTTGTTCATGCCCTCAAGCATAAGGAATGCTACAGCCATGCCCTAAGTTATGAATTGGGTACTCATTCATCCATGCACAAGTCTATAAGGTCATCGTCATCCTCTATCTTGTAGTTTCATTCAATGGCCCTTTGATGAACATCAAAAGGAGAAACTAAAAGTTCTTGTCGGCCCCATAGAGGTGTCTGAGAAAATACATCGGAAACCAAATTATGTCAGATCTCTCAAACACCGTTTTATATTCAGCCATATGCTCTTTTATGTTGTCAATAAAGCTTTGAAAGGCCTCTAGATGTAGTTTAGTTTTGGCCTACATGTTGATAAAGCCCGCAAATACACTCACTAGGTCATGTGGTCTGTTTTTCAAGGCCAACTTTTTCGAGCTATGTGAGAGGAAGATGCCAAGAGAGCTTAGAGTTAGAGGTTTGCGAAAGTTTTAAAAAAACATATGTTACGCACACATTTGAAGCAACCTATGAGGTGAAATTAGAAAAGAGACAATCCCAAGCATTTAAAGAGAAACAAATATACAATTTGCTAAAAACTTTGGTTGAGTTAATGTTGTTCTTAGCTTCAATTGAATAGCTATATACACATATCGCACTTTTGCTAGCCACTCACCAACTTGAGTTTTTTGGAACTCCATGATTCCTCCCTTACAATGGTGTGCTCAAAAAGCCATGTGTTTCCTTGAGACCTTGTGTGCATCTCTTGAACTTGGCTGCATTTTCACCCACATAAATTGTTTATAGTCATTCATATTAACCCAAGGACCAATGTTGTTTTGTACATTGTTTGCAAGAAATTGAGTCAACAATACTCCTAGATCATCGAGCACATGGGGAAACCATGGCAAGAAGTAATGCCATAGAAGGAAGTAGCACCATCTACACAAAGAAATTTCTCTTCAATCCGTGCACACTCATGTTCTCAATCGCATAAAGACAAAAGTTAAAAGGTATACAAATATGGTCAATGTGACCATTATGAACCTCCACGTGCAAGTTGGCTCATTAGTAATATGGTAAGCATAGCTATGAGTAGATAGAAAATAGGGCACTTCTTACCTAAAAAGCACCCAAAGAAGCTTGATGGTCTTAACAAACAATACTCCTATGCAAGAGAAAAGATTATATCTCCAAAAATTAGAAGTGTTGTGAGGAAATACCATTTGAGAGCTAAGTTAGAAAGAAAAAGCAAGGATGCTATTGAGGAAAGTAAATCGAGTAGGATATGGTTCCAATTTATATCTTAAGAGAGAGGTGTGACTGCATGATGTTCATAGAGCAATGGAAAGCTTCAATAGGTGGTGGCTACCATTGACGAGAATGCAACAAGTTTGAGGAGGAAATGGACGTTTCAAACGTCTATTCCAAGAGGTTTTCAAAAGGCAAAAGTGACATTGAAGGAGGAGGAGAACTTGCAAGGTGGACAAGAGAGAGAATAGAGATGATACGAGAACGAGAGAGAGAGAGAGAGAGAGAGAGAGAGAAGGGGGGGGGGAATGACCAACATGTTTTTCAAGAGATCTCGTTTTAAAAGAGAAGGGGGAGAAATTGGCAGCCACTGAAGAGAAAAAAACCCAAGTTTTTAAAACAAGATTAAAATTTATGATTATAAGATATTTTGTCATTATATTATTAAAGAATTATTTTCTACCATTTTTAAGCTTATAAGTTCGACCACACACTTTCAGGCCGTGCTATATACACCATTTGAATTCGCATAGCATCGATCCATTTGTCCAGTCCATAATCCCATTATTAATCCATTGACGAATAAAGAGACTCTCTTAGACCCCATTCCCTTCGTAATGTCTCTTCTCACAATTTCCAATCGACACTCTTGTCCAATTGTATATTTACCTTGGATATCCTCTCTTCCACTCATAAGCATTGATTGTATTTTTTTGCCTCTACTAATATAATCACTTCGTGTTGCTTTGGGGAGAAAAAGGTGATTATGTCATTATAGATGTACATTGTCTACTAAAATCTCTACTAGTTAGAAATAAACACTCCCCATGTGGTTATGTGGGTCGCTGCATGTTTTGGTATGTGGTAAAAAATGCTGAGGAAAAGTTTGCCTTTGCTTACAAGTGCGCAATTAAGAAATTCAAACCTCTAGCTGGGAGCAAGAGCAAAAGTAGAACAAACAAAGATAGGAGTAGGTGGCCACTATTTTGGATTGGGTTTTTTAGATAGTATTGAGCGAGATGGCCTTGTTGAGATTGAGCGTTTTGTTGGGGATAATACAAAAACATAAGCATCTCAAATGAGATCATAGCTTCTCTCTAGATGTGTACTGCATCAAGTCTCCAAGCCTCAGGTCTGAATGTCACTATTGAGCATAGTAAATGTTGTTATGAAGCATAGCAAGAAGGCATGTATGGAATGACGGGTGATTGTGTTGTGCATACTTGGCCATATGAGCATATAAGCAGCGAATGGTGGGCTTGAGTAAGCAATGACATGGGCAGGCAATGCAAGCGAGTTGAGACGGAGACGGAGAGCTTCACAACACTAAGGAGTTATTATAATGGGGCGAGGGTCAAAAAAGAGGTCCAGCTATATCCAGCTCTCTCTGTGAGGAAGAGGGAGGGGCAGCGTGGGCCTGACGTACCGCTTGTGCCCTTGACTTCCTACAAGTCTCCAAACTCTGCGTACTTTGCTTTGCAGCTGAGTTATTATGATGATAGTTGCATTATTCAAAACAGGCCCTCCTTTACTTGTGAGTTGTGAGAGAGAGAGAGAGAGAGAGAGAGAGAGAGAGAGGAAGAGAGAGCGAGCGAGGGAGAGAACGCCGCTTTCATCGACGGGCTGGACACAGCTTTGATACGCGCTTTGCCTTCTTATTATATCGTTTTTGTTGTACTGTAGCAACAACAGCATAGGCTACTCTTCCCTGACGTGGGTGGACTTTGCGGGACTCTCCCGGTGCTACTGCAAAATCTTGGTAGTCTCTAGAGGACAAATTCCTCTCTCTCTCTCTCTCTCTCTCTCTCTCTCTCCCCTCGTCCGATAGATCTTTAAGGTTTCTTGGGATAGTTTCCTACTACGTTGATATACTCTTCTTCTCGGGAGTAAAAAGAGAAAAATGGTATAATCTTTCTATTACCCAAGTGTGGTAGATTGAATAATAGCTCTTGAGTTCAACTCTCCTCTTGCGATAGATCTTCAAGGTCTCTTGAGATAGTTTCCTATGACGTTTAAATACGCCCTTTTCTTCTTCTTCTTCCTCTCTCTCTCTCTCTCTCTCTCTCTCTCTCTCTCTCTCTCATAACAGGTCTTGAGTTCAACTCCTCGTCGGGTAGATCTTTAAGGTCTCTTGGGATAGTTTCCTACGACGTTAAAACTCTCTTCTTCTTCTTCTTCTTCTTCTCTCTCTCTCTCTCTCTCTCTCTCTCTCTCTCACTTTGTAGATGTATGAGTGAGAAAATAAAGAGGAATCCACTTTAGAAAAATTGTATTTCATTTATAAAAGTATGTAAGATGGATTGTAATCTTGAAATACCAACACAAATAATACAAAGAGCCTCTCAAAGTTGAAACTCTGCCACTCTCTACAAAGCTTCTTGCTATTCCATGTGATAGCATCACTCCCATCAAAAAAACCTAAATCAGTTGATAGATAACAAATTATATAAAGTATATCGCAATCTACATATGTGTAACCATAGAGTTGCACCTTTGTGTCAACCTCATAAAAGAATACATAATCCAATGTAGCACTCACATAGTGAAATGCACACCTCACCATTTTATAGTGTGGATTTTTAAAAAGCTGCATGAACTCGCTCTAAAGCCCAACAATGTAACTCAAATTTGGTCATGATTTGTGAAGCACATTAGATACGAATGATTTTCTTGTACATGGTGGTATTCTGAAGCACATCAGCTTGCACCCTCAAATCGTGATTCAAGTTCATAGAAACTCGCGGAAGGGGGGTTCACTATGTGTAATTGTGTAATGGAATTGGCCTATGATGAGAATAGCGGAATTAAGAGAATTAGAGTGAGCATTTTCATGAGTTTACTTTGAGAACATACAGGTTGAACTTAATTAGCGGTAGCAACATAACCATCACTATGACAATCTCTAATTGTTTACCGCAGTCTTTTATCGCGTTTTGTAGAGAGAAGGTCCAAAATCAGTTGAAGAGGGAAGAGAGAGAAGCATGGTTTTTTTTTTGCATTTCAAATATTATCGCGATTGTTTCCATGACTATAACCGCAAAAGTTACCTCTAATATTGCCACTACTATTACCACTGTCAGGCATTCTTTGGATGAGCATAAAGTCACTAATTCATGCCAAAAAGCTTGCCCACCAGCCTCATGTATATATGTGTACATAGCCCTGCAAGTCTTGCAAGTGACCCTGTAAAAATCCATGTACAAAGGTATGATTTTGTTAAGCTTATAAGCTGATGTTACGGGTTGTTCGAGTCCCCAAAACATGGTTTTTAATAAGTATTTTCAACCGTGCTTTATAGCTCGTGAATCGGACTTGTACATCATGAGTTATGAGTATCTAAAGCGGGTGGTCTCAACTTAGAAGGTGATTGCGGGTGCATGCGACAAGGGTGACTGGGCCAACTTGGGGGTCTAAGATTAGAAATGCTGGAATTTTACATTTTTGGAGATAGTCGAGGTGATGGACTTTGAGCCATCTGTTATGGTGCGTCATTCGGTGACCGGAGAAACAAGTTATGCCTCGAGGAAAGTTGTCCGAGAAGCTCTTATGCTTTGAGAAAAATCTGGAATGTTTTGGGCTTGGGAGAAATGAGGAGGAGGTTGCCATGTGGTGGGGAGATTATCCCACATGAGGAGAGAAAAAGGGAAGGTGGGGGGTATATAGGGCACATTGGGTGCCCACTATTGGGTATCAAAGGTGAGAGGAGCTCTCTCAAGGCTTGGCTTTGGGGGCTCGTGGGCTCATGGGGAGGGAGATGGCCCATTACTCCTATTCACACTCCTGGACAGGTGCTTGGCCACTTTTTTTGGTCCCCAACCACTTGCCTCCACTCCATTTCTTGGTCAAGGGTCAGTGACAACTCATTTTTCACCCAAAACAGGCCGAAATTGAACCAATTAAAAGGTGCCTTGAGAGAGAGCCTTGTCGGCTAAGAAGAGAGAGAAAAATCGCAGGGATAAAAGATAGGAGAGCCCCCATTTTAATAGTTGCAACACCTGCACAACTTCTAGAGAGCTCACTTTTTAGCAAGAAAGAGTGCACCCCCGGCTTCGAGCGGCCATAACTCTTTCATCCTTCATCTGTTTTTTGTCTATGATACTCTACGAACATCTCCACAAGATGAGCTTTGTCAGGATGTCCCTTGTTTCTCCTAATTTTCAAGTGTGTTCAATGATTGAAGGGTTTTTCATAAATCTCTACAGGTGTTTTCGACCGTGCAATAGTTCTTCCTTCCGACGGTGTGGCTCGTGCAAAGCTATAGAGGCATTCATTTTCCTTCTCATTTGCACGCTAACACCGCATTTATTTCCAAAGTACAACTTAGCACCTAAAACTTTCAATTTTGGCTTTAAACATAACCCCCTGTTACCATATATATACATGTCGTAGTGATGTGTGTGAACACACTAGGACTGCCAGGGCATTTTTTCCCTCTTTAGGAGGTTCTTTTCCTCGTGCATTCTATATACGCCCATCACTCTAGGCTATCTATCTTTCCATTGCACACTAAGTAACACACTCTCTATTGTGTGCCTTGAGCTTCCTTTGTCTTCTCCAAGCTGTGTGCGTTTCTCTACAACCCTAATTCCAACATGCCTTGAGCTTCCTTTGTCTTTTCCAAGCTGTGTGTTTCTCTACAACCCTAATTCCAACATGCCTTGAGCTTCCTTTGTCTTTTCCAAGCTGTGTGCATTTCTCTACAACCCTAATTTCAACACCCCCTCCCCCCTTCAAATTTTGGTGTTTCCCTCCTCTTAATAAAAATTAAAGAACATTATATGAATGTTAATGGGTTGCCGTGACGGACGTCTGCAACATAGCTTTTTGGTACTAACATAATGTCAATACTTAGGGAAGTGACTCAGATGGGGCACGGAGACTCTTTGAGATCGTCAATCTCAAGAAGTGAACTTTTAAAAGCAAACACAACAACTCTACAAGCAAACCAACACTCAATGATTAGGGAAATCTGCCTATGTCCTTTCTCACAGCTCTAGGTAATCGTTCCATTTTGGCACTCGAACGGACTCAAAATGCAGTGAAACTTTAGGGGAAGTTCTAGGACACCTAGGGATACTATCCTACCAAGTCTGGTTGCAATCCAACAAGGTACCAAAATCACAATCCATCATGAAAAAGGTCCTGAAAACTGTAACAGATCAGTCCTAAAAGGTCGCCCTATGGCCCAAGAATACTCTCCTATGGTCAAAATGACGAAAAACAATGATCTAAGCACTCAAATCTGAAGATTAGGCTCACTAATGCGTGGTCTCGAACCTTAACAAAACTGACAATGCCTACACTTGAATGAAAGAGAAAAGAAAGAGGAACACAATGCAAGATTCAAAACTGAAAATGAATTACCCAATCATTAGTTGTGATGACTACAAGTTGGAGCTTTGTAGTAGTTTGAGCGTACGTACAACAGAGCTCTTTTCTTCTCTAAAGATAAGACTCCTTTCAGATTAAAGTTATTGACTTTTATACCTAGGGCTTTCTAAATAGCCAATGGCCAATTCACATGGACTTTTACAACTATCATGACAGCATTACAACTCAGGGAAGTGACCTGCTACTCTAGAATTAGGATTTACACAGAGTATTACTACACTAGCTCAAAAACTAATAGAGTACAAATGTGGTATCCGAATACCTGTTTGACCATTTGGACACCCGTTCAATCTATCCTCAAACATTCTTCCCTTTCTAAATCGTGTCGTCCCTTGACACGACCTTGTGCAGTCTTGTCATAGGGTTGTACTGCTTTGTCGTTGATGATGCTCCCCCCTTCTTAGAGTGATTCATAACTGTCATGTTGTTGATACGTGATTTGAGCTTGATTGTTGAGGAAACTTTTTTTCTTGTTGTAGATTCTCCTCTTTGTTGCCAGTCTTGGCCGTAGTAAAGAGGTATTTTCATGTTTTTGAGTTTGTAGAACCAATCCTCTTTGTGGCGTGGATTTTATGTTGGGTTTGCTTTCCATGTTGAAGGTAGTCAATGTGGTAGTCAATGTTGAAGCAGTGGGTGAGATATGTATGATTGTTGTGGATAGCTCGCTTGCTGATTTTGTCATTTCTTGTTGTTGTAGACCATTCTTTGACTTGTCATTGTTTGATGGAGCTTTGTTATTGACCTTGGAGATAAAAGATTTTCTTGATAAGCATATGGAGACCTACAGTTTTTTCTCCACGTCCTTGTCGATTGATTTGGGTAGCCATTTTCTTATTATTGATATAGAAGGAATATATACAAGAAGTGGATGATGAGGATTTCTAGATTAGGGTCTTAAAATGTGGATGACCAAAAGGAAAAACCCGATGGGAAAAAAGTGCCTTTGGTTTACTCTCTTATTGGAGTTAAGAATTTGGACTTGAAGTACCTGTCATGTAAGGTGAGTGCTTTGGAGAAATCAAGAAAGAGTTTCTTATGCAAGTGCCAATTATGGGACACTCTATATGCATATGCGAAATTTTGAAACAACAACATGCAGTGCGAAAGCGAGATTTGATGGGTGCTTCAAGGAACAAATGTAGCACATGTGACATCAAAGGATGTCTCAATAGCTTTCATGTTCCCAAGTCTAAGGGTTTTTGATGTAGAAGCTTCTCCACTCATACCTCACTGTGCTGAGTGCGTGAGTGTCTTTTGGACTTCCTCCTTCACTTACCACTATACTACAACGACTTTAACTCTTATGCTCACCTATACCAGCATGAGTGACACAACGTAATTATGCTCAACTCTTCCAGCTTGAGTAGTACCTAGAATAGATAAGACTCTTAGACCACAGAGAATATTACATGAAGTTTTGGGACTAACACCTTGCTCATTTAGTTGCTTAGCTACCCGACTTTTACTTTTATGCCATGTATTTTTAATGGAGGCTTGGACTCACCTGTTCAATGCCAGAAACCCAATTCCATAAGTTCTAGAAATTTATGTCTCTTCTATTGTTTTGGTCATTGGATGCCACCATTTTGTCAACAAGTAGGTTGGCATATTCTGGCTCCTCTTGACTTGCTTGTTGAGGAACTAATGTAGCCTTTGCTTTAATTTCCATGGGAAGCGGTTGAATCTGTGTGTGGGTTCTTTGTGATTGAGTCTCCACAAGTGATTTTGGAACCCATCTTGTTTTCGGTCCTTGGGTGACCATCTTTGGAATTTTATCTTCTTCTGCTTGATGACTCAATGGACACTAGGCTTTGGTAGCTATACCTGATTGTTTCCATTGTAGAAGCCTTGATTTTGTAGCTAAAGACGATATATCCATCTAGAGATTGCAGCATCCTTTGTTGCAATTGGCTTCTGTTGGATGCTAGTTATCTTTGCTTGCTTTGGGGTAGAAGCTTATGGTGCATGATTTCTCTTGGTCGTTCCAGACTAAGCTACAATTTTTGGTAACCATATTTGAGTGTTACCTTCATAAAATACCTGTGCTTTGAGTAGCTTGACTGGAATCATTTGATGCTGCACCTGTTTGTGTAGTATAGCTTTGTTAAAGTCTGACTTTGACACCCATATTTGTCGTGTTGCTTATTAGGAAGATCGTTTTTTCTGTGTTTTGTTGTTGTTCCTTCTCTAGCGTGAGGTGTTGGTCTTCCATTGATTTCTTTGCTTTCTCCTTCTAGAACTTCTTTATTGAGGTGAGTAAATTTGGGCTATTACTTTAGGCTTTTTGGCCCATGTTGGAATTAGGGTTGCAGAGAAATACACACAGCTTGGAGAAGATGAAGGAAGCTCAAGGCACACAATAGAGAGTGTATTACTTAGTGTGCAATGGAAAGATAGATAGCCCTAGAGTGATGGGCGTATATATAATGCACGGGGAAAAAAACCTCCTAAAGTGGGAAAAAATGCCCGTCGGTCCTAGTGTGTTCACACACATCACTACCACATGTATGTGGTAACAAATTCTCCCTGGAGTGATGCAGTGTCGTGCTGTGACACGTACATAGTGGGAACGCATGCTACAAGATCTATCTTGTAACTTTTTAGATACATAATTATCTTTCCTATAATGTACATATATATATTTAAGTATAATAATAAGCCTTCTATCTCATCCTATTATTTTTCTCAAGGGTAACCTATCCTTACTTTACCATCAGAAAATACTCAGGGAAAAGCTCAATAGCTCCGCCTCTTTAACTTGGGGCAAAAAGCATTGATTCTTTATTTCTACTATCTCATTATCATCTCACACCCTAGCTAGATCCTATATCTAGGGTAAACTCCAATATATATATATTCTATGTATTTTTTATACTTTTCTTATATTTCTTTTTAAATAGCTACTAGGAGGGAATCAAATCCTAGTGGGACACTAGGTGGCATGATTTCAAAGATACACTTATTTTAATGCATTATTGCAAGCATGATTACAAAACTTTGTCAAGGAGAAATGTCATGCTTTCATATGGCATGAGGTGTCCTTTGGAATTAAATGAAAGTCTAGGCTAAGGGGACCACGGGAAGACTTTTGTTGTAAAAAATGGACCCTATTTTGATGAATTTTTTACACAAGGTTCCAATCCGAATTGGAAAATGATTTTGTAATGAAAATCGTAGCTAATGAGCTGAAGTTTTTGCCCATATTTTTACTTTTTTATTTGGAGCCACGGTTGAGGAGATATGATCAAAATACTGGACCTTAGTCTGCCCACATCATGCAGGGACAGCTCATTTCCAACTTTTTCAATTCCTATTCACACTGGCTCCTCTCTTCTTGTGTGAACCCTTGGGGGGGTTCCCTTCACCTATAAAAGGGGACCTCTTCTTCCTTGAAAAAGAAAATCAAGCATTCAAGCCATTGATGAGAGGAATTCTTGAGGGAGTGAGTAGTAATGCCTAATTGTACTTAGCCCCATTAACATAAGCCCAAGCCTACACTTTCTCCTAGAGGAAGACTAGCCATTCTTGTACGCTATCCTTGGAAGATCAAATCTAATCAAAGAAGGTGTTGTACTTGGCGTATCAATCAAAGTGGAGTGCTCCCCTCTTCTTCTCTCTCCATCAATAATGGTGCCGAAGGGTTTGTCAAGTAAGATGTGTTTTACATTGATATTTTCTTGATTTCTTGTTGTTTTCTTTTTCATCTCTAATCCGACATATATATATATTTATGTATCTAATCTCATCTCCTTAACCAAACCTATCTCTCTCATTCTTAGTAATTCATCCTCTCTGCAAATTCTAGGTTCTCTTTTCTACAGGTACATCTCTCCCCGGAGTATCCTTATTGCTTACGGGTAAGAATAGGGCTTGGGAGGGAAACTTCTCATCTCTTCACTTCTCTCATATCTACATTTCTCACATACTATCCTAAATGAATAACCCACATGATGATCATTTCTATCGCTTTCACTCTGTACAATCTATTAGAATTAACGTATGGATTAGCCGAAAAATACACTTTCAACAACGTATAGTGTTTCTCTTTGGCCCAGAAAGGCTTAATGAAATACTTCTATCACCGGATCCCATCATACTACCTCTCATAGACTATAACTTTTCTTTTGACGTAAGCGTAGTTATCTTGCTATGAACCAAGAGGATTTCTACACACAATTAATCCCAATCACTAGACAAAATATATATATTATGGTAAGCACAAAACTACAATTCCAAAAAACAATTCGTAGCCTATTTGGTCAGTCAAGATTGAATGCCATTAACTCATCTATTAACCCTTTCATATTACCCATGATACGATATGACCATAGCCTTGATGTTTTCATTTTCGTATTGTTTTGACATTCTCTTTTGTGTTCTTTCTTTGTGTGTGTGAGTGCAAGAGAGAAAGAGTGAGTCTTCTTTGGTTGCACTTCTTTCCAAACCCTAGTCTTCATGGCATCTATGGTTTACCTCCCTCATATAGTTTTTATTGAGTTCTCTCACAAACTCTCACAGCCATAAGCCCGGTGCTTTCCTAGCAAGACCGCAAATTTCTTGACAGCGGTGAACGAGAGCTGGCATATGAGTAAAGGGAAGTACCATGCCCTGAGGACAGGATCAGTCCACAAAGGGGAGTAAGCCCAAAGCTTTGCGGAAAGCTTCAAGCTTCTCATGAGACAATGCCTTTGTGAAAAGATCTGCAAGGTTGTCCTGTGTTGGCACATAAGCCAAGCTGATCTCTCCTGCTGAGAGCCTCTCCCTGACATAGTGGTAATGCACCTCAATGTGCTTTGGGCAAGCATGAAAAACTAGGTTCCTCGCAACTGCCAATGCGTTGTGACTGTCAGTGTAGATAGTGTTGGCAGTGTCCTATCCAACACCCAAATCAGCTATAAGGCGTCTCAGCCATACACACTCAACCGTAGCTGTGAAGACTTCCCTATACTCAGCCTCACAACACGAAGTGGCCACAATAGGTTGCTTCTTGCTTAACCATGATATACATGAACTGCCAAGCATGAAACAAAAACCACTTGTGGACACTTGCGTGTCAAAACAACCAACCCAATCTGAGTGCGAAAAAGCATGTAAGTCTAGTGGCAATGATCCCCCCTTGGGATAAAACAAGCCAAGATGTAAAGTGCCACTAAGGTAGCGGAAAATCCTCTTGACAGCCTGCCAATGCTTAGACCCTGGGCTATGCATAAATCTGCTGACCTATGAGACTGCAAACTGAATATCCGGCCTCGTGTTGCATACATAAATGAGGTAGCCCACAATAGTTTGGTAAGGAGTGACATCAGCACGATCGCCAGCATCATGTAGACTCAACTTCAAACCTGTTTCCATGGGAGTGGAAAAAGGTTTGTAATCCTCAAGTCCAAACTTACAAAGCAATGTCTCTATGTAACTTTTCGGACACAAGGCACTACCACCATCACAGTGCTTAAACTGTATACCCAAGTAATGATACAACAGCCCCAAATCTTTCATCTTGAAAGTAGAATTCAAATCAGCCTTAAATTCAGCAATATGTCTCTCATTTGGTCAAGTGATCAGAAAATCATCAACATAAAGAACCACAATGAGAAGTACATCACCCTCACGCTTTACATACAATGTGATTTCTATTGGACTGTTACGAAAGCCTCGTTTAACCAAATGAGTGTCATCTTTCTCATACCAAGAACGAGGAGATTGCTTCAACCCATACAAAGCCTTCTTACAACTGCACACTTTGTCCTCTTGTACTTTTATGACAAAACCGCGAGGCTGCGTTACATAAACTTCCTCAAATATGTCACCATTCAAGAAAGCAGTAACAATGTTTGATTGATGTATATCCCAACCAAAATGAGCTGCCAATGCACATAGAAAACGCACAGTAGTCATACGACAAGTGGGAGCAAAAGTCTCTTCATAATCTATGCCTTTTTGTTGTGCATAACCCTTTGCAACAAGTCGAGCCTTATGGCGATCAATCTCACCATCCGGCTTGCATTTCAACTTGTAAACCCACTTCGTACCAATGGCCTTTTTGCCAGGAGGCAAATCACATAAAGTTCATGTGTCATTTTCTATGAGTGCATCATATTCTGATTGCATGACAGCCATCCAATTTTTTGAATTCTGTGCTTCATCAAAAGACACAGGCTCCTCAACATCATGTAAGCTAGACACAGCCAAAGCATAAAAATTTGATGCATAAGATGCATGGCAAGAGCCTGAACGAGTACGACTAGACAAAGGTGCATCCAATTTACTGTCACGCAAAGTGTGCACCAGCCATTTTGGCATACCTCTAGCTTGCTCATTTTCAGCCCTTTCCTCATCAAGTACATCATGTACATCTACATCAGTAATAGGCTGATCTAGAACATTTGCAGAAACCCCCATAGGCTATACATTTTCCTCATTGGAACCTACATTCGTATTTCCACCACTGAAAAGAGGCAACAAAGTGTCATAAATGTCTTGTGAGCTTACATTACTGTCTCTAGTACATGATAGCAAGGGCTGAACAGAATCTTCCACAAACACTACATCCCGAGAAACTAGAATACGTTTTGTTTGCGGATGATACAACCTGTAACCTTTTCTTTCAGCACTATAACCAACAAAAATACATTTGACAACCTTATCATCCAATTTTCTGCGCTGCACTTGTGGCACCAAAGCATATGCCAAACAGCCAAAAACATGCATGTGCTCAATAGAAGGTTGTCTATCATGCCATGCTTCATATGGAGTAATAGACTTCAAAGCTTTCGTAGGACACCTGTTAAGTACATAAGTGTCACACACGATGGCCTCAAGCCAAAAAGAATGCGGTAAAGCTTGACTTTTGACCATACATCGTGCCATTTCCGTCAGTGACCTGTTTTTCCTCTCAGCAACACCATTTTGCTGAGGCGTATAAGGCACTGTACATTGGTGTTTTATCCCACGACTAGCCAGAAATGCATTAAATTCATGAGACATATACTCCCCCCCTCGATCGTAACGGAGGGTGCCCATAGTACATTTCGAGACATTTTCAGCCATTGCCAGAAATAGTTTGAAGCACATAAAAACTTCGGACTACGCTTTAAGCGGAAATACCCATGCATTCCTGGAGTAATCATCAATGAAAGTCACGAAGTTCAGGTAATTGCCCAAGGACAAAGTTTTCATGGGCCCACAAACATCACTATGCACAAGCTGCAACCTGCATGTGGCCCGAACTGAACCAACCTTTGGAAATTTAGAACGCTGCATCCTACCCAAAATACAGCCTTGACAAACATGTTTGACAGGTGCTTCAAGAGGCGGCAAAGAAGCAACCATATCAGATTTCTGCAAACGCAGCAAACTAGCAAAATTCAGATGACCAAAACGTGCATGCCAAAGTTTTGCATCTGAAATAGCCTTTGAATCTACAACAGCATTTGCAAAATTTTGTCCACACTTGTCATACAAAGTGAGCTTATACAGCCCACGGCACAAAAGGCCAGATGCAACAATTTCATCACCAAAACTGAGATCATGAACTGTACATCATCCACAAATTTGACTACAAGTCCAAGTCTAGCAAGTGCGGCTACAGATAAGAGATTCTTCTTGATGCCAGGTACATAAAGTGCATCAACAAGTGTGAAGGAACTGCCATTAGCAGCAGTGAGCACAATCTTTCCAACTCCCTGAACTGGATAAGAGGCGTTGTTGGCACAAGTGACTGAATTCCCATGAGGACAGACTCGAGAGACGTAAACAATTCACGATGTGAGGTAATCTGCTTTGTAGCACCACTGTCAAAATAGCACACATGTGAATTTGCAGCAACTGACAAGCATGCATCATGGACAACAGGATTGTAAGTGCACTCTGCGCTAAAAGCCCATTCTGCATCAACATCAGCAACACAATCTCCTTTCACAAAAGACTCAACAATGGCTGCAATTATAGTGGAACCGGCATTTGTAGTGGAACCACCCTCTTTCTTCTTAGCCTCTTTGGCCTTCAACTTAGGACACGACTTGATCAAGTGATCATTGGATTTACAATAATGGCAATGCATCTTCTTTTTGCCCTTATCACCAGAATTTCCAAATGAATTGCTGCCAACAAAAGCATTAGGAACAAAATTTTTGCCACTCGCAGCAGAACCATAAGAAGTGGCTGCATTGCTGTTACCACCCTTTCTTTGAGAAGCAATAAAAGCCTGTTCAACTGCACGCTGTCTAATCCTGTTTTTTTTGGAAAGTGACTCTTGCAATAGCAATGTGCATAATGCATCAAACTTGACAACTTCAGGATTTCCTTGGGTCATAAGTCTCGAAGTACTAGCAAAAGTCTAGTAAGAATCTAGTAAGGCATCAAGAACAGTCTCCACAAGGGAACTGTCTGAAATAACTTCATCTGCAGAAATAAGTTGCTCATTGATATCCTTGACACTAGCAAGGAAAGTGTCCATATCATCTTCCTCATGCATAATCTTCGATTCCAGCTCTTGATGCAGCAAAGCAATTTTAGCCTCATTGCGGCTTGCATAAAGACCTACTAGAATATCCCAAGCTTGTTTTGCAGATTTTGCTGAACGGATGTGAGGAACAATGGTGCGCTTCACAGACAATGCAATCAATGCATGAGCCTGCACATCCCAACGAGCTTGTTCTGTCGTAGGCAAAACAACTCTAACAATTGCAATCCTTGCAGCAAGACCTGCAACATCCTCAACATCGCCTACATCCTCAGAACCAAGACGTACATCAATGCCTTGCACAATGTTCCTGACACCCTTTGACACAAGAACATGTTTCATCATATAAGCCCACATAGGGTATTTGTCCCCATCCAACCTGTCCTCAACAACAAACATCTTGAACACATCTGTGTTGTTGTTGTCAGCCATGGTAAATGCTGCACCTGATGTGAAAACTGCCCCAAAATCAGAGAAACGGAGCGGAAACAACCTGTGCTATATAGCACAAACCGTAGAAGACTATAAGGCACCTATGAGGCAGAAAACGATACTGACAGAAATTCTGCACAAAATGACGAAATAGCTTGTGCAGTACTACCTGTAGTGAAAACGGAGGCCGAAATGAGCCCAAATCAAAATTCTGAGCAGACCGAGCTCTTCGAGTTCACCCAATATATTTGACGACCTGCGACGCTTGCCAAAGCTCACTGAAATAGGAGAAAGTGAGCACGCGTGTGCTGGAGCAATTGGTGACTAAGCCCGGGAGGATGCAACCTGCTCTGATACCAATTGTTGGAATTAGGGAAAAAGAGAAAAACACACAATTTGGAGAAGGCGAAGGAAGCTCAAGGCACACAATAGAGAGTGTATTACTTAGTGTGCAATGGAAAGATAGATAGCCATAGAGTGATGGGCATATATACAATGCACGAGGGGAAAAACCTCCTAAAGAGGGAAAAAATGCCCGGCGGTCCTAGTGTGTTCACACACATTAGTACCACATGTATATGGTAATATAACAGCCCAAACATTAGCGTTTCCTTTGAAGTAGCCCTGAGCAATGATTGACTCATTCGATGCTACCCACCCTATCACTTTTTCATGTTGTGGTTGAGCTTGTGCTTCATGTATCCAAACTGGGTCTTTGACTTGGATGTGCTCTTTGATTATACTATTCTTGGTTGATTCTCTTCGGATTCTTCCTAATGCTTTCCTGTGATGGAAAATTTGGTTGATAGAATTTTTGCTTTGGTTTCCATTGCATTGTTCATGATGTGGTTCTTCATGTAGAGCCTTCGCGGGAAGTTTGATGGAAGCTTGTTGTTGAGGGTAAAGTCATCTTGCGAGGTTGATATACTTTAGTGTTTACCTTTGCTTTACCTTTTATGTGATGGTTGGTGATTTCTTCTCCTCATGGATTTGAGAAGCTTCCTGGAGTCTCACCATTCAATTTGTCATTGTTGAAGCTTTTGATTGTTGTCAAAAGAAGATGTTCCTCCTGCTTTCTGTCAGGATTAGACTCTCTTTGATATGATGGGATTCAGTTATGCGGAAAGTGTCCTTGTATTCCCTAGTATTCAACCTGAGTATGGCTTTAACCGCGCCAAAGCTAGGAATTGCCGTTGTAGAACTTGTGTACATTATGTCCTCTAGCTCGTTGATTGGAGGCTTTCCCATCATTATCCATGTTCCATAAGACATTAGATTCTTTGTTGATTTTGGATCTATCACTCCCGAACATGTGATTTTGACTCCTATTTTTCCGCATATGCTGAATTTGATTGTTGTAGGAGATAGTCGATCTTCTTCTTTATCCTTGTTATTGTCTTGATCTTGCATTTGCTGAACATTTGACGTTGAAATTGGAAACTCTCTTCCATCTACTTTTATTTGCAATTTTTCTGTTGTCAGCTTCTTTGAAAATTCTTCTGTAGATTCCTCAGGAATGTCAATGATGAGTTATTCTTGTGGTTTCTCTCCTTCCTTCATTTTCACTTTTGTCTCGTGCTCCAAGACATAGCCATCTGTATCACCATTTTTGTTTTCACACTCACAAACTTCATTAGCTTCCTTCAACACCTTTATCATAAATAAGGGAATTATGTCAAAGCCATCTTCGTCGCAAAATTTGGTGCTGGTTGCCTCATTTACACAAACATCAAGAGTGGCAAGAGTGGCAAGAATTTGATCCCATCCAAAGGGTTCAAATAAATCCTTTGGGAAAGGTTCCTCAATATAAGCGTTGTGAGCGGGATGAAAACGCACACAGTGCCTCTATAACGACCCGACACACACTCTTGGGAAGATATACACACACACACACACACTATGGGGCACCACTCGGCTTACACAACACACCTGGCGGAGACAGGGAACACACCTCTAGAGTGAGAGGAGAGAGACTATCCACTTGCCCACTCCACACAGACACACACACACACACACCCAAAAAACTCAGCTCAAAAGAGAATAATTTCTGATGTTTAGATAAAAATGAGCTTGGGCCAACACCAATGGGGCAAACAGCTCACACAATATGGGTAAAAGATACCAGATACAATCACAAACTAGAGCAGAAACTTTGCTCATAGGAGAAACTTACACAGAAAAACAGCAGGAAAAGAGTGAGGAATTTGGAAAAATGGACAGATCCATCGACTCCGGAATGGCCCAAAATCCCAGTCTACAATGTGAAAGTGCTCAAATCCGACCTCGGATGAGCAGTTTACGGCCAAAACAAGCTCCAAAATGAGCAAAAACACACCTGCGGCTGTTCCTCCTCTCTTCTCCACGTTTTTTCTGGTCTTCTCTCTATTTTTTCAGTTCCCACACTTAGATTTTTTACTTGGGCACCCTTGGCCTTTTAGATGACCTCAAACAGACCCCGAACATGCCAAAAACTGACCTCGCAGTGCATAGTTGTCACCTTTTTGCATCATTCGCACACCTGGCACTCAGCTTTTTTCCAATAATGCATCTCGCCACCACGTAAAGTGGCCCCAAAAAGTGTTCCTAATGATGACCTTTTTGCATAACTCTGACAAGAAAACACCCACGTTGTGTCCGTCCTCATCCGCGTGCAAATATTGACCTCGTTCGCCCTCCTAACGCCACTAGATGCCATCTGACGCACCTGCTGACCTCATGTCGTCGGCCCGTGGATAGCTTCCTCGAGAAGTTTTACGCGCTACCAACTCCTCCTTATTGTAGAAAAAACACACTAGTACTGATAATAGTGAAAATCGCTGCACTATGTACACCCTGTCCTAACTGTACACACATGGGCCCCACGTAACCACCTGGCTATGGAAATTGGGTAATCCTTTATTCGATGCACCATGCATGTGTATGTACATATGCACAATCCCTTGCTCAATAAAACTCCTGACATAATTTGGCCATCACCTAGCCTGCTAGATCATTCATGATCAGCAGCAACAAAGAGAGATATGAGACTCGCCGCATCACAGGTCTCCTCATCCTTCACCAACATTGCTTGCTCCACAGACAACTCATCTTGCTCCACCATCATCAATCTAGCATGATACAATTTAAGACGCAATCCATTTACCCTTGACTTATGTAGAACACCATCTAGGTTAGCTAGCTGATATGTGCCATTTGGAAAACACTCCACTACCTTGAAAGGGCCTTCCCACTTAATTTGAAACTTCTTTTGGAAGGTGTTGTCCAGCTTACTGTTGTAGCGCAAAACCAAGTCATGCTTCTTGATACCCTTACTTTTGACCTTTTCATTTATCTTTGCCAAAGCCCTATCTTGCATCTGCCCATAATGTTCCAATGCACTCATCCTATCCAACTGAACCTCTTGTAGCTATAAGAGCCTCTCTTTGAATGCATCACTAGGCGGCCCAAGAAACTTCTCTAACATCTTGACCGCAGGCAACTCTACTTCCACAGGAAATAGTGCTTCTTTTCCATACACCAAATGAAATGGAGTAAACCCTGTACCTATCTTCACCGAAGTACGGTAAGCCCATAATGCACTAGGCAATTCCAAATCCCAATTCTTTCCTTGGTGCTCTGTCACTTTCGAAAGAATCTGTACCAACTCACCATTGAATCTTTCATTTAAGCCATTACACTGTGGGTAATAAGGAGTGGTATGCTGGTGCCTAATCTTCATCTTTGCACATAAAAAATCTAGCAGTTTAGCTCGAAAGCCAGGCCCCTTATCTGAAAGTAGCTCCAGTGGCACCCCAAACTTGCAACATATTTCATCATACACAAATTTTGCCACATCCTTTGCAGTGATCTCCTTTGGAATGATTCCTGTTAGCAAAAACTCCTCTTCTTGAGCCAAACTTTCCCGACCATGATAAAGAGGTAAATTGGTCCTTAACACGAATAGCTCCCCAATCATGCCTTGAGCTGCTTCATGTGCCTCTCCATTTAGAGCACGTTCAATGTGTCTGATGCTCCATGCTTTAAACTTTTTTAACAGGCCTTTAATTCTGAAGCACAGTTCCTTCAATGAGGTGTTCTTGCTCTTCCACACACCCAGCACTTGCTTCACCACTAACAAGGAATCACCTTTTATGCTCAACCTTCGAACCCCATGCTTCAAACAAATGTGTAATCCGGCTTCCAGAGTATCATATTCAGCCTCATTGTTACTATGAGCATCCAATTTGAACCCTCTCTTGCATACTAGCTTCCCCTCTGGATCATATAGTGTTATACCCCCTGAAGCTGCATCGTGGCTCTTTTTGTATGAACCATCAAAGAACAACACATGTGCATTGCTGACCTGTGGCACTTCTTCAACTACCTTTCTCACCACCTCTTCCTTAACAATAAGGGGATTCTCCTTGTAGGTCAACAAATCAGCTAGGGTAGCCCTTGTACTATCTTCCTCTAGAAAAGAGAACTCAAACTCTTGCAGCTCAATTACCCATTTCTTCACCACATTTGACATGTTAGTACCATTAATTAACTGTGGCAAAAAGGAATAACTCGTCAAGAAAACAAAAGGCCGTGGTAGCAAGTAATGACGAAATCGTCGACAAGCAAATATTACACTGGCCATCACTAGCTCTACTTCCGATAACTTTCTCTCCGCTACCAACTTCACTCGGCTTGCACAATACACTAGCCTCATATAATGGCTGCCCTTCCCCTTTTGCAATAGCATGGCTCCAATGGCATCATCCCCTACTGAGGGATTTACATAAAAAACTTTCTCCCAATCAGGAGCCTGCATGGCTGACAAACCCCCTAACACCTCTTTCACCTCTTGAAACACTTCTTCACACTTGTCATCCCATTGCAATGGATCATGCTTTGCCACTTGTTGTAATGGATAAAGAATCTGAGAAGACAATGGAATAAACCTTGCCATGTACTTCACTTTGTGTATAAAGGTTGCCAATTGCTTCGTACTCGTAGGTGATGGAAGAAGAATAATAGACTTAACCTTATCTGGATCAGCCTCAATGCCATTTTCTGATACCATATGGCCCAATAACTTCAACCTTGGCTGTGCTAGATGAAATTTCTTTGGATTTAGTTGTCCTCCACATTCATCATATCGAGCCAATACCATCTGCAGCTTCTCATGGTGTTCAGCCCTACTGCTATAGACACATAAGTCATCCATAAAAGCTTTAACACAACTACCTATGAATGGTTCCAACACCCAATTTGCTCTCTCTTGATAGAAGGAAGGTCCATTTGACAACCCAAATGGCAATACTGTGTAGCAATAGCAGCCCCATGGTGTAATAAAATTTGTCTTTGTGCGGTCTTTAAGAGCAATCTTCAATTGAAAATAGCCTGAAAAACCATCACACACACTGTACCTCTCATAACCTGCCACTTAATCCAAGATCTGATCAATGAATGGAAGAGGATATGGGTTCTTCTTAGTTTAAAATCTACAAAAATTCTCCACTTCCCATCCTTCTTTGGACTGACTACTACTGGACTCACCCATTCTGTGGTCTCCACAGGGACTATGAACCCTGCCTTCAACAACTTGTCCACCTCTTCTCGCAAGGCTTCCATTTTCTCTTGACCCATCCTTCTTAGCCTTTGCCACACTGGCTTAGAACCTTCTTTCAGCTCTATATGCATCTCTTCACCCTTGAACCCTCTGATCTCTTCATATGAAGTAATGAACACATGTGCATTGCTGATCTGTGGCACTTCTTCAACTACCTTTCTCACCACCTCTTCCTTAACAATAAGGGGATTCTCCTTGTAGGTCAACAAATCAGCTAGGGTAGCCCTTGTACTATCTTCCACTAGAAAAGAGAACTCAAACTCTTGCAGCTCAATTACCCATTTCTTCACCACATTTGACATGTTAATACCATTAATTAACTGTGGAAAAAAGGCATAACTCGTCAAGAAAACAAAAGGCCGTGGTAGCAAGTAATGACGAAATCATCGACAAGCAAATATTACACTGGCCATCACTAGCTCTACTTCCGATAACTTTCTCTCCGCTACCAACTTCACTCGGCTTGCACAATACACTGGCCTCATATAATGGCTGCCCTTCCCCTTTTGCAATAGCATGGCTCCAATGGCATCATCCCCTACTGATGGATTTACATAAAAAACTTTCTCCCAATCAGGAGCCTGCATGGCTGACAACCCCCCTAACACCTCTTTCACCTCTTGAAACACTTCTTCACACTTGTCATCCCATTGCAATGGATCATGCTTTGCCACTTGCTGTAATGGATAAAGAAGCTGCGAAGACAATGGAATAAACCGTGCCATGTACTTCACTTTGTGTATAAAGGTTGCCAATTGCTTCGTACTCATAGGTGATGGAAGAAGAATAATAGACTTAACCTTGTCTGGATCAGCCTCAATGCCATTTTCTGACACCATGTGGCCCAATAACTTCACCCTTGGCTGTGCTAGATGAAATTTCTTTGGATTTAGTTGTCCTCCACATTCATCATATTGAGCCAATACCATCTGCAGCTTCTCATGGTGATCAGCCCTACTGCTATAGACACAGAAGTCATCCATAAAAGCTTTAACACAACTACCAATGAATGGTTCCAACACATAATTTTCTCTCTCTTGATAGAAGGAAGGTCCATTTGACAACCCAAATGGCAATACTGTGTAGCAATAGCAGCCCCATGGCGTAATAAAATTTGTCTTTGTGCGGTCTTTAAGAGTAATCTTCAATTGAAAATAGCCTGAAAAACCATCACACACACTGTACCTCTCATAACCTGCCACTGAATCCAAGATCTGATCGATGAATGGAAGAGGATATGGTTCTTCTTAGTGGCTGCGTTTAAGGGTTTAAAATCCACACAAATTCTCCACTTCCCATCCTTCTTTGGACTGACTACAACTGGACTCACCCATTCTGTGGTCTCCACTGGAACTATGAACCCTGCCTTCAATAACTTGTCCACCTCTACCCGCAAGGCTTCCATTTGCCCTTGACCCATCCTTCTTAGCCTTTGCCGCATAGGCTTAGCACCTTCTTTCAGCTCTAAATGCATCTCTTCACCCTTGAACCCTCTGATCTCTTCATATGAAGTAATGCAAAAATCAGGAAAACTAGCCAGCATATGCAAATATATATCCTTCTCCATAGCTGAGAGGTCTCCACTCATCATTTGTGTCATCAATTCCTGCTTCTTTGACAACTCAACCTTGGTTTGCATCAGCCCTTCAATCACTTCATAAGGCCCTTCACTTTCATCTTCAACCTCATTCGCAAATGCAACCAAACCAAACTCCTGTATTTCTTTGTCCATCAAAAGAAATGCAACATCAGCATCGTCATCACTTCTGGTAGTGCTATCACTGTCCTCATCTGTCACCGTGGAAGAATCTTCATCACTAGACTCATCCTCATCTTCATAAAGCTCCTCTAATCGTTTCCTTGTGTCCATATTATAAATCTTCTTGGTACCTGTCTTTCCATACTGGATAATCCTACCATGTCGCCAATCTTGAACAACTCCCATTGCACGTAACCATGGTCTGCCCAGTATAATAGGATATGCTCCCAACCCTGCTGGCATCACATGAAAATCAACCACTGCCTTTGCATCATATGCCTCCACTTCTAAGCCCTTTACAACACCCAAGCATTTTACTTTTTGATGGTTTGCCAATCTGATCCAAAAACCTGACACCCCAGCCACTGTGAGACCCATCTTCTCAACGCATGAGTGTGTTATGACGCATATTTGGGCTCCGCCATCCACATAACCTTGTCCCAAATTTTTCCTTTTATGCCACACATCTACTATTGGACAAATGTCTGGTAGCTCATCCATTGCCAACACCTTTACTGAACCTCTCTCTGGCTCTTTCTCCATTGGGTTAACCATCCTCTTCGACTGTCTCTTTAGCTTAGGCACCATCTCTATAAGCTGCCCAAAAGTAACATCTGCCTTCCTACTCATAAGATCCTCCTTCAAGTCATAGCTTAATTGCCCATCCCCTAGTGGAAAATCTGAAACATGAAACTTTCGACGAGCTCTCCTTTTCCTCTTGGCCTTGAAATCCTCGCCTTCATGGCTCTTTCCTTTCCTCTTACTAGGACCTAGGGCACTTCTTCCTTCCTTATCCTCTGTGGTCCTCTTCCCAATAGGCATCACTAATGTATCCTCTAACTTTGATGCCTTCTCCAAGGTGACTACACTTAGCACTTTTGTCTTTCCCTTTTCCTCCTGGGTCAGTCCACTGGTTCCTTTGTCTCCCTTAATTTCGATGCATTAATCATTTGACCTAGTTAGCACTTGTCTTGGCAATGGATACATGTCTCCCCCCCATCCTTGGTGGCTTATCACATTGAGGGCTGATGTGACCCAACTCTCCACAATAATAACATGTGGGCGTCTGCCTCCAAAACCTACCATTGCTTTGTCCAACACCATTCCTAGGCCTTTCTTCACCTCCTGGCTGATTTGCAAACCTCCCTCGACCTCGATTATTTCCCACTTGACCTAGCATGCTTAGGCTGAGATTCTTCATCAAATCTACCATTTGCCTCATGCCTTTCCTTAGCCCATCATCTTGCACTGCTGTAGTGACCACTGCTGGCATAACCTGAGTAGTAACAGGAACCACTGGTTTGTGATGAACCCCTGACATGCGACCTTGTAAAGACTCTATAGGCTGAAATTCAGACCTCATGGGTAAAGACTCCACCCCTAACTGGCTCATTTTTCTCAACTTCCACTCTTTGTTCCTTGATACGTCTAGTGCATCTTCATATGTCCTAGGCTTCTTTAGCTCCACTCTCCAACGTATATTCTCCCAAAGACCAGCCAAGAACCTGTCCTTCTTCATCATGTCAGGCGGGGGTACCTGTGGTTCTAAGGCCTTGCACATTCGCTCCCATGCCAATGAAAACTTACGTATGTATGCATCTACTGGCTCACCTTCCTTTTGCACCAAAGCCTGTACTTCTTGCCACACTTTGTCAAGATCTTCTATCTTCACAAACTCCACTTCCAACCCATGTCGTAGATTGTCCCAACTAAACCTTACAAGTGGATCAGCCACACGCAACTCCTCTTCAAATGCTTTAGACAAAACTCGTGTATCACTCTTCAAACAAATTTGGAGAAGGCGTAACATTTGCGTAGGGTCATGAATCTGGTTGTTAATGCAGGCAACCTCCATCTTTTCCAAAAATTCTTCCACATCTTCATCACTTCTTCCATGAAACTCCGGATAAGAGAAAGCCATGGATACCCAAATTATGATGCTTTGAGAACCCCTTCCAACACACGTGCAAGAAACCAAAACTTTTCACTACCCAATCCCCATAAACTTCAATGGAGCTCAGATTTAGATAAGGACAAACACATGCACATCAAATGAGTTTTCATAGTTAATCATCGGAATGACAAGAGGCCAAGGACATTCCAGGATCTCTCTCAATCTTCTTGGCCCAAACATAAAGACTATGCGCTGCTGGAAAAAGATCTTCCTGGACACATGAACATTAATTTGAATTCTTTGAGTTATATGAAAAGAGTGAACTGAGGGCCATTTTGATCATCCATTAAAGCCAACCATGAAGCTCCCAAAAAGGCACACCTGACTCAACCTCTGATTTTGCCAAAATTTCAGCAGCATAACAACAAATGGCTCAAAATACCAAAAAACCAGCCATCATAACTTGGGAAAATTTTGACAGAGTTTCCCCAGAAGTAGAGCAGTAGGAACCCAAAATATAAACTGTCTATGTATGCATAAACTGTCAACAATAGAACCCGAGCATCAAGTAGGACTCACTAGTACATAGCCTATGGCAAGGTCACAAAAAGGGTGCTCCCGCTACCTATATCACCGAAAGGATGTCCACATTTGAGAATCCCCCAGCTCAATAAAAACCTCACACGAAGGCTGATGCAAATCGCATATAGTCAAGTCTCAGAAATGACTATCTTCCAGACCAAGTCTCAGAAATGGCTGGGACTGCCAAATACAACCAAGTATGGCTCCACAAATGCGTACAATGGCAGTTTCCACAAGTAACGCACAATCCAACAGACAATGCGCTCAAATATGCGCCAAGTGATGCATACCCACAACAACTGCAAGTGACATCACTCCTAGTATATCACTGTACTCCAGCTACCTGTACCTGTGTGAATCACTTGTACCTATATGTGTCCCTGTAACCTGTAACCTATAACCTGTAATCCCGAATCTCGAAGCTTGAAGCTTGAAGCAGAAGGTACTTGAAGAAGATCCTCCGTGGGGGCGCCAAAAGAATGTGAGCGGGATGAAAACACACACACAGCGCCTCTATAACGACCCGACACACACTCTTGGGAAGATAAACACACACACACACACACACACACACACACACACACACACTATGGGACACCACTTAGCTTACACAAAACACCTGGCCGAGACAGGGAACACACCTCTGGAGTGAGAGAAGAGAGACTATCCACTTGCCCACTCCACACAGACACACACACACACATACACCCAAAAAACTCAGCTCAAAAGAGAAGAATTTCTGATGTTTAGATACAAATGAGCTTGGGCCAACACCAATGGGGAAAACAGCTCACACAATATGGGTAAAAGATACCAGATACAATCACAAACTAGAGCAGAAACTTTGCTCATAGGAGAAACTTACACAGAAAAACAGCAGGAAAAGAGTGAGGAATTTGGCAAAATAGATAGCTCCATCGCGTTCGGAACGGCCCAAAACCCAGTCTACAATGTCAAAGGGCTGAAATCCGACCTCGGATGAGCAGTTTACGGCCCAAACAAGCTCCAAAATGAGCAAAACACACACCTGCGGCTGATCCTCCTCTCTTCTCCACGTTTTTTCTGGTCTCCTCTCTGTTTTTTCAGTTCCCACACTTAGCTTTTTTACTTGGGCACCCTTGGCCTTTTAGATGACCTCAAACGGACCCCGAACAGGCCAAAAGCATAGTTGTCACCTTTTTGCATCATTCGCACACCTGGCACTCAGCTTTTTTCCAATAATGCATCTCGCCACCACGTGAAGTGGCCCCAAAAAGTGTTCCTAATGATGAACTTTCTGCATAACTCTGACAAGAAAACACCCACGTTGTGTCCGTCCTCATCCGCGTGCAAATATTGACCTTGTTCGCCCTCCTAACGCCACTAGATGCCATCTGACGCACCTGCTGACCTCATGTCGTCGGACCGTGGATAGCTTCCTCGAGAAGTTTTACGCGCTACCAACTCCTCCTTATTGTAGAAAAAACACACTAGTACTGATAATAGTGAAAATCGCTGCACTATGTACACCCTGTCCTATCTGTACACACGTGGGCCCCACGTAACCACCTGGCTATGGAAATTGGGTAATCCTTTATTCGATGCACCATGCATGTGTATGTACATATGCGCAATCCCTTGCTCAAAAAAACTCCTGACAGTGTCATCTTCTACTGAATGCTCTAGAATGCAATCTTCCTTTCTAAGATTTTCACACCCCGAAGCTCCGCACATCCAAACATATGCTTTGCTTTGCAACCAAGTAGGTACCTCCTTTTCCTCTTCAATTTTGGAGTGACACTAATTTTTGTAGTGACCTCTATGTCTCTCAAGTAGATATAGTCATAGCCCCAATCTTGTACCATTCTGAGCTGACGCATAGACGGTATGCCATATATGATATCGAAACTTTTGTTCTCATCAAAATTCATAATAGAAAATGTGTGCTCATATGATTGATTCCCCTTTTCAAGAACTCCTTCGTGAAATCTGGAAAGAGTTGTGCTATGCTGGGAAAATCATCTCTATTCAATGGTTGGAGGCAAGTCAAAGTTGTTCCTTCTAATGTCAGCCCAAATCCTCATAAGTGAGTATGGATTACTGCAATTTGTTCAGCTCTCAAAACTTGTTTGAAAGAGTGAGACATGAGCATATGGATCCACTCACCCATTGTACTTGGTTCTGACACATTGAGCCACTTGATATGGTCTTAATCGTTGTGGTTCAATCACCAATCTAGCCAATTCATGGTCTTATGGAAAGATGTCTCTCATGATCTCCTCTCGTCATGGAGGAAATCCCGGTCCTCGTTAAAGTGTACTTAAGCAATTTTTTTGTCAGAAAGTAAGTAGAGATCGGAGTACCTTTGTGTTGGAATTAGGGTTGCATAGAAACACACACAGCTTGGAGGAGACGAAGGAAGCTCAAGGCACACAATAGAGAGTGTTTTACTTAGTGTGCAATGGAAAGATAGATACCCCTAGAGTGATGGGTGTATATACAATGCACAGGGGGAAAAACCTCCTAAAGAGGGAAAAAATGCCCCGGCGGTCCTAGTGTGTTCACACACATCACTACCACATGTATATGGTAACAAATCCCCCCTGGACTGATGCGGTGAACGAGAGCTGGCACATGAGTAAAGGGATGTGCCATGCCCTGAGGACAGGATAAGTCCACAAAGGGGAGTAAGCCCAAAGCTTTGCGGAAAGCTTCAAGCTTCTCATGAGACAATGCCTTTGTGAAAAGATCTGCAAGGTTGTCCTGTGTTGGCACATAAGCCAAGCTGATCTCTCCTGTTGAGAGCCTCTCCCTGACATAGTGGTAATGCACCTCAATGTGCTTTGTGCGAGCATGAAAAACTAGGTTCCTCGCAACTGCCAATGCGCTCGGACTGTTAGTGTAGATAGTGTTGGTAGTGTCCTGTCCAACACCCAAATCATCCATAAGGAGTTTGAGCCATACAAACTCAACCGTAGCTGTGAAGACTGCCCTGTACTCAGCCTCACAACTCGAAGTGGCCACAGTAGGTTGATTCTTGCTCAACCATGTTATACATGAGCTGCCAAGCATGAAACAAAAACCACTTGTGGACACTCGCGTGTGAAAACAACCATCCCAATCTGAGTCCGAAAAAGCATGTAAGTCTGGCGGCAATGATCCCCCCTTGGGATAAAACAAGCCAAGATGTAAAGTGCCACTAAGGTAGCAAAAAATCCTCTTGACATCCTGCCAATGCTTAGACCCTGGGCTATGCATAAATCTGCTGACCTGTGAGACTGCAATCTGAATATTTGGCCTCGTGTTCCATACATAAATGAGGCAGCCAACAGCAGTTTGGTAAAGAGTGACATCAACAGGATCGCCAGCATCATGTGGACTCAACTTCAAACCTGTTTCCATGAGAGTGGCAATAGGTTTGCAATCCTCAAGTCCAAACTTACATAGCAATGTCTCTATATAACTTTTCTGACACAAGGCAATACCACCATCACAAGGCCTTTTTGCCAGGAGGAAAATCACATAAAGTCCATGTGTCATTTTCTATAACTGCATCATATTCTGATTGCATGGCAGCCATCCAATTTTCTGAATTCTGTGCTTCATCAAAAGTCAGAGGCTCCTCAACATCATGTAAACTAGACACAGCCAAAGCATAACGATTTGATGCATAAGATGCATGGCGGGAGCCTGAACGAGTACGACTAGACAAAGGTGCATCGAATTTACTGTCACGCAAAGTGTGCACCAGCCATTTTGGCATACCTCTAGCCTGCTCATTCTCAGCCCTTTCCTCATTAAGTACATCATATACATCTGCATCAATAATAGGCTGATCTAAAACATTTTTAAAAACCCCCATAGGCTGTACATTTGCCTCATTGGAACTTACATTCGTATTTCCACCATTGAAAAGAGGCAACAAAGTGTCATAAATGTCCTGTGAGCTTACATTATTGTCTCTAGTACATGATGATAGCTGTTTTTCGGCTCTCCATAATTGCCATAGTAAGTTACTCCACCCTACCAAATTCACCCAAACGCTATGGCTATCCCTACCATTTCACTGTACATAGGCGTGTGTGAGTTAAGGGGCTTTTCCCATATCTTCTTAAAAACCCTCAGCTAGCTAGTCACTGGGCTAGTTGAGCCAAAAAAATAAAAAAAATAAAAAAATAAAACTATATTATGGCCTCTTTGTGTGTAAATATTTCATTGTATATATGGCCTAAATATAGGAATTTTTTATAATTATTTTGATATTTTATTTAAATATTTCTACTTAGGTGTGTGTTTTATTAAACCTATGTACACCTTCTTTCATCCTCTTACACCATAATTATATTTTTTGCCAATATGTACATACTCTAACCTCATATTTTTCCTTTATACAAATCACTCCCACATTTTCACCCTCACCCTCATGAAAACAAAAAATTGATTTCTACTCATTGGTTACGTTTATTATATTATTTACTTGCATACCTTTTCCTCTTTCACCCAAAATAATTCAAAGAGGGACCATATCATATGATTCCAATATCTTTCCATATCCATAACTCCTCCATATTTTTATTATTATTTTTACTCATTATTCTAACACCATTGGCTCATTGAGCTAAAGTCGCTAAAGTCCATGAATAGTCCATACACTAGTCCCACCATGTATATATTTCTTTATTCTCCAATAATCCTCCTCCATGCATGGGTCAAGGGAAACTTGGATGCTTTGTATTATAATATGACAAAGGAGGGGCTCACTCTTGGATGCATTGTACAAATTCAACAAAGGAGGGGGCCACTAAAAGACTTTTGTAGGCATAAAAACAGGCTTTTTGGTGAGAATTTTGGCACCTATCTCCACTCTGAATCTGGAGTGGTGGTCAAGAGAGAAAATGTAGCCCACGCTCTGAATAATCACCTCAAATTTTTTCATGGTTTTTGGAGCTACCAGCGGTGAGCTATGATTTTTTGAGTGGACCCCAATCTGCCCACTTTTCTCACAAGTAGCCCTTAGTCTTCTCTCACCCTTCCACACACCTACTCACTCTTACACATCCCTCCCTCTCCTTCCCTCACTCAAACCTGCAATTTCCATGGCTTCTCCCACTCTCTTCACCATTACCTTTCTCTCTTATCCCTATAGTTCTTTTATGAACCTCTACATACATACACCCTCTCCATGTCTCTCTCTATTGCTTCTATGTTACAATTTCATTTACCTCTCCTAAAAATATCTAAAACTCAGCATCTTAACCATGATAACTTCTGCAAATTGAGGATTTTTCATCAACAAATCCTCTTTTCATCGTGGTGGTCAACCGTGGCGGCGGCATAAAGAAGCGAAGAAGAAGAAGAAGACCAGCGGTCATTTTTTCCACAATCTACACAAGGGTGAGTTCAAGCTTCACCATCTCAATGATTCTCTTTTAATTCACCCCTCTTCCTTCATCAAATCAACTCATCCTACCCATTGTAAATGTATCACTAACAATTCTAGTGATTATTACCACTAACAACTAACTTCTCTTGTAAAAATGCACCCACACTATCAACATATGGAGTAGGCAACCGCACAAGTAAACCAAATTCACTCACTCCCATGGAAGTTTCTCTCCTTTCACCACATCAATAATTCTCTTACTTGAGCCCACATCCATGTGACTCAAGAGAAAAGATAGACCCCATTCTCATTTGAAATTCATAAAAATTAATAATCCTTGATCTTTCCTAATAAAACTGATTAGGCTTAATCCTAATCAAGGCTTCTAAAACCTATAAATAGAACCCATTCCTCCTTGTAAAAGACATCACTATACCATTGCACACTAGATTGAGCGTACCACACGCCAGTTCTATCTTGGTTGTAGAGAGAGAGTAAGCTTTCTATTCACCATCACCTTGGTGCATAGAAAAGCTTGAGCTAGTTTGAGTGAGCGCGAGTAGAAGATATTCTTCCTACCATTGTTGTATCTACCCCAACATCAATGAATTGGTAGTTTTGGGTGCAATTCATGTCCAAAGGCTCACGCTTCTCCTCCAATTTGGCTTGGCAAAACTCATTCAGCTTCATAAGGTGATTTGTTGCATTGAAGGTTGTTGTTTTGTTGCTTGTGATTCATTGGCTATTGTTTGGCTACCATTGTAAGAGGGTGGATGGTGAGAGGGCTCCCATAACCCTAAGACAATGTGCTAGTGATGCTATAACCAAATCTTGTCACTTGATTCCGCAAGCTCTAAGTTCCTTTTTTGTGCAAAATATAAAGTTGAAGCTAAGTTGTACACCAGCTCTCTCTCTCTCTCTCTCTCTCTCTCTCTCTCTCTCTCTCTCTCTCTCTCTCTCTCTCGTGTTTTAGTGTGTGAGAGTGTTCCATTGGTGTTAGGGTTAGTGTAAATTCCTTGCTTGTTTGTGGGTTGCTCTAACGATTCTCCTCTTTTGCGTCCTAGTTCGCTCTTAAACTAGGTGGTGTCCCTTGTGTAGTTGGGATTTGGCTGTGGGTTTGTTGTTTTGGTTTGTGTTGTGTTGTGCCCCAGCCCCATTGAGCAGCACGGGAGCCTTGAAGGGTGTCTAGAGGTTGCTCTTCTTGTTCCCCGCCCCGGACGGCCTCAATGACAGCAAGGGCTGAACAGAATCTTCCACAAACACTATATCTGGAGAAACCAGAATACGTTTTGTTTGCGGATGATACAACCCGTAACCTTTTCTTTCAGCACTATAACCAACAAAAATACATTTGACAGCCTGATCATCCAATTTTCTGCGCTGCACTTGTGGCACCAAAGCATATGCCAAACAGCCAAAAACATGCATGTGCTCAATAGAAGGCTTTCTATCATGCCATGCTTCATATGGAGTAATAGACTGCAAAGCTTTCGTAGGACACCTATTAAGTACATAAGTGGCACACATGATGGCCTCAAGCCAAAAAGAATGCGGTAAAGCTTGACTGTTGACTATACTTCGTGCCATTTTCGTCAGTGACCTGTTTTTCCTCTCAGCAACACCATTTTGCTGAGGCGTATAAGGCACTGTACATTGGTGTTTTATCCCACGACTAGCCAGAAATGCATTAAATTCATGAGACATATAATCCCCCCCTCGATCGTAACGGAGGGTGCCCATAGTACATTTCGAGACATTTTCAGCCATAGCCAGAAATAGTTTGAAGCACATAAAAACTTCAGACTTTGCTTTAAGCGGAAATACCCATGCATTCCTGGAGTAATCATCAATGAAAGTCACGAAGTACAGATAATTGCCCAAGCACGGAGTTTGCATGGGCCCACAAACATCACTATGCACAAGCTGCAACCTACATGTGGCCCGAACTGAACAATCCTTTGGAAACTTAGAACGCTGCATTTTACCCAAAATACAGCCTTGACAAACATGTTTAACAGGTGCTTCAAGAGGCGGCCAAGAAGAAACCATATTAGATTTTTGCAAACGCAGCAAACTGGCAAAATTTAGATGACCAAAACATGCATGCCAAAGTTTTGCATCTGAAATAGCCCTTGAATCTGCAACAGCATTTGCAAAATTTTGTCCACACTTGTCATACAAAGTGAGCTTATACATCCCATGGCACAAAAGCCCAGATGCGAAAATTTCATCACCAAAACTGAGATCATGAACTGTACATCTGTCATCCACAAATTTGACTACAAGTCCAAGTCTATTAAGTGAGGATACAGACAAGAGATTCTTCTTGATCCTAGGTACATAAAGTGTATCAACAAGTGTGAAGGAACCACCAACGCAATCAATGCATGAGCCTGCGCATCCTTAACATCCCAACGAGCTTGTTCTACCGTAGGCAAAACAACTCTAATAGTTGCAATCCTTGCAGCAAGACTTGCAACATCCTCAAAATCGCCCTCATCCTCAGAACCAGGACGTACATCAATGCCCTGCACAATGTTCCAGACACCCTTTGACACAAGAACATGTTGCATCATATAATCCCACATAGGGTAGTTGTCCCCATCCAACCTGTCCTTAGCAGGAAACATCTTGAACACATCTGTGTTGTTGTTGTCAGCCATGGTAAATGCTGCACCTGATGTGAAAACTGCCCGAAAATAGGAGAAACGGAGCGGGAACAACCTGTGCTATATAGCACAAACCGTACAAGACTATAAGGCACCTGTTATGCAGAAAATGGCAGTGACAAAAATTTTGCACAAAATGACGAAATAGCCTGTGCAGTACTGCTTGTAGTGGAAACGGAGGCCGAAATGAACCCAAATCAAAATTCTAAGCAAACCGAGCTCTTCGAGTTCACCCAATGTATTTGTCGACCTACGATGCTTGCCAAAGCTCACTAAAATCGGAGAAAGTGAGCAGGCGTGTGCTGGAGCAATTGGTGACTAAGCCCGGGAGGATGCAACCTGCTCTGATACCAATTGTTGGAATTAGGGAAAAAGAGAAAAACACACAACTTGGAGAAGGCGAAGGAAGCTCAAGGCACACAATAGAGAGTGTATTACTTAGTGTGCAGTGGAAAGATAGATAGCCCTAGAGTGATGGGCGTATATACAATGCACGAGGGGAAAAACCTCCTAAAGAGGGAAAAAATGCCTCGACGGTCCTATTGTGTTCACACACATTACTACCACATGTATATGGTAACAACCCAAACATTAGCGTTTTCTTTGAAGTAGCCCTGAGTAGTGATTGACTGGTTCGATGCTACCCACCCTATCACTTTTTCATGTTGTGGTTGAGCTTGTGCTTCATGTATCCAAACTGGGTCTTTGACTTGGATGTGCTCTTTGGATATACTAACACTTGGTTGATTCTCTTCGGCTTCTTTCTAATGCTTTCCTGTGATGGAAATTTTGTTTGATAGAATTTTTGCTTTGGTTTCCATTGCATTGTTCATGGTGTGGCTCTTCGTGTAGAGCCTTCGCGGGAAGTTTGATGGAAGCTTGTCTTTGAGGGTAAAGTCATCTTGCGAGGTTGATATACTTTAGTGTTTACCTTTGCTTTACCTTTTATGTGATGGTTGGTGATTTCTTCTCCTCATGGATTTGAGAAGCTTCATGGAGTCTCACCATTGAACACTATATTAGTGAATTTGGGAATTTTCCAATTCCCACGGTTAACAAGAGCTTAAGATTTGACCACGTGGCCAAATTTTAGCCTAAGTTTTGAGAGAATGGCTTGGAAGATCTTTTCAAGTACTACCTTGTGGAAGACTTTGGTCTTAAAATATAGTTTGAGATTTGGCCAAAGCATTGCAATTTTTTTCATGTCTCTGAGTGGAATAGAGAACGCCAGTGGTGGATGATTTTTCATGGTCAAGGCTCACTTAAAACTCTCAAGATAGTCCTTGACAATACCACTTTGGCTTAGAGTAACTTATCTCTTTTTGCCCTTGGTGAGGTCTCCCAAAAGTCAAGAATTTGTGACTTTTTGGTCTCTAGAAACTGGTCTTGGGGTACCCTAGAGGTCTTGATTTAGGAAACCTATAAAAATTTAGTATAGGTGTGTCCTATTGCCCGCAAGATTTCTTCTTCACTATACCTGACTCAATTTGGAGTTGCCTATCAAAAGTTAGAGCACTTTTGGTAAAATGCACTTAAAAAAGCACTCAAAACAGTTTCAGGACCAAAAAACAGGAACTTTGGCTTGTTTCTTGGACTCCAAGAGATATTTTTAGTTCAAACTTGAGATTTGGGATTTCCTCAAGTATGTCTACAAGATCATCAAGTCAGATACTCCCACTATACTGAGATACATGGATCGTGATCTATGTTCCTCTGTCAATGTTTTTTTTCCAAATTTTGACTGTGTGTAGACAAGGTCATATGCAAGCCCTATGCCAATTTTCATCAAATTCTGTGGTTGAGGTACATGGATCGCAATCCATGTTCAACCACATCCGGACTTGATCTCTTGGCAGCTTGTTGCACTCTATCTCCAAAAGCTAAATCTCGACTCTTTTGGGATTTGGGTTTGATAGGTCAAATGGCCAATACTAGGTTTGCATTGCGGTTTTCTATTTGTCACATGTTTTACTTTCTTTTGACCCATTTTTTTTCAGATTTGTTCACAACTAGGCTTGGGAATATGTTTCCTTGTGTATGCACTACTGATCTGAAAGTTTCAAGTTAAGTTATTACTATGGAAACATGGATCGCGATCCATGTTTGGAGCCCAAATTGACTTCTCTTGGTACCATTAGATTCGACATGATTAGGAGGTCCTATGGTATCATATGTTTTGAAAATCGACCTTTGGATTGAAAGTGAGGTCAATTTTGACACTTTGTTAGAGTACTTGGAAGTTCAAGGTATTTCATCTAGTTTTTGGATCCAAATTCAATTTTGAAAAGACCACTAGACTCCTTGTGATGTCCTCTAGCTATTGTGAAACTTTGGTATCAATCTGTGACATAGGAACATGGATTGCGATCCATGTACCTATGTGTTAGATTGCACTGAAACTTGGCACACAACTTCCCCTTGGTCCAATGATCCCTGCTATACCGGTTTTGTATGATTTGGACTTGTTTAGGTCAAGCAAAACTCAATCCCTAGGTCTATTTTAGGGTTTTTTTGTTTGAACTATGTTTTGCTCTTTTGACCCACTTTTTGACTTTTTTGACAAAACTTCCTTGGAAACTTTTGTTCACAATTGTCTCTGCTAGGATGGAGAAGTTTTTGTCCAAAACTTTCTCAGGGGTACATGGATCGTGATCCATGTTCCACCACTTTTGGACTTGATCTTTGGTGTGCTGATAGCTTGTGATGTTTGTAGCTTGCTCCAAAAATATTTTTGAATTTGAATCAGTTTTTCCCATCCAAAAGTGACTTCTACAGTTTGTTGTGACAGTTTTGACAATGTTATGTTTTTTTTTCAACTTTTTTGCATAAAGTTCTTTTGGGAATTGGTTCCAAATGGTACCCCCTATCTCCTTATCTAGTTCTTGTGCAAAATTTCAAAAAAGGTACATGGATCGTGATCCATGTTTTGAAGCCAAATTGACTTTTCTTGGTACCATTAGGATCATCACGTTTATTAGATCCATGTTTTGAAGCCAAATTGACTTTTCTTGGTACCATTAGGATCATCATAAAAAAATTTGGATTTGGATTAGTTTTTATCATTCAAAAGCAAGTTCTTTTGTCTATCCTGCCGTTTTTGGCTACTCTAGTAAAATTTTGGTGTTTTGATCAACTTTCTTCAATTTTTTTACATGGTCCCTTTTGGAAAAGTTGCTCCACTAATTATCATGGATGTACTTGTCAAATATCAACCCCAATTGTCAAATGGTACATGGATCGCGATCCATGTTTGACAGTATTTTTTCATGAATTTTGTTCTAGTGGTTCTCTATTCCCTATAGAAGCCAAATCTCACCCCTTTTTGAATTTGGATCCCAAAAAGATGAAAAATATCAACTTTTGTGTCTGAAATGCCTGTTTTGTTGTTTTATCCCTAGCAGCCAATTCCAATGTGATTTTTGAGTTTTTCTTTCAAGCAAACTTGATCAGAGAGAAATTTTCTAATGATGTATAGAGTAATTGGTCACTTTTTCCCAAAAATGGTCTCTAGGTACATGGATCGCGATCCATGTTCCTCCATAGAATCTTGCCATACTTTCTAGATTGCTTCTAGAGAGTCTGCTCATGCCCTTGAACCACAAATTTTTGAATTTGGATCACTTTTGAGGTCTCTACCATCAAATTTTCAAAATGTTAGAGTTATGGTCAGATTTGCCAAAATATGGTTTTTACCCTTTTTTCCCTCAATCTTTTAGCCCAAATTTGATGGTTGTAGTTTTTACTTAGCCTACTTCTAAGTATTGAAATGAAACATGAAACAAAAATTAATAGAATGGTACAAAATAAAATCAAAATAGAAAACGGTACAACACTCTAAAAGCATAGAGAAAATCGAAGAATGAAATGCTTTTGGCTATCTCACTCATAATCCTCTTTACTTCTCAAGAATAGATCTAGTAAGTCTTTGACTTCTAGACTCTACCAGGCACTAAACCCCGTGTCTAGCTGCTTCACCGCTAGAGTGTAAATGAAATGGAAGGACACATCTTCGAAAAGTAACGCTCTAAATATGCATAGTTCACTCACCATCTAAGGATCATATCCCCGACAACGACACCAATGTTGACGGGTTGCCACAACGGAGGTCTGCAGGATAGCTTTTTGGTACTAACATAATATTAATACTCAGGGAAGTGACTCGGATGCGGCATGCAGACTCTTTGAGATCGTCAATCTCAAGAAGTGAATCTTAACAAGCAAACACAACAACTCTACAAGAAAACCAACACTCCATGATCAAGAAAATTTGCCTATGTCTTTCCTCACAGCTCTAGGTCATCACGCCATTTTGGCACTCGAATAGACTCCAATTGCAATGAAACTTTAGGAGGAGGTGTAGGACACCTAGGGGCACTATCCTAACAAGTCTAGTTGCAATCCAACAAGGTACCAAAATCAAGATACATCATGAAAAAAATCATGCAAACTCCAATAGATTAGTTCAGAAAGGTCGCCCTTTAGTCTAAGAACACTCTCCTATGGTCAGAATGACTAAAAACAATGATTTAAGTACTCAAATATGAAGATTAGGCTCACTAATGCGTAGTCGCAAACCTTAACAAAACTGAAAATGCTTACACTTGAATGAAGGAGCAAAGAAAGAGGAACCCAATCATCAGTTGCGATGATTACAAGTTGGAGCTTCGTAGTCGCTTGAGCGTACGTATAGCAGAGCTCTTTTCTTCTCTAAAGATAAGCCTCCTTTCATATTAAATCTATTGACCTTTATACCTAGGGCTTTTTAAATTGCCAATGGAGAGTTCACATGGACTTTTACAGCTATCATGATAGCATCACATCTTAGGGAATTGACCTACTACTCTGGAATCAGGCTTTAAACAGAGTATTACTATACTAGCTTGAAAAACTAATAGAGTACAAATGTGGTGTCCGGCTACGTGTCCAACCAGTTGGGCGTCTGTTCGATCTGTTCTCAAACAATGAAATTTTCAAATTTTTGAAAAAGAGATATGAAAACATGGAATAACAGTTAGCTATGTGGGATTACACTTGGTTACAACTTAACTAACGATGATCACTTGATTAACATAATTTAGCATGCTTCACAAAATTAGAGGGAGGAAGAGGGGAGAGAGAGATATAAATGGATGACACAAACAAAATATTTCATAACTTAAAGTATGAAAAATGTTTATGAATCATCTTCCAAAAGATCACTACAAGAAGCATCATCCAAAAAATATTTCATGACTTAAAGTATGAAAAATGTTTATGAATCATCTTCCAAAAGATCACTACAAGAAGCATCATCCAATTCTAAGCCCATGGAACCTAAATCAATAAAGTGAGAAATACAATTGTCATTTGTGGATGCGTTGGCTTCATCATCTTTGAATTTTTCATCCTCCATCCTATCATCTTCATCATCATGACAATCATCCTCGCTAAGACTTGCGGCCCTCGTACTTGATTCATTGACCTCCCTCTTGTCTGTCTCCCCCTCATCCAAAGTAGGAGGTGGAAGAGGGTTGAAGATGGTCTCCACTTTATTAGTGGTAAAAATGGTTCTCCCTCGAGGTGTTACGGGAATTACGAACCAATGTTTTGGTTGGTAGATTGCTGGGATATAGATGACCTATAGAAGAGAATCTCAAAGTGAGTAACATTGATATAATTAATGTTACAAGAAAATAAGAATTAAAAAGGTAGTCACTCACTTGCTCACAATTGCGTGGAAAACTAAATTTGTCATACCTCCCTGTGTGATGCAAACTAGAGTCCATCATGTAGAGGCCATTCTCATGTCGTCTAGACACATTTGCAAACCACTTACACTCGAAGCTGAAGGTATGCAAGGTTGTAAAATTGACATTTCGTATCCTTTCAATAGTTCCACAGTACCTGGCTTCATCACCATCTGTGTCAAAATTTCACCTGATGCCACATTCCATGGTGGTTCTATGCTCATCAATGTGACATGTATGAAAGTGATGACCTTTGACCGCATAGAGTTAAAGAAAAGGCACTACAAAATAGGAAAATATCTTTTTTCAATTACAAAGATAAAATCAAGAAAAAAATATACATTATGGTTTAGGTATATGAGTACTCTACCTTTGGTATGTAGCCTTGTGCATACTCCTATTATTTGTCGGTAATTTCTTCTCCACACGCTTTTGATTTGATCATTCTCTCATGAATCCACTCTGCACTAATGATATCTAAGAAAAATGCAAGGTGCCTAGGCACTGGGGGTTCCCTCCTTCCTCCATGTACTTGTTTCCATGCTTCTCTCTCTTGCAAACGCCTTTCCTTTGCCATTGTCCACAAGTCCACCCACTTGGTCATAACCTTTGCAATGAGAATACAAAGTTATTGACCACTCAAGACAAATTCATATCCATGTTAAATAATTTTCCCTTTCCACTTGGCAAGTGTGAAGTCATCCCTGCATCCTCCTCGTTTGACCACATGCGAGGCATTGAAGGACAAACTTGTGCCAAAACTATGATATGTAAACAAATACCTCTTGCATGCTCCACCCTATGGCCATACATGCCTCTGGTTGAGACCGTAGCCACACAAAATCTTTGAGAGTCTTTAAAAATATCTCTAAAAAGAACATCCATTTTTCATGCACTACTCCACATATAGCGATCTCCTCCACCACATGAACCAAGAGGCGAATTTGACTAAGAATGACCAATCGAGGAAATGCATCCTCAATGGCACACACCATTTCTGGTGCAAGTGTTTGAGCCACAGGGATAACATCTACTTCAATCTCCTTGGAGCTCACAAACCTGCAAGAATACACTAAGTGCTAGTTAAGGTTATTGTGTACATAAAAAAAGTGTAGTTGAGTGGAGTCTTGTGGTGTACCTTACTAGCTCTCCAAGTTGAAAAATAGCATCCCTGACTTTCTTGTCCCGACATATACACATACTCACCGGAAGAATGAACTAAAATGTAAATTAGAGGAAGGGAAAGTGAGAGAAAGCCATACGTACAAACAATAGAATAGAGAAAGGGACATTATGTGAAGCTTGTTGTGCCAATCATGGGACTTCAACCCATACAATTGAATGCTTCCAACTTTCTTCGCTTTTGTGAAAGCTCCCTTTAGTGACCTCATGTATCGTGTTGGTGTGTGAGTAGTTGCAATGGTACCCTTCACTTTGTCTAATTTTTCTTTGGCTAGCATCCATGGCGCTTTAGGAATCACAATCTTCCCATTGGGGGCATCACGGGGAGTAGCAGAGGCGGGGATATGCTTCAAGATCCTCAAATCCTCACTCGCCTCCAATGAGTCCTTCTTGCCAATAATGTGGTCCGACAGGGTGTAGGCTACATTCTTGAATATGTGCATATGATTCAAGTGTTGTGTTTTTAAGTCCTTCTTGGTGGAGTACTCGGAGCCGGATTGTTGCTATAGTACTCTTCCCAAATGGTTGCCAAATTTTCCATCATGAGCTTTAGAGGCATCTTTCCGTTTGTTGGAGCCTTGTGCTTGCTATGGCCTTGGGATAAGACACGATGGTTGTTTAGAGAGATTACCTTGCGATGCAAGGCATCCGACCTCTCTGCCACCAATGATATCCCGCAAGTAGGACATGCATTATGACCCGATGTGGACAACCCTGAATACATATCATATCGTTAGAGAGGAGATTCAAATAGAAGTGAGAGAGAGAAATAAAATATGGAATACCTTGACATACCTTTTGGTGGAGTACTCGAAGCCGGATTGTAGTTGTAGTACTCTTTCCAAATGGTTTTCAAATTTGCCATCGTGAGCTTTAGAGGCATCTTCCCATTTGTTGGAGCCTTGTGCTTGCTATGACATTGGGATAAGAAATGATGGCTGTTTGGATAGATTACCTTGCACAAGGCATCCGACATCTCTGTCACCAATGATGTCCTGCAAGTAGAACATGCATTGTGACCCGATGTGGAAAGCCATGCATACATATCATACCATTAGAGAGGAGCTTCAAATAAAATGGAGAGAGAATGAGAAGGGTTCTAGATACCAAAAATCTCTCCAAGCCCAGGATAGTCATGCGTAGACCACATAAGGATTCCCCTAACAATGGCTTCTCTCCCCCACTTTTCAAGTGAGACATCTACAATAGGGATGCCTCTCCATAGCTCCTCCAACTCCTTCATGAGGGGCTCGAGGTAGACGTCAATATTTGACACTTTATACTTCCTTAGAACAAGCAATGAAAGAAGTATAGTTCCCTTCTTGGTTGTCTCCCATGGTGGAATATTGTAGCTGACGATCACCAACAAGCCAAGTGCTCCATGCAGTAGACTTAGTGCCAAAGGGGTTGACACCATCACTTTCTAACCCAAGCCTCAATATTTGAGGCTCCAACCCAAACTCTAGCCATTGAGTGTTGACGTGCCTCCATGTAGGTGAATTGGTGGGGACACACATAATTCCATCATTTGAGCGGTGGTTGGCATGCCACGCAAGAAGCTCCATGGTAGACTGCTTTCAGACATGTGTTGAATGCGAGGGATTAATGAAAAATGTCTCAGTAACTTGCAGGGTAGGTGCACCCCGCTCACTCCGGTCTTGTATTGTGCTTCCCCGCACATGGGACATGAGGCATCATATGCGTGCTCATTGTAGTATGTATGAAATCGTTGACGTACGCGTGCATGAGCTCTTACTTCATGCCAAGTGCAGTGACATACGATCTAGCTCATCCACAATCAAAGGCATGTGGTGATCTTTTGGCAACATTTTGCCCATCAAACTACAACAAACAAGCGCATTAATACAATTGCAAGGAGGCACCATGAAGCGAGAGAGATGTATAAAAAGCCATATAACAAACTTACCCAAGGAGTGCATAGACACTTACATTGCTCCAACCAAAATTCTCTTGCAAGTTGAGGACTCCCAATGATGCCTGGAGCATTGAGTACTATGCACCATCATAAAGAGGTGTTTGGGCATTTGTCAGCAATCTGTCCTCCGTTGCCTTTTCTCGTCGCATGCATGACTGACAATCCTCCTCACACACATCGCGTTCATGAGCCAGTAACACATCACACATGTTGAACATGTGCTCATCCTCTACCTCAAAGTGCAACTGAGATGCCAAACAAGGAGCTATCAAAGTAGAGCTAGTGGGCGTATCACTATGCGGTGAGCCCAATTCATCCAATAGCTCTTGTCTCTATCATTTGGCCTTGCGCGCCGACGCACCACCACCAAACACAGACCAATGGGGCACCTCCTCAAGCGAGGGGTGAGTGGCACTCTCATCTATCCAAGTGCTTTTGTGAGCATGCCAAAGCCCTTTGTTCTCCACGTACTCCAATTCAATGCACCTGAAGCGAGGGATTTCCCTTTATCACTTGACACAAGGAGAAGGGAGTTTTTCTTTGAGCCACTGACCACATTCAGGGCCGTTTGGTGGGACATGATCATCCTAGTCGTCGTCGTATGCACACGCGCAAAATAGAGAGGAAATTTAATTCAAAAGAATTATATTTAGTCATATGTTTCCTAAAAATAAATAATTAACTAGAGAAAATAGTGTCAATTACATATCTCCAAAAAGAAGAAATGACTAAGAATTCAAAGAGAATAAAGTGCAATGAGTGCTACAATTTTTCTAAAATAAAGTTCCATCAATACTTTTATGCTTTATTTTTTAAATTGCAAATGTTACAAAAAGATTACAAAATACACTTAAAAAACATCTAAAAGTCCTACAAAAATTGGTACTCATAAAAAATCAGAAGTACTCATTAAAAAAATTCAAAAGGCTAAAAATGACATTATTGATATCTAAGGGTAGAGGGGGATAGTTTGTACCCCCTCCCCTCTGCTACCTCGGATACATTTGTATCTGTTTGAAATGGCGTTATGTAGTAATAGACGTGGAGATAGGCATAATAATATGCACAGTAATATCCGCGTTAGTCACTAGCGCTTAAAAAAGAAAGAAGGACAGAGTATACCGCGTTTTTGCAGCATACTGTGCTCTCTTCTTCTTCGCCAACATATTTTTTGACGTAGGTTGCTTAATGAATTAGATACAATCTTCTCGTACGTCTTTGTAAACTTGTTTGCTTTGTTTGCAAATGGATGAAGAGGTAGATTTGTTGGCAGATGGATTGTGAGAGAAATAGATAAAGAAATAGGTTGAAGTAAATAGAATAGGAAACTTGAGAAAGAGAGGAGAAAGAGAGGGAGAGAGAGGAAAGGAAAGAGATAGATAGAGAGAGAGGGAGAGAGAGAATAGAGAAAGATAGGGAGAGAGAGGATAGGGTAAGAGGGAAAGAGAGAGAGATAGAGAGGGAGATAAAAAGAGAGAGATAGTGAGAGAAAGAGAATGGAAGGAAAAGAAAGATAGAGAAAAGGAAAGAGAGGGAGAGATAGATAGATAGATAGATAGAGAGAGACAGAGCAATGATTGTAAGTAAGTAAAGAGCAATGATTGTAAGCAAAGCCACTGTCTTGTGGGGTGCGTCATGCAAGAATGTAGAGGCTTCTATAGAGTGCTTTGAAACAAATCTTTTTTTACATCCCCGAGATGGAGTTCAGAAATGACTTTCTACGCTCTTCTCTTTACCTTCTCTATCTTTCTCTCCCTCTTTCTGTTTCTCTCTCTCTTTCTCTCTACGGATGAGGCATTAGGTCGAAGAAGCAGATGTTGCACAAGAATCACTATAAAGAAGCTCTTCTTCAAAGCACCCTACAGACGCAAAAGCACTCTTGCACTGTGCACAACACAAAACGATGACTACATTTACAATAGTAGCTCTTTACCCTAAAGCCTAAACGACGGCTTCATTAACGTATTTGCATATACTTAAATTATACTTAATTGTAGAGAGTATGTAATTGTGTATACTTAAATTATATGGGGGTCCGTACGTATATATTTGTTTATGCATGTATTAAGGAACTCAGTACGGGAGCATAGAACCCGAAGGTTAGATGCTTTGTCTTGGGTATAGTCCTTTTTTGATCATGGCATTGCGGTCATTGATTCATTCATGTGTGAACTATTGCAAGTACCTTTGGTTTTACCAAGGTTGAGACTGTGATGATATCTAAAGAGGTGCCACTTGACCTTTGGCACTACTAGCCCCTACTTACGTCTATTAGTATGTATATGTATCTGTGTGCTTATGTGCATATATACTTGTGTACATATATACAGATGAGTCAGTAGGGGGGAAGATCTAAATCTCATATTGCTCTCTACAGTGTAGATGTCATACAAGAGACCACCTGGTGGGGAGCAGCCATCTGGATCTTCTTTTGGTTGGTTCACATCCCACGTGGGCTCCCACACGGGGTGGAAATTGCCTCCAGTGGACTACGATTCGCCTTCCGTGCTGGATTTGATCGTTGAGCGCACGAAAAAAAACTTTTTCTCTCCCTTTCCAATTCCCTTCTCTTCCTCCAAGCCAAAGAAAAACCTTCTTCTTGAGAAGGCTGCCCTCACACTTCTTTTCCCTTTTAGTTTTTTTTCCCCAAACTTGCTTAAAAATATTTCCTTGAGCAATTGGGCTCGGCTCTACTGTCCCTTATAAAGCCGACAAATCTTTTTTTAAACTTAGTTGTTGGAGATAGCCCCTATTGGATAGAAATGTCCACGAATGTGAATAATAAGGGGCTCGTTCGACTAGAGCAATTTTGGGATGGTAACAATAAATGCTAGAAAACTGCTGACTCTATAGCAATCCAATTTCAACTGAGTGGCTTTGTGATCTTATTAGTGGTGTTAAAAGAGATTGATAAGGTTGTGATGCCAATTTGTGGATCCAATTTTGAATGGGACGCTTGGAGATGGCCCGGGAGAAGCCTCTTTCGAAAACGACATTCTAAAGGCATTTACCATGCATTAATGCACAAGGCTAACTGGCGTAGCCCCCTCAACAAATTATGGAAGAGGCACTGACGGAAAAACGGTGGGAGGGAGTCATGGAGAACATCTATAAGCCATGGTGGCCTCAATATATCAAGGTATTTCTATGGAAAGTGATGTGGGGTGCTTTGCGGTCGAGCGTAAAGATACCAGAAAGAGGAATCGGGTCCGATCGCTGCTCGGGGTGCAGAATAGCTAGGGAAGACCTAGCCCACCTTTTCATGGGATGCGAGGTTATCAGTAGCATGGCTGGGAAAATATGCAAGTGGATTCAAAGGACATGGCAAATTAAGTTCTTCAAGACCAATCTGCTCTTTGGTAGTAGCAGGATGGGAAGTCCTGCTCTTCTTGTTTGCACTCAAATAATCCGATACTACTTGCTTCACCATACTTGGCAAGCAAGGAACCGCCGCATATTTGAGGGGGATCTCGTTGTGGCAAGATTTTGTGAAATCATACAAGAGAGCAGAGTGACGATCCATAGGATCGGAGGCAACAAGCCTCAGAGGACTGGTCTAGAACCATACATGTCATGATGACAACTTGTAATAAGTAAAGCCTACGAGTAGTTGTGGTCTCTCTGTAAGGCAGAAAACTTGTAATCTTTTGACCCTCAAGGCTCGGTCTTAGCTTGAGGTTGGTGTATATTTCTGATGTTCTTAATACTATCCACTCTCAATTGTGAGTTTTGAAAAAAAAAAAACGTAGTTGTTGGAGCTCACCCCCTTTCTTTTTCCAATCCAGCCACCATTTATCTTTTACACTTACAACAAAGAAAGCTCAAGCATTCGATTCGCACGCCGTCGGTGCTCCATGTGTTCGGGTTCGCCCAACACTCCTCTCGTCAAGCTACCCCTTGCTAGCTTTGAACTTGGATAGTTTTGTTGCATTCCGAACACTTCACCCCCTTCAATTGGCAAGTCGCCAAAGTGGAAAAAAATCGACTTCGCCCCCCTGCAACGATTACTTGTCAACTTGAAGTGGGTACATCTCGATGCCCCTGACTCCGATCGGCGACCCCTAAATTTTGTTGAATTTCCATGTCACATGTAACTTTCCACAACCTGGTCTAGCTTAAAAACATCCCTAGAAGTGTGCCTAGTACGTGACCCGGTGAGCATTTACCCGACCCCCGACAAATATTCCATAAGCCATAACTTGCCCGTCTCAGCTCCAAATGGAAATAAAAAAGGACTGACATGCTCCACATTTCAAGCTTTACACGCGTATCGAGTGATCCTAGTTTTGGCCACCTGTTCGTACCTGCCTTGCCCATCGGGGATCTCAAAGCATTCCATCTTCGAACAATCATAACTTTCAAAGCATTCCATCTTCGAACAATCATAACTTTCACATCGGGTCTCCGTTTGAGGAGTCATTTGGACCAACTTGTAGAGCATCTTCTTTTCATTGACCGCATCCACTAGAGGAAGGACATCCATCGGGCTACCCACTCTCAATGCCATGTTTTGTATTGCATGCACATTTTCCTTAGCCTATGGAAACCTCGTGATGACACTTGTAGACCATTGTCTTCGTAGCTTGGGATTCAAAGCCAACAAATGACCAAAGGTAATGTTAGCCTTTTGATTCTGGACATCACTTACTAGGTCGTATTTGGGGTAGCTACATCCTAGATGCAAGTCCGCTTGCTTGATTTTGCGACGCCTCCTCTTCTTGCTAGTTTTTGTCTGCTCCTTGCCTTCCTAATCTTTCTCTTTACCTTTAGAGGCCCTTGTCTCCCACTCGGTTTCTGTCTTCCTTTCCATCCTTGCTCTTTTGTTGGTCAAAACTTCAACATCCTGCTTATCCACCTAGATGATGTTCACCCTAGTGACTTCACCACCATCCGGAGGAGCTAGCTGCACCTGATTCCCTACCGGGTCCATTGGGACATTGAGCTGTGCTTAGCCTCTATACCTCTACCAAATAACATATAAATACCGTCTCTTTCTCTTAGCGGATGAGGGAAATCCGGCGCATAGTGTCCTTCTTCACTGCAATTGTAACGCTGACCGAGAGTGCCCTTGCCCTGTCCCTTGCTCCTCTTTGTTGACCTCTATCCATCACGCTTACCCGCAATTCTTGTATTTGCTCAGAAAAATCCTACACGGTTTGCACCCAATTTTGTGGCACAACTGCTACACCTTGGTTTGCATGGTTCTCATCATGAACATCATCCCTCAGACCGTGAGGTTGGACCACCGCTTCATAGACCGACACACCCTGTTCAATTTTTGTTTTCCTTATTTTTCCCTTTGCGATGGCCACTGCACCATTATAGTTTTCTGGGCTCTCAAAATCCACTTTATCCCTCACTTTACGATGATGCAAGCATGCCATGAATTTATCCGGTTTGAAGTAGTCTCCATTGGCCAATTGCATGGCACCCTCTATCTCTGTCCAACACACTTCAAAACGATCCAAAAGCAAATTGAACTCTTCACTTACATCCTATTTCAGTGTCTTCGGTTTGGCATCCATCTTGGCTGGGGATGCCTCTTTGCAGAAATTATGTAGGAAACGTGCCCGTAGAGCCGGCTAAGCATGCCTCCGCTCTTCTTCCAAAGCTTCATACCGTACCTTTTCTTTCCCGCACATCACTAAAGGAAATGTATGCATCTTGCTATCCTCGTTCAGCATACGCAATGACAGCATATACAACTTCAAGTATGCAACCCACTCATCAGGATTCTCTTCACCTGTAAAAATCGGCCCATAGCTTTTAGACGCCACGTTGACCAATATGAAAGACTGTTTCTCTTCACTTCACTGGGAGCAATCAATGTGCTCCTCTTTGGGGGCATGAGTAGATGAAGAAGGGGAAGGGGGAACACACTCGACACACAAACAATTGTCCCTATATAGCTCAGGGTATTCACAACACCCCTGTCATCTCGGAAACAACTCACTCTAGCAAGGCCTCGCCGGCACTTTGCCCAGCCACACACGACCTGAATAGTTGCTATGCAATGATCACAACCATCTTGCCCGCTTCCAGTTCTTCCACATCGCAACACCTCTCTCTCTCTCTCTTTCTCTCTCACACATACAGGGGGCCTGGGCGACGCACTCACTCACTCATACCCTGGAGACAAGCAAAGAAGAAAGGGAGAAAGGGGGAAGACGACACCAAAGATAAAAAATGACAGCATCTCCTTCAAAGAAAAAAACCATGTAAAGGATCCAAATGGTCTGTTCTTGGTCGCACCATGACCATCACCGTTTCATATAGAGGGACACACACATCCCTTGTCACTCAAATCCGTCGGCACATGCCTCGATGTGAATTTCACCATCCGCTTCCCTTTGGTAGCAGCTTTTTCCTTTTGGCTTCTTCTCTTGCAGAGCATGTGCCCTTTCGAGCTGTTGCACGATGATTCGCCTTCCATGTTGGCTTTGATCGCTGAGTGCACGAAAAATAACCTTTTTCTCTCCCTTTCCAATTCTCTCCTCTTCCTCCGAGCCAAAGAAAAACCTTCTTCTAAAAAACGTTGCCCTCACACTTCTTTTCCCTATTGCACCTGGCGCTATTGCCCCTTATAAAGCCCACAAACCTTTTTTTTAAACTTAACTGTTGGAGCTCACCCCCTTTGTTTTTCCAATCCGGCCACCATTTTTATATTACGTTTACAACAAAGAAAGCTCAAGCATTCGATTCGCACGCTGTCGGTGCTCCACGTGCTCGGGTTCACCCAACACTCCTTTCGTCAAGCTACCTCGTGTGAGCTTTAAACCTAGAGAGCTTTATCGCATTCTGAACACTTCACCCCCTTCAACTATCAAGTCCCCAAAGTGGAAAAAAATCGAGTTCACCCCCCTATAGTGATTGGCTATCAACTTGAAGTGGACGCATCTCGATGCCCCTAACTCCGATCGACGACCCGTAAATCTTGATGACTCCCCATGTCGCATGCAGCTTTCCACAACCTGGGCTAGCTTAAAAAGATCCCTGATAGCGTGCCTACCACTTGGCCCGGTGAGCACATAGCCGACCCCCGGCAAATATCCCACAGGCCATAATTTGTCCGTCTGAGCTCCGAATGGCAATCCGAAAACACCAACATGCTCCAACACTTGAGCTTTACACATCTATCCACTGATCCTAGTTCTGGCCATCTGGTTGTACCTACCCTTCTCGTTGGGGATCTACAAAGAATTCCATCTTTGGACAATCATAACTTTCACATCAGGACTCCGTTTGAGGAGCCGTCTGGACCATCTTGCTGAGCATCTCGAAGACCATATTCTAGAGCAATAAATCAACATCTCGGGCACCTTTACCTGTCACCCTAACTGGACCATTTTGGGGCCTTTTTGAACAAAAAAACCATGTTAGACATACACTTCCACTGTCATTTGCCTACTCAGGTCCTCTAGATTGGCCTTCGCCCTTTGTCCTGTGCCTGCTAGCACCCATAGCTTGGCATAGAGCGTATTCTCGCACAGACTAACTTTGGGTGCACCAACATGGTGCATGCTAGATTTCCAAATGCCCCCAGTCAACGTTTTTTACAACAGTGGTTGGAGGGCTACATAAACACATTTTTGAAAAACAAGCAGTCCAATGTACGACACCCAGGGGCCAACCAAGTGAGAGATCCAGAGAGGAGCTATCTGTTACCATATACATGTGGTAGTGATGTGTGTGAACACACTAGGACCGCCGGGGCATTTTTTCCCTCTTCAGGAGGTTTTTTCCCGCGTGCATTGTATATACGCCCATCACTCTAGGGCTATCCATCTTTCCATAGCACACTAAGTAACACACTCTCTATTGTGTGCCTTGAGCTTCCTTCGTCTTCTCCAAGCTGTGTGTGTTTCTCTGCAATCCTAATTCCAACAATTGGTATCAGAGCAGGTCACTTCCTCTCGGGCCTAGTCGCCAGCTGCTCCAAGACACACCTACTCACTTTCTCCGATTTCACTGAGCTTTGGCAAGCGTTCACAGGTCGACAAATATTTTGGGCTCATTTCGGCCTCCGTTTCCACTACAGGCAGTACTGCACAGGCTATTCCGTCATTTTGTGCAGAATTTCTGTCAGTGTCGTTTTTTGCATAACAGGTGCCTTATAGTCTTCTACGGTTTGTGCTATATAGCACAGGTTGTTCCCGCTCCGTTTCTCCTATTTTCGGGCAGTTTTCACATCAGGTGTAGCATTTACCATGGCTGACAACAACAACACAGATGTGTTCAAGATGTTTGCTGTTGAGGACAGGTTGGATGGGGACAACTACCCTATGTGGGCTTATATGATGCAACATGTTCTTGTGTCAAAAAGTGTCTGGAACATTGTGCAGGGCATTGATGTACGTCCTGGTTCTGAGGATGTAGGCGATGTTGAGGATGTTGCAGGTCTTGCTGCAAGGATTGCAGCTATTAGAGTTGTTTTGCCTACGGCAGAACAAGCTCGTTGGGATGTTAAGGATGCGCAGGCTCATGCATTGATTGCGTTTTATGTGAAGCGCACCATTGTTCCTCACATCCGTTCAGCAAAACAGGCTTGGGATATTTTAGCAGGTCTTTATGCAAGCCGCAATGAGGCTAAATTGCTTTGCTGCATAAAGAGCTGGAGTCGAAGATTATGCATGAGGAAGATGATATGGACACTTTCCTTGCTAGTGTCAAGGATATCAATGAGCATCTTATTTCTGCAGGTGAAGTCATTTCAGACAGTTCCCTTGTGCAGACTGTTCTTGATGCCTTACCAGATTCCTACCAGACTTTTGCAAGTACTTGGAGACTGATGACCCAAGGAAATCCTGAAGTTGTCAAGTTTGATGCAATATGCACATTGCTGTTGCAAGAGTCACTTTCTAGAAAAAACAAGACTAGGCAGCGTAGAGTTGAACAGGCTTTTATTGCTTCTCAAAGAAAGGGTGGTAATAGTAATGCAACCACTTCTTATGGTTCTGCTGCGAGTGGCAAAAATTCTGTTCCTAATGCTTCTGCTGGCAGTACTTCGTCTGACAATTCTGGTGATAAGGGCAAAAAGAAGATGCGTTCCCATTATTGTAAAGCCAATGATCACTTGATCAAGTCGTGTCCTAAGTTGAAGGCCAAAGAGGCTAAGAAGAAAGAGGGTGGTTCCACTCCAAATACTGGTTCCACTACAAATGAAGCCATTGTTGAGTCTTCTGTGAAAGGAGACTATGTTGCTGATGTTGATGCAGAATGGGCTTTTAGCGCAGCGTGCACTTACAATCCTGTTGTCCATCATGCATGCTTGTCAGTTGCTGCAGATTCACATGTGTGGTATTTTGACAGTGGTGCTGCAAAGCACATTACCTCACATCGTGAATTGTTTACCTCTCTCGAGTCTGTCCCTCATGGGAATTCAGTCATGTACTAGAGACAATAATGTAAGCTCACTGGACATTTATGACACTTTGTTGCCTCTTTTCAGTGGTGGAAATACGAATGTAAGTTCCAATGAGGCAAATGTACAGCCTATGGGGGTTTCTGAAAATGTTTTAGATCAGCCTATTACTGATGCACATGTACATGATGTACTTGATGAGGAAAGGGCTGAAAATGAGCAGGCTAGAGGTATGCCAAAATGGCTGGTGCACACTTTGCGTGACAGTAAATTGGATGCACCTTTGTCTAGTCGTACTCGTTCAAGCTCTCGCCATGCATCTTATGCATCAGATTGTTATGCTTTGGCTGTGTCTAGCTTACATGATGTTGAGGAGCCTCTGTCTTTTGATGAAGCACAGAATTCAAAAAATTGGATGGCTGCCATGCAATCAGAATATGATGCACTTATAGAAAATGACACATGGACTTTATGTGATTTGCCTCTTGGCAAAAAGGCCATTGGTACGAAGTGGGTTTACAAGTTGAAACTCAAGCCGGATGGTGAGATCGATCGCCATAAGGCTTGACTTGTTGCAAAGGGTTATGCACAGCAAAAAGGGCATAGATTATGAAGAGACTTTTTCTCCCACTTGTCGTATGACTATTGTGCATTTTCTATGTGCATTGGCAGCTCATTTTGGTTGGGATGTACATCAATCAGACATTGTTACTGCTTTCTTGAATGGTGACATATTTGAGGAAGTTTATGTAACGCAGCCTCGCAGTTTTTTCATAAAAGGACAAGAGGACAAAGTGTGCAAATGTAACAAGGATTTGTATGGGTTGAAGCAATCTCCTCGTGCTTGGTATGAGAAAACTGACACTCATTTGGTCAAACAAGGCTTTCATAATAGTCCAACAGAAAGTACATTGTATGTAAAGCGTTGTGAGCGGGATGAAAACACACACAGCGCCTCTATAACGACCCGACACACACTCTTGGGAAGATACACACACACACACACACACACTATGGGGCACCACTAGGCTTACACAACACACCTGGCCGAGACAGGGAACACACCTCTGGAGTGAGAGGAGAGAAACTATCCACTTGCCCACCCCACACAGAGACACACACACACACACACACAGTCAAAAACCTCAGCTCAAAAGAGGAGAATTTCTGATGTTTAGATACAAATGAGCTTGGGCCAACACCAATGGGGCAAACAGCTCACAGAATATGGGTAAAAGATACCAGATACAATCACCAATTGGAGCAGAAACTTCGCTCATAGGAGAAACTTACGCAGAAAAAAAGCAGAAAAAGAGTGAGGAATTTGGTAAAATGGACAGCGCCATCGCGTCCGGAACGGCCCAAAACCCCAGTCTGCAATGTCAAAGTGCTCAAATCCGACATCGGATGAGCAGTTTACGGCCAAAACAGGCTCCAAAAACCCAAAAAACACACCTGCGGCTGTTCCTCCTCTCTTCTCCACGTTTTTTCTGGTCTTCTCTCTGTTTTTTCAGTTCCCACACTTAGCTTTATTAGTTGGGCACCCTTGGCCTTTTAGATGACCTTAAACGGACCCCGAACAGGCCAAAAACTGACCTCGCAGTGCATAGTTGTCACCTTTTTGCATCATTCGCACACCTGGCACTCAGTTTTTTTCCAATAATGCATCCCGCCACCATGTGAAGTGGCCCCAAAAAGTGGTCCTAATGATGACCTTTCTGCATAACTCTCACAAGAAAACACCCACGTTGTGTCCGTCCTCATCCGCGTGCAAATATTGACCTCGTTCGCCCTCCTGACGCCACTAGATGTCATCTGACGTACTTGCTGACCTCACGTCGTCGGCCCGCGGATAGCTTCCTCAAGAATTTTTACGCGCTATCAACTCCTCCTTATTGTAGAAAAAACACACTAATACTGATAATAGAGAAAATCGCTGCACTATGTACATGCTGTCCTACCTGTACACATGTGGGCCCCACATAACCACCTGGCTAAGGAAAATGGGCAATCCTTTATTTGATGCACCATGCATGTATATGTACATATGCGCAATCCCTTGCTCCAAAAAACTCCTGACATAATTTGCCTATCCCCTAGCCTGCTAGATCATTCATGATCAGCAGCAGCAAAGAGAGATATGAGACTCGCCGCATCACAGGTCTCCTCATCCCTCACAGACATCACTCGCTCTTCAAAAAACTCATCTTGCTCCACCATCATCAACCTGGCATGATACAACTTAAGACGCAATCCATTTACCCTTGACGTATGTAAAATCCCATCCAGGTTAGCCAACTGATATGTACCATTCGGGAAACACTCCACTACCTTGAAAGGGCCTTCCCACTTAATTTGAAACTTCTTTTGGAAGGTGTTGTCCAGTTTGCTGTTGTAGCGCAAAACCAAGTCATGCTTCTTGATACCCTTACTTTTGACCTTTTCATTTATCTTTGCCAAAGCCTTATCCTGCATCTGCCCATAATGCTCCAATGCGCTCATCCTATCCAACTGGACCTCTTGTAACTGCAAGAGCCTCTCTTTGAATGCATCACTAGGCGGCCCAAGCAACTTCTCCAACATTTTGACCGCAGGCAACTCTACTTCCACAGGCAATAGTGCTTCTTTTCCATACACCAAATGAAATGGAGTAAACCCTGTACCTGTCTTCACCGAAGTACGGTAAGCCCATAATGCACTAGGCAATTCCAAATCCCAATTCTTTCCTTGGTGCTCTGTCGCTTTTGAAAGAATCTGTACCAACTCACCATTGAATCTTTCATTTAAGCCATTACATTGTGGGTAATAAGGAGTGGTATGCTGGTGCCTAATCTTCATCTTTTTGCATAAGAAGTCTAGCAGTTTAGCTCTAAATCCTGGCCCCTTATCTGAAAGTAGCTCTAATGGCACCCCAAACTTGCAACATATTTCATCATACACAAATTTTGCCACATCCTTTGCAGTGATCTGTTTTACTGCTATAGCCTCTGCCCATCTAGAGAGATAGTCTACTGCCGTCAAGATATAGCTTTTGCCCCTGCTTGTGATAGGTAACGGTCCTATTGCATCAATCCCCCACTTTTCAAACACATCAAACGCCATAATGGTTTTTCGTAGCTCTGGCTTCAACACTCTCTTCCCAAATGCTTGACACCTATTGCAAGACCTACACCAATGGTGAACATCCTTGTGCAAACTAGGCCATACATACCCCTCTTGCAAAATCTTATGCAAGGTGATCTTTAGAGAAAAATGGCCACCACATGCGCCTTCATGATTCTCTTCCAACACTCTGTAAAGCTTCTTCCGCCAAGGTACACGCCTCAACACGAGATCAGCTCCTTTCATGTATAAGACATCGCCAATCAATTTGTACCTGTATGCTCTACGCACAAAGCCATACTTCTTAGACTTCTGAATCTCCTTTGGAATGATTCCTGTTAGCAAAAACTCCTCTTCTTGAGCCAAACTTTCCCGACCATGATAAAGAGGTAAATTGGTCCTTAACACGAATAGCTCCCCAATCATGCCTTGAGCTGCTTCATGTGCCTCTCCATTTAGAGCACGTTCAATGTGTTTGATGCTCCATGCTTCAAACTTTTTTAACAGGCCTTTAATTCTAAAGCACATTTCCTTCAATGAGGTGTTCTTGCTCTTCCACACACCCAGCACTTGCTTCACCACTAACAAGGCATCACCTTTTATGCTCAACCTTCGAACCCCATGCTTCAAACAAATGTGTAATCCGGCTTCCAATGTAGCATATTCAGCCTCATTGTTACTATGCGCATCCAATTTGAACCCTCTCTTGCATACTAGCTTCCCCTCTGGATCATAAAGTGCTATACCCCCTGAAGCTGCATCGTGGCTCTTTCTGTATGAACCATCAAAGCACAACACATGTGCATTGCTGATCTGTGGCACTTCTTCAACTACCTTTCTCACCACCTCTTCCTTAACAATAAGGGGATTCTCCTTGTAGGTCAACAAATCAGCTAGGGTAGCCCTTGTACTATCTTCCACTAGAAAAGAGAACTCAAACTCTTGCAGCTCAATTACCCATTTCTTCACCACATTTGACATGTTAATACCATTAATTAACTGTGGAAAAAAGGCATAACTCGTCAAGAAAACAAAAGGCCGTGGTAGCAAGTAATGACAAAATCGTCGACAAGCAAATATTACACTGGCCATCACTAACTCTACTTCCGATAACTTTCTCTCCGCTACCAACTTCACTCCGCTTGCACAATACACTGGCCTCATATAATGGCTGCCCTTCCCCTTTTGCAATAGCATGGCTCCAATGGCATCATCCCCTACTGATGGATTTACATAAAAAACTTTCTCCCAATCAGGAGCCTGCATGGCTGACAACCCCCCTAACACCTCTTTTACCTCTTGAAACACTTCTTCACACTTGTCATCCCATTGCAATGGATCATGCCTTGCCACTTGCTGTAATGGATAAAGAAGCTGCGAAGACAATGGAATAAACCGTGCCATGTACTTCACTTTGTGTATAAAGGTTGCCAATTGCTTCGTACTCATAGGTGATGGAAGAAGAATAATAGACTTCACCTTATCTGGATCAGCCTCAATGCCATTTTTAGACACCATATGGCCCAATAACTTCACCCTTGGCTGTGCTAGATGACATTTCTTTGGATTTAGTTGTCCTCCACATTCATCATATCGAGCCAATACCATCTGCAGCTTCTCATGGTGATCAGCCCTACTGCTATAGACACAAAAGTCATCCATAAAAGCTTTAACACAACTACCAATGAATGGTTCCAACACCCAATTTGCTCTCTCTTGATAGAAGGAAGGTCCATTTGACAACCCAAATGGCAATACTGTGTAGCAATAGCAGCCCCATGGCGTAATAAAAGTTGTCTTTGTGCGGTCTTTAAGAGCAATCTTCAATTGAAAATAGCCTGAAAAACCATCACACACATTGTACCTCTCATAACCTGCCACTGAATCCAAGATCTGATCGATGAATGGAAGAGGATATGGGTTCTTCTTAGTGGCTGCATTTAAGGGTTTAAAATCTACACAAATCCTCCACTTCCCATCCTTCTTTGGACTGACTACTACTGGACTCACCCATTCTGTGGTCTCCACAGGGACTATGAACCCTGCCTTCAATAACTTGTCCACCTCTACCCGCAAGGCTTCCATTTGCTCTTGACCCATCCTTCTTAGCCTTTGCTGCACTGGCTTAGCACCTTCTTTCAGCTCTATATGCATCTCTTCACCCTTGAACCCTCTGATCTCTTCATATGAAGTAATGAACAAATCAGGAAAACTAGCCAACATATGCAAAAATATATCCTTCTCCATAGCTGAGAGGTCTCCACTAATCATTTGCGTCATTAATTCCTGCTTCTTTGACAACTCAACCTTGGTTTGCATCAGCCCTTCAATCATTTCATAAGGCCCTTCACTTTCATCTTCAACCTCATTCGCCAATGCAACTAAACCAAACACCTGGATTTCTTTGACCATCAAAAGAAATGCAACATCAGCATCCTCATCACTGCTGGTAGTGCTATCACTGTCCTCATCTGTCACCGTGGAAGAGTCTTCATCACTAGACTCATCCTCATCTTCATAAAGCTCCTCTAATCGTTTCCTTGTGTCCATATTATAAAGCTTCTTGGTACCTATCTTTCCATAGAGGCTAATCGTACCATGTCGCCAATCTTGAACAGCTCCCACTGCACGTAACCATGGTCTGCCCAGTATAATAGGATATGCTCCCAACCCTGCTGGCATCACATGAAAATCAACCACTGCCTTTGCATCATATGCCTCCACTTCTAAGCTCTTTACAACACCCAAGCATTTTACTTTTTGATGGTTTGCCAATCTGATCCAAAAACCTGACACCCCAGCCACTGTGAGACCCATCTTTTCAACGCATGAGTGTGTTATGACGCATATTTGGGCTCCGCCATCCACATAACCTTGTCCCAAATTTTTCCTTTTATGCCACACATCTACTATTGGACAAATGTCTGGTAGCTCATCCATTGCCAACACCTTTACTGAACCTCTCTCTGGCTCTTTCTCCATTGGGTTAACCATCCTCTTCAACTGTCGCTTTAGCTTAGGCACCATCTCTATAAGCTGCCCAAAAGTAACATCTGCCTTCCTGCTCGTCAGATCCTCCTTTAAGTCATAGCTTAATTGCCCATCCCCTAGTGGAAAATCTGAAACATGAAACTTTCGACGAGCTCTCCTTTTCCTCTTGGCCTTGACATCCTCGCCTTCATGGCTCTTTCATTTCTTCTTACTAGGACCTGGGGCACTTCTTCCTTCCTCATCCTCTGTGGTCCTCTTCCCAATAGGCATCACTAATGTATCCTCTAGCTTTGATGCCTTCTCCAAGGTGACTACACTTAGCACTTTTGTCTTTCCCTTTTCCTCCTGGGTCAGTCCACTCGTTCCTTCGTCTCCCTTAATTTCGATGCCATAATCATTTGACCTAGTTAGCACCTGTCTTGGCAATGGATACATGTCTCCCCCCATCCTTGGTGGCTTATCACATTGCGGGCTGATGTGGCCCAACTCTCCGCAATTATAACATGTGGGCGTCTGCCTCCAAAACCTACCATTGCTTTGTCCAACACCATTCCTAGGCCTTTCTTCACCTCCTGGCTGATTTGCAAACCTCCCTCGACCTCGATTATTTCCCACTTGACCTAGCATGTTTAGGCTGAGATTCTTCATCAAATCTACCATTTGCCTCATGTCTTGCCTTAGGCCATCATCTTGCACTGCTGTAGTGACCACTGCTGGCATAACCTGAGTAGTAACAGGAACCATTGGTTCATGATGAACCCCTGACATACGACCTTGTAAAGAGTCCATAGGCTGAAATTCAGACCTCATGGGCAAAGACTCCACCCCTAACTGGCTCATTTTCCTCAGCTTCCACTCTTTGTTCCTTGCTACCTCTAGTGCATCTTCATATGTCCTAGGCTTCTTTAGCTCCACTCTCCAACGTATATTCTCCCAAAGACCAGCCAAGAACCTGTCCTTCTTCATCATGTCAGGCGGGGGTACCTGTGGTGCTAAAGCCTTGCACATTCGCTCCCATGCCAATGAAAACTTACATATGTACGCATCTACTGGCTCACCTTCCTTCTACACCAAACCTTGTACTTCTTGCCACACTTTGTCAGGATCTTCTATCTTCGAAAACTCCACTTCCAATCCATGCCTTAGATTGTCCCAACTCAATCTTATAGGTGGATCTGCTGCACGCAACTCCTCTTCAAATGCCTTGGACCAAACTCGTGCATCACTCTTCAAACAAATTTGGAGAAGGCGTAACATTTGCGTAGGGTCATGAATCTGGTTGCTAATGCAGGCAACCTCCATCTTTTCCAAAAATTCTTCCACATCTTCATCACTTCTTCCATGAAACTCCGGATAAGAGAAAGCCATGGCTACCCAAATTATGATGCTTTGAGAACCCTTTCGAACACATGTGCAAGAACCCAAAACTTTTCACTACCCAATCCCTAGAAACTTCAATGGAGCTTAGCTTTAGATAAGGACAAACACATGCACATCAAATGAGTTTTCGTAGTTGATCATTGGAATTACAACAGACAAAGGACATTCCAGGATCTCTCTCAATCTTCTTGGCCCAAACATAAAGACTATGCGCTGCTGGAAAAAGATCTTCCTGGACACATGAACATTAATGTGAATTCTTTGAGTTAAATGAAAAGGAGTGAACTGAGGGCCATTTTGATTATCCATTAAAGCCAACCATGAAGCTCCCAAGAAGGCACACCTGACTCAACCTCTGATTTTGCCAAAATTTCAGCAGCATAACAGCATAAATGGCTCAAAATACCAAAAAACCAGCCATCATAACTTGGGAAAATTTCGACAGAGTTTCCCCAGAAGTAGAGCAGTAGGAACCCAAAATATAGACTGTCTATGTATGCATAAACTGTCAGCAATAGAACCCGAGCATCAAGTAGGAATCACTAGTACATAGCCTATGGCGAGGTCACAAAAAGGGTGCTCCAGCTACCTGTATCACCGAAAGGATCTCCACATTTGAGAATCCCCCAGCTCAATAAAAACCTCACGCTATCGACCCTCACACGAAGGCTAATGCAAATCGCATATAGTCAAGTCTCAGAAAAGACTATCTTCCAGACCAAGTCTCAGAAATGGCTGGGACTGCCAAACACAACCAAGTATGGCTCCACAAATGCGTACAATGGCAGTTTCCACAAGTAACGTACAATCCAGCAGACAATGCGCTGAAACAGGCGCCAAGTGATGCATTCCCACAACAGCTGCAAGTGACATCACTGCTAGTATATCACTGTACTCCAGCTACCTGTACCTGTGTGAATCACCTGTACCTGTACCTGTCCCTGTCCCTGTAACCTGTAACCTGTAATCCCGAAGCTCGAAGCTCGAAGCAGAAGGTACTCGAAGAAGATCCTCCGTGGGGGCGCCAAAAGAATGTGAGCGGGATGAAAACACACACAGCGCCTCTATAACGACCCGACACACACTCTTGGGAAGATACACACACACACACACTATGGGGCACCACTCGGCTTACACAACACACCTGGCCGAGACAGGGAACACACCTCTGGAGTGAGAGGAGAGAAACTATCCACTTGCCCACTCCACAAAGAGACACACACACACACACACAGTCAAAAATCTCAGCTCAAAAGAGGAGAATTTCTGATGTTTAGATACAAATGAGCTTGGGCCAACACCAATGGGGCAAACTGCTCACAAAATATGGGTAAAAGATACCAGATACAATCACCAATTGGAGCAGAAACTTCGCTCATAGGAGAAACTTACACAGAAAAACAGCAGAAAAAGAGTGAGGAATTTGGAAAAATGGACAGCGCCATCGTGTCCGGAACGGCCCAAAACCCCAGTCTACAATGTCAAAGGGCTCAAATCCGACATCGGATGAGCAGTTTACGGCCAAAACAGGCTCCAAAAACCCAAAAAACACACCTGCGGCTGTTCCTCCTCTCTTCTCCACGTTTTTTCTGGTCTTCTCTCTGTTTTTTCAGTTCCCACACTTAGCTTTATTAGTTGGGCACCCTTGGCCTTTTAGATGACCTCAAACGGACCCCGAACAGGCCAAAAACTGACCTCGCAGTGCATAGTTGTCACCTTTTTGCATCATTCGCACACCTGGCACTCAGTTTTTTTCCAATAATGCATCCCGCCACCATGTGAAGTGGCCCCAAAAAGTGGTCCTAATGATGACCTTTCTGCATAACTCTCACAAGAAAACACCCACGTTGTGTCCGTCCTCATCCGCGTGCAAATATTGACCTCGTTCGCCCTCCTGACGCCACTAGATGTCATCTGACGTACTTGCTGACCTCACGTCGTCGGCCCGCGGATAGCTTCCTCGAGAAGTTTTACGCGCTATCAACTCCTCCTTATTGTAGAAAAAACACACTAATACTGATAATAGAGAAAATCGCTGCACTATGTACATGCTGTCATACCTGTACACATGTGGGCCCCACATAACCACCTGGCTAAGGAAAATGGGCAATCCTTTATTTGATGCACCATGCATGTATATGTACATATGCGCAATCCCTTGCTCCAAAAAACTCCTGAGAGAGTTAGGGTGATGTATTTCTCATCGTGGTTCTTTATGTTGATGATTTGCTGATCAGTGGACCAAATGAGAGACATATTGCTGAATTGAAGACTGATTTGAATGCTACTTTCAAGATGAAATATTTGGGGTTGTTGCATCATTACTTGGGTATACAGTTTAAGCAGTGTGATGGTGGTATTGCCTTGTGTCAGAAAAGTTACATAGAGACATTGCTATGTAAGTTTGGACTTGAGGATTGGAAACCTATTGCCACTCCTATGGAAACAGGTTTGAAGTTGAGTCTACATGATGTTGGCGATCCTACTAATGTCACTCTTTACCAAACTGCTGTTGACTGCCTCATTTATGTATGCAACACGAGGCCGGATATTCAGTTTATAGTCTCACAGGTCAGCAGATTTATGCATAGCCCAGGGTCTAAACATGGGCAGGCTGTTAAGAGGATTTTCCACTACCTTAGTGGCACATTACATCTTGGCTTGTTTTATCCCAAGGGAGGATCATTGCCGCCAGACTTACATGCTTTTTTGGACTCAGATTGGGCTGGTTGTTTTGACACGCGAGTGTCCATAAGTGGTTTTTGTTTCATGCTTCGCAGTTCATGTATATCATGGTTGAGCAAGAAGCAACCTACTGTGGCCACTTCGAGTGGTGAGGCTAAGTACACGGCAGTCTTCACAGCTACGGTTGAGTGTGTATGGCTCAGACGCTTTATGGTTGATTTGGGTGTTGGACAGGACACTGCCAACACTATCTACACTGACAGTCAGAGCGCATTGGCAGCTGCGAGGAACCCAGTTTTTCAGGCTCGCACAAAGAACATTGAGGTGCATTACCACTATGTTAGGGAGAGGCTCTCAGCAGGAGAGATCATCTTGGCTTATGTGCCAACACAGGACAACCTTGCAGATCTTTTCACAAAGGCATTGTCTCGTGAGAAGCTTGAAGTTTTCCGCAAAGCTTTGGGCTTACTCCCCTTTGTGGACTGATCCTGTCCTCAGGGCATGGCACTTCCCTTTACTGATGTGCCATCTTTGGTTCACTGCATCACTCCAGGGGGGATTTGTTACCATATACATGTGGTAGTGATGTGTGTGAACACACTAGGACCGCCGGGGCATTTTTTCCCTCTTTAGGAGGTTTTTTCCCCCGTGAATTGTATATACGCCCATCACTCTAGGGCTATCCATCTTTCCATTGCACACTAAGTAACACACTCTCTATTGTGTGCCTTGAGATTCCTTCGTCTTCTCCAAGCTGTGTGTGTTTCTCTGCAACCCTAATTCCAACACTATCATGGTGGAAACATGGCAATTGCGGAGTGGGAGTGGGCAATGCAAGAAAAGAGCGATAGGGCTGCAAGGGGCTCATTCTATAGACAACAATGCAAATCTTAGGCCAGACAAATTCCCACGTCTTATGGCTCGAGAGGCAAAGTAGCATGGAAGGACAAATTTGTAAGATTGATTAAATTACAACCTAAATCAGTGATTGTAGAGATTATAGTTGCTGATTTGTTATTGTTATTGCTAACTCAGGAAAATATCACTCTTAGTTGACCAACCAGAGAGATGGTCAAGTTTCAGGAGGAGCGGCATAGTGACTTTGAAACTTGGCGATGGCTGTTTGAGAACAACCACATCTCTCGCAAGCAACTTGACGAAGCGCTTGGATCACTAGAAGCTGTAAGTTAAAAGAAATAATTTTGTATCAATAATTTTGAGCTATTGATATTTGTTTAACTTGGTTTGGGTTTATGTAGAGTCAAGGTTATCAAACTTACATGCCTATCAACGACGAAGAGGAGGAGGATTAGATGGAAAAATATTTATCCAAAATTTCATAAATTCTCATTGTGGCACAATGTATACACAACTATTTTCATTTTATTTGTAGCTTTTTTAAATAGTTGATCTTCTGCACATTAAATTGTCAAGGTAAATTTAATTCAATTTCAATTTTTTGTATACTCTTTCAAATAACAATTGATGTTTCATTGTTTTATGCAGGTCAAAAGTTGGGTGGCCCAAATGAGTACCTTTATTTTTTAATAGGCATTTAGCGTGACTTGTTGTTGCTATCATCACCCTCTACTATTACCATGCATATTGCTGTCTAGAAACTACCGCGATTTTTGCCGCTGGCATTGCTGCATAGGCAATATCTTCTCTTTCTATTTTCCTTTGTCTTTACGTGTCAATGCTAGCACCTATGAAATGCTCCTCTTATAGTGCATTATACTTAATTAACTTGGCATGAACAATACTTTGGCAAGAGAGAAAATTAGAGAACATGACAACAATTGAGGACCGGATTTATGTGGAGCCGGTCCCCCCTCCAATAGGCTTTTGTATTATAGATTCTCCCATCAAGAGAGACTTGGTACAATACAATCTTTGTGTTCCTTGTGACCTAGGTGATGCAATGAAGATGGAAAGCTTCATGCATCATGAGCATAACATAAACATTGTAAATGCATTAATCATCCTGGGCCTCAATCTCAAGGCCTCAAACACCTTCAGAGGTGGAGAGAGCTAGCGGGGAATGAGGGTAGGGAAGAGGAAGAAGAAGCATTCATAGGAGAAATAAATAGCTCCTAATTTATCATCATTCTTCTTGCTTGACATAGCATAATAGCATAGTAATGAAGGTGAAGATATGTAAAGCTTAAGCATTGAATCATGGATCTTGGCTGGATTTGAATTCCAAAGCCAACGGTGTCTATGTAGGCTCTGAACTTCTCAACAATCTTGGAGAAGGAGATGAAGATCTTGCACTCTGCACTTCACACAATGAGTGTGTGTGTGTGTGTGTGTGTGTGTGTGTGTGTGTGTGTGTGTGTGTGATTATGTTGAGATGTCGAGCTCTACATCTTGAGCTGGCATCCACTACGGGTCTTGGCTGCTTACGACATTTACTCACTAGCGCGTTAGGTGACCGACACGGAGGATCTGTGCCATTGATTCTACAGCTGGACTACACTTATAGTGCCAGCCTAGTACGCTTCTAGTGAGTTCACACTTAGTGACCGCATGTACATATGTGCTACTTTTTAGTTTTAGCACTTAGTCATTTTTGTACTCTCTTTTCTGCGTGAAGAAGAAGAAGATTTCCATATCTGTGTGCTTTGTGCTTGTCTTGTGTAGATCTCTTGCATCCTCTTTCTTCACATGGTATCAGATCCTGGTGTAGGCAAGAGAGGCTAAGAGAGCAAGAGCATCACAATCCCTTCGTACAAGTTTCTGAACAGGTCTCCAAAGTGCAATACACAGAGATTTACTGTACAAGTACAGTGGTTGTATGTGCGCTTGATTGTGGACACTCGTTGAGTGTAGAAAGCGTTACAGGTACCATGATAGCAGGTTCAGCAGATTTGCAGGTTTTTGCAGATTGCAGCTATTTTGTCTTAGTGCTTCAAGATGTCTGACGGTTTTAGTCAGATTGTTAATTAGAAGCTTGAGAAAAATAACTACCCTGCATGGAAGTTCAGAATAACAAATTTCCTAAAAGGAAAAGGTTATTGGGACTATGTAGAAGGAGACAATGAAAAGGAACCAGAGATTCCCGAGGCAAATGCTACAGCAAAATAAAGTAAAGCTTTGAGGGACTGGCAACAAGGCCAGAGCAAAGTGATGTATTGGCTTTCTATGAGCATCACAGATGGCATGCTGGGCTATCTACAGGATGCTGAAACCCCCGCCATTGCATGGAAAAACTTAGGCAGAGTGTTCGAAATGAACACCAAGGCCAGGAAGCTTCAACTAAAGCCGGAGCTAAATCAGGTTAAGAGGAACAACCTCTCCATCAATGATTATGCTTTGAAGATCAAGAGTATCATTGAGGCTCTTGGATCTATTAAAGTCTCAGTGGAAGACGATGACATTGTCCGTGCATGCTTGGATGGTCTAGGAGATGAGTATGTACATTTCAGGTCTTCCATGAATACAAGAGACGACATCCGCGTGTTCTAAGATTTGATTTCTATGCTTATTCTTAAGGAGAAGAACCTTGGTCTTGACACTTCTTCTTCTCGTGGCAGAAATAGGTCTGAACAGGTCTTCTATTCTAACTCCAAAAGAGGTAGAGGTAGAGGTCGTGGTCGAGGCCCAAGTGGTTGCAGGGGCCAATTTCAAGAAGGTCAATCAAATCAAAACAATACAGGTGGTAGGGGAAACCAGTTTCAAGGTAGGGGGAGTCAAAGAGGTCGTGGTACAGGATCAAGCAGGCAGCAACATACTGCAGATAGCAGAGAATGTTAGACTTGTGGTGAAAGAGGTCACATGTCACGTGACTGTCCAAAGGGAAAAGCAAGTGGAAAGAGAGAACAGGGCAATTATGCATCTACTAGCAGAGATGCAGATGACAGTGAGGCGGTCTGGGGCGGGCAACAAGAAGAGTGGCCTCTAGACACCCTTCAAGGATCCCGTGCTGCTCAATGGGGCTGGGGCACAACACAACACAAACCAAAACAACAAACCCACCGCCAAATCCCAACTACACAAGGGGCACCACCTAGTTTAAGAGCGAACTAGGACGCAAAAGAGGAGAATCGTTAGAGCAACCCACAAACAAGCAGGGAATTACACTAACCCTAACACCAATGGAATACTCTCACACACTAAAACACGAGAGAGAGATAGAGAGAGAGAGAGAGAGAGAGAGAGAGAGAGATAGTGCTCGGGCTGCTTTGAAACGTATCGGCGATGATCAGGCAAACACAACTATATATTTAAGAAAGAGAGAGAAAGGGGGAGGGGATGCTTGTTGCATTAATACCTTCTTACAAATCTGTCATGAAAAATCAAAGTGAGATTAGTACTTGTTCAACATAGCTTGCGTAAATTTCACCACAACACATCACTAGAAAAGCCACCCCAATCACTGTCTTAAGGCCAGGGGAGTCCTCTCCACCCTGTCGCCCTCTTACAGTATGTGGGATTTATGGCTAGATTGATGACAACACCAGAGACAGGCTATCAAGAACTTAAACAAAAAACCAAGACACTTACGCATCATTGTTGTCCATTACTTCACGTTGGAAGGGAGACAAAATATCCAAGATTAGTCCAAATCCACCCTCCTTGATTCAGCGAATGTTGGGCTTACACTAGTAGGAGAAATGATAGATTTCCTACTCTCAATTGAATGATCCCTCTCTCTCTTACAATGGCATAGATTTCCCTTGCTAATCCCCTATTACAACATATGCACATGCATAAGACAATGAGCTTCCACTCAAGAGCTCCTTCTAGAGAGGTTGAGCTTGGCTTCTCAAGCTATAGCATAGTGCTCTTGCTTATGGCTTCCCCCCTTTTATGCTAGCTACACCCTCCTTTTATAGCAATTTTGAAGGCTAGGGTTACTCCTCTAACCATGGTTGGGTTAGATTTTCAGCAATTTATCTAATTTCTTTTGCTTGGAATTATCAAGAAGTTGGTGGGGAAAGAGAGAGGAGAGAAATGGAGGTGATAGGACTTTTCATAGTGGGTTAGTGTTAGTAGAGTTAGTATTAATTTACAAATGGAATTGAATATTTACAATGGGAGTATCCATGTAGGATACAAATAAGGAAGAAAACTCTTAAGAGGTAAGAAAAGGTGGATTTCTTACAAAGTTGATGCTCCAAGTGTCTTGAGTAGGGCCAATTTTGACGCTTGTTGACGGTCCACTAGTTTTGACGGTACATTTTTTCTCCACTCTTGACCTTCCTTGAGAGACAAGGTAATTGAAGCTGAGTAATCAACCACCATGATGCTGTCTTTTAAGAGAAGAGGCTGAATTTTGGGGTTTTTTGATAGATATGGGTAATTTGGAGGAGGAAAAATGAGACTAGGTGGTCAATTTTGGAATGGAATTGTGTGTGGGAGGTATAAGTTCACCATGGTTTCTCTTATTCTTCAAGGTTGAGGAGAAGGTGAGTAGTGTGCAGAGAGGAGTGGTGAGAGAGATGGGGATGATGAGTGGAGAAGTGTGTGTGAAAGAGGAAAATGATAAAGTGGAAGAGAGAGTGTGGTTGCATAGCATGGGAAAACTGGGGTCCACTAAAAAAATCATAGCTCACAGCTGGTAGCTCCAAAAATCATGAAAAAATTTGGGGTGATTATTCAGAGCGTGGGCTACATTTTCTCTTTTGACCACCGCTCCAAATTCGGAGTGGAGATAGGTGCCAAAATTCTCACCAAAAAGCCAGTTTTTTAGGCCTGCAAAAGTCTTTTAGTGGTCCCCTCCTTTGTTGAATTTGTACAATGCATCCAAGAGTGAGCCCCTCCTTTGTCATATTATAATACAAAGCATTCAAGTTGCCCTTGACCCATGCATGGAGGAGGATTATTGGTGAAATAAGAAATATATACATGGTGGGACTAGTGTATGGACTATTCATGGACTTTAGCTCAATGAGCACATGGTGTTAGAATAATGATTAGAAATAATAATAAAAATATGGAGGAGTTATGGATATGGAAAGATATTGGAATCATATGATATGGTCCCTCCTTGAATTATTTTGGGTGAAAGAGAAAAATGTATGCAAGTAAATAATATAATAAAAGTAACCAATGAGTAGAAATCAATTTTTTGTTTTCACGAGGGTGAGGGTGAAAATGTGGGAGTGATTTGTATAAAGGAAAAATATGAGGTTAGAGTATGTACATATTGGCAAAAAAATAAAATTATGGTGTAAGAGGATGAAAGAAGGTGTACATAGGTTTAATAAAACACACACCTAAGTAGAAATATTTAAATAAAATATCAAAATAATTATAAAAAATCCCTATATTTAGGCCATATATACAATGAAATATTTACACACAAAGAGGCAATAATATACTTTTATTTTTTTATTTTTTTTATTTTTTATTTTTGGCTCACCTAGCCCAGTGACTAGCTAGCTGAGGGTTTTTTAAGAAGATATGGGAAAAGTCCCGTGACTCACGCACGCCTATGTACAGTGAAATGGTAGGGATAGCCACAGTGTTTGGGTGATTTTGGTAGGGTGAGGTAACTCACTGTGGCAATTACAAAGAGCCGAAAAAACCGGCTATCAACAGTAAAAACGAGCGAATGTTTGTTATGCAGCATGTAATGAATACAATGACTGCAGAGAATTCCACCCAAGATGATGTTTGGTATGTGGATTCAGGTGCCTCTAATCACATGACGTCTCGTGGAGAGTGGTTTAGAGATATGCGCAAACCAGATGTGTCAGGCTATGTGCAGACAGAAGATGACACAGCTCACCCCATTGCTCATGTAGGAGACATACCTCTAAATATGAAGAGTGGGAAATCAAAGTACTTAGTAGATGTACTTCATATCCCAAACATTACAAAGAATCTTGTTTTTGTTGGAAAAATGGTTGAGCAGGGTTTGCAGGTTCGCTTCAATCCAAATGGATGTTATGTAGAAGATTTCTAGAATGGTTGTAAGCTGATCACAGAGGGCAAATGTGTGGGCAGAATGTTTACGCTGAATGTAGACATGCCTGAGGTAAAAGGTGCATTATTTGCACAGGGCACAGGTGTTGTGGCTGATGTTGACATTTGGCACAAACACATTGGCCACGTCAATGAGCAGAGATTGCGCAGCATGCAATCAAAACAGATTATAAAAGGTTTGCCCAAATTCAAGGTGGATGGTATGCATAAAGTGTGTGCAGCATGCGAGTTTGGAAAACAGTCAAAGGGCTCATTTCCACATGAGCGCAATGTATGTAAAAATCCACTTGAGGTGGTGCACACAGATGTTTGGGGTCCAACCGATACTGCAAGTATACATGGTTGCAGGTATTATGTCTCTTTCATTGATGAACATACAAGGAAAGTATGGGTCTACTTCATGCGTAACAAAAGTGAAGTGTTTCGTCACTTTCAGGACTTCAAAGTCATGATTGAGAAGGAGAAAGATATGCAAATCAAGACATTGAGGTCAGATGGAGGGGGAGAGTACTTCTCCAACAACTTTTCAGATTTTATGCGAATGCATGGTATACACAGGCAGTTTAAATGTAGATATACTCCACAACAAAATGGGGTCGCAGAAAGGAAAAATAGGCACATTGCAGAGGTTGCACGTGCATTGATGAATGAGAAGAACATGCCTCATCATTTCTGTGCTGAAGTTGTAAATAGAGCTGTGTACATTATGAACAGGATACCTACAGCTGCGGTGCATAATGTAACACCTGAGGAAAAGTTTACAGGTACAAAGCCTGATTTGGCACACTTGAAAGTGTTTGGCTGCATAGCTTACGTGCATGTACCAGATGAGTTGCGTAGGAAATTGGATCCTAAAGCAGAGAAATGTATTCTTTTGGGATATTCCCTTGAAAAAAAGGGGTACAGGTGCTACAATCCTACTACACGAGAATTACGAGTGAGCAGAGATGTAGTCTTTGATGAGATGAGCAGCTGGTACAGTAATGCACATTGCACTATTGGGGCTGATGTAAAATATGATGTGGTTGTACAAAATGTGAGGCCACAGTCACAGTTTTTGAGTGGACCACAAGAGTCCTCTTCTCGTGGCTCTGTTGAGAAGCCATGGAATGGTAGACTACGTACACAGGTTACTCCACCAGCAGGTACAGGGAATGTATCACGAAAAGAAAAGGAAAAGATAGATGAACCTCCCTTTATGGCTGATTCATCATCAGGGTTTCCACATGTAGACATGGATTCAGATGGTTCTGAAAAAAGTCTTGATGAGGAATTTTGAATTCCTGCTATGAGGACACCTGGTGTAAGGAAAGTACAAGAAGATGCTAGAGGGCAAAGGAGTGACCCAAGACTGTGCAGATCTAACAGAGTCAGAAATTGACTTATGATGTGTATCTAGCGCATCACCAAGCCTACATGGCTAAGGTGATACAGGATGTGGAGCCCACATGTTTTGAGGATGCAGTTGGAAATGTGCATTGGGATGATGCAATGCATGAAGAGATGGCTGCATTGGAAGAAAACGACACATGGGAGTTGGTGCCATTGCTAAGTGGCAAGAAAGCTATTGGCTGTAAATGGGTGTATAAAACCAATCATAAGGCTAATGGTAACATTGAGCGTCACAAGGCAAGGCTGGTCGCAAAGGGTTATGCACAGACGTATGGCATAGACTATGAGGAGACCTTTGCTCCAGTGGAAAAGATGATGACTGTGAGAGCTGTCATAGCAGTGGCTGCATCTAGAGGATGGATTATGCATCAAATGGATGTAAAGAATGCCTTCTTGAATGGTGAGTTGCAAGAGGAAGTGTATATAGATCAGCCACCTGGTTATGTCGATCCAGGTTACCCAGATTATGTATGCAGACTTCTCAAAGCTTTGTTTGGTTTGAAGCAGGGATCTAGAGCATGGTATGACAGGATTGCCAAGTATCTTGTCAGTATTGGGTTTAGGAGAGCTCATGCTGATCATTCACTCTATGTACGTGAGAGTGATGTGGGGATTGTGTTCATTACCACATATGTAGATGACCTTATTATTGTGGGTGAAAATGCTATGGAGATTGACCATGTGAAGGGTCTTCTCAAACAGGAGTTTGAAATGAAAGATTTGGGGAGTTGCGCTACTTTCTTGGCATTGAGGTGATCAGGACTCCAGAGGGTGTATGGCTGTCGCAGAGACAATATGCTTTGGACATGTTGTCAAAGTATGGTATGGCTGATTGTAATCAAATTTCTATTCCCTTGGATGTGAATGCAAAGCTAAGTGTAGAGAAGGGTGATGTTGTTGAGGATGTCAAGATGTACAGGATGATTGTGGGTAGTCTAATCTACTTGACTATCACGAGGCCAAACTTGAGCTACAGAGTAGGCTTGGAGAGTCAGTTCATGCAGCTTCCGAGGAAGACACATTTGGATGGAGTACGACGCACACTTCGGTATGTGCAAGGGACTCTTGACTACGCATTGTTCTATGCAGCAGATGCGCCATTAACATTGTATGGGTATACAAATGCAGATTGGGCAGGTAGCATTGTTGATAGGAGATCTACAAGTGGCTTCATGTTCTCTTTTGGGAGTCCCGCTGTTACTTGGAGCAACAAAAATAAGCCTACAGTTTCTTTATCGAGCACAGAGGCCGAGTACAGAGGTGCAGCAATTGCAGCGTGCGAGGTAGCTTGGCTACGCACATTACTTGAGGACTTGGGAATGCAGGTGGACCAGCAGATTTTCATCCATTGTGACAACCTCAGCAGCATGCAGTTGGCTAGGAACCCAGTGTTCCATGCTAGGACCAAGCACATAGAGGTCCATTACCACTACGTTCGAGAGCGAGTGTTGGAGGGCGACATCGACTTGGTCTACGTCAGCACAGAGGAGCAGATAGCTGATATCTTTACCAAGGCCCTCGGAGTTGAGAAGCTTCGACGTTTCCAGACTATGCTTGGACTCTGCGACATGCAGAGCTTGAGCGGGAGTGTTGAGATGTCGAGCTCTACATCTTGAGCTGGCATCCACTACGGGTCTTGGCTGCTTATGACATTTACTCACTGGCGCATTAGGTGACCAACACGGAGGATCTGTGCCAGTGATTCTATAGCTGGACTACACTTATAGTGCTAGCCTAGTATGCTTCTAGTGAGTTCACACTTAGTGACCGCATGTACATATGTGCTACTTTTTAGTTTTAGCACTTAGTCATTTTTGTACTCTCTTTTCTTCGTGAAGAAGAAGAAGCTTTCCATCTCTGTGTGCCTTGTGCTTGTCTTATGTATCTCTCTTGCATCCTCTTTCTTTACAGATTATACCCCCCAAGCTAGCCCTTGGCTTCCTTGGTCGACCCCCCCTTGTAGCTCATTCTAGAAGATGACTGGACCCCTACAAGACTAGACAATCACATGCACGGTGCATATCAAGCACCATGTGTCAGGCCAAGGGTCAGGATGGACATGTGGTCAAGGGGATCCCTATAATTAGCAGGCAAGGCCTATATAGGCTACGGTTGGGTGGAGAGTTGCATGGTCCAGTCCCACTTAGTCTCACATTGGTATCAGAGCAAGGTGGAGAGGAAGAAGGAGGGTGGAGACATGGCGGAGGAGAAGGCATGGATTTCTCTTTCCCTCTCTCTCTTCCTCTCTCTCGAAATCTCACTCCCTCTCTTTTTGTGGACCTCCGCATGGCGAAACATGGCTCTTGCCAAGGAGGAGGGTGTTTTTTGGATGGTAATGCAACCCACGAGGGTGCGAGAAGGATTGCATGCAAGCATGCATAGCCTGCATGAATTCTTGCAGGGAGGATGATGGAGCCGACAACAACGCACAGGCACCTCCCCCTACACACAGAGGGCTGCGTTCGTGGTGGCAGCAAAAATCATGGCGCTCATTCCAAATAGGATCGCTAGGCCATGAACAACGATTTTTGACATGAGCGCAAGGCCTGGGGAGGACCCATCGCCCCCTACGTCCTCTTTTCGACTGCCTATGGTGGCAGCACGCCATCGAAGCTTCTTCTTCTTCAAAACAAAAAAAAGTTCAATTAGGGTTGCTGACCCACGGGCTAGCCTACAATTTTTCAAGGGCATAGAGAGCAACTTTGCGAGTGCCACGGGCCCATCCTCCCAGGTCGAGCACGGAGGGCAAGTCTGTAGGGTCTAGAATTTGAGCTAGTTATGTAGGCTTTGGAGAAGAATTGCTTCTTTATTTTTAGACATAATTGTCTTTTTTTGGGAGGTAATTTGTGACAAATTACATGCTAAGTACTAAAAACGGATTCCCATTGTCAAAAAAGAATAAAGATTAGGAAATCGTGAACAATCCAACTAAGATAGATGCAAGGGTATCTTGAGAATTTTTGAAATTTGAGGGATATTTTAGTAATTTTCCCTTCATTTTTTGAACGATCGTGCCAATGTTTGCAGGAGTGACGGGTAAAAATTTCCATTCCACGCTGGCGCGGATGGCTATAGGCAATTCCATTATGCACCAAATGATTCCCTTGTTACATGTGGTGCTCATACAAGGCAAATGAAACACCCCCGCTAGCTACCTGTAGAAACTCATAGGTAAAGATTTTCATTAGAAACTTGCATGTAGCCATCCACGCCAGCACAGTTGGCTACAGACACTTCCATTATGTACCAAATAATTTTCTTTTCACATGTGGGTACTCTGACAAGGCAAGCTAAACACCCTTGTTAACACACATAGACAGTGAGCCGAAGAAAATGAAGGTCTCAACTGACTATAAAGTGTTCACGATGCCTCCTTGGAATCTAAAGTTCAAGACATTTAAGTGTCGTTCTTGCCTCTAATAAAAGGAATGTCGTTTTCTTCTTGGGGAGGTTGCCCTGAACAACAGAAGTCTCTTGCAATGTAGCTTCTTGCCACAAGTTGTGCACAAACGTAAAATTGGACATGTCCAAGGAGCAAACATATGTGATACGACCCACAATCTTTCACTCACATCATTTGAATGATGATAGATGTCTTGTTGCTATTCTAATGTACTTGCTTACTAAGACTTTATTTGTACCCCACAATGTCAACTTAGTTGATGGCTAGAGACACAACATTTGCAAGTATCATTGAGAGCACTTACACTAAATAAATAGCAATAGAGTGATATTAATAGATTGACACACCAAAAGCTACAAATTAGACCTAATTTTAATGACTTAACTTGATCTCGTATGGCATGCTTTTTTCACAACGAATTTCATGTAGCCATCCATGTTGCCAAATCCTCTTTACCCAAAAACCAAAGCTAGTGCTTATGGAATTTCCCTTTTTTCCACCTTCGTTGCATGTACCCATCCATGTTGGCACGCATACCTACAAGTAATAGAAAGAGATGATTTTTTTTTTTTGGGTTATGCAATTCATATGGGCATGTAGGTTGTTGCATGCCTAACAATATTCCAGGTTTAAGATCTGAAAAATATATATTTTAATCGAATAGATCACTTTCATGTTGGCTTAAATAAGTTAATGGTCAACTTAAATCCAATATGGATTGATGCTAAAAAAGCATTGGAGTTTAAGCTCATGTATAAACCTCCATTGCAAGCCTTGGCCAAAAACATAATCTATAACTTGGATGCTAATAATAGAACTATTTCTTGGTGAACAATGATTACAAAAAGCTTCTCTAGTATTATGGATGGAAAAATTGGAGGGTGATTTCCACCATTATAATTGGACCAAAATTGCAATTCTTTTACTTTGCAATGCATGAACTTTTGAGTTGATATGTGAAGCAAGAAATATTGTTGAGGCAGAGAGTCTTGGTATCCACTTACTTATCCTTAAAAGTAGAAACTCAAAATCAAGCGGTATCCACTCATCCAACTAGACACATCTCTCTCTCTCTCTCTCTCTCTCTCTCTCTCTCTCTCTCTCTCTCTCTCTCTCTCTCTCTCCCACCAGCGCGAACTCCTGGCTATCGCCGTGCACAATTTCCGAACTGCAGACCCTGCACAGTTGCCGACCTGTAAACAATCCTCAGCCAGCGCGCGACAACTCACATAGCTCGCCATTGAAAGCCTTTGATCTTACTAACTTCGGATCCCCTTTCAAACCCGAATCTGTCGAGCCCAAAGTTATGAGTAAACCCATCTTTGGCCGACTTACTTACTGAGCAAATCCTTTGACAGCTGTCGATCCCATCCTCTTTTGAACCCAAATCTTGCAACCCACCTCCTCTGTCAAACCCAATCTCTGCATTCTCTGTTGAACCCACTATGGCCGACTTATTGAGTAAATCCATTTTCCACAGTAAATTCTCTTCTCGAGTAAAACCATGGCTACACGAGCTTCATCCCGAAACAAGCTTACCTTTGCCGGGGTTGTGGCAACACCCCCAAAAATGGACAGCATCACTCGCCTTCAAGGTGAAGTTGAAAGACTCCGCAAGGAGAATGACGAGCCGAAACAAAAGCTCATCGCCATCGAAACTCGGCTAGTTGCAGTGGAGAACTACCCGATGGAGGAGATGGAACAGATACAAACCAAGCTCGCCAAAACAAAGAAAGAAGTGGAGACTACCCTTACAAAGGCGGTCAAAAATCAAGTGCAAGAAGCTATCATCTACAAAGTTGACGACCGTATGGCGTCAACGCTACGCGAGAAACAACGGCAAAAAGAGATTGCCCTCAATGTTCGCATTGGTGGGCTGCCAAGTGACTGGCACGGGGAGGGAGACCTCAAGTTCCAGGAATCCATTGCCCGCATCCAGAAAACAACTCACATGATCGAGTGGGATCCAACAACAATCGACTCCATCACACACAAGCATCGTACCAATCATGCGATCCTCACTTTCAAAACAAAAGAGGACCGAATTAAAATCCTTGAATAATCAAGGCTTCATAAAGGCACTAAAGTCTGGTTCGCAGATGATCTTACCCCCGGCCAACTCAAGCAGAAGAAGGCAGAACTACAAAAGGTACGAGCAGCACGCACGACAGGAAAATGGGCAGTCTATCGAGGAGGAAAAGCCATCATTCAAGAGTTCCGAACTCCTAAAATGGTTCCCCTCTCCCCTACCCCCCCTTAGGTTTTAAGTTTTGTTCATCCCATTTTATCTTTTGTTCACCCCTCACTGGACCCTCAGTCCTTAACTGAGATGTATCTGCCCTTCACTTAGAAGGAATCTTTGTAATGCGTTGTTTTTCGGTCCCATAGGTCATATCTGACCTCCGTGGACGATAATTCAATCAATCTATCTATCTCTCTCTCTCTCTCTCTCTCTCTCTCTCTCTCTCTCTCTCTCTCTCTCTCATTGCTCATTGCTCGCTCTCTTTTCTCCTTGCTCGAAAATATTCGCTCGCCATATGGTAGGACTTGACAATCTCGTCAAAGCATGGAAGAAGAGGATAGGGTCCGACTGTGGGCACCCATCCTTAATTGTATTAGTCAATGGTTTTGCCTACTATGAGTGGCCTGGGTGAGAACACAATAAAAATAAAAACTTGCTTGCAAAGTGATGGCAAACTGCACTGGATTAACACTAGGTTGGTAATGGGACACTTTTATGTCGTGTTAAGTGACCATTTTGCTTGAATTATGTCAAGAGTTTCAAAATGGATTTTGAGGTGCTATCTATCTAGAAAGTTGGCTCATAAGTTGAAAAAAATTGACATTTTTTTGGAATATCAATTTCATCTTTAACCTTGTCCTTGCACAACATTTCGCAACCTAAACTATGTGAAAAAACGGGCCCTGTTTTTGGCTTTTTTCAACTTTTTGTAACTATATCACTCTAGAAGTCATGTTTTGTGAGGTCTATAATGCTAGAGAACTATATTTAGTAGTCCTCAACATGTTTTGATGCTTCTAGGGAGATATATATGTTAATGTTGTAAGTTATGACCAAATTACAAAAATTGTCAAATCGTTTTTTTAGCCAATTTTAGCTCTTTTATGATTTTTTTGGTGGCTTTCATGATATCCAAATGCAGTTTTGATTTTGTATGTGGCATATTGTACCATAAAGCTAATATTCCTTGAGTTTTGGGGCACCTAATACCCTATTTTTCATAGTATACAATGATGGTTGATTTTTTCAATTATACAAGAAAACAAAACATTCTAGTATATCAAGTATAGCTTTCTCAATATTGCTATTTTCTTGTGACAACTATATGAATTTTGTAGGTAGTAACCATATCTAGTCATAAGGATCAAATTTGGGTAGATATTGAATACTTTCTATGGGATTCTACAACTCATAATGTTGAACCCAGTTTTTTCATGTTTGCTGTATTTAGCACTTCATCTTTGTCCCCAAGATTCCCCTTGGTAAAAGATGTATGGTGATTTTTACATGTTCCATGGCTACTTATGAACCTAAAGGCCAATAGGGAACTAAGAAAACATGCATATATTATTTGTATTGAGCGTGGCTATAGAAACTTGATGATAGGTTCGCAGAATGGTAAAAATTCAACTTTTTTGTACCTATTTCTTTTGGCAGAACAAAAAATAGTGAGTGAGAAGCAATCATATGTTCTGATCACCAACCCATTGAAGTTAACTAGGGAATTTATCTCAAGTCCTACAAAAATCCCTAATCTTATTTTTATGCAACAAAACGTAAGAAATGACTATTTTGATGAAAATGTACTAGTCCATCAACTTTGGAGGCTTGGTATGACCAAAAGATGAGAAATTTTACAAGTTTCTTATTTTTTCTATGTGTAGTAGGCCTTGAACTATAACCTCATGAAAGGAATTTACAAAATGAGTGGATCTACTATGGTTTTTGAGGTTTTTTTCAAAACCCTGAAAGGGCACTTTTATGTCTTGTTAGGTTACCAACCTAGTGTTAAGGAGGGAGACAAAGCACCACCCATTCTCTATGCATAGTGGAGCAGTGAAAAACTCTGTAGGTCTTCTCAATGCCATACTAATGAGATCTTCTGTGCTCAGTTTCATCCTGGTCGACTACCCACCCAATCCCCAACAAAGGGTTCATTTTCTCCCTATTTTGGTTTTGTGAGCTTGCCATGAAACTCCCATATAAGTGGTTACTCCTGTGGCTCCACCCTTAGCTGGTCCCTCCATGCACGACCTTCAGTGAAAGATATTCATAAGAACATTAATTTTTTCCAGAGTGGCATCCCTCATAGATCCAATTGTTTGTTTGACCGAAACACGGTGCAATCGGAGGTCCAATGAAATCAAGAAGAACATCTTGATTTTGCACATTGTCATCCATTTGCAACCATCTAGTATGTAGACTCCATTTAGAACGCACATGAGCATGCTAAACGAGTTATCACAACAAAGATGTACCTGAAAGAGTACCGCTTTTCACTTTCCGTTGAAGTAACTTGTTGATCTAACTCATCAACCAAGTGTAGGTCCTTGTTTTATTCTCTAATTTCATCAGTAAACAACCCCACCATAACTAGTGTTCAACATTGAGAACCTGACTTATACATGAAGAGACTAAACCTAGTCGCAAACATGCTTTAGCTGATTGTAAGAAAACTCCAAGTAGAGCAATACATTCTTATTAATTTGATTGCTTGGTGCTAATGTATGCACTTTGAATATCCTTTAGCACAAGATTACACTTTGTAATCTGCATATCCCCTTGGATAACTGACAGTACTGAGGTGTGTTTCCCGAACGGTTTATTGACAGTCTTCCCAGATAGCTGGTAAAAGGGGGTCACAATATCATACAACATTGCTGAGGAATCAAAAATTTCCTAAATAACCATTGTAGTTAACTTGACAGATCCACAAGCACCCAAACTGAGCCATGATCTCTATTCGTGATTGGTAGACCAAAAAGTAAGCTCATAGAGATAATGCACACAAAGTGAAAAATGCTTCATAAGCAACAACTTGATGAATATGCATGCCGTTCCAAATTAGCTTTTGCTAAACATTAGGGACCATAACACCTAGTGTGCATGCATTTAGCAAAAAAACAAATCCGAACCTCTATATCCATAATCATCCTTGCCAATACGTATGGCGAATGTGATGCTCCGAGCACACATTGAAGAGGAATGTAAATAGTTGCAAAAAGAAACCAAATACTGGGAAGAGTCGGTGAAGTTCCATGCCCTACCCAACCTCTTAAATACAGGGGTGATGAAGCTGATCCATAAAAGAGTGTCGAAGGATGATCTCAACAATTGGAGGCCCTTGACCATGTTGACAACTGGCTACAAGATATTCGCCAAGGCCATTGCCAACAGATTAACTACTCATCTCTCCAAATGGATTAATGAAGAACAGAAGGGGTTTATAAAAGGGAGGAGGATACTAGAGGCTGTCATATCGACGTGGGAAGGAGTCGAGCATGCAAAAGAATCCAACCAGGACTTTGTTTTCATCAAAGTCGACTACGACAAGGCTTATGACAGGCTGGAGTGGTCCTTCATCCTGGATAGCTTGAGCCACATGGGATTCGGGGCCAACCTAGTGAGCTTTGTCAAAACCCTGTTCGGTAATGCCCATGCCAAGGTGGCCATCAATGGTCTTCTTTCTGAGGCCTTCAGCCTCAACAGGTCAGTCAGACAAGGCTGCCCACTAGCTCCACTCCTATTTGCTGTTGCAGGGGATGGTCTGAACTATCTAATCAAAGGCTGGATGTCGGACAACCTGATCAAGGGGGTCACCCTCCCCAATTCTCAAAATCAGCAACGTCTTTCGCAATTTGCAGATGACACTAACGGATTGGTAAAAAATGCGTACGTGTTCCTCAAGAACTTCTGGAAGGCCTTTTCCACCTTCTGCCTTGCTTCAGGCTCCAAAGTTAACCATGCGAAAATTGGAGTCATAGCATTTCTTTCCCCCATTCCAAACTGGATGGCTAAACAGGGATGTAAAGTCATCCAAGAAGGGAAAATCTCCAGGCTTCTGGGCATCCCCTTTGGGTTTGGGGTTTCTATGAAACAAAGATGGGACTAGGTACTGGAAAATTTCAGAGGGAAACTGAACAGGTGGCAGGGATTTCAAAGTAACCTTGTTGGAAGAGTGTTGGTAATCAATCACTTCATCACGGCCTACCTTCTCTACTTCCTCAGCTGTTGGAGACCCCCAGATTCCCAACTAAAGGAAATCAGCAAGATTTGCAGGAGCTTCTTGTGGGCAGAGGACCCCTTTAAAAAGGGGGGAGCAAAAGTCAAGTGGAAAATTTGCATACTGCCCAAGAATTTGGGTGGATTGGGAGTCAGAAACATATGTGCTTGGGATGACAAAGTAGCTATCAAAACTTTAATCAGAGCTTTGGAACAACCAGAAGACGAATGGGCCTGCCTTCTGTTCAGACACCTCAAGAGGTTTCACATAAAAGGGCAAAAACTCTGGTGCCACCTCCCGTGGATCATAGTGTTCTTTGAAACACAAGAAATCACCCCCATTGGGTCTACTCTCCTCACATCTCCGTGGCAAGCTTGGGAGAGAGGAAGGCCAAGGTTGGGATTTAGCCAGGAGCACATAAAGGATCAGAGCATCAGAAAGGAGGAATCGATTTGGTGGTCAAGGGACCCTATCCCAAAAATCACCATGCAACAAGCCAGAACAGCCAGGAGAATTCACCTCAAAGGCTTTAGAGTGTGGGAGGATCTGTGGTGCAACACCAATCACTCCTGGCTCACCAACGAGCAACTTATATCGAAAGGCCTTCTCCAACCCTGGGAAGTCCAATTGCTGGAAACCAGAATCCAGCAGTTCCCAAGAAGCTTCGAATGGATCTTTGCAGCCGATGTCACCCCATCAGCTAAGTGCATTAGATGGAATGGAGGGTGTACTCTTAACAACCCTCCAGATTTCATCTATGAGCCTATCCCTCCTCTCCACGTCACCCTCAACAGAAGGTGGGGACTGCAATGGCTCTTCAAGCTCCAGTCGATATGGAACAAAAGTATTCAACCCAAACAGGCCGTCCTGCTGTGGCTCATCCTCCACAAAGCCTTGTGGACTGGGGCCAGAAGTCAAAAAGAAAACCAGGGAGATGGTTTATGTAAACGGTGTAATCGGACGGCGGAAGACATTCCCCACCTCTTTCTCAATTGCCACTTCAACTGCCCCATTCTAGCCCCGCTAGTCAACACCCTGGGTTACCAAATGGATTGGAAACAACTGCTCATAGGAGACTCAGTGGGCGTGCTGTCTGACTTCTGGAATAGATTTAGGGCCGAAATTTTGTGGATAATTTGGAAGCTTAGGAACTCTTTCATCTTTGTTCCTAACTTTAAACCCCCCAGTATGAAATCTTTATATGCCGGGTGCTCTGTGCAGGACGCCAACTTAAAGCTCGAGCAAATGCGGATTTACCGAGAGAGGGTGGCCGTCCTGAGACACTCCCTTGACTTGTACACAAGAAGTACCGACAACCTGCAGAGCATGCTGACTGACAACAACTCTCTGGACACCATCCACAATTGGGTGCAAGAAATGAGGAATGAAGTGGCAGAGCTGGCGATAAAATATGAAGAAGCGGTGAACTTCACCAACAGGCTGCAAGATGAGATCGACTGGCTATAAACCCTGTAAAGGAAAATTTGGCCCTTTTTGTAATTTTTTGGTATCAATCGACAAAAGAATCGGCAGTTACCCCTTCCCTGTTTATCAAGGGTACTACCCCACTGTATACTCCCTATTTACCCATTCCTTGGGTGAACAGATGTAACATTTTGTCTCTCTCTAATTAATGCAAATGCTTATTTGGTAGAAACCAAATACTTTCTATTGCAAGTAAGATCCCCAAAACCACCAACACCAAAAAGGCAGGATGGGATCCCTGGCAGGTATCTAGGCCTAATAAAATAAAAGTCTTTAAACAAGAAAAATCTAGGGAATATACCTTTACCATTAACAATGGTTTGGGTTTATAGCCCTAGAAGGTGACCTAGTCTTGTCGTCTCGCAGTGGAAACTGGACAACTTTTTGAATTTTTCTAAAACTATTTTGGCCCTATAACTTCCATTATTTGGATTAAGGTTTTCATAACCAACACTTTTTCCCCCCAAACATATGTGAGAGCACAGCCGTTGGTGGACTCCTTTTCCCAGTAGAGAAGTTTCTAAACGTTTTTAGTGCATGAGAATGGATAGTTACGGGACTAATCACGTCCACCCGTCCATGATTGCACCCCGCACTTACACATGATGCTTTGTCATTTAATTACTACCACATTCTTATCACAATCAAAATAATGATTCCTTTTATTCTTCATAATCGGATTTCATTAAAACAACCCTTGAAAACAATATTGAAAACATTCTTTTAGCAAACAGACATCTTTAGACTTAAGACAAGGTACTGCCATTCTGGAGTAACTCTGACCAGTACTCGCTTTATACAGGGGTGATAAAAAACGGCACCCATTCCTTATTTATAAAACCGGGGTGGAAAAAGTCATCACCCAAAATCTGGGCGCACATATGCCAACCGGTTGCCCATACAACCGGCCGGTTCCTCTAGGATAAACACGATATCCTAAGTAATATCCACAAGCACAGACAATCATGAGGTGAAGACTCCAGGCACACTAAGAAAACCGACTCATCTATGGCTAATCTGCCATCATTACTCATCACCTGGAGTAAAATATTCCAAGGAATCATAGGTGTTTTGAGACAAGTTGTCTTAAGGATGACCAAACATTTCTTTCCTAGGTCAATCAGTCATAACCCAAACATTTCTTCGTATTTACCACCAATGCTCATTGGTTTCTTGGAAGTTACGTTTCGTTTTTGGCCAATTTTTCCTTCCTAGTTCTTACGTATGCAATGTTAGTTTATAAAAGAACTTTAGCCTATTTAAAGACTTAAGTGAATAAATGGAAATCCACCTGAGACTGGTCAGCCATCTGTTGTTGTACTGGTGTCTATACACTCTTCTCCGTAGGCCTATGACTAGACCCATCCTCATGGTCATGGATTGCTCTAGTCCTGTTGTGTGTGGTATCCTCTTTATCGGAAAGAGGATTTCCTCGGGTCCTTTTTAGAGCTATATTGGCATCCGTGGATTAATCAACTAGAGTTTTTGCTTTCTAGTGATTTTTGAGTAGATTTTTCTCTAGGTGAGAGAGAAATGGCCGGGACTTCGAGTCTGAATTTTTTTGTGAAGAGAGGGGATCTATTTTAGGGTTTTAGGACTCCTGGGCTGATTCTGATAGTTTCTTGGACCTCAAGCCAGTCCCCCAGCCTCTCCCTAGCACCACCTATTGCTAAATTATGCCTGGACCAATATCACAGCCCCCCAGATACCTAAAATCGGTTTTCTGCTATTTTCTTGACTTTTAATGATTAATTTTTTGAAATATCTGCAATTATCTATAAATATCTAGAAACTTTAGTATAAAACTCATCTGCAGTAATGATTGCTAAAACCTTTTAATTTAATTTAACTCACTTTATTCACAGTGTAACCTTTCAAAGCCCGTAACTTTTCCAATTTTTATTGAAATTTTGTTTTGAAAATTCCTAACCATAGTAAAGTTATGATTACGGTTCTAAAAATACCAATATTTTCCGCAATTGGATACTTCTAGATTGTTTTCTTAACAACCAAATTAATTTGATTATGATTTGCACAATTTCTAAGGTTTCAAAAACTGGAAACCTTACAATCACTTGAGATGTCCTCATCTCAACCGAATTTGGAAAAATCTTTGAGAAGTGATACTTCGTCCTCCCATGTGGCATCTCCAGTGGGGTAGTTCTTTCATTTTACTAGATGCTCTCTGATTACTCCGTTTCGCAGACTTCTTTCCCTAGTATCGAGAATACAATATGGTTGGAGTTCAAGAATTCCTTGCTTCTGCATCACAATCTGTTCATCGTCTAGAGTGTGATTGGGGTTTGGAATATACAGTTTTAGAAGACTAATATGGAATACATTATGGAACTTGAGGTGTTCAGGTAACTTTAGTTTGTAGATTTGATCTCACTGATTACTTTTATCACTTCATAAGGTCCACAATATCTAGGGCTCAGTTTTTTGAATTTCCAAAGGATAAATTGCTTCTGTTTGGTTGTACCCGAAGGAATAATTTATCCCCTTGTTTGAAGAGCCGATCATACCATTTTTGATAAGCAGAATGTTTTTGGTGGTCCTTAGTTACTTGAATGTCCTGTCCTATGGCCTTAGTTTGGGGATCCATCTCATCTAACATTTGTTTTGAAGCTTCTACTCTTGTAGTGGGGTCAAAAACGTTTAGGGGTGATATACATTCATGCCCATAAAGTGCATTAAATGGTGACATCCCAATGCTTTTATGGAATGATGAATCATAGGCAAATTCCACTAGAGGAAGAATTTGTATCCATTTTTGGGGTTCTCTACTACAGTAAGCTCCAAGGATGTCTTCGGTAACTTGATTCACTCTTTCTGTCTGACTGTCAATCTGAGGGTGTTAAGTTGTATTGAAACATAGCTGGGTACCTAAGGCTTCAAATAAAGCTTTCCAAAATTTTGAAGTAAATTTTGCATCTCTCTCACTGACTATTCTTTTTGGAAGTCCATGTAATCTAAAGATCTCTTTGACAAATAGACGACTTATGTCTGATGCAGTGTAAGTTGTTTTCACAGGCATCAAATGAGATACTTTGGTCAACATGTCCACTACCACCATAGTGGAGTCCTAAACTCCTTGAACGGTAGGAAGGCCTGTTACGAAATCCATGCTAATGAGTTCCCACTTCATTTAAGGAATGTCAAGAGGTTGAAGTTTTCCTGGCATCATTACCCTTTCAGCCTTAATCCTTTGATGGGAAAGGCATTTTTTGATGTAGCAAAGTATATCTCCTTTCATTCCTAACCAAAAGTAGCTTTTCCTTATGGCATTAATAACACTAGACTTGTAATGAGCCACAAAAGTGGCTGAAGCCACAAAAATGGCTCACATCAGGTTTTTAGTAAATGAAACATAACTTTTGTATATGACATTGAAATTTCATGAAACTTATTAATTATAGGTGCAAGATATAAAAAGGTTTCTAAATACACAATTTACATGAAAAGCTCAAAAATAAAAAAATTACTTTTCTAAAATTAGTAAATTTTACATAAAACTGCACTTCAACACTTAGCTTGGAGAGGTAAATAATGTCGGCAGTCTTTGTATATGGGTTAAAAAAGCTTGGTGCATCTATCACATACATATTGAGGGATTTTTCAAAGAAGTTTGGGCCTGCTTAACAATGATTTGATTTACTTTCAAAAGAAAATTTAAAAAATTTGTCCATTCGCACAAATTAGTTGTAGATGATGGCAATGGAAAGACACCTTCAAACCTTCATTTAGCTATGTACTATTTTTTATCAACTCATATTGAGCATTGGTCATAATTCCCTAAAACCATTTTTCATATAGATAACTAACGTAGTGTTGAGAATTTTTTTACAAAAGTCTCAAAGAGGCACAAAAGTGGCTGATTTTTTACAGGACTAGCGCCAGGATGGCTAGCGACTGGAGCATTGTGTCGTTCATAAAGGATTAACTCCTTCAAGGTTGGACTCTTAGGAATGTAAAGCCGGTGCTTATAATAGAGATCAGTTGCAAGCGGTTTAGCTCTGAGAAGGGCATCTTGAATTGATGTGGGCCTCATAGCTTCTAAGCGTGTACTTAAAGGTTTGTTTAGGCCCTGGCAAAAATGAGAAATCCGTTGTTCCATTATCATTGGTGGTGCATAAGGCCGTAAGGACACATATTTGGTGTAGTATTCTTCTAAAGTAAGCCCTAACTGTCTGAGGGTGAAAAATTCATTCATTATAATAGCTTGATGAGCCAAAGGAAGATATCTTTCTTTCACTTCCTGTTTCATTTTCTCCCAAGATGGACTAATGGAAGGATTATCCCTACAATGGTGTTTCCACCAGAGTTTAGCATCTCCAGTGAGCCGAAACATTTCTAGCATTGCCTGATTTTTTGAAGCAGTTCCTGCTGCTAGGAAATAGTCATCCATGGCATCGATCCATGCTTCGACATCACGTTCTAAGTTGGTTCCTCTCCCTTGAAGGTTGGGAGTGAACCTATTTTAGTAGTAGTTTCTTCTCTTGAGTGGGAGTGTAAAGGCTTTTTGCATTACCCTGAGTTTTTAACTAATGAAAATCTTTTAGTGATAAGAAGTAATTTTGTGTTTTCATGAAAATTTTCTAGTCTATGTATATACTTTCAGAACTTTGAATGAAAACAGAAATCCAACAATTACTATACTCACTCTATTTGAATTACACAAAACATGTCATTCTCATAAAACCATGGTATATAAAAGAGTTAATACAATCACTGACTCATAATATGTACAAGATGGACTCATAATATATACAAGATGGACTCATACTATGTACAAGATAGACTCATACTATATACAAGATGTAACTCTCTATACCAAAATCTTCTTAACCACTGGTGGGTATGACAAAGGATCAGAAAATATAACATCTTTTGGTCCTCTAAACTTAGGGCCTACCCTCATGGGTTTGATCCTACCTGGGTATATAACTTTAGCTACCTAATCAAATACCCACTGATTCTGAGAAAACTCTATCCCATCTATAGTAATAGTTTGATCCTGATCTTCAGTCCCACTGAAAAAGAAAACTTTGATGGTTCTAAGTGTTTCTACCCATTTGAGTCTCTTTAAATTTAGTGCCAATCCTTCTATCTGTCCCGCATAAATTAGGAAAATCCCGCCAACCTGTGACCAACAGATTCCCCATGTAGGAGGAGGGGAAAACATTTCGTGTAATAATGGCATGATGCTCTTGCGAAATAGAAATTTACTGGAGTTGCAAGCAGCCTCAAACATGATTTTGAAGATCACAAACTTTTGGTAAGCTTGGCGGCCATTTTCCTATATTGATAGGGAAGTTCTCATTTCAAAATATACTACAATTATAACTGCAACTTACTTACTAAACCTCAATTTTGTCAACCTTTCCCCCTAGGTTCAGGACCTTATTAACTTAGGCTCTGATACCACTTGTAAGATCCCCAAAACCGCTGACACCAAAAAGGTGGGATGGGATCCTTGGCAGGTTTCTAGGCCTAATAAAATCAAAGTATCTAAACAAGAAAAATCTAGGGAATATACCTTTACCATTAACAATGGTTTGGGTTTATAGCCCTAGAAGGTGACCTACTTCTGTCTCACAGTAGAAACGAGACAACTTTTTGAATTTTTCTAAAACTATTTTGGCCCTAGCTATAACTTCCATTATATGGATTAAGGTTTCCGTAACCAACGCTTTTCCCTCCCTAACATATGTGAGGGCACAGCCGCTTGTGTACTTCTCTTCCAAGAAAAGGAGTTTCTAAATGTTTTTAATGTGCGGGAATGGATAGTTACCTGACTAATCACGTCCACCCGTCCATGATTGACAAGCTTAGTCAATCCCCACTTACCACACTGCACTTACACATGATGCTTTGTCATTTAATTACTACCACATTCTTATCACAATTAAAATAATGATTCCTTTTATCCTTCATAACCGGATTTCATTAAAACAGTCCTTGAAAACAATATTGAAAACATTCTTTTAGCAAACAGACATCTTTAGGCTTAAGACAAGGTACTGTCATTTTGGAGTAGCTGTGACCAGTACTGGCTTGTCTAAAGACCACCTATACAGGGGTGAAAAAAAATGGCACCCATTCCTTATTTATAAAAACCGGGGTGGAAAACGTCATCACCCAAAAACCGGGCACCCATACGCCAACCGGTTTCCCATACAATCGGCCAGTTCCTCTAGGATAAACACGATATCCTAAGTAATATCCACGAGCACAGGTAAGCACGGGGTAAAGACTCCATGCGCACTGAGTAAATTGACTCATCCACGGCTGATCCGCCATCATTACTCATCACCTAGAGTAAAATTTTCCAAGGGATCAGAGTTATCTTGAGACATGCTATTCTAAGGATGACCAACCATTTCATTCCTAAGTGAATTAGACGTAACCCAAACATCTCTTTCCTATTTACAACCAATGCTCGGTGGTTTCTTGGAAGTTACCTTCCGTTTTTGGCCAATTTTTCCTTCCTAGTTCTTACATATGAAATGTTAATTTATAAAATAACTTTAGGCTATTTAAAGACTTTAGTGAATAAATGGAAATCCACCTGAGATTGGTCAGCCATTTGCTGCTGTACTGGTACCTGACGACTCTCCTCCGTAGGCCTATGACTAGGCTCAACCTCATGGTCATGGGTTGCTCTAGTCCTTTTGTGTGTTGTATCCTTTTCATCGGAAAGAGGATTTCCTCGGGTCCTTTTTGGAGCCATATTGGCAGCCCTGGATTAATCAACTAGAGTTTTTGCTCTCTAGTGATATTTGAGTAGAGTTCTCTCTAGGTGAGAGAGAAATGGCAAGGACTCCGAGTTTGAATTTTTTTGTGAAGAGAGAGGGTCTATTTATAGGTTTTTAGGGCTCCTGGGCTGATTCTGGCAGTTTCTTGGACCTCAAGCCAGCCCCCAACCTCTCCCTAGCACCACTTGCTGCTAAATACTGCCTGAATCACTGCCCCACACAGCCCCGAGATACCTAAAATCGACTTTTTTCTATTTTCTTGACTTTTAATGATCAAGTTCTCGAAATATCTGCAATTATCTGTAAATTCTAGAAAACTTTAGGATAAAAGTCTTCCACTGTAATGATTGTTAAAACCTTTAAATTTAATTTAACTGTAATGGAATTTGCCTATTCAATTTGAGAATAGCGGAATTTAATGAGAGTACTTTCAAGAAATGATTTTGTGAGCATAGCGGGTAGACATAATTGAAGATAGCAACATAATCATAGCAATTAGTTAACTTGGCATAGACAATACTTTTGCAAGAGAGAGAGTTTAGAGAACATGACAACAATTGAGGACCGGATTTATGTGGAGCCGGTCCCCCCTCCAATAGGCATTTGTATTATGATTTCTCCCATAAAGAGAGACTTGTTACAATATAGTCTTTGTGTTCCTTGTGACCTAGGTGATGCCATGAAGATGGAAGGCTTCATGCACCACAAACATAACATAAACTTGAAGAAAGCTTTAACTATCCCAAGCCTCAGTCCCAAGACCTCAAACACCTTCGAAGGTGGAGAGAGCTAGCAGGGAATGAGGGTAGGGAAGAGGAAGAAGAAACATTTCGTAGGAGAAAGAATTAGTTCCTCACTTATCATACTCTTGTTGCTAGCATACATAATAGCATAGTAATGAAGAAGAAGGAGATGGCAAGCTTAAGCATTGAAGCATGGCTCTTGGTTGGATTTGCACTCCATAGCCAAGAGTGTTGGTGTAGGCTCTCAACCTCTACTTGCTTGGAGAGGGAGCTCTTGCACTTTGCATATCACACAATGAGAGTACTTGTGAGTGTGTGTGGGTGAGTATACCCCCTAGGCACCCCCCTAGCTTGCTTGGGTCCCCCCCTTGTAGCTCATGCCTGAAGCTCATTGGACCCCTCCAGGCCTAGCCAATCACAAGCAGGAGCCATTACAAGCAACATGGGTAGCCTTGGGACAAGTGTCCCCCTTTCCCCTTTGAGAGAGAGGACTTGATAAATGCTAAAACAATTAGATAATTCATGTAATTTATCATTGGACCCCTTTGAAGCCTAGCCAATAGGCTTCAAGCAACACATGAAGGTAACATGGGTAGGGGCCTGACATGTGTCCTTGCTGCCTCTTCAAGATGGGCTTCCCTTGTGTGTGTGAGTGGGTGTTCTCTCTCTAGGCCCTAGGAAAAGGGCTCGCCCCCCCTCTTGTAGGAATGCTTTTGAATTTTAAGTGATCAAGCACCTTACTCACCAAGCATGACAAAGCACTTGAACTAGGGGGGTTCCCACAAGCATCTCAGGCAAGCTTCTCAAGGCACCTCAAGTACTTTAATCATGCAGCAAGTCAAGCACCTCAATCATGGAGCCAGTCAAGCACCTCAAGCATCTTAATCAAGCACCTCAAGCATGAAAAACACCTCAAGCATGACAAGCACCTCAAGCAGGACAAGCACCTCGAGCTTGGTCCGGGTTCCCACCTCAAGCTCAACCCTAGCTTACTTAAGGTCAAAAGGACTTTTACACACATTTATTGGAGGTCTTCAATGAAGCTAGCCCTAAGGTCTTATGCTCCATTGGTTAGCCTTGCTCTTTGATAGACCATCTCCCTTTTGGGCCCCTTTACATTGGCCCCGTGTTGAGATAGATCTAAAAGCACATACCTATATCTTAACACTTGTTCCCGTTTATTCTCCCACATTAAGTGATCAATTTAATATGAGAAAATCATTTGGGTTAGTTAGATATTAGATTTTATGACATTACCTCTCTCTTGAAATCATAGTCGTCCTCGACTATGAGGTAGAAGAGATAAAGTCTTAGACATTAGTCAATCGTACTTAGCGGGTAAAGGATCCCTTTTTACCCTACGACATCTTTCCAAGATGGATGACTAATCCATTTGGTGCTTGGGAGACATAGGTGCCGCAAGCATGTCTGCTCTTTAGTCCATTTCATTCTCCCAAAGTAGAGTGACAAATTCTACTTGGTGTTTGAGAGAGGTCGTCATCACAAACATGATTCTAAGCATGCATACTAGTTAAATTTGTGCACAATTAAAAAGAGGACTAGTCATATAAGACAAAAACATGAGTTATTTAAAAGAAATTTCTACATTTGCTTACTCTAATGTAGCATTGTAAGCATTGACAAGGTTCATACTATCCTTAAGTTGTACTCCTTGCATCCATTTAGCATCTTCAAAAGGATAATTTTTGAACTTAATAAGATACCGTCGGATAATCTTACCATGTCATAGTACCTTGTCTTCATGCCGAAGGATAGCTTCGGGTTGTAGCACCTCTTCTTGGTCTTCAACTTCGGGAGGGTCTTCAATAATTGGTTCAATTGGTGGCTCTCCTTTGTAGGGCTTAAGTAAGCTTACATGAAAGGCATTGTGTATAAGCCAATGGTTGGGCAACTTGAGTTGATAAGCCGTCTCAATGATAGGCTTCAAGATTTGGAAAGGACCATAGTATCTTTTTGCTAGTTTAGCATAATACTTTTGATGGCCCGTAGGATTTTTGCCCGTCGTTTGCCTTAATCGAGCCTTAGGAAACTTGAGTAAGACCCAATCATTTTCTTTGAACATTAAGGCTCTTATGTGCTTATCAGCAGTAGCTTTTTGCCTTTGTTGAGAGATGGCTATAGCCTCCCTAATCTTTTGAAAAGATTCTTGTAGGTCACAGCTATACTCATCGGCGGCGAAGATCTTCCCATGTACTTTCAGTAGCAAGGGACTTTTAGGTCTTCCTTCTATGATCTCAAAAGGTGCTTTGCCCATAGAAGTACGTACAGTATTATTGTAGGCATACTCTACTAGCGGTAAATACTTTTCCCATTGTGAGCGTTGATCTACTTCGGTAACATAAGTCTTGAGTAGATCGAGTATCGTAAGATTGGCTATCTCACTTTGGCCATCCGTTTGTGGGTGATAGGCCGAAGAGAAATTCAATCTTGTTCCTAGATTTTCAAAGAGACCTTTCCAGAAATTACTGGTCATTCTAGGATCTCTATCTGACACGATGGATGTGGGTAATCCATGGTGTTTGAAAATCTAAGATATGAAGAGAGTTGCCATTTGATGTGCCTTAATAGTCTTTTTGACAGGAATAAAATGTGCTTGCTTGCTAAACCTGTCGACTATTGTCCATATTCCTGTATTCCCATGGATAGACTTGGGTAATCCAAAGATGAAATCCATGGATATACTCTCCCATGGTGAATTTGGAATAGGCAATGGCTGGAGTAATCCAGGTTGCTTCCCTCTATCATACTTGGTCTTTTGGCATACTACACATTTTGAAACATACTCTTGTATGTCCACTTTCATGGTAGGCCAATAGAAATACGTCTCTACTCCTCGGAGAGTAGGTTGAATACCTCTATGCCCTGCATATGGAGGAGCATGGGATTCATACATAACCTTCTCACGAAGGGAATGGGTAACACATAGCCTATTGCCGTGGAGAAGATAACCATCCTGCAAGGTGAATGGTTCCTCTTTCTTCCCCAAAGCAAAGGCTGACATTATGTCTCTAAAGTCAGGGTCAGTAGCATACTCATCTATCATAGAGGATAGATCATTGTGAGTAGCTATAGACACCGCATTAACTTTTGGTCGTCGTGAAAGTGCATCGGCAACTTGATTGTGCTTACCAGCTATGTGAGCAATATGGAAATTAAATTGCGAAAGAAAATTTGCCCACCTCATTTGTTTGTCGGAAAGCTTGGTTTGCGTCATGAAATACTTGAGACTTTGGTGGTCGGTTCGTAGGATAAATGGAGTCCCCAATAGGTAGTGCTTCCATGTGTCTAGGGCATGTAGAACAGCTAAAAGCTCTTTCTCATAAATGCCCAAGACTCGTTCATCACCATTGAGCCTTCGGCTCTCATATGCTATGGCATGCCCTTCTTGAAGCAAAACCGCTCCAAGGCAATCACCACAAGCATCACATTGGACCTCAAATGGCTTTGAGAGATCCGGAAGCACGAGGACTGGTTGGGAAGTAAGCTTCTCTTTGAGTTTTTCAAAAGCATTTTGCTCCTTAGCAGTCCATACAAACTTAACGTTCTTCTTGGTTAAGTCGTGTAGTGGTCCTGCTACTTGAGAGAATTTTGCTATGAAGCGTCTATAGTATGCACACATACCAATAAAGCTTCTTAGCTCATGTAGATTCCTTGGGTTAGGCCATGATTTTATTACCTCTAACTTTGATGGATCCATACGAATACCATCGTGAGAGATAATATGGCCTAGATATTGAATCTCTTGAAGGAAGAATTCACTTTTCTTTTGGTTGAGAAAAAGTTTGTTCTCCCTCAAGGCTTGAAAAATCACTTGGAGATGTTGATTATGTTCCTCCAAAGACTTGGAGTAGATGATGATATCATCGAAGAACACTCCAGTGAATTTTCGATATGGTCTAAAAATTTTCTCCATCAAACGATTGAACGTAGCTCGTGCATTAGTCAAGCCAAAAGGCATGACTAGATATTCATAAAGACCAAATGTTGTGCGAAACGCGGTCTTTAAGATATCCTCATCCACTATCCTTATTTGATGATAGCCACTCTTAAGGTCAATCCTACTGAAGTAGGTAGAGTCTTGTAGCTTATCAAACAGATCTTCTACCCGAGGTACGGGAAATCTATTTTTGATAGTGATATGGTTTAGTGCTCGATAGTCCACACACATACGGTATGTACCATCTTTCTTTTGCACTAAAAGGACTGGAGAACAAAAGGGAGAGGAACTAGGCCTCACCATCCCTTTGTCTACCAGCTCTTGTACTTGCCTCATGATCTCCTCTTGTTGAGCTTGTGAGACTCGATAAGGAGGTTTGTTAGGCGGTGAGCTTCCTGGAAGGAGCTCAATAAGATGGTCATCATCCCCTCGTTTTGGAGGTAGGTCCATAGGGATATCATCGATGAATACATCTTGGAATCCTTTTAGAAAAGTAGACAAGTCTAACTCTTCTTGATTCCTATCATTTTCATTTGATGAAACATTATTAGCTTTTAGAGACTCTTTGACATAAATCATGTACGCAGAAACTGAGCTCTTCATTGAGTTATCAAAAGAAAGAGGATTTACAAGTGGAATAGTGCGACCACGCTCATTAGCATCTATATACATGTTCTTTCCCCTGTAGGTGAAGTAAATTCTCCTTTCAGGGAACTTCATGTTGGCAACCATGCGATCAAACCATGGTGCCCCTAGGATAACATCCTGATGTTGGAGGGGAGAGATGAAGAAGTCTTCTTTGTCGACATAGCTTTGGACATGAAGCCTCAACTTCCCAATCAAGGGAGTAACGGAGGCTTGTTGTCCCTTGAAAGCTGCATCAGCTGTTACTATATCTCCCATCTCAAAAGCTTGAATGCCCAACTTGGTGGCCAACTCTATTGATATGAAGTTGAGAGTAGAGCCAGGGTCAAACAAGATGAAGGCATCATGCTCTCTTACCTTTCCCCAAGCATAGGAGAGTGATGATCCTTTGCAATGAGCATCCTCTTTTGGAGCTTTGATGGTGGAAGCCCTAGGAGTCTCATTGCGAGTATTCTTCTTGGGGCAAGAACGATAGCCATGTCCTTGCTCCCCACACTTGAAACACTTATGGTCCTTGCGAAAAGCTTCAAGCTCTTCAGGAGAGAGTTTGTTTTTACCTTTGTAAACTCCCTTCTCCTTGGACCGATTGTTGTTGTTGTTGTTGGAAGTGCCTTGGGAATTATTTTGAGCATTGGATTTCCCCTTTGCATCATTTTTATCTTTGTTTTCCATGGGCTTGACATTACGTCTAGCCCCTTGATGGAAATTGATGCGTGAAGCAACCATGGTGTGGTGGATTACTTCGCTAATAGTACCGGGCCGTTGAGAGTTGATATATTCGGCCATCTCTTCAGGTAATCCCGCACAGAATTGTTGTCTTTGCTCAGCAAAGTCTATCTTTTGAAAGACAGTAGCTTTGAGATGTAAATCCCAAAACTTATCTACATACTTGTTGATAGACTCATGAGAGAGGAGCTTCAAGCCGCGCCATTCGGTAAGAACTTTATCTTTAGTATCGCTTGGAAGAAATTGCTTCATGATGGAAACTCGTAGAGTTTTCCATGTCTTTGGGGCTTCTCCATTGCCACGAAGGCTAGCCCACCATTGACGAGCTGATTTTTGGAAGTGCATAGCTACATGGCGTAGCTTGGAGGACTCTGTGAAGCCCTCCTCCCCAAAGGCCGCATCAAATTGCTGGATGAAGGCCAACACTTTGTCGGTAGCACCAAAGGTGCCATCGTAGGTGAGAAAAGAGATACTCTTTCCTCCCTCCTTGAACTTCTTTAGCTTTTGTGACCTTCGCCATGCAGGAAATGATTTGCGATGCCCTCCCCTCTTGTATTCTCTAGGAGAATAGCCATAACTTTCATCGGAAGAGAAGGAAGGTGAAGAAGAAGGAGAAGAGGGTGACCTCTTCCTAGCCCTTTTCTTCCTTTGTTTCCTCTCTTGCCTTTGAGAGTGATGAGGAGAAGGACTATGGGTTGCTCTTTTCCTCTTGGGAGGAGTAGGCGATCGTCTAGACCGCCTTCTTCGTGGAGCCACATCTTCAGAAGAACTTAGACTTTCATTGCTTTCTTTCTCTTTGGATTCCTCCTCTCGAATGGGAGAGAGTCTTCTTTTGGGGGTCTCTTCAAGAGGCCTCCTAAGCTCTCTCTCCTCTTGGAGAGGAAGGGAAATTCCATAGTCACGAAGTTGTTGAGTAACTTCGGCTTGCAAGGTAGGGTTGCCCATAGCTTGTTGCAACCTAGTCACAAGATAATTCACAAACATGGGAGCATAATCATTAGCACCTTCATGTGCAAAATCAAATCTATCAATGTTCATTCTACTCTCTTGATTATTGTCAGCCATGTTAACAAAATTTTATGTATGTACTTAGTGTATGCTTTGGCAATTCAAAACCTTAGTTGCCACTCCTCTTAGCCTTTGAAAATCGGCTCTTAAGTATCTACACCCACGGCTCAAAGTGGTTAATTATAGAGAGTAGAGGAGTAGGTTTAACATAGCAGAGTTGCCAAGGGCTAGCTTCTTTCGGACTTCTTATGGCTCAATAATGGTAAAGCCGTAGGCAAGTCTAAAAAGACTCCATTATTAAGTCCAAAGCTCCCGAGGTGTGCACCATCCCCCACATAGTGGGCTTAACAAAACCGGTATTAGATCCCAGCTCCACTTACTCTATTATAATTAACAACATCAACCATTTATAGTCTACTTAAGGACCTCTCTTCTTAAGCAAGAAAAGAGAAACCAAATGCTCTGATACCAATGTAATGGAATTTGCCTATTCAATTTGAGAATAGCGGAATTTAATGAGAGTACTTTCAAGAAATGATTTTGTGAGCATAGCGGGTAGACATAATTGAAGATAGCAACATAATCATAGCAATTAGTTAACTTGGCATAGACAATACTTTTGCAAGAGAGAGAGTTTAGAGAACATGACAACAATTGAGGACCGGATTTATGTGGAGCCGGTCCCCCCTCCAATAGGCATTTGTATTATGATTTCTCCCATAAAGAGAGACTTGTTACAATATAGTCTTTGTGTTCCTTGTGACCTAGGTGATGCCATGAAGATGGAAGGCTTCATGCACCACAAACATAACATAAACTTGAAAAAATCTTTAACTATCCCAAGCCTCAGTCCCAAGACCTCAAACACCTTCGAAGGTGGAGAGAGCTAGCAGGGAATGAGGGTAGGGAAGAGGAAGAAGAAACATTTCGTAGGAGAAAGAATTAGTTCCTCACTTATCATACTCTTGTTGCTAGCATACATAATAGCATAGTAATGAAGAAGAAGGAGATGGCAAGCTTAAGCATTGAAGCATGGCTCTTGGTTGGATTTGCACTCCATAGCCAAGAGTGTTGGTGTAGGCTCTCAACCTCTACTTGCTTGGAGAGGGAGCTCTTGCACTTTGCATATCACACAATGAGAGTACTTGTGAGTGTGTGTGGGTGAGTATACCCCCTAGGCACCCCCCTAGCTTGCTTGGGTCGACCCCCCCTTGTAGCTCATGCCTGAAGCTCATTGGACCCCTCCAGGCCTAGCCAATCACAAGCAGGAGCCATTACAAGCAACATGGGTAGCCTTGGGACAAGTGTCCCCCTTTCCCCTTTGAGAGAGAGGACTTGATAAATGCTAAAAAAATTAGATAATTCATGTAATTTATCATTGGACCCCTTTGAAGCCTAGCCAATAGGCTTCAAGCAACACATGAAGGTAACATGGGTAGGGGCCTGACATGTGTCCTTGCTGCCTCTTCAAGATGGGCTTCCCTTGTGTGTGTGAGTGGGTGTTCTCTCTCTAGGCCCTAGGAAAAGGGCTCGCCCCCCCTCTTGTAGGAATGCTTTTGAATTTTAAGTGATCAAGCACCTTACTCACCAAGCATGACAAAGCACTTGAACTAGGGGGGTTCCCACAAGCATCTCAGGCAAGCTTCTCAAGGCACCTCAAGTACTTTAATCATGCAGCAAGTCAAGCACCTCAATCATGGAGCCAGTCAAGCACCTCAAGCATCTTAATCAAGCACCTCAAGCATGAAAAACACCTCAAGCATGACAACCACCTCAAGCAGGACAAGCACCTCGAGCTTGGGCCGGGTTCCCACCTCAAGCTCAGCCCTAGCTTACTTAAGGTCAAAAGGACTTTTACACACATTTATTGGAGGTCTTCAATGAAGCTAACCCTAAGGTCTTATGCTCCATTGGTTAGCCTTTCTCTTTGATAGACCATCTCCCTTTTGGGCCCCTTTACATTGGCCCCGTGTTGAGATAGATCTAAAAGCACATACCTATATCTTAACACTTGTTCCCGTTTATTCTCCCACATTAAGTGATCAATTTAATATGAGAAAATCATTTGGGTTAGTTAGATATTAGATTTTATGACATTAACTCACTTTATTCATAGTGTAACCTTTAAGAGCCGGTAATTTTGCTAGTGTTTATCAAAATTCTGTTCTGAAAATAACTAACCATAGTAAAATTATGATTAGGGTTCTAAAAATACCAATATTTGCCACAACTGGACATTTCTACATTGTTTTCTTAACAACCAGATTAATTTGCTTATGCTTTGTCAATTTCTACGGTTTCAGAAACTGGAAACCTTACATTTGCAAGCCTTGCTGAAATGTTTGAACCATAATGGAAGGTGAAATAGAAGTCACTTGTACGTGCAAACAATGAAACTTTTGCATTAACAACTCATAGCCTTGTTATATGAATCAACAACCATATGTAATGTTGTTTGTGCTAAAAATGGTCTAGAAAACAGATTTGACCAACACCTAGGGACTTTGTCATGACACATACTTAAAATCGGGGGCTCCAGTGCCAGTCCCAAAGACTCATATTCTCCACGTGTGGAATATGTCTCATATAAGAATGTCTGAAAGCGCTTCTCCAAGGGGGGAGTAATGTCAGGCCAAGGGCCGGGCCAACGGCCACGATGGACATGCGGTCAAGGGGATCCCTATAATTAGCAGGCAAGGCCTTTATAGGGTACGGTTGGGTGGAGAGTTGTGTGGTCTAGTCCCCCTTAGTCTCACACCATGCTAGCCTTGGGACAAGTTTCCCCCTTTTCGCTTTGAGAAAGAGGACTTGATAAATGCATAAGCAATTAAATAAATTAGCTAAATTATCATTGGATCCCTTGAGAGGCCAATGATAATTTGAGAAAGAGGACTTTATAAATGCATAAGCAATTAAATAAATTAGCTAAATTATCATTGGACCCCTTGAGAGGCCAGCGAATAGACTTTTGGCACACCATGAGGAAAACATGAAGAGGAACTTGACAAGTGTCCTTGTTACTTCTTTAGAACAAGCTTGCCTTGTGTAAGGGTATGTGTGTTCTCTCTCATGCTCCTACAATAAGGGCTCCCCCCCTTGAGTAGGGATCATGTTGACTTTTGAGAACACCTTGAACCCCTTGAGCACCTTAGTCATGGATTACCTTAACACCTTAGTCATTAAGCACCTCAAGCACCCCAAGCACCTTAGTCGGTAAGCACAACAAACATCTCAAACACCTTAGTCAGCAAGCACGAGAAGCACCTCAAGCACCTTAGCCAACAAGCATGACAAGCACCTCAAGCTTGGGCCCTATCTTGCCTAAGGTCAAAGGGCTTTTAACACTAGCCTGTGGAGGTCTTTAATGAAGCTAACCTTAAGGTACTTGAGATGCATTGGGTAGCCTTGCTCTTTCACAGACCCTCTCTCATTTGGACCCCTTTAACCTTGGCCCTGTGTTGAGATAGATCCATAAGCACATATCTATATTCTAACCCTTGTTCATGTTTTTTCTCCCACATTAAACTATCAATTTAATACGAGAAAATAATTTGGGTTGGTTTGATATTAGATTTTATGACATAACCTCTCTCTTGAAATCATATTCGTCCTCGACTATGAGGTAGAAGAGATAAAAATGTTAGTCATTAGTCTATGTTTCTTAGCAGATTGATGATCCCTTTTGACCCTACAACATCATTCCAAGATGTATGACTAATCCATTTGTGCTTGGGAGACATAGCTTCCACAATCATGTCTGCTCTTTAGTCCATTTCATTCTCCCAAAGTAGAGTGACAAATTCTACTTGTTGTTTGAAAGATGTTATCATCACAAATATGATTCTAATCATGCATACTATTTAAATTTGTTCACAACAAAAAGATAATTAGTCTTGTAGGACAAAAACATTGATCATTGAAAAGAAACATGTATATTTTCTTACTCTAGTGTAGCATTGTAAGCATTGACAAGGTTCATAATATCCTTAAGCTGTATTCCTGGCATTCATCTAGCATCTTCAAAAGGATAATTTTTGAGCTTAATAAGATACCTTTGGTTAATCTTACCATGTAGTACTAACTTTTCTTCATGCCAAATGATAGCTTTGGGTTGTAGCACCTCTTCTTGGTCTTGAATTTTTGGAGGGTCTTCAATAATTGGTTCTCTTGGTGACTCTCCTTTGTAGGGATGAAGTAGGCTCACATGAAAAGCATTGTGTATGAGCCAATGGTTGGAAAACTTGAGTTGATAATCCATGCCATTGATTGGTTTCAAGATTTGAAAAGGACCATAATATATTTTTTGGCATAATACTTTTGATGTCCTGTAGGATTTTTACCTGTCATTTTTCTTAATCCAGCCTTGAGAAACTTGAGTAAGACCCAATCATTTTCTTTGAATGTTAAGGACCTTCCGTGCTTATCAGCATCAAATTTTTGCCTTTGTTAATAGATGGATATAGCCTCCTTAATCTTTTGGGAAGAGTCTTATAGGTCACGGCTAAATTCATCGGCAACATTGAAGATGTTCCCATGTACTATTAGTTGGAAGGGACTTTTAGGTCTTCCTTCTATGATCTCAAAAGGTGCCTTTCCTTAGTAGTATGGACAATATTATTGTACGCATACTCTATAAATGGTAAATACTTATCCCATTGTCAGCGTTGATCTACTTCGGTAAAATAAGTCTTAAGTAGATCGAGAATTGTAAAATTGACCATCTCACTTTGGACATCCGTTTGTGGGTGATAGGCCAAAGAGAAACTCAACCTTGTACCTAGATTCTCCAAGAGAACTTTCCAGAAATTATTGGTCATTCTAGGATCTCTATCTGACATGATGGATGTTGGAAATTCGTGGTGTTTGAAAATCTGATATATGAAGAGAGTTACCATTTGGTGTGCCTTAATAGTCTTTTTGACATGAATAAGATGTGCTTGCTTGCTAAACGTGTTGACTATTGTCTATATTCCCATATTCCCATGGATAGACTCGGGTAAACCAAAGATAAAATCCATGGATCGACTCTCCCATGGTGAATTTGGGATTGGAAATGGCTGAAGTAATCCAGGTTGCTTCCCTCTATCATACTTGCTCTTTTGGCATACCACATATTTTGAAAGATACTCTTGTATGTCTTCTTTCATGGTAGGCCACTAGAAGTACGTCTCTACTCGTCAAAGAGTAGGTTGAATTCCTATATGCCCCGCATAGGGAGGAGAATGGGATTCATACATAACTTTCTCATGAAGGGAATGGGTAAACATAGCCTATTGCCATGGAGAATAAAACCATCTTATAGGGTGAATGGTTCTTCTGTCTTCCCTAATGCAAGGGCTGAGATTATGTTAGTAGCATACTCATCTATCTTAGAAGGTAGATCATTCTGAGTTGCTATTGACACCAAATTATCTATAGAGATCTGCAAGCATAAGGATTGGTTGGGAGATAAGATTCTCTTTTAGCTTGTCAAAATAATTTTTTCTTTAGCAGTCCATAAGTACTTAACGTCATTCTTTGTTAAGTCATGTAATGGTCCCGCTATTTGAGAGAATTTGTCTATGAAGTGTCTTAAGTATGGACACATACCAATAACGCTTCTTAGCTCATGTAGATTCCTTAAGTTAGTAGGCCATGATTTTATTACCTCCAACTTTGATGGATCCATACAAATACCATCTTGAGAGATAATATGACCTAAGTGTTGAATCTCTTGAAGGAAACAATCACCCTTGTTCTGATTGATAAAAAGCTTGTTCTCCCTCAAAGCTTGAAAAATCACTTGGAGATGTTGCTTGTGCTCCTCCAAGGACTTGGAATAGATGAGAAATCATCAAAGAACACTCTAGTTAACTTGCGGTAGGGTCTAAATATTTCATCCATTAGACAATGGAATGTTGCTGGTGCATTAGTCAAGCATGGTCTTTACGATATCTTCATTTACTATCCTTATTTGATGATAGCCACTTTTAAGGCCAATCCTACTAAGGTAGGCCGAACCTTATAGCTTATCAAAGAGATATTCTACCCACAATACAAGATTTTTTTAAAAAATAGTGATATGGTTTAACGCTCGATAGTCCACACACATGCGGTATGTACCATCTCTGTTTTGCACTAAAAGGACTGGAGAACAAAATGGAGAGGAGCGAGACCTCACCATTTATTTGTCTACCAAATCTTGTACTTGCCACATAATCTCTTCTTGTTGAGCTTGGGAAACTCAATAAGGAGGCTTGTTAGGCAATGAGCTTCATAGTAGGAGCTCAATTTTATGGTCATCATCCCCTCATTTTGGAGGTAAGTCCTTGGGATATCATTTATGAGCACATCTTGCAATCCGTTTAGAATATTAGATAAGCCTAGTCATTCTTAATTCCTAACACTTTGGTTTGTTAAAACATTAGAATCATTTAGAGATTCTTTGACAAAAATCATGTACGTAGAAACTGAGTTTTTCATTGCCTTATAAAAAACAAGTGAATTTACAAGTGGTATAGTAAGACCGGACTCACTAGCATCTATATACATGCTCTTTTCCCTATAGGTGAAGTAGATTCTCCTTTCAGGGAACTTCATGTTGGCAGCCATGCCATCCATGTTGCCCCTAGAATAACATCCTCATGTTGGAGAGGAGAGATGAAAAAGTCTTCTTTGTTGATGTAGCTTTGGATATGAAGCGTAGACTTCCCAATCAAGGGAGTAACAGAGGCTTGCTATCCCTTGAAAGATCCATCGACAGTTACAATATCTCCCATATCAAAAGCTTGAATTCCCAACTTAGTGGCCAACTCCGTTGATATGAAGTTGTGAGTAGAGCTAGAGTGAAACAGGATGAACACATCATGCTCCCTTACCTTTCCCCATGCATAGGAAAGAGGTGATCCTTGCAATGAGAATCCTCTTTTGGATCTTTGATTGTTAAATTTCTAGGAGTCTCATTGCGGGAATTTCTTCCGGGGCAAGAACAATAGCCGTGTCCTTGATCGCCACACTTAAAACATTTGTGGTCCTTACAAAAAGCTTCTAGCTCTTTCGGAGAAAGTTATTTTTAACCTTTGTAAACTCCCTTCTCCTTGGACCAATTGTTGTTGTTGTTGAAATTGCCTTGCAAAGAATTTTGGGCATTGTTTTTCTCCTTTGCATCATCTTTGTCTTTGCTTTCCATGGGCTAGGCATTCCTTCTAGCCCCTTGTTGGAAATGAATGTGCGAAGCAACCATAGTGTGGTGGATTACTTCGATGATAGAACTAAGCCATTGAGAGTTGACATACTTGACCATTTCTTTAGGTAATCATTCGTAGAATTGTTGCTTTTGCTCTGCAAATTATATCTTTTGAAATACAGTAGCCTTGAGATGTAAAAACCAAAACTTGTCCATATAATTGTGGATAGACTCGTTGGAGAGTAGCTTCAAGCTCCACCATTTGGTAAGCACTTTGTCCTTTGCATCACTTGCAAGGAATTGCTTCATGATGGAAACTTGTAGAGTTTTGCATGTCTTTGGGGCTTCACCATCTCCACAAAGGCTAGCTCACCATTGACGAACATATTTTGGGAAGTGCATAGCTATGTGGTGTAACTTGGAGGAATCCGTGAATCCCTCATCTCCAAAAGCTGCATCAAAGTGATGGATGAAGTCCAATACTTTGTCGGTAGCACCAAATGTGCCATCACAGATGAGAAAAGAGATATTATTTCCTCCCTCTTTGGGACCTTCACCATGGAAGGTAAGATTTGTGATGTCCTCTGCTCTTGTATTCTCTAGGATAATAGCTATTGCTTTCGTGGGAAGAGGAGGAAAGTGAATAAGAAGGAGAAGAGGGTGACCTCTTTCTTACCTTTTTCTTCCTTTGTTTCCTCTCGTTGCTTTTAAAGTGACAAGGAGAATCACTATGGGTTGACCATTTCCTCTTGGGAGGAGTTGGCGATCATATAGACAGTCGTCTTCATGGAGCCACATCTTCAGAGAAACTTGGGGATTTGCTTCTTTCTTGTTCTTTGGAATCCTCCTCTCTTATGGGAGAGAGTCTTGTTTTGGGAGCCTCATCAAGAGGCCTCCTAAGATCTCTCTCCTCTTACAAAGTAAGGGAAATCCCATATGCATGAAGTTGTTGGGTAACTTTGGATTGCAAAGAAAGGTTGAACATAGCTCGATGCAAACTAGTAACAAGATAATTAACAAACATGGGGGCATCATCATTAGCACCTTCGTGTGCAAAATCAAAGTTATCAATGTTCATTCTACTCTCTTGGTTATTGTCAGCCATGCTAATTAAACTTATGTATAGAATTACTTTGTGCTTTGGTACCCTCAAAAACCTTTGTTTCTACTCTTCTTTGCCTTTGAGAATTAGTTCTCAAGCAGCGACACCTGTGATTTAGACACTGTTGATTGCAAAGACTAGTGGAGAGTGTCTAGCATTGCTCGATCGATTATGGTTCTTGTTGAGCTTGCTCCTAGCTCAATAATGGTTAAGACAAAGGCAAGCTCCGAGAGACTCCATTATTAAGACTATAGCTCCCAACGGTGTACCTCGGACTAAGTCCTTCTTGACCAAGATAATAGATCATTGTCCCACTTACCCTATTGCAATGGGAGTAGGTCCAAACTTTCATGGACAACTCAAGGACTTCTCTTTTTAAGTAAGAAAAGAGAAACCAATATCTTTGATACCAATGTAATGGAATTGGGAGGGAATTGCCCGATGAACTTTGAGAATAGCGGAATCAAGAGAACTACAGTGAGCATTTTCATGAGTCCCTTTTGAGAACATAAAGGGTGAACTCAATAGGCGGTAGCAACATAACCATTATACTTAATTAACTTGGCATGAACAATACTTTGGCAGAAGAGAGAATTAAAGAACATGAAAACAATTGAGGACCGGATCTATATGGAGACAATCCCCACCACCCCTCCAATAGTCTTTTGTATTATATATTCTCCCATCAAAATATACTTGGTACAATACAATCTTTTTTTTCCTTATGACCTAGGTGATGCAATGAAGATGGAAATCTTCATGTATCACGAGCATAACATAAACTTTGTAAAAGCATTAACCATCCCTGGTCTCAGTCCCAAGGCCTCAAACACCTTCAAAGATGGAGAGACCTAGCAAGGAATGAGGTAGGTAAGAGGAAGAACAAGCATTCATAGGAGAAAGAAATAGTTCCTGTAATGAAAATGGCCTCTTAAGCTTGAGAATAGCAAAAATTAGAGAAAGTACTTTTGTGAAATTACTTTATGAGCATAGGGGGGTGAACTTAATTGATGGCAACAACATAAACATAGCATTTCATGAACGATAATTTTGCAAGAGAGAGAGTTTAGAGAACATTACAGTTGAGGATCCTATTTATGTGGAGCCGATCCCCCTCTGATAGGCATTTGTATTATGATTTCGCTCATCAAGAGAGAATTGGTATATTACAATCTTAGTGTTCCTTGTGACCTAGATGATGCAATAAAAATGGAAAGCTTCATGCATCACGAGCATAACATAAACTTGTAGAAATCATTAACTATCCCAAGCCTCAATCCGAAGACCTCAAACACCTTTAAAGGTGGAGAGAGCTAGCGGGGAATGAGGGTAGGGAAGAGGAAGAAGAAACATTTCATAGGAGAAAGAATTAGTTCCTCAGTTATCATCACTCTTCTTGCTAGCATACAAAATAGCATAGTAATGAAGATGGAGAAGATGTCAAGCTTAAGCATTGAATCATAGCTCTTGGTTGGAATTTCACTCCATAGCCAAGAGTGTTGGTGAAGGCTCTCAACTTCTCTACTAGCTTGGAGAAGGAGATGGAGCTCTTGCACTTTGCACTTCACACAATGAGAGTGTGTGTGAGTGTGTGTGGGAGAGTATTACCCTTAGGAAACCCCCTAGCTTGCTTTGGTTGACCCCCCCTTGTAGCTCATGCTTGAAGCTCATTGGACCCCTCCAAGCCTAGCCAATCACAAGCAAGAGGCATATCAAGCAGCAAGGGTACCCTTGGGGCAAGTGTCCCCGTTTCCCCATGGAGAGAGAGGACTTGATAAATGCCAAAACAATTATTTAAATTAGCTAATTTATCATTGCACCCCTTGGGAGGCCAACCAATACGCTTTAGGCACACCATGAGGGCAACATGAAGCGGAACTTGACAAATCTCCCTTTTGCTTTCTTTGTACCAAGCTTGTCTTGTGTAAGGTTGTGTGTGTTCTCTCTCATCCACCCTCGTGTAGGGCTCGCCCCCTCCTTGTAGGGATCGTTGTTGGCTTTTTCACACCTTCCCCTAAACACCTTAGTTAGCAAGCATGACAAAGCACCTCAAGCCTGAAAAGTGTTCCCACAAGCACCTTAGGCTCCCTCTCGTCGAGCACGGCAAGCACCTCAAGCATCGTAGCCATCAAGCACGACAAGCACCTCAAGCACCTTAGTCATCATGCACCTCAATCTTGGGCCGGATTCTGACCTCAAGCTTAGACCTAGCTTACCTAAGGTCAACGAACATTTTAACACTAACCTTTGGAGGTATTTAATCAAGCTAACACTAAGTTCTTAAGAATCTATTAGCCATCTTGGCTATTTGACAAACCATCTCTCACTTGGATCCATTTACCATTGGCCCCTTGTTGCGATAGATCTAAAAGCACATGGCTATATTGTAACCCTTGTTCCCTTTTATTCTCTCACATTCAATGATCAATTTAATATAGGAAAGGAATTTGAGTTGGTTAGATATTATATCTTATGAAATTATCTCTCTCTTGAAATCATAGTCATTCTCAACTATGAGGTAGAAGAGATAAAGCTTTAGTCATTAGTCAATCTTGCTTAGCGGGTAGAGGATCCCTTTTTACCCTACAAAATATTTCCAATATGGATGACTAATCCATTTGGTAATTGTGAGACATAGCTGGTGCAAGCATGTATGCTATTTAGTCCATTTTATTCTTCCAAGTAGAGTGACAAATTCTACTTGGTGTTCGAGAGACGTTGTCATCACAAACATGATTTTAAGAATGCATACTATTTAAATTTGTGCACAATAAAAAGAGAGCTGGTCTTATAAGACAAAATCATTGGTCATTTAAAAGAAATTTGTACATTTTCTTACTCTATTGTAGCATTGTAAGAATTGACAAGGTTCATACTATCCTTAAGCTGTACTCCTTGCATCCATCTAGCATCTTCAAAAGGATAATTTTTTAACTTAATAAGATACCATCGTATAATCTTACAATGTTGTAGTACCTTGTCTTCATGCCGAAGGATAGCTTTGGGTTGTAGCCCCTTTTCTTGGTCTTCAATTTCGGGAGGGTCTTCAATAATTGGTTCACTTGGCGGCTCTCCTTGTAGGTCTTAAGTAGGCTCACATGAAAAGCATTGTGTATGAGCCAATGGTTGGGCAACTTTAGTTGATAAGCCATCTCATTAATGGGCTTCAAGATTTGGAAAGGACCATAGTATCTTTTTGCTAGCTTAGCGTAATACTTTTGATGGCCCATAGGATTTTTGTGGATGCTTTGCCTAAATCAAGCCTTGAGAAAGTTAAGCAAGTCTTTGAATTTTAAGGCCCTTTTGTGCTTGTCCGCAGTAGATTTTGCTTTTGTTGACAGATAGATATAGTCTCCTTAATTTTTTGAAAATATTCTTGTAGGTCATGGCTATACTCATCGACAACAGCGAAGATCTTCCCATGTACTTTAAGCAGCAAGGGACTTTTAGGTCTTCCCTCAATGATTTCAAAAAGTGCTTTTTCCATGGATGTATGTACAATATTATTGAACGCATACTCTACACGAGGTATGTACTTTTTCCATTGTGAGTGTTGACCTACTTCTGTAACATAAGTCTTTAGTAGATCGCGTATTGTAAGATTGGCTATCTCACTTTGGCCATCCCTTTGTGAATGATAGGTCAAAGAGAAATTCAATCTTGTTCCTAGATTTTCAAAGAGATCTTTACAAAAATTACTAGTCATTCTAGGATCTCTATCTGAAACGATGGATGTTGGCAATCCATGGTGTTTGAAAATCTAGGATATGAAGAGAGTTTCCAATTGGTGTGCATTAATAGTCTTTTTGACAAGAATAAAGTGTGCTTGTTTGCTAAACCTGTTGACTATTGTCCATATTCTCGTATTCCCATGGTAGACTTGGGTAATCCAAAAATAAAATCCATGGTTATACTCTCCCATGGTGAATTTGGGATAGGAAATGGATGGAGTAATCCAGGTTGCTTCCCTCTATCATATTTGGTCTTTTGGCATACTACACATTTTGAAACATACTCTTGTATGTCCACTTTCATGGTAGGCTAATAAAAGTACGTTTCTACTCCTCAGAGAGTAGGTTGAATGCCCCTATGCCCCGCATAGGGAGGAGCATGGGATTCATACATGACTTTCTCACGAAGGGAGTGGGTAAAACATAGTCTATTGCGGTGAAGAAGATAATCATCCTGCAAGGTGAATGGTTCCTCTTTATTTCCAAAAGCAAGGGTTGACATTATGTCTATAAAGTTGAGGTCAGTATCATACTCATCTATTGTAGAAGATAGATCATTGTGAGTTTCCATAGACACCGCATTAACTTTTGGTTGTTGTGAAAGTGCATTGGCCACTTGATTCTGCTTACCAGCAATGTGAGCAATATGAAAATTAAATTACGAAAGAAAATTTTTCCACCTCATTTGTTTGTCAAAAAGCTTGGTTTCCGTTGGATGGGGGGAAAGGCGAACACACTCGGTACACAAACAACACACCTCTCTATAGACCAGGATAATCACTGCACCCCGATCCACTAGAGTTTACCTTCAAAACTTGCACAATTGACAAGATACCACACCAAACTTTTCCTGTTTGCATTAGTGTTGCCACACACACCGCTCTCTCTTTTTTTCTCTCACTCACAAAGGCCCGGGGAGGCACACACATCTCAAACACCGGCACCAAGGGAAGAAGGGAGAAAAGGGGAGAAAACTGCACAAAACATCCATATTGTTTTCTTTGATTGCGGCAAAGAACACCATCTACAAACACCCTTGAGAAAAACTCTTGTTTCTACAACCGACTCTGTCGGCAAAAGCGTGACGAGCGCAAAAAGACCCTATCACTTGATGGATTCGCCTCCGTGGAACTCCCCTCACTAAGGGAGGCACAACAAACACAATTATCAATGTCCTTGTTGGCTCTGACCTTCTTCTCAAAAAATCCTCCGAGCTTTCCCTTCAAAACAAGCTCCAGTCAAGCCCTGGCTTCCTACCCAAGAGAGTCTTCCCGAAGCTTCTTCTCGAGCTATCCAAAAAAGCTCTCTTTGAGAGCTCCTCCCCAATATGCATAAATCTGCTCCCTTAGAGCATGTGAGCGTCCTCTCTATTCTCGGCTTCACCCTCTGTTTTTTAGCTACCAAGCACGTTGTCAGGAGTTTTTTGGAGCAAGGTATTGTGCATATGTATGGTGCACAATACCTTGCTCCAAAAAACTTGCACGATACATACCCATGCATGGTGCATCGAATAAAGGATTGCCCATTTTTCAGAGCCAGGTGGTTACGTGGGGCCCACATGTGTACAAGTAGGACAACATGTACATAGTGCATCGATTTTCATTATTACCAGTACCAGTGTGTTTTTCTATAATAATGAGGAGTTGATAGCGCGTAAAAATTCTTGAGGAATCTATCCGTGGGCCAATGACATGAGATAAGAAGGTGCGTCAGACGGCATCTAGTGACATCAGGACGTCGAATGGGGTCAATATTTGCACGTGGATAAGTACGGACACAACGTGGGTGTTTTCTTGTGATACTTATGCAGAAAGTTCATCATGAGAATTTTATTTGGGGGCCACTTCACATGGTGGCGGGATGAATTATAGGAAAAAGCTGAGTGCCAGGTGTGCGGATGGATGCAGCAGGGTGACAACTATGCACTGCGAGGCCAATATTTGGCCTGTTCGAGGTCTGTTTGAGGTCAACTAAAAGGCCAAGGGTGCCCAAGTAATAAAGCTAAGTTTGGAAACTGAAAAACCTGAGAGAAGACCAGAAAAATTGTGGAGAGAAGAGGAGGAATAGCTGCAACTGTGTTTTTGCTGTTTTTGGAGCTTGTTTTGGCCATAAACTGCTCATCCTAGGTTGGATTTGAGCACTTTGACATTGTAGACTGGGATTTTGGACCGTTCCGGACGCGATGGTGTTGTCTATTTTACCAAATTCCTCACTATTTTTCTGTTGTTTTTGCTGTGTAAGTTTCTCCTATGAGAGCGAAGCTTCTGCTCCAATTTGTGATTGTATCTGACATATTTTACCCATATTGTGTGAGCTATTTGCCCCATTGGTGTTGGCCCAAGCTCAATTGTATCTAAACATCAGAAATTCTCCTCTTTTGAGCTGAGTTTTTTTGGTGTGTGTGTGTCTCTGTATGTGGAGTGGGTAAATGGGTAGTCTCTCTCCTCTTACTCCATAGGTGTTTTCCTTGTCTCGGCCAGGTGGGTTGTGTAAGCGGAGTGGTGCCCCATAGTGTGTGTGTATATCATCCCAAGAGTGTGTGTCGGATCATTATAGAGGCGTTGTGTGTGTTTTCATCCCGCTCACATTCTTTTGGCGCCCCCACAGAGGATCTTCTTCGAGTACCTTCTGCTTCGAGCTTCAAGCTTTGAGATTCAGGATTACAGATTACAAGTTACAGGTTACAGGTTACAGGTTACAGGTTACAAGGACAGATACAGGTACATGTGATTCACAGAGGTACATATAGCTGGAGTAGAGTGATATACTGGCAAGTGGATGTCACTTGCAGTTGCCGTGGGTATGCATCATTTGGTGCTTGTTTGAGCGCATTGTCTACTAGTATTGTATGTTACTTGTGGAAACTGCCATTGTATGCCTTTGTGGAGCTATACTTGGTTTTATTTCGCAGTCCCAACCATTTTTGAGACTTGGGCTAGAAGATAGCCATTTCTGAGACTTGACTATACGAGATTTGCATAAGCTTTCGTGAGAGGGTCGATAGCGTGACGTTTTATTGAGCTGTTACAGGTTACAGATTACAGGTTATAGGTTACAAGGACAGATACAGGTACAGGTGATTCACAGAGGTACATGTAGCTGGAGTAGAGTGATATACTGGCAAGTGGATGTCACTTGCAGTTGCCGTGGGTATGCATCATTTGGTGCCTGTTTGAGCGCATTGTCTACTAGTATTGTATGTTACTTGTGGAAACTACCATTGTATGCCTTTGTGGAGCCATACTTGGTTTTATTTCGCAGTCCCAACCATTTTTGAGACTTGGGCTAGAAGATAGCCATTTCTGAGACTTGACTATACGAGATTTGCATAAGCTTTCGTGAGAGGGTCGATAGCGTGACGTTTTATTGAGCTGGGGGATTCTCAAATGTGAGATCCTTTTGGTGATACAGGTGGCTGGAGCACCCTTTTTGTGACCTTGCCATAGGCTATGTACTAGTGATTCCTACTTGATGCTCAGGTTCTATTGTTGGCAGTTTATGCATACATATACAATCTATATTTTGGGTTCTCACTGCTCTACTTCTGGGGAAACTCTGTCAAAATTTTTCCAAGTTATGATGACTGGTTTTTTGGTCTTTTGAGCCATTTATGCTGTTACACTGCTAAAATTTTGGCAAAATCAGAGGATAAGACAAGTGTGCTTTCTTGGGAGCTGCATGGTTGACTTTAATGGATAATCAAAATGGCCCTCAATTCACTCCTTTTCATTTAACTCAGAGAATCCAGATAAATGCTCATGTGTCTAGGAAGATTTTTTTCTAGCAACGCATAGTCTTTATGTTCGGGCCAAGAAGATTAAGAGAGATATTGGAATGCCCTTTGCCTGTTGTAATTCCGATGATTAACTATGAAAACTCATTTGATGTGCACGTATTTGTCCTTATCTAAAGACAAGCTCCATTGAAGTTTCTGGGGATTGAGTCATTGAAAAGTTTTGGGTTCTTGCACGTGTATTCGAAGGGGTTCTCAAAGCATCGAAACTTGGGTACCCATGGCTTTCTCTTATCTGGAGTTTCATGGAAGAAGTGATGAAGATGATGGCTTTCTCTTATCCTGAGTTTCATGGAAGAAGTGATGAAGATGTGGAAGATTTTTTGGAAAAGATGGAAGTTTCCTGCATTAGCAATCAGATTCATTACCCAGAGCAAATGTTACGTCTTCTCCAGATTTGTTTGAAGAGTGATGCATGAGTTTTAGTCTATGGACTCTTTACAAGATCGCATGACAGGGGTTCATCATGAACCAATGGTTTCTGTTACTCCTCAGGTTATGCCAGCAGTGGTCACTACAACAATGCAAGATGATGGGCTAAGGTAAGACATGAGGCAAGTGGTAGATTTAATGAAGAATCTCACCCTCAACTTGCTAGGTAATGTGGAAAATAATGGAGGTTGGGGGAGATTTGAAAATTAGCAAGGAGCTGAAGAAAGACCTAGGAATGGTGTTGGACAAAGAAATGGTAGGTTCTGGAGGCAGACGCCCACATGTTATAATTGCGGAGAGTTGGGCCACATCAGCCCGCAATGTGATAAGCCACCAAGGATGGGGGGAGACATGCATCCATTGCCAAGACAAGTGCTAACTAGGTCAAATGATTATGGCATCGAAATCAAAGGAGGAGAAGAAACCAGTGGATTAACCCAAGAGGAAAAGGGAAAGACAAAAGTGATAAGTGTGGTCACCTTGGAGAAGGCATCGAAGCTAGAGGATACATTAGTGATGCCTATTGGGAAGAGGACCACAGAGGACAAGGAAGGATTAAGTGCCCCAGGTCCTAGTAAGAAGAAGGGAAAGAGCCATGAAGGCGAGGATGTCAAGGCCAAGAGGAAAAAGAGAGCTCGTCTCAAGTTTCATGTTTCAGATTTTCCACTAGGGGATGGGCAATTAAGTTATGACTTGGAGGAGGATTTGACAAGCAAAAAAGCAGATGTTACTTTTGGGCAGCTTATAGAGATGGTGCCAAAGCTAAAGCGATAGTGGAAGAGGATGGTTAACCCAATGGAGAAAGAACCAGAGAGAGGTTCAGTAAAGGTGTTGGTAATGTATGAGTTACTGGACATTTTCCCAATAGTAGATGTGTGTCACAAAAGAAAAAATCTAGGACAAGGTTATGTGGATGGTGGAGCCCAGATATGTGTCATAACACACTCATGTGTTGAGAAGATGGGTCTTACAGTGGCTGGGGTGTCAGGCTTTCAAATTAGATTGGCAAATCATCAAAAAGTAAAATGTTTGGGTGTTGTAAAGAGCTTAGAAGTGGAAGCATATGATGCAAAGGCAGTGGTTTATTTTCATGTGATGCCAGCGGGGTTGGGAGCATATCCTATTATATTGGGTAGACCATGGTTACGTGCAGTGGGAGCTATTCAAGATTGGATACGTGGTACGATTAGCCTCTATGGAAAGACAAGTGCCAAGAAGCTATATAATATGGACACAAGGAAATGATTGGAGGAGATTTATGAAGATGAGGATGAGTCTAGTGATGAAGACTATTCCAGGGTGACAGATGAGGACATTGATAGTACTACCAGCAGTGATGAGGATGTTGATGTTGCATTTCTTTTGATGGACAAAGAAATCCAGGAGTCTGGTTTAGTTGCATTTGCAAATGAGGTTGAAGATGAAAGTGAAGGGCCTTATGAAGTGATTGAAGGGCTGATGCAAACCAAGGTTGAATTGTCAAAGAAGCAGGAATTGACGACACAAATGATCAATGGAGACCTCTGAGCTATGGAAAAGGAGATATATTTGCACATGCTGGCTAGTTTTCTTGATTTGTTCATTACTTCATATGAAGAGATCAGAGGGTTTAAAGGCGAAGAGATGCATATAGAACTAAAGGAAGGTGCTAAGCCAGTGCGAAAAAGGCTAAGAAGGATGGGTCAAGAGTAAATGAAGGCCTTGCGGGAAGAGGTAGACAAGTTATTGAAGGCAGGGTTCATAGTCCCAGTGGAAACCACAGAATGGGTGAGTCCAGTAGTAGTCAGTCCAAAGAAGGATGGGAAGTGGAGGATTTGTCTAGATTTTAAACCCTTAAACACAGCCACTAAGAAGAACCCATATCCTCTTCCATTCATCGATTAGATCTTGGATTCAGTGGCAGGTTATGAGAGGTGCAGCGTGTGTGATGGTTTTTTAGGCTATTTTCAATTGAAGATTGCTCTTAAAGACCGAACAAAGACAGCTTTCATTACGCCATGGGGCTGCTATTGTTATACGATATTTCCATTTGGGTTGACAAATGGACCATCTTTCTATCAAGAGAGAGCAAATTGGGTATTGGCACCATTCATTGGTAGTTGTGTTAAGGCTTTTATGGACGACTTATGTGTCTACAGTAGTAGGGCTGAACACCATGAGAAGATGCAGATGGTATTGGCTCAATATGATGAATGTGGAGGAAAAATAAATCCAAAGAAATGTCATCTAGCGCAGCCAAGGGTGAAGTTATTGGGCCATATGGTGTCAGAAAATGGCATTGAAGCTGATCCAGACAAGGTTAAGTCTATTATTCTTCTTCCATCACCTATGAGTACAAAGCAATTGGCAACCCTTGTACACAAAGTGAAGTACATGGCGCAGTTTATTCCATTGTCTTCATAGGTCCTTTATCCATTACAGCAAGTGGCAAAGAATGACCTATTGTAATGGGATGACAAGTGTGAAGAAGTGTTTCAAGAGGTGAAAGAGGTGTTAGGGGGGTTGTCATCCATGCAGGCTCCTGATTAGGAGAAAGTGTTTTATGTAAATCCATCAGTAGGGGATGATGCCATTGGAGCCATGCTATTACAAAAGGGGAAGAGCAGCCATTATGTGAGGCCAATGTATTGTGCAAGCCGAGTGAAGTTGGTAGCAGAGAGAAAATTCTCGGAAGTAGAGCTAGTGATGGCCAGTGTAATATTTGCTTGTCGACAATTTCGTCATTACTTGCTACCACGACCTTTTGTTTTCTTGACGAGTTATGCATTTTTGCCACAGTTAATTAATGGCACTAGCATGTCAAATGTGGTCAAGAAATGGGTAATCAAGCTCTCTTTTCTAGTGGAAGGCAGTACAAGAGCTACCCTAGCCAATTTGTTGACCTACAAGGAGAATCTACTTATCATTAAGGAATAGGTGGTGAGAAAGGTAGTCGAAGAAGTTCCACAGATCATCAATGCACATGTGTTGCTCTTTGATGGCTCATACAGAAAGAGCCATGATGCAACTTCAAGGGGTATAGCACTTTATGATCCAGAGGGGAAGCTAGTGTGCAAGAGAGGGTTCAAACTGGATGCGCATAGTAATAATGAGGCTGGATTACACATTTGTTTGAAGCATGGAATTAGAAGGTTGATCATCAAAGGTGATGCCTTCTTAGTTGTGAAGCAAGTGCTGGGTGTGTGGAAGAGCAAGAACACGTCATTGAAAGAAATGTGTTTCAGAATTAAAGGCCTGTTAAAAAAGTTCAAAGAATTCAGACACATTGAACGTGCTCTAAATGGAGAGGCACATGAAGCAGCTCAAAGCATGATTGGGGAGCTATTTATGTTGAGGACCAATTTACCTCTTTATCATGGCCGGGAAAGTTTGGCTCAAGAAGAGGAGTTTTTGCTAATAGGAATCATTTTGAAAGACATTCAAAAGTCTAAGAAGTATGGTTTTGTGCATAGAGCATCCAGGTACAAATTGATTGGTTATGTCTTATACATGAAAGGGGCCGATCTTGTGTTGAGATGTATACCTTGGTGGGAGGAGCTTTATAGAGTGTTGGAAGAGAATCATGAAGGCGTATGTGGCAGCCATTTTGCTCTAAAGATCACCTTGCATAAGATCTTGCAAGAGGGGTATGTATGGCCTAGTTTGCACAAGGATGTTCACCATTGGTGTAGGTCTTGCAATAGGTGTCAAGCATTTGGGAAGCGAGTGTTGAAGCCAGAGCTACGAAAAACCATTATGGCGTTTGATGTGTTTGAAAAGTGGGGGATTGATGCAATCGGCCTGTTACCTATCACAAGCAGGTGAAAAAGCTATATTTTGACTGCAGTGGACTGTCTCTCTAGATGGAAAATGGCTATAATAGTAAAACAAATCACTGCAAAGGATGTGGCAAAATTTGTGTATGATGAAATATGTTGCAAGTTTGGGGTGCCATTGCATTATGGGCTTACTGTACTTCGGTGAAGACAAGTACACGGTTTACTCCATTTCATTTGGTATATGGAAAGGAAACACTATTGCCTGAGGAAGTAGAGTTGCCTGCAGTTAAGATGTTAGAAAAGTTGCTTGGGCAGCCTAGTGATGCATTCAAAGAGAGGCTCTTATAGTTACAAGAGGTTTAGCTGGATAGGATGAGTGCATTGGAACATTATGGGCAGATGCAGGATAGGGCTTTGGCAAAGATAAATGAAAAGGTCCAAAGTAAGGGTATCAAGAAGCATGACTTGGTTTTGCGCTACAACAGTAAGCTGGACAATACCTTCCAAAACAAGTTTCAAATTACGTGGGAAGTCCCTTTCAAGGTAGTGGAATGTTATTCGAATGGTACATACCAGTTGGCTAACCAGGATGGGATTCTACATAAGTCAAGGGTCAATGGATTGTGTATTAAATTGTATCATGCTAGATTGATGATGGTGGAGCAAGATGAGGTGTTTGCAGAACAAGTAATGTATGTAAGAGATGACGAGACCTGTGACGGGGCGAGTCTCATATCTCTTTTTGCTAATGCTGATCATGAATGATCTAGCAGGCTAGGGGATGGGCAAACTATGCCAAGATTTTTTTTGAGCAAGGAATTGCGCATATGTACATACCCATGCATGGTGCATCGAATAAAGGATTGCCCATTTTCCAGAGCCAGGTGGTTACGTGGGGCCCACATGTGTACAGGTAGGACATCATGTACATAGTGCATCGATTTTCACTATCACCAGTACTAGTGTTTTTTCCTATAATAATGAGGAGTTGATAGCGCGTAAAACTTCTTGAGGAATCTATCCGCGGGCCGACGACATGAGGTAAGGAGGTGCGTCAAATGGCATCTAGTGGCATCAGGATGTCGAATGGGGTCAATATTTGCACGTGCATAAGTACGGGCACAACGTGGGGGTTTTCTTGTGATAGTTATGCAGAAAGTTCATCATGAGAATTGTATTTGGGGGCCACTTGACGTGGTGGCGGGATGGTTTATTGGAAAAAGCTGAGTGCCAGGTGTTCGGATGGATGCAGCAGGGTGACAACAATGCACTACAAGGCCAGTTTTTGGCCTATTCGGGGTCCGTTTGAGGTCAACTAATATGCCAAGGGTGCCAAAGTAATAAATCTAAGTGTGGGAATTGAAAAACCTGAGAGAACACCAGCCGCAAGTGTTTTTGCTTTTTTTGGAGGCTGTTTTGGCCATAAACTGCTCATCCGAGGTGCTATTTGAGCACTTTGACATTGTAGACTGGGGTTTTGGGTCGTTCCGGATGTGATGGCGCTGTCAATTTTGCCAAATTCCTCACTGTTTTTCTGCTATTTTGGCTATGTAAGTTTCTCCTATGAGCGAAGCTTCTGCTCCAATTTGTGATTGTATCTGGCATATTTTACCCATATTGTGTGAGCTATTTGCCCCATTGGTGTTGGCCCAAGCTCAATTGTATCTAAACAGTAAAAATTCTCCTCTTTTGAGCTGAGTTTTTTGGGGGGGTGTGTGTGTCTCTCTCTCTGTGGAGTGGTTAAATGGGTAGTCTCTCTCCTCTTCCTCCATAGGTGTAATCCCTGTCTCCGCTAGGTGGGTTGTGTAAGCCGAGTGGTCCCCATAGTATGTGTGTATATCATCCCAAGAGTGTGTGTCGGGTGATTATAGAGGCATTGTGTGTGTGTTCATCCCGCTCACAACATGTGTGCTGCCCCCTTTCTTGGCTCCTTTTCTTGGGCACCAAGGCATGTGGGAGGGCCCCCTGGATGTCACTGTGGCAGGACAACACGGCCATAGACCCCCCTCTTGCCTCCTTTATTCAAAAAGACTGTGGCCTTCGAAAGTACGCATAAGAACACCGCTTGACACGTCACACCTTTGTAGGAGCAATGCCGACGATGGTCAATAGCGCATTAATAGCACCCAAGTATGCCAAACATTTGACATCATCTAGAACTGCGGCAGCATGTAGCGCTAAGGTGACAGGCCGCCATAGCTGGAGACACTCGAGCTCGTGATCCATCCACTTTGATGTCTCAGGGGGGGAGTGTGCCATCCAGCCTGTGGACCACGTGCCTCCGGCTCTCCATTTTGCATATGGTGCTACCCCTCGCCACATGGAGGCCCCTAATCCTTGGCCCTCCATAGCCTTCAAAGAAAAAACCCCACCCTGCATAATACGAGTACTTCCTCCCCACCAACATGCCAGAAGGTGTCCAAAACTCCCATGGTTAGGGCATAAAGCCCGCGTGAGCGCCGTGGTTGCCACCTTCCTCCTCACAATTGCCCAAGTATTCTGAGGCTTTTGAGCCCGCTAACCGATTCAATAAAAAAGAGGTAAATCCATCTGTCATCACACCGTCGCCACTTGGCTCCAACTTCAATTTGCAATAACTTGTCATCTCGGACTCCGTTTGATGCACCATCACTTTTTGCTAACTCCATACACTACATAGAATGAATGGAATCCTTGGCAAAGCTCCAAAATCATTAGATGATAAATCTCCCGAGATGGCCAACCCGGCACAAACCTTGCCCTCGACAAAACTTCATTTGGTAATAACTTGGCATTTGTAACTCGAAATGACGATCTGAAAAGATCGACACGCTTCACATGATGAGCACTTCACGCCTATGCACTCACATCAACTTTGACCACCTATCCCCCTACGGCCACATCCATCTCAGATCTAAAATGCACTCCCACTTTGAACTGCCATATCTTTTTCCCTATAGATCCGTTTGATGAGTCGTCTGGACCTATTCCTTCAAAACTTCAAACTCTATATTCCCAAGCCAGAAATTGGCACCTCTGACATCCTTCACTTGCCACCCTATTATGACCTATCTGGAGACCTCTTGGCCTAAAAAACCACATAAAGCGTACATCTCCACTGTCACTTTCGTGCACAAGCTCCTCCCCTATGCTCTAATTCTCTGCCATGCATCCATAAGCATACACATCATTATTTGTGTCATATGTTGGATTGACACACTTTGGCTGCACCAGCATCATGAAGTACTTGAGACTTTGGTGGTGGATTCGTAGAATTAATAGAGTCCCCAATAAATAGTGCTTCCATGTGTCTAGGGCATGTAGAGCAGCTAAAAGCTCTTTTTCATAAATTCCTAAGACCCGTTCATCCGTATTGAGTTTTCAGCTTTCATATGCTATGGCATGTCCTTCTTGAAGCAAGACTTCTCTAAGGAAATCATCACAAGCATCACATTGGACCTCAAATGGGTTTGAGAGATCCGGAAGCATGAGGACTGGTTGGGAGGTAAGCTTCTCTTTGAGCTTGTCAAAATAAATTTTCTCCTTATCAGTCCATAAATACTTAACGGTATTCTTTGCTAAGTCATGTAATGGTCCTGCTATTTGATTTTTTTTTGCTATGAAGCGTCTATAGTATGCACACATACCAATTAAGCTTCTTAGTTCATGTAGATTCCTTGGATTAAGCCATGCTTTTATCATCTCTAACTTGGATGGATCCATACGGATACCACCTTGAGAGAAAGTATGAACTAAGTACTGAATCTCTTGAAGAAAAAAATTGCTTTTCCTTTGGTTAAGAAAAAGCTTGTTCTCCCTCAATGCTTGGAAAATCACTTGGAGATGTTGCTTATCATCAAAGAACACTCCAGTGAATTTGCAACAGGGTCTAAATATTTTCTCCATTAGATGATTGAATGTGGATGGTGCATTAATCAAGCCAAAAGGCATGACTAGATATTCATAAGACCAATTGCTATGCAAAACACGGTCTTTAGGATATCTTCATCCACTATCTTTATTTGATGATAGCCACTTTTGAGGTCAATCCTATTGAAGTAGGTGGAGCCTTGTAGCTTATCAAATAGATCTTCTACTTGAGGCACGGGAAATCTATTTTTGATAATGATATGGTTTAGTGCTCGATAGTACACACACATACGGTATGTACCATCTTTCTTTTGCACTAAAAGAGCTGGAGAACAAAAGGGAGATGAGCTAGGCCTCACCATCCCTTTGTCTACCAATTCTTGTACTTGCCTCATGATATCTTCTTGTTGAGCTTGAAAAGGCGGTGAGCTTCTTGGTAGGATCTCAATTCAATGGTCATCATCCCCTATTCTGGAGGTAAGTACATAGGGATATCATCAATGAGCACATCTTGAAACCCTTTTAGAGAATTAGACAATTCTAACTCTTCTTGATTCCTACCATTTACATTTAATTAAACATTAGTACCTTTTAGAGGCTCTTTGACAAAATCATGTACACAACAACTAAGCTCCTCATTGACTTATCAAAAGCAGGTGAATCTACAAGTGGTATATTATGACCAAACTCACTAGCATCTATATACATGTTCTTTCCGTAGATTCTTCTTTTAGGGAACTTCATATTGGCGACCATAAGGTTGAACCATGGTGCCCCTAGGATAGCATCCTCATGTTGAAGAGGAGAGATGAAAAAGTCTTCTTTGTCTACATAGCATTGGAAATGAAGCCTCAAATTCCCAATCAAGGGAGTAATGGAGGCTCGTTGTGACCCCGGGATTTCAAAATGACGTGATCACACTATAATTTCAGGTTGATAACAATAGAAATGCAAAATAACAAATATTATGTTAATTGACATTCATCTTTTTTGACCTGCAAGGAGACTTGGAGACCGGCTCGAGGCCCGCCGGGCATAATAAATGAACCGCCGGGCCCGTCGGGTAAAGCAACTTTCCCGCCGGGCCCGTCGTGGCTATATAAACATGACGCCGGTGCTTGTCTTTTTCACAAGAGAGGTACATTGAAAAGTCTTCTTCACCAAAATTTTTGGTAGCTTTCCACATTCTCAAAGCAGTGTAGCACTAATTTTTTAATCTCTTCCTTATTTTATTGATGTTTTTTTGAGTTTTTTGCGTTAAAACTTAAAGGTATAAAATTTATTTTATCAAATCATCGTACATGGATGCACTGGTTAATGGTTGCAATTGCGGCTAGGTGTGTCATTGCAAAAGCGTACGATGATTATGTTTTATATTGCTCCCAGTCATTCATGCTTCGGCACATGGTTGCAATTGCGACTAGGCGTGTTGCTGCTAGAATGACAGGAGCATCTGTTTGAAAGAAGTCACCGTGCGTGGATGCACTGGCACATGGTTGCAATTGCGGCTAGGTGTGTCATTGCAAAAGCGTAGGGTGACTATGTTTTATGTTGTTCCCAGTCATTCATGCTTCGGCACATGGTTGCAAATGCGACTAGGTGTGTTGTTTCTAGAATGACAGGAGCATCTGTTTGAAAGAAGTCACCGTGCGTGGATGCACTGGCACATGGTTGCAATTGCGGCTAGGTGTGTCATTGCAAAAATGCAAGATGACTATGTTTTATGTTGCTTCCCTTCATTCATGCTTCGGCACATGGTTGCAATTGCGGCTAGGTGTGTTGCTGCTAGATTGACGGTAGCATCTAATGCATGAATGTGTGCTCAAATAATTTCATAATGTTTCATATGCTTGAATCTTGACAGAAGACATCGTGCGTGGATGCACTGGCACATGGTTGCAATTGCGACTAGGTGTGTTGCTGCTAGATTGACGGTAGCATTTGTTTGAAAGAAGTCACCGTGCGTGGATGCACTGGCACATGGTTGCAATTGCGTCTAGGTGTTTCATTGCAAAAGCGTAGGGTGACTATGTTTTATGTTGCTCCCAGTCATTCATGCTTTGGCACATGGTTTCAATTGCGACTAGGTGTGTTGCTGCTAGAATGACAGGAGCATCTGTTTGAAAGAAGTCACTGTACGTGGATGCACTGGCACATGGTTGCAATTGCGGCTAGGTGTGTCATTGCAAAAGTGTAGGGTGACTATGTTTTATGTTGCTCTCAGTCATTCATGCTTTGGCACATGGTTGCAAATGCGACTAGGTGTGTTGCTGCTAGAATGACAGGAGCATCTGTTTGTAAGTTGTTGTACGGTGAGGCATTGGCACATGGTTGCAATTGCGATTAGGTGTTTCACTGCCCAAGCGTACGAGATCTATGGTCTATATTGCACTTTTTCTTTCACGTTGAAAAGATCCAAATGGAGTGGCACATAGTTATATTTCACAATGTGTTGTTTGCAATAATACCATTGTAGTAAAATGGATCCTTATGCTACTTCAATGATAGAGTTCAAAAAGAAAATTAGACAATAGTTGATTACAATCGTCAGTGCACTAGATCCCGACAATATAGCGCAGATTGTTGCAGATGAGTCTAGATTGCAATCATTATACAGTGAGATTGCCCACAAAATTTTGTTGCTATATCCAGACAAAAAAACCGAATCAATAACTTCATTACTGAGCAGTTGGGTAGGAAATTTTCCCAAGGTGGCCTCTGATTTGAAAGAGGAATGCCCTCAAGAAGTAGACAAGGGTAAGCTAGAGCATTGGAACGCGAGATGGAGAGCTGAAAAGGAGAGGTCAAGGCGAGCATCCCACATAGACACACAGTTTGGCCTAAGCAAGAAAATGCGAATGGCTATCACCAGAGTTATGGGGAGCAGCCAAGTTGGAGAACCGTTTATTGAGGAGGCTGCCATTGAGGGAACATCGGGTTCTACTGCTTCTGCCAGTCACTTGGAGAGAAGTATATATAATTCTGAATGTAGTATGACTTTGGGCATTCCAAATAAGTCCATTAAGAAGATCAAGAAACTTAGGTCAGGGGCTTATGGCATAGGGTGGCAAGTTCAAATCAAAGGGATCAGTTTCCTTCCTGCAACGAATACTTATTGTGCCAAGGAGTTCAAAGGACAGGCCAAGCATCAGTGGAAAAGTTTTGCATTAAAAAGTGGAGTAGATCTCAACCATAGAGGGATTGTGAGGAGTATTGCCCACTCTGTAACGTTGCCATGGTTTCTGATATTCCCCTACTTCAATGGGGGAACTTTAGGTGATCTTCTGGAGACAGTTCCCCTTCCACATGGCTCTTTCACGACGCTTGTAGCGCATCAAGGGGGGAAAGGAAAGATCCCTGAATACTTTAAATGGGATCACCCCTCTGAAGAGAAGAAAACATGTATCAAGAGCCTGTGCAATCATGCTCCCTCGTTGATCCATGCCTTGGTGAAGGCATTGCAATTCTCACATGACGAGGGAGTGATCCAGAATGATCTCCATCCATGGAACATCATGTTGGACTTTACCGAGGATCTCACTCCTCGTATTGGAATAATTGATTGGGGATTGGCTCTGCGTGTTGGCTTAGAGACACAAAAGACCAACAATACCGATGAAAACTGGCAAAATCTTCATTCTTGGCGAGCTCCTGAGTTACTAGATGGCAAGAATTTATTCCCATGGACCAAGGCCACAGATGTGTACGCCATAGGATGGGTGATATGGCAATTTTGTAAGTTTTGTGGAGAGTTATCTGACTACTACAGCACAAATTGGTTCAAACATAAGGTTTCAGTGGAGGTACTATATGTGAGTTTGAGATATCCAAAAAGCTATATGCAATGTTCAAAATGTCTGAAGACTATAATAATCTTAAAGGTCAGCGTGAACAGGAGAATGAAGATGTGTAGTGGACTATGTGCTCCAACCCATCGACCATGCACATACTTTCTCAAAATTTCTCTCCTCTTTTGAGTGAATGGTGTCTTCCAAGGCTTCACAATTGGCTCCTGGGGCTCCTCTGGATTTGCAAGGCTTTCTTGAACAGTCCACCAAGCCATCCACTCCTTACCTATGTTAGGCAAGGCAGAATCCAGATGGCGTAATGCGAGCATAATTGGCATCATGACATTGTGCACATCCACCACATCATCCCAGAAGTGGCAATCAGCTAGTAGATCTCTAATCACCCCTGTTTTGATTTTTATCTTCTCCCTTTGACCAGCCTCCCATTCTGAAAAAGTGGCACAAACAAATGTCTCCGTCACAGCATTCTTATTTTTTATTAGTGATTCTATCGTATAGTAGTTGGTGCAAAATCTAGTTTTGCACGACAGTTTTAACATAGTAGACATCCTCTGACAGTACATGTCAAGAACCCTGTGATGATTCAAAACAAACTTGACTATTAAGCGAGCATTGTCTACTATCCATTTGAACCACTCTGTGTCCTCCCTCTTGTACCAATCTTGCAATACCAAGTTCAAGCTGTGTGTACTGCAACCAACACTATATAGGTGAGAGAAGCGACTTTCAAGTATTCTACCTGCAGCCCTGCAATTTTTGGCATTGTCCATGATTACTTGGACAAGATTTTCTTTTCCAAGTTCCTCAACTGCGTCGCCAATGATGTCAGCTATAAAACTGCCAGACTTTATTTGACCAGAGCTATCCACAGCTTTGATAAAACATTCACCACGAGGACATACAAGCATGATGTTGATCAATGGCCGCCTTTGAACGTTGGACCAACCATCACTAACTATGGTGTATCCAAATTATTCTGTTGTATTTAATATTACCCTTTGAATATCCTGTTGTGTGCTTGTGTAACATTTATCCAACAGTTGGTTTCTCATATGGTGATATGTTGGAGGGGTAAATCCAGCACCATACTCCCCAATGCGTTTCCAAGCTGACTTCCATGCATCACGGGTGACAATGGCCAATGATCCCCTAGTGAAATAGATGGCTTTAGCTAGTGCAAGTTGTGCTTCTTCTAAGGCAAGCGTTTTGAAGCTCGTTTGTAAGATAACCTGTCTACTTTTTGACGATCCTACTTGAAATTCAGGAGATCCATGGTTTGGAGATGTACTTCCATCGATATGAGAAGTTGGTTTCCTACTTTGAGTGCTTCCATTGGTGGGTGTTACACCCAATGACCCCTCATACTGGTTTGATCTTATCAATACGGGGGTGTGATGGTCAAAAGTAGAGAGTTTTGATCTTTTTCTCGTGGAAATTAGCTTACCAATTAAATCTTTAAAGCGCATAGCTGCTTCTTCTCACCTAAGCCCTTACACTTTCCTCCTTGGATTCTGGTATTGCCACCTAGCAAATGATCCCTTATTCTTGGTGCTCCTCCAGATTTCTCTTCGCCACAAAAGTTACATTTCCAATCTTGATACTTATTTAAATTTGTGGAAAAATTACACTCGGGTCCTGGACTTTTTCCACCTGCCTTTCACTTGCCCTACGAAGTGGTGCTCTGCGAAGCAGCGAAGCAGGACCTGGCATCGAGGTAGGAGGTCTGCTCAAGGAAGCGAGGCTTGAGACACCAACATTCCCGGTGGAAGACATACTTATTAAATGCCTGCAATACCAATAAACATAGCTCAGTATGCTATCTCTTCTTTCAAGTATTATTCAAACCAAACATTAGTGTTATAATCAATATCACACACAAGCGTAGTAGTGAAGCCTGAAGGGAAAAAACCTCAATCTACTCAAACATGAGCAAGCAAATACAACGGTGAATCAAATATGTGATCAGTCCATCCCAAAAGTAGAGATATCGACCCAAAGATTCACCTTCCTACCCCTTTCATGAATCAGTCCAGTCCAAAAAAGAACTAATGACCCATGATTGGAGCTCTAAACGAAATAGCAAGCAAATACAGCGGTGAATCAAACATGTGATCATTCCATCCCAAAAGTAGAGATATCAACCCAAAGATTCACCTTCCTACCTCCTTTCATGAATCAGTCCAGTCCAAAAAAGAACTAATGACCCATGATTGGAGCTCTAATTGGAATAGGAAGCAAATACAATGGTGAATCAAACATGTGATCAGTCCATCCCAAAAGTAGAGATATCGACTCAAAGATTCACCTTTCTATCTCTTTTCAAGAATCAGTTCAGTCCAAAAAAGAACTAATGACCCATGATAGAAGTTCTAATCAATATAGCAAATATAACGGTGAACCAAACATGAGATTAGTCCATCCCAAATGTAGAGATACCGACCCAAAGATTCACCTTTCTACCTCCTTTCAAGAATCAGTTCAGTCCAAAAAAGAACTAATGATCCATGATCAGAGTTTCATTAAGTTTTAATTTTTTTTAAAGACTATTCACTTTTTTACCTTTAGTTTTCCTTCTAAATTTTAAAGGATGACCAAATTTAGAGGAAGCGGTGTTGTGATGTGATGTCTACTACATGGTTATATAGAGCCGCCAAATATGGAGGGGGTACATGACGGGGCCGGCGGGATTCCTGCTTTGCCCGTCGGGCCCGCCGGGGTTCATAATATACCCGCAGGGCAAGCCGGGGTTTGTGGTTGCCCCGCCGGTTTTATGTTTTCTACCAGTTTTCGTAAGTCATGACATTAAATATGTTATTAACATGAAAAAAATAGTGATAATAACAACAATAATTAACATTTAACAATTTGTGTCATCGCGTAATTAAAATCCATGTCATTGTCCTGTCCGCCATTACAACATCTCCCATCTGAAAAGCTGGAATGCCCAACTCGGTGGCCAACGCTGTTGATAGGAATTTGTGAGTAGAGCCACGGTCAAACAAGATAAAGAAATTATGCTCCCTTAGCTTTTACCAAGCATAGAGGAGAGGTGCAACTTTGCAATGAGCATCCTCTTTTGAAGCTTCGATGGTGGAAGCTCTAGGAGTCTCATGCAAACATTTCTGTTGGGGTAAGAACGATAGCCATGTCCTTGCTCCCCACACTTAAAACACTCATGGTCCTTGCAAAAAGCTTCAAGCTCTTCAGGAGAGAGTTTTCTTTTATCTTTTTAAACTCCCTTCTCCTTGGACTGATTATTGTTGCTATTGTTGTTGGAATTGCCTTAGGAAGAATTTAGGGCATTGGTTTCCCCTTGCATCATTTTTGTGTTTATTTCCCATGGGCTTGACATCCCGTCTAGCCCCTTGTTGGAAATTGATGCACGAAGAAACCATGGTGTGGTAGATTACTTCAATAATAGAACCAGGCCGTTGGGAGTTGACATACGCGGCCATCTCTTCAGGTATTCCCGCACAAAACTGTTGCTTTTGCTTGGCAAAGTCTATCATTTTAAAGATAGTAGTCTCAACATGTAAGTCCCAGAACTTGTCTACATATTTGTGGATAGACTCATGGGAGAGAAGTTTTAAACTGGGCATAACTTTGTCCTTTTCATCGCTTGCAGAGAATTTCTTCATGATGGAAACCTGTAGAATTTTCCATGTCTATGGGGCTTTGCCATTTCCACAAAGGCTAGCCCACCATTGACGAGCAGATTTTTAGAAGTGCATAGCTATGTGGTGTAACTTGGAGGACTCTGTGAAGCCTTCATCTCCAAAATACGCATCAAATTTCTAGATGAAGGCGAATACTTTTTCGGTAGCACCAAAGGTGCCATCATAGGTGAGAAAAGAGATGCTCTTTCCTCCCTCGTTGAACTTCTTGAAATTTTAAGACTTTTGCCATGCAAAGTAAGATTTGTGTTTTCCTCTCCTCTTGTCTGATCTAGGATAATAGCTATTGCTTTTGTCGGAAGAGGAGGAAAGTGAAGAAGAAGGAGAAGAGGGTGACCTCTTTCTTGCCCTTTTCTTCCTTTCTTTCCTCTCTTCCCTTTTGGAGTGACAAGGAGAAGGACTGTGGGTTGAACGTTTCCTCTTGGGAGGAGTTTGCGATCCTCTAGACCGCCATCTTTGTGGAGCCACATCTTCAGAGGAACTTAAAGTCTCAATACTTTCTTGCTCTTTTGATTCCTCCTCTTGTATGGGAGAGAGTCTTCTTTTGGGGGTCTCTTTAAGAGGCCTCTTAAGCTCTCTCTCTCCTCTTGAGAGGAAGGGAAAACCCATAAGCGCAATGTTGTTGAGTAACTTAGGCTTGCAAAGCAGGATTGCCCATAGCATGCTACAACCTAGCAAGAAGATAATTGATAAACATGGGGGCATCATCATTAGAACCTTCATGTGAACAATCAATTAAAGTTATCATTGTTCATTCTACTCTCTTGGTTATTGTCAACCATGCTACAAAATTTGTGTACTTACTTAGTGTATACTTTGGCAATTAAAGTTATCATTGTTCATTATACTCTCTTGGTTATTGCCAGCCATGTTACAAAATTTGTGTACTTACTTAGTGTATACTTCGGCAATTCAAAACCTTAGTTGCTACTCCTCTTAGCCTTTTAAAACCGGCACTTAAGTATCTACACCCGCGGCTCAAAGTGGTTAAAAAAAGAGAGTAGTGGAGTGGGTCTAATATTGCAGAGTTACTAAGGGCTATATCCTTTCGTACTTCTTATGGATCAATAATGGTAAAGCTGTAGGAAATTCTAAAAAGAACCCATTATTAAGTCCAAAGCTCCCAATGTGTGCACCATATCCCACATAGTGGGCTCAACAAAACCAATAATAGATCCCAGTCCCACTTACCCTAATATAATTAAGAGAAAAATAAACCATTTATAGGCTACTTAAGGACCTCTCTTCTTAAGCAAGAAAAGAGAAACCAAATGCTCTGATACCAGTGTAATGGAAAATGGCCTATTAACTTTAAGAGTAGCGGAAATTAGAGAAAGTACTCTTGTGAAATTACTTTATGAGCATAGGGGGTGAACTTAATTGATGGTAGCAACATAAATATAGCATTTCATGAACAATAATTTTTCAAGAGAGAGAGTTTAGAAAACATGACAATAGTTAAGGACCGAATTCATGTGGAGCCGGTCCCCCCTCCAATAGGCATTTGTATTATAGTTTTTCCCATCAAGAGAGGCTTGGTACAATACAATATTTGTGTTCCTTGTGTCCTAGGTGATGCAATGAAGATGGGAAGCTTCATGCATCACCAACATAACATAAACTTGTAGAAAGCATTAACTATGCCAAGCCTCAGTCCCAAGACCCCAACACCTTTGAAGATGGAGAGAGCTAGCAGGGAATGAGGGTAGGGAAGAGGAAGAAGAAACATTTCATAGAAGAACGAATTAGTTCCAAACTTATCATCACTATTTTTTCTAGCATACATAATATTATAGTAATGAGGATGGAGAAGATGGAAAGCTTAGGCATTGAAGCATAGCTCTTGCTTGGATTTGTACTCCATAGCCAGGAGTGTTGGGGTGAAGGATCTCAACTTCTCTACTAGCTTGGAGAAGGAGATGGAGCTCTTGCACTTTTCACTTCACCCAATGAGAGTGTGTGTGAATGTGTGTGGGAGAGTATACCCCTTAAGGAACCCCCTAGCTTGCTTTGATCAAGCCCCCTTGTAGCTCATGCTTGAAGCTCATTGGAACCCTGAAGGCCTAGCCAAATCACAAGGAAGAGGCATAAGAAGCAACAAGGGTAGACTTAAGGAAAGTGTTCCCTTTCCCCTTTGAGAGACACAGGACTTTAAAAATGCTAAAGCAATTAATTAAATTAGCTAATTTATCATAGGACCCCTTGGGAGGCCAACCAATAGGCTTTAGGCACACCATGAGGGCAACATGAAGAGGAACTTGACGAGTGTCCCTTTTGGTTTCTTTGTACCAAGCTTGCCTTGTGTGAGGGTGTGTGTGTTCTCTCTCATCCCCCCTCTTGTAGCCCCCCCCCCCCCCCCCCCACCCCTCCTAGGAATAGATTGTGACTTTTTTTCACCTTACCCCAAAGCACCTTAGTCAGCAAGCATGACAAAGAACCTCAAGCTTGAGTAGTGTTCCCACAAGCACCTCAGGCTGCTTAGTCGGCAAGAAAGACAAGAAAATTAGGCATCTTAGTCATCAAGCACCTCAAGCACCTTAGTCATCAAGCACAACAAGAACCTCACTCTTGGGTTGGTTTCCCACCTCTAGCTCAACCCTAGCTTACCTAAGGTCAAAGGACTGTTTAACACTAACCTTTGGAGGTCTTTAATGAAGCTAACCCTAACTTGTTCTTGAATCTCCATTAGATCCAGCCTTGCTTTTTGATAGAACATGTCTCATTTGGACCCTTTTACCATTGGCTCCGTGTTGAGATAGATCTGAAAGCATGTGTCTATATTCTATCCCTTGTTCCCATTTATTCTCCCACATTAAAGGATCAGTTTAATATGAGAAAAGCATTTAGGCTGGTTCGATATTAGGTTTTATGAGAGTTCCTCACTTATCATCACTCTTCTTGCTTATCATACCATAATAGCATATTAATGAAGATGAAGAAGATGTCAAGCCTAAGCGTTGAAGCATGGCTCTTGATTGGATTTGCATTCCATAGCCAAGAGTGTTGGTTTAGACTCTCAACTTCTCAACAATCTTGGAGAATGAGATGGAGCTCTTGCACTTTGCACTTCACACAATAAGAGAGAGAGAGAGAGAGAGAGAGAGAGAGAGAGAGAGAGAGAGAGAGAGAGAGAGAGAGAGAGAAAGAGAGAGAGAGAGAGAGAGTGTGTGTGTGTGTGTGTGTGTATGGAAGAGTATACCCCGCAAGCTAGCCCCTAGCTTCCTTGGTCAACCCCACCTTGTAGCTCGTTCTAGAAGATGATTGGACCCCTACAAGATTAGACAATCATATGTTGGGTGCATAAGCAACCATGAAAGCCTTGGGACAAGTGTCCCCCTTTCCCCTTTGAGAGACTGGACTTAATAAATTCCTAATCAATTAAGTAAATTAGCCAAGGACCCCTTGAGCGGCCAACCAATAGGTATAGGAACATCATGAGGGAAACATGAAGAGGAACTTGACAAATGTGCTTGTTACTTATTTAGACCAATATTTCCTTGTTTGAGGGTAGTGTGTGTTCTCTCTCATGATCGTACAATGAGGGCTCCCCGAATCATGTTGACTTTTGGAACACCATGAAACCCTTGAGAACCTTCATCATGGAGTAACTTAGCATCTTAGACATTAAGCACCTCAAGAACATCAAGCACCTTAGTCAGCAAGCACGACAAGAATCTCAAACACCTTTGTCAGCAAGCATGACAAGCACCTCAAGAACCATAGCCAGCAAGCATGAAAAGCACCTCAAGCTTGGTCTGGGTTCCTACCTCAAGCACAGCCCTATCTTGCCTAAGGTAAAAGGACTTTTAACTCTAACCTTTGAAGGTTTTCAATGAAGCTAACCCTAAGGTCTTTAAGGTCCAGTAGGTAGCCTTGCTCTTTGAGAGATCCTCTCTCATTTGGACCCCTTTAACATTGGCCACGTGTTGAGCAAGATCCATAAGAACATGTCTATATTCTAACCCTTGTTCCCATTTATTCTCCCACATTAAATGATTAGTTTAATATGAGAAAATCATTTGGGTTGGTTAGATATTAATTTTTTTGACATTGTGTATATCACGTGCTTTGAAGCACTAGTTGCAAAACTCGTTATCTGTGAATAAAATACACCCTCTTTCTATTCAATCTATAATTTTTTTTCCAATTCCATTTTATGGTACCCTTTTGTATATAAAAATGTGAAGAAAAATTAAAATTTACTAACCCCTTGAGTTGCACTCACATGCCACCTTGATTGAACCAAGCTTCCAAGTAGCCAAAACTCCTCAACATAAGCCAAAATGGTGGAAGAAATTCAAACAGCAACTTACAGCATGGAAATGGAGATCAAAACAAGCGAACCGACAACCATCTCCAAGACCAATCCTTAAGTGGGTACCCAAATCTAAGACAATATAGCTCTCACTTTCTCATTTTTATATCCAATTTTCACACTTTTAAACCACAACCTTTAGCTACTTACAAAACCTTTATCATAATATATGATACAATTTTCTCAAATCTTTCTTGTGCTAGGAATAAATATAGAATGAATGTGTCATAAATCACACTCAATGCAAGCGTACCTTTTTATAAGAGATATTTCATAGTTCTTATACTCATTCCCATTCGCTTGCATTAAGAAAACTATTCTATTTACATTTGTCTATATCCTCTTTGTCCTCAACTACACGCATTTTTGACCCAAATTTTGAATGTTTTTGGCAACCCCCCTTTTGGATGTTTGGTTCACAATCATTAGGGGAAATTTAGACTCTCAAGGGGACCCTATAAAGAGGTTTTACTTTGTCTTTCTTGTCCAAAGTGGGTAACCCAGTACATAAACGCTTTGTCAAAACCCTATCGACCAACATATCATTAAAAATATCTTAGAAAGTAGGATCTAAATCCCCAAATTTTGAAAAATTTGGAGGTGAATTCTAGAAGTTATGGATTCCCCACTAAAGTTGAAATATGGGAGACAAAAAATGGAATCTTCTAGAATATATGGAATCTCATGGCATGCTATATATCATTGGATTGATCTCAATGAGTACCTTCTAAATCCAAAAGGTCTGAGAAGCTTTGATTTCATTTGTAATTTTCTACCTTGCACCCATTTTGGACCAAAGAGAGAAAGTTAAAGTCCTTATAGAGCCCCTTTAAGAGTTCAAAATTGTCCTAATGGGTCTCTTCTACATGCTGGTAAAGTTTATGTCTAAAACTTCACATGGGGACATGGATTGCAATCCATGTTTGGTGACCTTTGGCATTAGGCAAAATTTGGACTCACAAAGGGGCCCTTTAAAGAGTTTGACTTTACCTCTCTCTACCAAAACGGGTGCATTGATAAATTTTTGCAAACAAACTCCAAAGTTGGTGGAGGTTTGACAGTTATAATTTCCTCTTCGAGCTCTATCTACTGATATATAGCACGCCATGAGATTCCTCATATTTTAGAAGATTCTTTTTTTTGATTCACCTATGATGTCGGAATCTAAGTGAATCAAAAAAAGAATCTTCTAAAATATGGGGATTTAACATTTGCGAGTGTTTCATTTCAAGTTTTTTTGACAATTTTAGCAATCTTTGGAGTTTTTTTAACCAAATATGTGTCATAGCATAAAGTATCTATTTAATGTAATTTTCAATCATCATAAGACTCCATATATGTGTGGTTGACGGAGAGAGAAAGTATAAATTCTAGAGAGATAGTATTTATGCGAGTTACCATTGGAAGAAGAGATCATAAATCCTTGAGAGAGAGAGAGAGTGACTTCTCTTCTAGAGAGAGAAAGTAAAATCATAGAGTTGTATATCACTACGCAGAGAAAGAGAGAGAGAGAGACCGAGAGGGCATAACGACGAAAAAAATGTAAACAAATAAAATCACCATTTCACAACTCATGCCATTAGAGTCATATATGCTCGCAACGCATGTGATCAGAGTCAAATAATCCACAGCATATAAACATGCGATAAAGTAAAAAATCATGCAGAATAGAGACAACACTAATTTCAGACTTAAATATAATCCACAACATATATAAATGTGATGAAGTAAAAAATAATGCCAGATAGAGACAATACTATTTTTCCCAAGAAATTGCTTTTTGAAACAACATAAGTTTGAGGATGTAAGTACATTCGCAAAACTACCACAGGATAAGATCAAAATTAGAGTACAAAAAAGGATAGTCGCCATAAATGTAATGGTCACTCTAAAAGGCAAGTAATTTTCTCCCAAATAGCTTGCAAGATGCTTCATATCTTTTGCTTGAAATTTGAAATCCTTTGCTGCATAAACATTGTTTTTTCAAGATAAATAATCACAAGTATAATAAACCAAAATAAATACAGAAAAACACTTTCATATCATAGATCAATATTCTAGTTGAGTGAAAGAAGCATACCAAACCAGTTGTAATTAAATGGAGGGAGAAATCATCCTTGGTTGTCCAAGAATAAAAGCGATGTCCATTGGTGAGAGGGTTGGCTGATGAATAATCATGTGCTCCTTAGGTTCAAGTCCGAGCACTTTTGTGTACACATAGTACATATGTTTGCATGCCAAAAAGGATTTGTTGGTATTCTCTCGCTTCTGAAAATCCGGACACGTGCATGCTGGACTCTGTTTTATATGAATCTCATAACTATTTTCAGTGAGAACTCGGAAAATTACATGCTCTTGAGACCTTTTCACTTCATCCAAAAATATAATTGTCATACTATTACATGCTTCCAATTTCTTCATGGCCTCTTTAGAGATTCCATGCCTCCACTTTTTCTTCCTCGAGCTACCACCACCTTCTTTGCAGTCGCCAGCAAGAGGTTGTGGATTTACCATTGAATTCTCTGTCCGAAATCCACTCTGATGCAGCGCGGCAAGTTCCTGTGTGGAGATATCTGTCCCTCTTTCTACTGGCCAAACATTTGGAGCAGGAGGTAAATCTTTGACTTGTTTTTTGATTGATTGGGTATGCAAAATATCATGATTACAAAACCATAACCATTGCTCGATTGTTTTACCCTTGAACATTCTTTCGGACCATATACATGGAGCAACAAGACCAATTGAGCGACTATGCAAGATATTGTCACAATTTTTTCTCCCTACAGTTCCAAAACATTTTCTTTGACATTGAATGGGCATTCTCCTGAGGGCCCACTGAGTGCGTGGCACATCACTCTCAAACACATTGTTTGTTTTAGATGACAAAGGTGTGGTTGTTTCTTTTTGAGATCCAATATCATCATCACTGTCACTAATTTGCAGCGGAATGTTAGAAATACCTGGTCCTTGGGTATCAAACTTGATTTTTTTTGGTCGACCGCGATGGTTTCGTTGCTTAGATTCCATGACATATTCCGGCCGATGGGAGCTACTTGTTCCTGTTCTGCCCCTCTTTTTGCGTTGTACTGTTTCTTTGTCTCCATGCAAAATTGGTTGCGCATACATGGGAGTCCCTGCAACAGCCTCGTGTAATAGATGGGCCACGTTGGTTGGAGTTGGAGTTTGCTGAGATTCAACTCGAGAAAGCAAGGTCTCCATTGTGGGACCCGTTCCTATATAACGCCCAGTAGTATATCCCAAACGCTTTGCACATTGAATATATGAGTTTATAACATCTGTTACACATGCATCATACAAGGATATTTTTCCCTTTCCACCTTCACCTGCTAACCAACTGGCATGTACACTTTCTGATAAATTAACATTGGGAATTTGTGCCCGCTCCCACGGACTTAGACCACCCTATGAAATGCAAAAAAACATGAATTAAAATTTATAAATTTCATGTATGAAAAGAATTTTTTCTAAAAATATAGATTGTCATAAAGGTACTTACATCTGTTCCAATTCCTCCCCAGTATGAAATTCGTTGCTCCCACCATTTAAACCATCTTCTCACTCTTGTGATGCTCTCTGTAGATAGATGTTGTCTCCACCACTTTTGAATTGAAAGTGCCTTTTGAGATCCAAGCACAATGGTCTTACAAGCTCTCCAATCCTCACACATATCAATGTGTTGATTTGTTAGATGTTGAGGTATCCACTTTTTAGCATATTTGTGTAGACTCTGCTCCCAATGAAATAGGCATGATCGTTCACGTCCCTCCATGATATTATCTGGCCCGCCATTGAAGACTGTTCGAATAGCATTCCAATTTGCACCAGCTTCATCAGACATAAAACCTGCAAAGTCAGCTGCACCATGTCCGTACTTTTCCATTGTTGAATTAAGGCTCTCCCAAAAAATAACTTGAGTCTTTGCATCCTCCTCTTTAGTTTCACATATAGCAATTATTTGTAGTGATCGTATGCTGCAAGATATTCAACATAAACATTTTCACACATCTTCTTTTATTTAATGATAAAAAAATACGAGATATTTAAATACTTAAAGATTACCTTGGATCATAAACTGAGCATGACATTGTTGCCCATCCATCTATTCTATGGGTAAAATCAAAATGTACCCACGCATTTCTCAAGTCACCAGTTTCAGTTCTTTTCATCCGATTTACTAGATCAATCCCAGAACCTCGTCCTTTAGTGGACATTTTAAATAGGAAGCACTTGTCATCCTCTTCACCCTGTCCAGGAAATCCACTCCCATGAAAAAAAGGAAACGTGCACTTTTTTTGAAGCAATAAAATATTATCATATCCATCCCCAATAACAGCACCTTGACTCTTTCTCTCCTTTGAAACAATTGAAGAAAACCTACACGATGCATCACAAGAAGGCTAAGTTTATAATAGTTAAAAAATTAACAAATTCAAGGAACCAAATTGAGTTTTCTTAGTCTTTGGTTTGAACCAGTGGCATCATTTCTTCCAAAAAATCATTGAATTGTACATCGGATGTAGCTTCAGCTTCCTCACCAATCAAGGAGTGAAGAACAAGTTGTTGAGCCACCAACATTTGAATTTTTCTTGGGCCATCCTTTTCTATTTTTAGTATTGTACCTACCAGTTTCCGCACTCTTGAAATAGTAGCCCTAGAGGTACCTGCCTTAACATTATGACAATGTTTACCAACATGTATTGCCAGTCGCGACATTGTACCATCTCTAGGCAAAACATAATAGATTTTGCAGGGACAAGCAGCAACACAAGTAACAACCTTCTGGCAATAATGACAAGTTATTGTTGTATTCTCTTCCATTGCAAGGTAGTCCTTTTTCACCTGTCTGTCCAAATATCCATGAAAATCTCTGCTATTGAATTCTTGTTCCTTAATATAATGAGGACACATTGAATAATTACACTGCATGAATCCCAAACAGTGGCTTAGACGAATTGTGCATGCTATTGCCATGGTTGTCACAGATGGGCGAGTCCACAAGTGACCATCAAAGCGTTGTTCCATCCCTGTCATTCGTTTTGTTTTATCCTGAGTCGCAGGTAACTCAAAACACAAATTTCCATCGTAATGTTGTGGAAGTTCAGCAACTTGCAAAGGAGCTCCACATAATGTTAACAGATCATTTAACTTTTTTGCCCCTGGATTTTGTCGAATCCAAATGACGATTGAATGAGTTTTGAGCTGTCCTATATCGTCACCACTACTTTCAAGATGCAGAATGCTTAAAACATCTTTAGATATCTCTTTGTCATTTCCTTTCTCATTGTCAGATACCTGTATAAATGTGTCTGAATGAAGCATCTCAAACAAGCTCGAAAAAGAACCATCTATTAAGAAATGCTGATGACCTTCTATATCCCACTGTGGTTGCAGCAAGACTTTTGTTAGGCCACAATCACTTTCAATAAGAGCAGATAGTGACTGAAAATGGCAAGATGGAGGTAGCAAACTCTGCAAATAGTAAGCACTAAGCAACAATGAGTTACCCTTCAACTGAATGTCGTGGTTGACTATTTGACCACCAACCTTCCAAGTTATTTTTACTTTCATGTTGGACATATTCTCTCAAGCAACAGATTACAGGGTGGAGATGCGAGAAAACTATGGTGGATTAAGTGAAGGTGGTGAAGGTTAATGAAAGTTAAAGATAAAGTTAACGTTAATGAAAGATGTGAAGGTTAATGAAAGTGAAAGATTGGTAGGTAGACGAAAAGACAGTTGCGTAAGATCTTGTGACGGCTCAAAGAATAATGAAAATCATAATTGAAGAAGTGCATTTAATATATGACGGTTCTGAATGTATGTGCAGTGGAATATGTCATCAAATTTGAGGGGCCATTTAATTTCTAAATGGTGGTTCAAGGACTGCATTTAATGCAGTCTAATAGTGTCTTCATCTTTTGTGTATGTGTGTGTGTGTGTGTGTGTATATATATATATATATATATATGATTGTGGGAGTGTGTGTAGAAAAAACGTAACATTCTATATGACTGACTTTGTATAAAAAACGTAGGAATTTTTTTAGTTAAGTTATATATATGATTCCATCTTGTCATTTTATATATATGTGTGTGTGTTTTTGGTAGTTTGTATATATAATTATTTTAGTTAAGTTATATACATTACTGTGCGTGTGTATAAATGATTTTGTGGGTGTGTGTAAACAACGTAACATTTTATTAAGTTAAGATATTTAAGTTAAGTGTATGTGCACATAGTTTAAGTTAAGATATTTTTAAGTTGAGTGTATGTGTATTTTTTTAAGTTAAGATACTTAAGTTGAGTGTATGTGCACATAAGATATTTAACTGTGCACATAGTTTTTACATTTTGTGTGTGTGTGTGTGTGTGTGTGTGTGTGTGTGTGTGTGTGTGCATGACTTAACTTTAAGAATGCTACGTTTTTTATACACACAAACACATACAATCATTTTTTTAAATATATGGTTGTGTGTGTGTGTGTGTAAAAAACATAGTATTTTTTTAGTAAAACTATAAATATGAATCCATTCTGTGTATATCTTTGTGTGTGTGTATACACATATATATATATATAAATGAATGTGTGTGTGTGAGTGTTTATACCACAATATCATTTTTGTAATATATGGTGTGTGTGAAAAAAAAAATAGTTGAGATGAAAGTGGAGTGAAGTTTAAATGGAGTTTTAATTGAGATTGAAGTGGAGTGAAGTGAAAGTGAAGTTTTTCTGTGAAGAAGGAGATGAAAGTGGAGTGAAGAGAAAGTGGAGTTTTGCTGTGAAGAAGAAGGAGCAAGAGAAGACAAGGTACTATGTGTGTGTGTGTAGATTTTCTATCAAATGATGTGTGTGTGTGTGTGTGTGTGTGTGAGTGTGTGTGTGTGTGTGCTTACCTGCGCATGCTCGCCCGATCCACCGGAGGAGGTCCAATGGAGCTCCAATGGAACTTCCATTGGACCTCCTCCGGTGGATCGGGCGAGCGTGTTCAGGTAAGCACACACACACACACACTCACACACACACAGTGATGCACACACATCAAAAACACTTGCAGTCACACACATCAACACACTTGCATACACTTAGAGTAACAATTACAATGATGTAAGAACAGGTCGTTGTAGAGAAGAGGTATACAAATGTCAAAGTGGATTTGTATTTTTCCTTGCCATGAGCAAGTTGAGAATGGTTTTTTTTGTAATTTGCATTTTACGCCGTTATGCTGCCGAAATTTAGAATTTTATATTTGTATTGTCAAGCATATACACAGATACACATATATAAACACTTTTATTCACAACATCAACACACTTGCATACACACACATATTACACTTACATTCACACACACATAATCATGCACACATCCACTTGCATACACACACATACATACATACATACACCCACATATATAAACACTTGCATTCACAACATCAACACACTTGCATACATACACACATACACATATATAAACACTTGCATTCACAACATCAACACACTTGCATACATAGCACAAACACATACACAATCATGCATAAAGACACACACATATTACACTTACATTCACACACAATCATGCATACATCCACACACACACACACACACACACACACACACATATAAACACTTGCATTCACACACTTTAACACACTTGCATACACACTTACAGTAACAATTACAATGATGTAAGAACAGATCGTTGTAGAGAAGAGGTATACAAATGTCAAAGTGGATTTGTATTTTTCCTTGCCATGAGCAAGTTGAGAATGGTTTTTTTTTATAGTTTGCATTTTACGCCGTTATGCTGCCGAAATTTAGAATTTTATATTTGTATTGTCAAGCATATACACACATACACATATATAAACACTTTTATTCACAACATCAACACACTTGCATACACACACATATTACACTTACATTCACACACACATAATCATGCACACATCCACTTGCATACACACACACACATACATACATACATCCACATATATAAACACTTGCATTCACAACATCAACACACTTGCATACATACACACATACACTTATATAAACACTTGCATTCACAACATCAACACACTTGCATACATAGCACAAACACATACACAATCATGCATAAAGACACACACATATTACACTTACATTCACACACACAATCATGCATACATCCACACACACACACACATATAAACACTTGCATTCACACACTTTAACACACTTGCATACACACTTACAGTAACAATTACAATGATGTAAGAACAGATCGTTGTAGAGAAGAGGTATACAAATGTCAAAGTGGATTTGTATTTTTCTTGCCATGAGCAAGTTGAGAATGGTTTCTTTTTTTAGTTTGCATTTTACGCCGTTATGCTGCCGAAATTTAGAATTTTATATTTGTATTGTCATTGCTAAGAAGATTTTTGTTGTTTGTGGTTAATAGATTATGGCTCGTACACCATCTAAACGTGGCAGGACAGGTATCTCTCAAAGTAAGTTCAAATACATTAAGCTATTTGTTTTCTTTTCTTTTGTCTCATCATACTCACTAAACTATTTGTGTTCTTATTGTTTTTTGCTTGTAGGAGTAGGATACACATTAAGATCTCGCACTACAGGGCATAGGGCCAATGCACGATCTTCCATTGCTTCTTCCAATGTCCATCGAAATAAAGATATTTTGGGTGATGTGCATGAAGAAGAGGATATATTGAGTGATGTGCATGAAGAAGAGGTGTTCATAGATATTCATGCTACACAAAGTGAATTGGTGGCTCACAGCGTGTCTGAAGCAACAACAATTGTTGCTAAACCTCCCGATCATCCAACAGTATTTGGAAAGGATGTTCATGGTCAAATATTAGAGGAGATTGTAGAGGGTTTTATTGTAAAGAGAGGTGGGGAAACTCCTCGAATTCCTCTTTGTAGATTGATGGAAAATGAAGCCATTAGAGCGGTGGGTCTAGGCACTGAGGGCTTGGTGAAAAGGTTTGAGATGTCTGGATACAGTGTGCTTGGAGCTCCATTTCTTGTGTCATTTAAGAAGCCAGGCCATGATCAACATTATGTTTCCGACTTAGACAAAGATGAATGGGGGCCTATTTGGCGAGAAATAAGCGATGATTTTGATAATTCCCTTCCCCTTGAGTGGGAAGACTTAAGGGGAAAAAAATTTATCGTTTGGGATGGTAATCACCGTTTGAAAACCTGGATGCGCTTAATAAAAACACGTAAGTGATTTCTTTTTTGTTTAATGTAAAGTTGACTTGTATTACTCTATGCTTTCTAATTTTCTTTTTTGTTGTTGTAGAATTTTCAATGATAAAGTGGAGACATTGTTCTGTGAAATGTCAATTTGTCTTTGTTGATAGAAGTGCAGAGGGGGAGCTTATGCTAGCTTTGCGCTCTCAAAATGAGTAAGCACATTTGTTGTTTTGAACGTTATTGCTATTACTTTATCGATGTCATTCTACTGCCATTTAATTTAAGATATTGTGGTTTAGGATTGGTAGAACCACTGTGAGCACAAATTTTGGGCAGGAGATCTTCTTGTTCCAAAAACTGGCTGTGGCAAGCAAAGATTCTTTAATGAAAGACTTTCCCCAAGATTGGATTCGATGGATAGAGGTAGAGCTTGCTTGTGAGAAGAAGGCATCTAAAGGGAGTTGGTACAACGCTCCTGCTCTTTTATTAGCAATGCTCATATGGAAGGTAAATTTTTTTGCCTTAAAGTACACTTTTTATGTAATTTCTAAAGCTTGACATTATTTTGTAAAATCTTACTTTTTTTTTTCATTTGCTCTACAAAAGGAAGTCTTTGACTTGTCTCTTATCAAAGAGATGCAAGAGATCAATGATCCCTCGATTTCACTGCCAGAAAAGGAAATGGTTGCTCGAGGAAGAATAGAAAAAATATTCAAAGAAAGAGCTTATAAGGTAAACACTTTCTCTTCTCCCCGTTTATGTTTGAATTTCTACTAAATTGTAAGTTGACATGTCATTTGAATTTGATATATTTGATTGAAAAATTGATTTGATTTGATCTCGTGCTAATATAACATAGATGTTGGCCATTGCCAACCCCGCCAATGGCCAAGGGTTCTTCTCTTTATTATTTAACTTCAATTGGATAAGAGAAAAGGATCAAGTGGGCCTTACAAGAGACAAAGTCCACTCTTTGGCAACTTCTAAAATATCACCAGAGAGGTAATAATTTTTGGATAAAAAATACACATGAAATCATCAAATGAATCAATGCATTTATGGTTTGTTTATTGTTTGCTCTATAGGAAAAAGGAAATATTGCACTCTTTGATGCATTGCCGTGTAGATGATGCTACTTCTGAGCGTTATATTCGTGCAATGAAATTTAGAATGTACTTGCGTAAAGAGTGGTATTGGGGAAGTATCTTGAAGCAATGCTTGAGGATCAAAGGAAAAATGATTGAAGAAATGCCGGAGGGCTTTGAAGCATGGTTTCATCACCAATTGAGGGACCACATTGATAAAGCTTTTGTGGAGCTTTGGAGTAAGCTCAACACAAAAGAGTCGGATGAAAAAATTCCAGAGCTTATGGAATCTTCAAGGAGAGTATTATTCAGGTAATACAATTGATATCTTTATGGTTGTCATTCTATTTTTTACTTAGAGTTTGTATAATAAATAAGTCACTTAGGAAAGGAGCTCAAATAAAGTTAACTGCATTTTATGTAGATGGCTAATTCAGCTTTACGATCAAACTTTGTTGGAGAAGTTGCCAATTGTTGTTGAAAGTTGGAGGGGCCTCTCTTGTGAGGAGTGTATGTATCCACTATGGATGAGAGATTATGGTTTGATTGCTTGGGAAATTGAGTATTGCCCTTGGTGGCTAGATTACACTCGAGGCACCTACCCACGTGATGAAGGGAACTTATATAAAGGTTATTTTTGGCATTTATAAAAACTACAAAATTGTTAAAGTGCTCATACTATTTAGATTATGTTTGTGAGAAATATATTTTTGTTTGCTTTAGAGCACGTTCTTGAAAGAAATAAAAATGGTATTGAGGAGATTGGCTCAGCTTCCAAGAAAGCCACCTCTTCGAAAAGAGTAAACAATAGTACAATCTCCTCTATAAAGAAACGATTGGATTTTGTTAGATCCAAGAAGCCCAACAAGTCTCCCAAAAAGAACCAAAAAGGTGCTCAAGGCTCCACAGGTAAACTTGCTTGTATAGATATCTAGCTGTCACTTTCTTTCTACTCAACAATTCTTGATGAAATATTTTATTTTCTGATTATGCAGTGCCTTCCATAGATTGTGATGTGAACGTTATTGGGAACATGCTAGATGTTTACAAAATTTCTCTCGATGATGAGAAATGGTAAACACATGTGAAAAGAAAGACTAACTATGTGTGGTGTGTGTTGTGAATGTTTGAAATACATTTATTTGATCGTATGCAGGATCTTGGATTTTCTTCATTCAGCCCATGTTGATGGGGAAAAGAGCAATGAAGTGGCCTCTCTTTTGTTTGCGGATTTTCCAACAAACTTTAAAGTTGAAAATTTTTCAGAGAACGAGGTATGCATCCTCCAAAACCACAATGGACAGTCTATGACAGTTTTGGAACTTTAATTGAATTAATGATGCGTATTATGCAGGTCCCTCCATGGAATCAATTCTCTCAAAAATTAAGTAAGAAAGTGGCCGTAATAGCTTCAAAGTATGTGGCAGACAATGGGTGGTACATCACCCTAAGCTCCACTAATCACTTTGGCATTGTGTCTAGCCATGCCATCCAGATGGGATTCAAAATGATGCACACCATCCTTATTTTGATCCCCGATGGTTATGTGCGAAAGACCATTGAGATTGAGAGAGTAAGTAAATTTATTTGTTGATTGAAAAGCATGCTTGTAGTTTTCTTCAATTAGATCACATTCTAGTTGTAATTTGTAGGTGGAAACACTATTGCTAGGATTGTTTTATCGTAAGGGTCAACATCCTATCTACGATCGACGAGATGGAGAGAGCGTGGACAACAACTCTTTCGATGCCAAGTCCGGAATACTGGTGAAGCGTGTCGATGGAGAGTACATTGGAGGACACGCTCTTAGAGGTGCCGTCGAGCGTAGCCTTGACTTCTTTCGGTAAGAATATATGCTTCCTACTATGCATTATTGGACTATGTTACATAAAGTAAAAATACGCATATTTTTTGCTTTTTTTAGCTGGCTTGTGCAGACATTTACTGCGGAGCACACCTACATTGTTGATATATTTTCTGGATGTGGTGGCTTGGGCAATGTTTGCGTTGAGTTGTCTAGACACTGTCTCTGCATAGATAGTGATCCAGAGGTCTTCCATCAACATCTTTCACGCTTCAAGGCTCCATGTGTACGTGCTATTTCAGCAGTTGATGCAGATAGTGATGAGGAGACTGATTGGCAACAATATGAGCCCGGATCACATTGCCCTTGATTGACATCAACATTGGTATTATCTATCATTTTTTCTAGTTTGTGATTTTTATGGAACGATGTGTGACCATGGTGTTTGGGTGCCACTTTTTTGGTATTACTGAAGACATGTTGTTGGTGTTGATCGTCCTTATCAATTCAGCCATGATTTCATATTTATTATACTAAATAGAAGTTTGTTGAGAGCTTTGGATTTACCAAAGTAATATACCAACATATGCTTTTTTGCTTATGTTATTTCTTCTTCCTGTGAGCATTCGTTGCTGCACGGAAGCAAGTATGGAATGGGAATTTTTTTAGTTTGAATTTTCATACCGTTATGCTACCAAATTTTGATTGCTTATCAATATCATCATGCTTTTTGTTCATGTTTGAAAACATAATCATGATTTCACGTATACAGAAAAGTTAGTCAAGCTTCACGGAAGCAAGTATGGAATGGAAAATTTTGTTGTCTGTATTTTCGCGCCGTTATGCTGTCGAAATTTTGATTGCTTGTGAATATAATCATGCTTTTTGTTCATGTTTAGAAACATAATCATGGTTTCATGTATACACAAAAGTTAGGCAAGCTTCACGGAAGCAAGTATAGAATAGGAAAGCTTAACAAAAGTTAGGCAAGCTTTCACAGAAGCAAGTATGGAATGGTTTTATTTTTATTTTTCACATTGTTATGCTGTCAAAATTTCATTTGCTTGTCAGTATTTCTTTACACTGTCGGTCTAAGAATATATATAGTTTTATATATAATATTTATATTATATATATAATATCTTTTTATTTATTTATTTATATGTGTGTGTTTATGTACGTAAGGAGATCTTCAACTCGATAAAGTGTTTTTAAGTACTTGTTTATACAATATATATAGTTATTTATACGTGTGTGTTTATGTATGTATGCAGTTCTTCAACTCAATAAAGTGTTCTTAATTACTATTTTATATGCAAGAGTCTATGCATGTTTCATTACTTTGAGGTCTTCGCCCAAACAAGTACAACCATCAATATTTTGTAGATTCCTAGTTTCAAATTGGCTTATTAGGCATTCATCCTTGTTTGCAACAACACCTACATGGACAGGAAAGTATATTCTACTAAAAGTAGGGTAAATACTAAAGACATGCTCATCTTTTTCTTGCATTATATAAAAAACTCACATAGATTTTCTTTACATTTTTGGCTTTCAAACAGCTTGTAGTTACATTTGACGGTTTAGTTTAGCTACAAGATATCAACAATACCCTAAATTATGACAGATCTTGAAGATGTGTTAGTAGACCAGGCCGATTAAAAGTATCACAGCTACTTCAATAATAATAAGTCAGACAGAGACATATGAATTATTCTCGCCAAGGCACTGAAGAGTGGAACACCATCATATAGTTAAAATAAGCATCATATAATTAAAATAAGTTGTTTACATGATTACGTAGGGAATCAAACCTGCACACACACACACACACACAGTACAACTTGCATCACACTAGTACAATTTATCATGTGCTAGTGCATATTTATTTAACTATATTATTTAGTGCATAATTATTTAAATCTTGCCTCAATCTTCTACCACATTAGAGCCAGAGATGTCGACCAGGTTGATTGTGCGTTTGCAGACAAGCAAATGGTCAATCTTCGCCTGTAAAGCGCCCCTTTGAGAGCTATCTATGTACCCCCATGTCTCCCACTTGCCAAGAGCTTCTCGCATTGTCTCAAAGCCATCATTGAGTTCCTGGTCTCCGGTGTTGCGAGCGCGATTAAGGTGGTTGAACATCCGCATCGCCTTGTTTGTGTCACGCTCTCTTTGTGTAAACGTCTTCTTTTCTTCAAGGGGTGCGTTGGAGGGGAGTTTGTGAAGCTCTTCATGGATTTTTGTAACTACCTCATTACCAGTACTAGCATATCCTATAGGCATTGTATAAGTACAGGGAAAATGAAAAAATCTCTCTTGATTAGCACCTCCGATTCACTTGTGCAGCATATGGTGCTTGCCTTGTAACATTTATATATAGGCTAAAGCACCATGCTCTCAAAAAGCATTGATAGTGATGGAAGAGTGGCATGTGTTAGTGACATGAGGGGTCCCACGCAGCATATGCTAACTGCTAAATTGGAACGTGCAATAATATATGCATGATTTGTCAATATGAATATTATAATCGTCTACTACTCCACCACTAACTTTTAAAGTGGGGTGTGCAATAAAATATGCATGATTTGTCACTACGATTATTATTCCCCTATAAGATTTATAAGCATCTAAAAGTGCAATGAGTAGACAACACTAACTGCCTCTCTAAGGGCTCGGGAAACACTATGATTATTATTCTTCTATGAATACTATAGGCATATAATAGTGCAATGAGTAACCACCACAAGCTGCCTCTCTAAGGGCTCGGAAAACATTATTTGTGGACCCGGAGTTGGAACCTTTTCACATGCATATGAACAGGAAAACTCTCTCTCTCTCTCTCTCTCTCTCTCTCTCTCTCTCTCTTTCTCTCACTCACACACACACACACACACACACACACGTGAGTAGAAAATGTGCACACAACCTCCTTCTTCACAACAAAACTCCACTTTCATCTCAATTATAATGTGGGATATTTATAAAATATATAAATTAAACCAACACATAAACAATTTTATACCAAGATACTAAATGAAATAATTTGAACCGGCTTGACAACCTTCTTGCCCAAACTTGAGCCGGACTTTTTTCATTTTGAACCTATCTTTCCTGTCTCCCCCTCATCTCCCTCTCTCTCTCTCTCTCTCTCTCTCTCTCACACACACACACACACACAGACACACACATGTGAGTAGAAAATGTGCACACAACCTCCTTCTTCACAACAAAACTCCACTTTTACTTAACTCCAGTTTCATCTCAATTAAAATGTAGGATATTTATAAAATATATACATTAAACCAACACATAAACAATTCTATACCAAGTTACTAAATGAAATAATTTGAACCGGCTTGAGAACCTTCTTGCCCAAACTTTAGCCAGACTTTTTTCATTTTGAACCTATCTTTCCTCTCTCCCCCTCATCTCCCACACTCTCTCTCTCTCTCTCTCTCTCTCTCTCTCTCTCTCTCTCTCTCTCTCTCTCTCTCTCTCTCTCTCTCTCTCTCGTTGTCGGTACTCTCACACCCCGATCCTATCTCTATTTCACAAGTATGTTTTTCTCTCTCCGTCTAATCCTTCTTCTCTCTCCTTCCCTCGGTACTTATTTAACATATCACAACACCACCTTAGAGAGCATACATATGACTGGAATCCATGCTTCTATAAACTCGAAAAAGCATCACCTGTAGCAAAAAAACACGAATTGATTAACTCGCAAATAAAATTAACCCCTAAAATATGAGGAATCTCATGGCGTGCTATATATCAGTAGATAGAGTTTGAAGAGGACATTCTAACTGTCAACCCTCTGCCAACTTTGGAGTTTGTTTGCAAAAATTTATCCATGCACCCCACCCGTTTTGGTAGAGAGAGGTAAAGCTAAACTCCTTAAAGGGCCCCTTTGTGAGTCCAAATTTTGCCTAATGACTTGGGATTTGGTGAGTTGATAGCTTATGATATTTGTAGCCTGATCGCCAAAAGAATTTTTAATTTGGATCTATTTTGATCAACCAAGGGTGAAATCTTGAGTCTGTTGTGACATCTTTGGACAATCTTCTATTTTGGCACTTTTCAACACTTTTTTCAAATTTTTTGACAATGCTGCTCTAGGGAAAATTGTTTGTATATGTCTCAGCTACCTACTGCTCCAATCTTAGCCAAAAATCTTGATGGGAGACATAGATTGCGATCCATGTTCCATCACTTCTGGACACCAAATTTGACATGCTAATTACTTGCAGTATGAGTAGTCTACTCCACCACTTATTTTTTAATCTGGAAAACTTAGGATCTATGACTATCAAATTTTCAAGTTTTTAGAGTTTATGGTTGTTTTGCCCAAAATATGGTTTTCACCCTTTTTTTCCTCAATTTTTTAAGCCCAATTTCATGGTTATAATTTCTACTTAAATGCATTGGAAGTCAAGGCTATATAAAAGAACGCTCTAAATACATAGTAGGTCACTCACCATGTAAGAACCATTCCTTGACAAGAATGACAATGTTAGGGGGTCACCGTGATTGGACGTCTATAACATAGCTTTCTAGCACTAACATAATATCAATACTAAGGGAAGTGACTTGGATGGGGCAAGAAAACTTTATGAGATTGTCAATCCGTTATAAGTGAACTTAGCAAGAGAATACACCAACTAAACAAACAAAACACCACTCAATAATAAAAGAATTATTCTTGTGTCCTTTCTTACCGCTCTAGGCCATCACGCCATTTTGTCACTGAAATCAAAATGCAATGAAATTTTATGAGGAGGTCTAAGACAGCTAAGGGAAATATCCTACCAAGTTTGGTCCCAATCCAATAAGGTACAATGATTACAAGTTGGAGCTTCATAGTCTCTTGAGCGCACCTACAACAAAGCTTATTTCTCTTCAAAAGATAAGCCTTCTTTTCACCTTAAGGTTATCAACTTTTATACCTAGGGATTTCTAAATGGCTAATGAGCAGCTCACATGGGCCCTTACACATATGAAAGAATTACAATTCAGGCAAGGATTTCATTAACACAATCACAAACATGTGAACACGTAACCAACATTGAGTGATCACATTTCAAACTACGTGGTTGCATTAAATATTCATGTGATTTCCCCTTAACCTATAGAAATCATCCAATTTTGTAAGCCTATTGGGAATTTTTCATTTCTTAATGGCCTTGATTTAGGGTTCACATAGTCTCCTAGTAATCTCTTTAGGAAAAACACATACCGCGGTGGGGTTTTGGTGGGTTGAGATGTCACCAATTATTGGTTTTTTGTGATCACGTTAATTGTGATTATGTGAATGTGATTATAAGCATTGTGATCACAAGAAATTTCATGTGACCACGTGAATATTACATCCTTGATTGAGGGAAATTGACTAGCTAATCTGGAATGAAGATTTACACATCACTACGCTAGCTCAAAAAAAAAATAGAGTACAAAACAAATGTGGTGTCCGATCAAGTTGGTGCTTATCTACTGAACTGCGAATAAGACCGTAACTTTGCTACCTGTATAAACAATCATCCATAAAAGTTTAAAAAAGTATACTGGTAACCTTGACAAGCCTTACAAATTATCCGACAATTTTTTACCACTTAAATTGCTCCTAATGCAAAGTGCTCAAAATGGTCTAATAAACGGATTTGACTAGCACCTAGGGACTTAGTCGCGGCACATAATTCAAATAACAAGTACCAATGTCAGTCCCAGAGACCCATATTCTCCACACGTGGAATATTTCTTAGATAAGTATATCCAAAAGAAGAACATCCTCCAAGTACAAGATGTACTTGTGTGCACAGGTATTTGTAAACACACTGTGACGTGAGTGAGATGGACCCTCATTATCCTTGCTCTGCACTCGCTAAACCGCACTCCCTCAGTTCCTAGACCATGTTTCTCCTTTTTTGAGAATATGTGAAAAATAAAACTCTACATGTAGGTCCTTAATTACATAATGCAGAATGTCGGACACTACATCCCAGAATTTGTTGCTCCTACATGACCTTGCCATGTCTCTGAAGAGCAAAGTGGATGAAATCATTGAATTTTACATATCCTACTTGGAGATATTCAAATTTGAATTAAAACCAAAGCAGATGAGTTTTTGGAGGTTGAACATAGTGTTCGCTATCCATAGTCAAATGCACATGCCCAAATCTCCTACCTCAAAAGGCCTAGTAACACTAATTGAAAGATTAGTTAAAAATCACTACTACTCTTTGATAACCCCGGTGGCTGTTTCACTTGTAATCCAAACCCGTTGTTTAAAATCTGTAATGTCAAAACCCTTGGTTGGACTCTGGGTAAAAAGTGCTCAAACTAGTAGCCAACAGTAACGAACACAATCTACCATGCCTAATAGTGATTGGAATCAACTTTGGAATTTGAACTTGTCCACTACCCTTTGGTAAATTGTGAGCTTCATTACTTGAAAGTATAGTTGTAATGAAATCAACATATGACGATCGTCAATCCATGGGATGAAGCTGACTTGACTAATTCATAGAGGCTACAAGATGTTGTCAATCTCTTGGAAAACAGCAAACAACTCGCACCTAGCTCAGGATACACTCAAATGACTGAAATCACCAAAAGCAAATCGCTCCATCTACAAACAAATCACATCTGTTACAGCATCAAATGACATCCAAACGTACTGAAACTTCTAGGACATGTTTAAAAGACCTAAGCACACATGCTTATGGTCTCAAATGTACAAAAATTGCAATTACTAACAACAGTGGATTTTTAACCTAGTCATTTGCAACCCAGAATGCATCTACATGCTTAACAATGATGCCCCAATGCCCGCCTATACTTTGTTTTTTATTTTGAAGCCTAAATTCCTACTTATGATGAGATTGGGCCATGGGTCGGCGACATCAAAAGCTACAAAATACTGTGAAATGCTTACGTCAATGTATAGAGCTCTACTTGCGGTTGCAATGCAACAGACACGCATACAATGTGACAATTGGAGAGGGAGTAGGAAGCACGAGAAGGAGAGACGTGAGCGCCATTATCTCACGCTGCATGTCATTATCCAAAACTTAATAATAGCTTTACAAAATTGACGTTTATACCTTAGCCAAGATTTTTGGTGGTCAAAATTAACAATTTGGGAGCTCTAACAAAAGACAGGTTGATACAATTTGGAAGCTTGTAGCCCCGACTCATCAATTACAAAGTTTATCCAGAAAATAGGAGTTACAATATTCCCGATCATGAAAATAATAAATGTTTTTACAATGAAAGCTCAGAAAAATGGTATCCGAGTTAGCTTGCTGCTAACATTCCCCCCTCCTCGCCTGTGTCGTCCCTTGACACAACTTAATAAGCTGAAGTAATCTTCGGGTTGATGGCTGGCGAGGCGGTCTTTAAGTGCATGTAAGGCTTTCTCATATCTGATCTTTCTTTCTTTGTCTAGAACATAAAAGAACTGCATGGTGACCCTATTTTTGAGCTCGTTGGCTAAGTAGCCAACAAATCTGGAGGTTAGGTTTCTTATGACTGGCCCAAAAATCTTTGTTTGCCAAGTGAAGGAACCCTATGTAAAATGCTTTCTCAAACGCCAACATATTGGTAATAGGCAAGAACATGCATCAGGCGTAGAATCCATAAAGAACTTCTTCGGAAGGCCGACCACTGAGGTCGTGGCAAAAGCCCTTATTTCCATTGAGGAATGACATCCATGGTGCTCCTGCTTGCTCTACCTCGTAAAAAGCTTCAATGCATGTGAGCAGCATTCGACAAATTTTGAAGAGCATAGCACATGAGAGATCAAGGAGACTTTTGAAGAATTTCATGGCGCCCGTTAGGGTTTTTACCATGTATTCCTCTCTCGGTGTTCCCTTTTCAAGAGCCGGCAATCTTGGATAATTCAACCATGTAGGCCGCTTCTTTGTCATTGCTTCATGTGCTTTCCATGTCCTTACCCTTCGTACAAAAAAAAAGGTCGGGTCTTTATGAGCGGCGCTAGGTGCTCTTGTGAACATAATCAAATATCTCGGATGCTTGTTCAGCCAAATTTTTCTCTTTTGGCCTTTTGAGATTCTTTTAGTCTTAAGGCTTCTGCCTCCTGGTACATGTGTTCAACAGAATCCTTCAATCTTATCATTCTTTCATGGCACAATTATTGGTTCGGGGTCCCTTATTTCTCTTGGAACCCAACTTGTCAGGTCCTCACCTGTAGCTTGGAGGTTTCTTCCATAGGTTTTTTTTTACCTTTCAAACCTCATCTTCTTCTGTTGAGGTTCCTCTTGGTGTGTAGCCACTGCTTTTTTCTTCATCTCTTCTCTTTATTGTCTGAACTTTCACTGCTATGTCCTTCATGAGAGCTTTGTGCCAACTCTACATAAAATTTGTAAACTCTCTTTGTCGGTGGTTGTTGCTTGGAGATGGTTGTGCCGACATGATCCATGTGTTTTGATTTGGGGCACTTCGAAACTTGTCTGCCATGCCAATATCATGGTACGCTATTCTTATTAATACCTCACGTGCACCTGGATATGTGATCTTACCCTCTTTCTTGGTGCCCTTTAGTGCTGATAACACATACTACGCGTGATCAATGGGTTTTCTGGTTGTCGACTTCAACACTTGGGTGAATGTAGTCACAATTGCATGATTAGGGGTGGTGTACCTTGGTGGTCTCTTTGCTAGAGAGTGGAAGTACTAGTGATACAATCATGCTGGTTCTTCCACTTGCTTCTGGATGAGGTCAGCAAAGGTTGCCAGAGTAGTCTCCTTAGTAAAGGTGTTTGATGTCTTCCGATCTCAAGCCCTCATTGTCATCCCCTCTGTTGGCAACTTCGAAGCCTCGTCCACAATTTCCTTCGTGATCACTACTTCAACCTTCTGCCCTTGTTGGTCAGTAATTTGGGCTGATCCATCTTCCTTAATTGTAGACAAGAGCTCATAGGCTTTCTGGAAGTCTACACCACATGGTTCCTGGTCGTAGTATTCTTTGAGGCCGAGCCTTCTGTTGGTCTCCTTTGTGTGTGACTTTTCCACGACATCATAGATTTCTTTAGGTAGTAGTTGCAGCTCTACCTAGTGTCCTTCTTCACTTTTAAACCTGCTTGTGAAAACTATGGTGTTGTTCTCTTCAAGCTGTTCTCTGAATAAATTTGTTGCTTTGGTCATTTTTACTGAACTCGGGTCCTCTTGGTAGGGTGGCAGCTCTTGCAGCTTCTCTTTTTGAGAGACCCTCTTCTTGAATTTCTCCGCAGCTTGCATTGCTCCTGTTAAGTGAATAGGGTGCCAAAGTTAGAAAATGTTTACAATTTCTCTCTAAAATACCCTTTAATCTGAATTGCTGACAAATTGAGTCCAATTTGCTTCAAACCAATTTTTGAACATGCATAGATACATAATAACATGTAAAGATCAAAATCATAAAGTCCAAGCAAAATTTTGCAACAAAAGTAAATAATCGAGATTATTTACAGTTGAGGAAATTTTTCAATTTTTTTCAATTTTGGCTTGATAGGCTTGAAATATATAGCAATTAGATACTCTGAGTGAAGTGGGGGATCATTTGAGTGCACAGGATGGAAATGGTGCCAGATTTAGGCTTTCCAGTATATATAAAGGAATTTTGAGATTTTGAGCTCCAAATTTGTTCAAACATGGTCAATGGGCTTAGGACATCCTGTGCTTTGGTCTAGTGAAGTCAAAGTTGCAATTTCCCCCCATCTTGGCAAAAAAGTAATAATCGCGATTATTAACTTTTTCTTCAAAATTAACAATTTTTGGTGCAACTTGGTTCTAGGCATGATGTAGACTTTGTGTATGAGATATGAGGTGATTTGGATCAAAAAATGTGACAAATAACTCAAAATCTAGTTTGGAAAGACTTCTTTGCATTTTTTGACAATTTTCCAAGTTATCAGTGATCATTTTGGCTCATACTTGAAATGTGGCATGTATTAGGTGTGCATAAGTGATAGGTGAGGTGATGGTACCATTATCAAGCCAAAAATTTGCAAAAGTAAATATTCGTGATTATTTACAATAGTCAACTTTTTTTGCTAAACTTGACAAATTTTGACCTAAACAGATTCAATACACCTAAAACAAGTCCTAAATTGATTTTTGTAAAGTTTTGTCTTGTCGGCATCACTTCTTGCTTTTTCGACTCTAAATTCACCAATTTTTGTGACTACATGGCCTGTGGAGCTGGTTAGTCACTTTTGAAGCTATGGACTTGTCTGCTACATAGTCTTGAAGCTACTCATCCAATTTTGGCTCATTTGGAGTCAGTTGACTCCTTATGTCAAATTTGACGCTTTGTAGCATTCGAGTTGTCTTCTACTTTTCAAGAGCTTTCCTTGATTGATTTTATGAAATCAACCATATACATTGTATATAGACCTAATCTATAAGCTGTCTATGGAGTCATAATCCAATTCTGGCATTTGGCAAAAACCTAGCTTTTCTACTTTGGACCCCCCTCGACCCCTACCGAATGGTCAACTATTGATATAGAAGTATTCTATTATATGGGGACATGCTATAATTCAAGTATCATCCGATCTCATTGAGCTAGAAGGCCGCTATGGTCAATTTTTGGCCGTAGGACTTCATGCACTGCTCGATTTCTAGGGTTTTTTCTTGGGGTTTAGACTAGCTATCGGGACATACAGAATGGATGATTGATAAGTATAGAAATTACCTCTCATGTCTCGTGTGAGATGGCACTCTAAACGGGCGACTATGGACTCCGAAAATCACGCACAAAGAAGGTCGCAAAGAAGGTCGAAAGCTCTCTCTCCAAGGGCGACAAGTGGAAATGAGGTGATTTTAGACTACCCTGGATATCTATACTCGGACTTCCCGAACCATTTTTTACCAAATTCCCCTATTAGTTCTACTAGGCCGTGAAATCTATGTTAGATTAAAAAATTTCCTCAATCGAATTCCTGTAGCTCATTCTGCAAAAGTAGGCCCTGACCGCCTAATTTAGGCTTCCCGCTTCCATCTGCCAATTTGATTATAATTTTTTCTGCTTATTTGCATTGTCCTTCTAATCATCAGCGTATCTTTAATTTTTTCGTCTAAGCTCATTTGTTATTCAATATTAATTTTTGACCTGTTTATTGAAAAAATCAAAGAAAATAACAAAATACGCTAAAAAAGCAAAGTGAAAATCCAATAATAACGAAAATCCATTGAGAAACACAACTTTATTGGTTTTTGTTGGATTTCTTCATTTTTAAGTTTCAGTATTAAAAAAAAAGATTAGAAATAACCAAAAAGGACTATTTGTTGATGACTTTCGCTTAGTATATACACTATTTACATTCATCGGGTAGATGCTATCAGTTAAATTTCCCCTGTTGATGATTGTTAAGGAAATTATTAGGTAATTTTGCAAAAAATCACACCTTAACATCAAAATTTCTCCTCCCTCTTCAAACGTTGCCCTTAATTACTGAGTTCCCTTGCACCCCTCCTAGATGGCATTGGTGCAACCAAAGTTGGTCCGAGCTAGAAAGTGGTGGATTCCAAGAAAAGGTGGCAGGCATGTGCAGTGCAGAAGGCTAGGGTAGGTACCAAGGTCCTACGCAGCCAAAGGGTAGTGAAAATGTATGCTCAATGCAGTTTTTTTAGGCCAAAAGAGCTAAGGGTTGGTGCTTAACTAGGATAGCATATGAAGTTGTCTGAAATGCCAAGCTAGTACTTTGAAGTGTAGTGATTGATGTGCTCTAGAAGCTCATCCAGACGGCTCGTCAAACGGAGCCCCGGTGCTCAAGTTATTAAAGTTCAAAGATAGAAGGTATTGCAGATCCTCGACGGGCAGGGCAGCTAGGGATGGGTGGCCAAGGCTAATGTTAGTGGATGCATGTGTAGATCTCGAGTTATTGAGCGTGCCTGTTTTTTTGGATTGTGAATTGGAGCCTTGGTTAGCAAGTTATGATCAGTTGAAGATTTTATGGGGGCTAGGTTTGAGCCTACTTGCCCGCATTGAGGAATGTGCCGTGTGGCATCTTTTTGACCTTGAAAAGGTTCTCGAAGGTGGAGGCCAACATGGCAGGATAGCACAAATTGACGGCACATCAATTGGATTCTTGGTCAGCAAGATACAATAGAATGAAGTTGGGAGCATTTGGTAGGGGAGAACTTGCATATAATTTTCTCTGTTTTTTATGGCCTTGGATAGCGAGCTCAGAGGAGTCAGAATGCAATGAGGTTCGCGTGACCTAGGGATGACTTGGTGAAGATCCAGCACGGCTTGGCGGCTCAGGCTTCTGACCTTGGAGCAGTAAGAGGGAGCAAATGGGTGTGTGTTGCCAAAGTATAAAATAAAAAGGCCATTTTCTTATGAAGGCTTGGCAACCCATGAGGGTGCATGAACGAGGGGACTGCCACGTGGCTTGGGTAAATCCTAGATGTGTAGAAGGAGCCAGGACCCGTGGAGTATAAAGGCTGTGGCATGCGGCCCATTTCAAGTAGAGGTTGGAGAGAGGGGCCCTTGGAGGTCCCGTGAGCTATGGTGTGGAAGTTGGCGGTGTTTCCAGCATTGTGTGCGAGGTGAGGGGGCGGAGATCGGTGGCGTTTTGGCCAGGGGAGGCAGCACAGGCGACGTGTGCCCATGTGGGGAGCCATGGTGTCTCGGCGGTGATTGTTCAATGGTGACATGGCGGTATAGCAAGAAGGTCATTCCTACGGCCCTTGGGGCCCAGCTTTTATTGAAAGGACCCCCCCGCCCCCCCCCCCCCCCCCCCCCCCCCCCCCCCCCACCAATAGCGACATCGCTAATTCCATGGGGTAGGGGAGGTTTCATGTGAGCAAGAGAGAGAGGGCCAGAGAAGCCAGGAGAAGCGCGAAGGGGGCAATCACACTAGAGAGAGAGAGAGAGAGAGAGAGGACCCGAGGAGTGCCGCCATGTGGGCCGAGCAAGGGCAAGCCAAGAGTAAAGGGCGAGGTGGGAGCCCGACCATAAGGGTGAAGGAGAAGAGATAGAGATAGAGATAGAGAGAGAGAGAGAGAGAGAGAGAGAGAGAGAGAGAGAGAGAGAGAGAGAGAGAGAGAGAGAGAGAGAGAGAGAGAGAGAGAGAGAGAGAGAGAGGAGGCTGGTGGGAAACACGTCAAGGGAACCAGATAGAGTGGTAAAAAAGGATCCAAAAGGGCAGTGCAAAGTTTGGGTAGCCCAAAGGGATTAAAAAAGAAAAAAGATAAAAAAATTAAAAGTGTCTAGGGGCAATAGCGATGCCGCTAACCCCCCCCCCCCCCCCCCCCCAAGTGCAAGAAAAGCAAGAGAGAGCAAATGAAGCAAGGCGGTTGCCCCTTCTCCAAAGATGCTAAAATAAGATGCCAGATGGCCCAATGAAAGGATAATTTCCAAAGGGGAAGGCCCCCCACTATAAAGGTCAAATTTTAATCAAATTAAGGGCATTTTTTTTGTCGTTTGAAGCGTGCAAAGTGGAGCTCTCTGACAGAGGAGTGTGCCTGTCAAAGCCGTTTGTATTTTCTCATGAAAATGGCCATGGTGATGGTGTTTATAGCTTGTGTACATGCTTTGTGAAGTGCAATCGAGCCACTATAGCCCAGCTTTGTTGTTGTTTACCCTTCCCCCCTTCTCTTTCTCCTACTCTGGTGTTCCCCCTCGGTGCCGGCAGTGTGAAAGTGTGTGCCTCCCCGGACCGACGTTGTTTTGTGTGAGAGAGTGAGATTGAGTGGCTGTGTGCATGTGCAAGTGTAGAAACAGACCGTGGGAGCAGGCATGCATTGTGTGGTGGATTTGTGGAGTGTGTGAGCAGTAGAAATTGAGCAGGCTATGGTCTGCTAGTGTAAAGTGTGTTTTTGAAGGTGTTTTTGGAGAGGATAGGGGTGTTGTTGATACTCCGAACTATAGAGAGGCCCTTGTGTTTGTGTTGGGCGTGTTCCCCAATTCTCCCTCTCCATCTTTTGGTACCCCACTTAGGAGTGTACTGAGGCTCCTAGTTGATGTCAAAGTGGTGATTTTGGTGATGCCAAAGGTCCGGCCTTTGAAGAGCTGGTACTGTTAGTGATGGCTTGGACAGGATTTCCCATTTTCACTGGGGTTGAAGATGCAGAAACCTGGCTTCAAGATTATGGATTGTTCATGTTGGAAAGAGGTTTATCGAGTGAAAATGGTGCGGTACAAGTGTTCCCGCTCCTGGTTCGTGGTAAAGCGAGGCTATGGTTCGATGGCCTTGGTGAAGAAGAAAAGGGAGATTGTGAAGTCCTGGAGGCAGCTTTTCAAAGCACATTTGTTGCAGATGCGCAGCTAGATGAAGTAAATCAGAAGCTCGATGGATTGAAGCAAAGCTTGGAGGGTGATTTTCAAGAATTCTAATGGGAGTTTGAAGCCCTTTGGGGGAAATTGATCAAGGTAACTAGTGCATAAAATGTAAGTTTTTTAAAGTTGTGTACATTCATGGATTGCTTGCATGAGGAAGTGCATGATAAGGTGGAGATAGATGGTCCGATGTCGTATGAAGAGGAGGTAGCACTAGCAAGAGGGCGGATCAAAAATATTTTGAAGAAGCATGAGGCTAGGCAAGGTAGTGTAATGCGGTGGTAGCCAAGCCACATGTGGTGCAAAGAGAAGTGCAAGTGCGGGAGGAACCAAGGGTTCTTTGGCTACAAAGAGATAGAGTGGTTCGTATGCCAAAGATGCCAACTAGAGCGGTTCCAATTGTGGAGGATGTGCAGGTGGTTCTAGAGTGGACAACGGATGTGCTGCCAAGTTTGAGTGCGGCTGTAGAAGCTCCATTGAGGTGTGGTAAAGAGCAAAGAGTGCGGTTTGCAGACAAGGTTGAAGCGGTGAAGCTAGATGAGATTCTTGAGCTTGAAATAGATGAGGAGATTGAGTCAAGTGACAGTAGCTCTATGGATGCAGATACGAGTTGGGAGACTGAGTCATCTCAATCCACGTATGATGAGTTTGACCTCTTACATGTGAGTGGAGAGTTAGTAAGTACGTGCAAGGAGCAACATGAAATGCAAGCCGTGGTGCCTAATGAAGACCAAGTGGAGCGGTCTAGGCCTACGAAGGATGATGTGCAAGTAAATCTGGTGTGCAGTGACATTCTAATGGCCGTGTTGGTGAAGGTAGCGATGGAGTACGCCATAGTGGTACAACAGGTGCAAAGTTTTGCCAAGAGGAATAGAGCAATCCTACCTATGGAGGGAGACGAGGATGATGCAATAGCGAATTAGTTTCTCTCTTCTTTGGTGGAGCTTGACGCAATGGTAGAAGAGAAGGTGATTGTAGTCGACAAGCAGGTGGTGCTTATCGACCATGAAGGGCCATTTGAAGAGGAGGAGCTCGACGATGCTGGAATTGAGTGCATGGCAGGTGAGAAAGGCACTGTGGAGTCAAAGATAGAGGTGCTTCATATGCATCAAGTGCACCCTATGACAGGTGATGTAGATTCCAAGTTGGTGTCCAAGATTTTTAAGGAGGTCTGTGAATGGTGGTTGAAAGGAATGGTGATCAAAGCAGCTGTGCAGTGTGCTGTTGAGAAGGTACATGATCTGCTAGACGAGGATCTAGCTTTACATGGTTGGGAAGGTGGGTTAAGTATGTCAACCATATCACAAGTGTTGATTGAACAGAGTAGTGATCACGATGGTGCTCTATTTGGTGTTCTTGGAGGTGATTTGTTATGAGTGGGCAGTGTTCTAATCAATGCTTCTAGTGGTAGAGGTATGCTGATGGCGGTTTGGATATGTAGCGGGTTAAGTGCCTTGATGTGGCACTATACAAGGGTGTTGCAAGTGGACGAAAGAGACCAATGCAAGGTATTTGACGCAGGTGGTTGATGACAAGTAAAGCAGGGGGTTGGGCAACCCGCATGAGCAACAACAGCGGGTGACAGATGCCAGGTTTTGTATATATGTTAGGTGTTTTTTTGGTGTGCAGTTTCTTAGTGCAATAAGCCCATGTGTGGTTGAACATAAATTTTCAATGAGGGGGTGGGCAATGATGGTGCAACCAAAGTTGGTCCGAGCTAGAAAGTGGTTGATGCCAAGCAAAGGCGGCAAGCAGGTGCAATGTAGAAGGCTAGGGCAGGAAACAAGGTCCTGGGCAGCCAAAGGGTAGCGTAAATGTATGCTCAATGCGGTTTTTTAGGCCAAAAGAGATAAGGGGCTCAATAGGGATAGAAAATGAAGTTGTTCAAAATGCCTAGCTAGTGCTCTAAAGTGTAGTGCTCGATGTTCTCCAGAAATTGGTCCAGACGGCTCCTCAAACAGAGCCCCGGTGCTCAAGTTATTGAAGTTCAAAAGATAGAAGGTATTGCAGACCCCCGATGGGTAGGGAAGCTAGGGACAGGTGGCCTAGGCTGATGTTAGTGGATGTATGTGTAGAGCTCGAGTTATGGAGCGTGACTGTTTTCTCGGATTGCAAATCGGAGCCTTGGTTATCATTATAATCAATTGAAGTTTTTCTGGGGGCTAGGTTTGAGCCTACTTGCCTGCATTGAATAATTCACCATCTGGCATCTTTTTGACCTCGACAAGCTTTTGGAAGGTGGAGGACAACATGGGAGGATAGCACAAATCGACGGCACGTCAATCGAATGGTCTGCAAGATACAGTAGAATGAATTCGAGAGCATTTGGTAGGGGAGAATTTGAAGATAATTTTCTCTGTTTTTTATGGCCTCGGATAGCGGGCTGAGAGGAGTCAGAATGTGATGAGGTTTCCACGACCCGGGGATGACTTGGCGAAGATCCAGCACGACTTGGTAGCTCAGGCTTCTTACCTCAAAGCAGTAAGAGGGAGCAAATGGGGGTGTGCTGCCAAAGTAGAAAATAAAAGTCCATTTTCTTATGAAGGCTTGGGAACCCATGAGGGTGCATGAACGAGGGGAGTGCCACGTGGCTTGGGTAAATCCCATATGTGCAGAAGGAGACAGGACTTGTGGAGTATAAAGGCTGGGGCATGTAGCCCATTTCAAGTAGAGGTTGTAGAGAGGGGCCCTTGGAGCTCCCGTGAGCTATGGCGTGGAAGTTCGTGGTGTTTCCAGCGCTGTGTGCGAGCTGCGGGGGAGGAGCTCGGTGGTGTTTTGGCCAGGAGAGGCGACATAGGTGGCGGGTGCCCGCATGGGGAGTCGGTGGTGATTTGGTGGCTGTTGTGCAGTGGTGATGTGGTGGTATAGCAAGGGGGTCGTTCCCGCGGCCCTTGGGGCCCAACATTTGTTGAAAGGACCCCCCCGCCCCAATAGTGACATCGCTAATGCCATGGGGTAGGGGAGGTTTCACGTGAGCAAGAGAGAGAGGGCCAGAGGAACCTGGAGAAGTGCCAAGGGGGCAATCACACTAGAGAGAGAGAGAGAGAGGATCCAAGGAGTGCCGCCATGTGGGCCGAGCAAGGGCAAGCCAAGAGTAAAGGGCGAGGTGGGAACCTGACCAAAAGGGTGAAGGAGGAGAGATAGAGAGAGAGGAGGATGGTGGGAAAAAGGTCAAGGGAACCGGATAGAGGTGGCCAAAGAGGAGCCAAAAGGCTAGTGCAAAGTTTGGGCAGCCCAAAGGGATAAAAAATGAGAAAACTAAAAGTTTCTAGGGGCAATAGCGATGCTGCTAATGTGCCACCCCCATCAAGAGCAAGTAAAACAAGAGAGAGCAGATGAAGCAAGGCGGAGTCCCCTTCTCTAAAGATGCTAAAATAAGATGCCAGATGGGGCAATGAAAGGATAATTTCCAAAGATGAAGGCCCCCGACTATAAAGGTCAAATTTTAGTCGAATTAAGGGCTTTTTTGTGGGCTTGTTTTGTGTCATTTGAAGCCTACAAAGTGGAGCTCTCTTAAAGAGGAGTGTGCCTGTCAAAGCCCTTTGTATTTTCTTGTGAAAATGGCCATGGTGATGGTGTTGCTTGCTTGTGTACATGTTTTGTGAAGTGTAATCAAGAGATTGTTGCCCGGCTTGGTTGTTGTTTCCCCTTCCCCCCTTCTCTTTCTCCTGCTTTGGTGTTTCCCCTCGGTGCCGTCAATGTGGAAGTGTGTGCCCCCCGGACCGACCGTGTCTTCTGTGAGAGAGTGAGATTAAGTGGATGTGTGCACGTGCAAGGGTAGAGACAGACCATGGCAGCAGGCATGCATTGTGTGGTGGATTTTTGGAGTGTGTGAGCAATAGAAATTTAGCAGGCGGTGGTCTGCTAGTGTAAAGTGTGTTTTTGAAGGTGTTTTTTGAGAGGATAGGGGTGTTGTGGATACCCTGAGCTATAGAGAGGTCCTTGTGTTTGTGTCGGGTGTGTTCCCCCATTCCCCCTCTCCAGTGTACTCTGTGACGACTGTGTGCATGGGTTGAACAATCGTGTCTATGAATAGCCTTGGTTGGTTCTACCATGCTTTGAAGATCAATGCAGTTCAAACCATTATAATGTGCAAGAGTAAGGTCTTGAGCAATTAACTCAAGGGTTTTTGATGTCAAAGTTTTCTTTTGTTGTCTTCCAAAGAGAAAATCTTGTAGCTTGTGTGTTGTTTGCTTGATTGTACCGTCTGGATGCTTTGGTATACTAATCTCCTGAGCTGTTGGTATCAATAAATATGGTTGTTGAGCTTTTATCCGCCTTTGATATCTTGGTTTGGTTTGAGCAAAATGGTGTGGTTAGTCCTTTGAGTCTTAACTCTCCATTACTTTATCGGTTTTACAGTTAGCGGAGAAGATAAGTGCTCCTTTTTCTTCCAAATCCATTCCATGTTAGGTTCTCTACTCAAAGATTCTTCTCTTTGTGTTTTGAACTTTGGAACCGTGTTTGGTACAGTAGATGATGTTTTTGGCACCCAAATTTGAATCGGCTTGTCCTTAGGCTGTGCCTTTGGTACCCAAATTTTCCTGACTCCTTGCATGCTACTGGTAGCATTTTCTTTTCTATAAGATGGAGAGGATTTTTTTCTTCGTGGTTTGCTCTGCTGATAACCTCCTTTCATTCCTCCTCCTTGCTTGGTGCAATGGAACAATGAGTGTTTGGCTTTAGGTCATAGTTTGAGCTAATTGGTATCCCAATCTGGTACTGCCTTGTACGTCCGCATCCATGTGATTCCAAGAATCATTGTTTCATTCATGTGTTCATCTTGTAAGAATACAAATTGATGAGGGCATGAATATCCATGTACTATCACATTTAGGTTGACTATTCCCAATGTTGGTGTTGGGTTCTTGTTGCATCCTTTAATAGTCGCTATTCCTACTATCAAAGATTGACTTGTTGCTTTCTTGTACATGGAATAACTGACTGTGTTTACTCAAGCTCCTGTATATATCAATGCATTTGTGCTATGTTCAACTGTACTTTGATACGAAGGTCCATTCCATCTAATCATTCATCATATGTTGACACTACATCTTTCTATAATTCCCATTGTCGGTCATCTAGTTCTAGAGTGTTGATGGGAATAGGTATTTGTTGATGCTTGAGAGAAGCTTTCCATTTGAGTACTCGAAGTTGAGATTCTTCTTCAATAACCTGCAATCGTTTTATGTTTCATTGTTTTGTTGTATGCATTCTTTCTAGCAATTCATTGGTTAGTGGCAAATTGTACTTATTTAAACGACATCCACTAATCCAATTAGCCATTGGTTCACCATCGAGGGTGGACAACTTAACTGCTCCACTTGGAGATACATCTTCAATGACGAATGGTCAGTTTCCCTTTTTCTTAAACTTGGGAATGTGTTGCTTAAGGGAATAGACTAAAACTAAGTCTCCTTTTTTGAAGATTTTTGTAATTAGATGGGAATCAAAAAACTATTTTTGTTTTCGCTTTTGTGCATAGACGTAAGCTACAACAGCTCGCCTTGCTCATCAAGTTTTTCTAAATCTTGAAATATCTCTAACAATTCATGCCCAGTCCACTCAAGATCCTTGGCCACCCTTAGTGTTGGCAATAGAAATTCTATCAGAGAGTATGGCATCACGACTATGTTGCATTATTCGTTATTCGGGAGATTGATAATACGCAAATAATGGGCATATTATTCGTTTATTTAAATTATACGGCCGTATTATACGGTGCCACATCAGCATACACGGCTAAACATATAACTTCTTAGTTTTTCGATCGAAAAACTTTTCAAACGAAATTATTTTCGATCTAAAATAATAACGATCGGAAAGAATATCGGCCAAAAAAAAGAATGATCGAATATATTAGTATATAAAGCAACACGCGACAACCAATTTTCATACCATCATTCACAAAGTTAGTGTTTTCCATGTGAAAATTCTCACCAAACAAATAAAAGAATAATACGTAAAAAAATAAAACAATTTGAATTAGATAAAAATTAAAATTCAATGGATTTTAAGTTTTGTGTTTCAAATTTATAAATTTGTTTTGAATAAATTAGTAAATAGTTGAAAGTTTGTATTTTGTGAAGAGTTTAATCTCTCACCTGATACAAAATGTAATTATAAGAATCACTTGTCAATGTCTTCAATTAATTGACACTTGAAAGTGACTAATTAAAAAAATTAGGATATTATCGTTGTGTGTAGAGTGTACTCTCACATGAGATAATTAGTTTAAAAATATAACTACATAAAAATTAATTTTATGTAATTTAAAGTTCAATTTTGATGTGTAGAGATTTTCTCTCACTTCAAAATGAATATACTGAAACAAAATTATATTTTTACATCTTGTGTAGAGCTATTCACACTGCTATGCTCTCACTAGAGTAGGAAAAACATGTCCAAAAATATTGATATTCTCTTATCTTTATTAGGATTGTAAAAACTATCGTACTGTGTGAAAGCATACACATGCTCGCATTGTAGATAGATAATTGCTTAAAAATCTATGGTGAAGTGTAAGAACTTTTTGTTCGCACTTTACATAGATACAATAATTATCAAGTATTTTAAGTTATTATCGTTTTGACATTTAAAAATGTCACTTATAGCTCTTGTAGCTATAACAATTCATAATGATAATCATTTTAATACTTGATTTAATTGTAATTATTGATTATCCTAATGTGTTAAAGCTACAAGCTTGCACTTTAGATAAATCGATGCAATTTATATGTAATCCAATGGTATTGTTTTTTATTATTATTTTTTTGTTCAATCATTGTTTTTAATTATTTTAATTTCATTCAATCATTGTTAGTTAAATTAATTTAATGTTTAAATTGATTTTGATTATGAAAATGATCATTGAATTTGTTTTCACTAGCAGATTACTTTTGTGCATCATGGTGAAAGGACAAGAGTGGAGTTATGTGCATGAGTTAGTTGCCGGGAGAAATACATCTCGACTTAAATGTAAATCTTATGGCCACCAGTTCAGTGGTAATGCAACGAAAATTAAAGAGCATTTATTTAAAGTCCCTGGCAATGTTGAAAAGTGCGGGGCACCACCAAGAGATATTCATGAAAAAAATCGCATGTATTCTCGCAAAGTAAAGTTGATTCTTGTAGCTAAACATAAAGGTGATGTTTCTAAAGATATTCATGCTAATATTGAAGCATCTATATGCAATGAGGCAACAGAACAGGTGTTTATCACTCAAGTAAACGATCAGAGCTCTCAATTGAACCCTCTTCATGGACATGCTTCTACATCAGGAGGAGGTCCTAGCACAAGCAAATTCGGCAGAGCATCATCCAATGGACAGACGTTTCCTGAAGCATTAGATAAACAATGGTTGCTTGAGTTGCATTTAAAATGGACACAAGCATTTGTTGCATGTGGCATATCGTTCAATGCTATGCGCAATCCAATATTTCAAGATGCTTTGATGAGTACAACCAAAAAATTATTTGTGCTTCCTGACTATAACAAGATGCGAACTGAATATCTTGATAAAGTCAACGACAGTACTGAATCCATTCTCAAACACACAGTACTAGAGTTTGTTCCAGCATATGGATGCACCATAGCATTGGATGGATGGACTAACTGTCAGAAAAATGTTACCATATCACATGTGGTAGTGATGTGTGTGAACACACTAGGACCGCCGGGGCAGTTTTTCCCTCTTTAGGAGGTTTTTTCCCCCGTGCATTGTATATACGCCCATCACTCTAGGCTTATCTATCTTTCCATTGCATACTAAGTAACACACTCTCTATTGTGTGCCTTGAGCTTTCTTTGTCTTCTCCAAGCTGTGTGTGTTTCTCTGCAACCCTAATTCCAACAATTGGTATCAGAGTAGGTCACGTCCTCTCGGGCTTAGTCGCCAGCTGCTCCAGCACACGCCTGCTCACTTTCTCCGATTTCAGTGAGCTATTTCGTCATTTTGTGCATAATTTCTGTCAGTGTCATTTTTTGCATAAGAGGTGCCTTATAGTCTTCTACGGTTTGTGCTATATAGCACAGGTTGTTCCCACTCCGTTTCTCCTATTTTCGGGTAGTTTTCACATCAGGTGCAGCATTTACCATGGCTGACAACAACAACATAGATGTGTTCAAGATGTTTGCTGCTGAGGACAGGTTGGATGGGGAAAACTAACCTATGTGGGCTTATATGATGCAACATGTTCTTGTGTCAAAGGGTTTCTCGAACATTGTGCAGGGCATTGATGTACGTCCTAGTTCTGAGGATGTAGGCGATGTTGAGGATGTTGCAGGTCTTGCTGCAAGGATTGCAGCTATTAGAGTTGTTTTGCCTATGGCAGAACAAGCTCGTTGGGATTTTAAGGATGCGCAGGCTCATGCATTGATTGTGTTGTCTGTGAAGCGCACCATTGTTCCTCACATCCGTTCAGCAAATTCTGCAAAACAGGCTTGGGATATTCTAGCAGGTCTTTATGCAAGCCGCAATGAGGCTAAAATTGCTTTGCTGCGTAAAGAGCTGGAGTCGAAGATTATGCATGAGGAAGATGATATGGACACTTTCCTTGCTAGTGTCAAGGATATCAATGAGCAGCTTATTTCTGCAGGTGAAGTCATTTCAGACAGTTCCCTTGTGCAAACTGTTCTTGATGCCTTACCAGATTCCTACCAGACTTTTGCAAGTACTTGGAGACTGATGACCCAAGGAAATCCTGAAGTTGTCAAGTTTGATGCATTATGCACTGATAGCCGTTTTTCGGCTCTCCGTAATTGCCATAGTAAGCTTCCTCACCCTACCAAATTCACACAAACACTATGGCTATCCCTACCATTTCATTGTACATAGGCGTGTGTGAGTTACGGGACTTTTCCCATATCTCCTTAAAAACCCTCAGCTAACTAGTCATTGGGCTAGTTGAGCCAAAAAAATAAATAAATTCCAAAAAAAAAGTATATTATGGCCTCTTTGTGTGTAAATATTTCATTGTATATATGGCCTAAATATAGAGATTTTTTATAATTATTTTGGTATTTTATTAATATATTTCTTCTTAGGTGTGTGTTTTATTAAACCTATGTACACCTTCTTTTATCCTCTTACACCATAATTATATTTTTTGCCAATATGTACATACTCTAACCTCATATTTTTCCTTTATACAAATCACTCCCACATTTTCACCCTTACCCTCGTGAAAACAAAAAATTGATTTCTACTCATTGGTTACTTTTATTATATTATTTACTTGCATACCTTTTCCTCTTTCACCCAAAATAATTCAAGGAGGGACCATATCATATGATTCCAATATCTTTCCATATCCATAACTCCTCTATATTTTTATTATTATTTTTACTCATTATTCTAACACCATGTGCTCATTGAGCTAAAGTCCATGAATAGTCCATACACTAGTCCCACCATGTATATATTTCTTTATTCACCAATAATCCTCCTCCATGCATGTGTCAAGGGCAACTTGGATGCTTTGTATTATGATATGACAAAGGAGGGGCTCACTCTTGGATGCATTGTACAAATTCAACAAAGGAGGGGTCCACTAAAAGACTTTTGCAAGCATAAAAACAGGCTTTTTGGTGAGAATTTTGGCACCTATCTCCACTCCGAATTTGGAGTAGTGGTCAAAAGAGAAAATTTAGCCCACGCTCTGAATAATCACCTCAAATTCTTTCATGATTTTTGGAGCTACCAGCGGTGAGCTATGATTTTTTGAGTGGACCCCAGTCTGCCCACTTTTTTCACAAGTAGCCCATAGTCTTCTCTCACCTCTTTCCACACTTCTACACACACACACACACACACACATTTCTCTCAATCCCTCACTCAAACCTGCACCTTCAATGGTTTCTCTCACCTTCTTCACCATTAACCTCCCCACTTACTCCCATAGCTCTCATATGAGCTCTCCATGTACATACACCATCTCTATGCCTCTCTCTATTATCTCCAAAGTACAATTCCATTTTACTCCTTATATATATACATAAATTCAGCATGTGTACCATGCTTAACCTCTGCAAATCAAAAGATCTCATCAACGGAATTACCATTTTCATCACGATGATCAACCTTGGCAGCAGTGGCGTAAAGAAGAGAAGACGAAGAAGAAGATCGATGGTCATTTTGAGAACCTACACAAGTAAGTCCAAAACTTCTTCAAGCTTCACCATCACAAGGATTTGCTCACTTCATTCAACCATCTTACTCCAACCATCCCACCCATTCTACCCATTGTAAATATATCATTAACTTTCTAGTGATTACTAACACTAACCACTAACATACTAACACAAATAGCCATTGACCTAACCATAAAAGACACCTCACCTCAAGACATGTGTATAGTAACTCTCTCTCTCTCTCTCTCTCTCTCTCTCTCTCTCTCTCTCTCTCTCCTTACTTACTTTCACCTTATCTACCATCAATAATGCTCTCTTTTGAGCCCACACCCATGACTCAAGCAGACAAAGAAGGCCCGCAATGTTTTGATATTCAAAAAAAACATAATCCTGATTTGTTAGCTTGTAAATTAGGATTTCCAATAATCTTAATGAGAGGTCTCCAACCTATAAATAGGCCCCTCTCCTTCTTGTAAAACAACCTCCAACATCTCACATAGCACCCCAACACTCTATGCGTGAGGAGAGACTTAGGTGTAGCAACCACTTGTGAGCTTCACTCTTGGTGTGAGAGAAGCCTTCAAGCTACACATTGCAAGTGAGAGAGCGTGAGTTCCACAAATCTCAAAACCACTATTGTACATGCTCCTTCATCATCAATAAATTGAGGTTTGGTGCATCAAAGGCGTGATTCGACGTTCAAATCTTCGTCCTTCCATTTGTGCAATATGGTTTGGTGAATTCAAGGTGACTTGTGTATTTTGAGGTTTTTATCAGTTGATCTTGATTTTAGAAAGTGTTTTAGTGTGTTTTTCATTGCCAGTTTTGTGTCCATTGTAAGAGGGTATTGTGGTGAGAGGTCTCCCACACCCTAAGACAGTGTGTGTGTGTTTTGGCAATGTTTAGCAATCACTAAGCATTGAGTGAGTTTTATACAAGTTCTACGATGGCATCATAACGAACCATCTCCATTTGCAAGTCACAAATAAGGTATTACGCAAGATCCTTTTCTCTCTCTCTTCCCTTTGCTCTAGCTCTCTCTGGTCCAGTTTGTGTGTGTCTTGGTGTGAGGTTGTTTGTGTGTGTTGTGTGGTGCATCTTCTTGGTTGTGCCAAAATCTCTCTTGCGTCCTAGTTCGCATACCATAACTAGGTGGTGCCCCTATCTTGTTTGGGTTTGGCTGTGGGTTTGTTGTTGTGTTGTGCTTGTGGTTGCCCCAGCCCCAATTGAGCAGCACGGGAGCCTTGAGGGGTGTTTAGAGGTCGCCTCTCTTGTTGCCCGCCCCGGACCGCCTCAATTTTGGTGCCCCCACTGAGGAGCGATTGTGTGCTTAGTGTTGTTGTATTCCATGAATGCTTGAATTTTAGCATAATCAAGTAGATTTCATGAATCATGAAAACATGTATGACCGAGTTTAATTTCAAGGAAACAAAAATTGATCTAGAATATGGTTCGGATTATGGATAACATAAGAAAGGAAAAAAACATTTTCACATAAAAGTCTAGAATTCATGTTGAAAGACCTTTTGTAGTTAGTTGATGATTGTCTGGAACTAATCTTTGTGTGGTTCTAGCATTGAGAGACTATGACACGCTATACCTTTGATGATATCCCAATCTTCTTTGGAAATCCAGAAGAAGATGTTGATGATTTTCTTGTTGATTTTAGAATGGTTTGTCATATCCTTGGTAAAAGGGATGACATTGAACAAGGGGATTTTCTATTGCTATGCCTTATAGGCAACGCTGAGCAATGGTTTTGGAGTATGTCTTCTCAGATTGAAGATGGATATACCCAAATTTCCAAAGCTTTGAAGGCCAGATTCTCTAAAGTTCCAAAAATGGAGAAAACATGGGCTTCACTACGGAGACTTCAACAACATGGTGAAGACTACTATGCTTATGAGGATATTTTTTCTCGTCAATGGGAAGGATGTGGATTTAGTTCTACATTTCCAGATTATGTAAAAATGGATCAATTTATTTCAGGTTTGTCTCCTTTCCTAAAGACTAAGGTTACTTGTAGTGGACCCTCTACCTTTGAAGAAGCGGTCACTATTGCCCGAAGGAAGTTTCACAAGTACTTCTACATCAAAAATGGTTTCCATCATGCTGGAAGAACCAACCATCATGAAAGTGTTTCTATCAAGGAGTCATCTCCTTTGCCATACTTGTCTCCTTCTACTCCGACAAATGTTGAAGAAGTTACTTACATGCTAGCTGATTATTCAAGTGCTAAAGTATGTGGCCAAGATTCAAATGTGGAATCTCTTTCTTCTACCTTTATCACAAGCATGAAAAAATCAACACAAGATATCTCAAATGGCATTGATGATTCAATAATGGATACATCCAACCTTTTGGCGGAGGATCAATTTCTAGTCCGAGCAGGCGAAGCTTTTGTGCAACATGACTCTATGGAGAATGAAGACCTTGAAGGTAACCTTGATCTTATGGAATGTTCTGAGAGTGTATCTTGTCTAAAAGAAGAGAGTGAAGAAGAAGATGAAATCATAGGTGGAGAGATCATAGACCACATTGATCATAAAGAGATGATTGTGTACATGGAAAGCCAACTCCAAAACGAAGTAGAAGAGTGTGAGTTGAATCCATGTGAGTATAATCTTCAAGAAGTGTTTGAGGATGTTGAAAAGCATTGGTATGACCCATGTATGTTAAGCATAGAGGAACCTATCATGCAAGAAGCCAAATGTTTCACAAAATCAAACAGTATTCCATCAACCTTTGAGGTGGTACAATGTGAGGAGTTACAACCTTGCCAAAGGGGGGGCTTAGAAGGGGATGAAGAACTTGGGAGAGTAGTAAAAAATAAAATCATAAAAGGAAACTATCAGAAGGGTATCATTCTCTCCAATGGTGTTTTAGTGGGTGGCTCTTCATTCATGGGACAATCTCTTAGCAAGGAATCCAAGCTTTTGAAGCCCCAATCGTCTTCATATTGGGTTTCACCTCTTCAAGGTCAACTTCTCCTCTCTTCACATATACCTTTCATCGGGGACACCATACCTTCTTGAGCGGAAGAGGACATGAATACTTGGTGATAAACGGATGTTTCCAAATCTTCTTCATTCGGTTCTTTGGTGTATGGAGGTCGCACATTGTGATGCTTCTGGTCTTCATCATAGATGAAAAACTTGTTGATTGCTACATGTGGATATTTCATCAATCAATACCAAAATCTATTCTCTTCCAATGTATTGGAAGCAATAGAAACCTTTTTCTATTATCTACTTATGTCGTAAACTATCTGCAATATCTTCCAATAGCAGCTGGAAGCATGGATCAAGATTTCCTAAATCATGAAGGCCATATAATTTTTGACTTGGTGAGCCTACCCAGGTCGAATGAATTTTATGAGCTACAGTTCAGGAATTCGCTCATACAAGCTCTTGAAGATCGTAGCAGATACATCAACTTTATACAGGAGGAAGAGCAACCAATCTTTTATATCACATTCATAGTGATAGATGCAATGATGGACAACAGTAAAATCTACAAGTTTCTTCAACCAAAATCAGTAAGTTATTCCATACCATACATCTCGCTTTGGGAAAGATATTTCAAGATCTTTGATCCTGGGGGGTGCTTATGGAAACTTTCTCAATGGAGGTGGTTTACTGCGTCACTTCATTACATCCTGCTATTTGCTCTGAGAACCTTTCATATCACACAATGTTTCTTAATCATACAACAAAGGTTCTTCAAAAACGAGAGCAGACAAAGACAGACGTTACACAATCTACATGTTGTATGATCGGATAAATGGTACATGAATGTACCATTATCTAAGGGGGGGGCTAATGATAGCCGTTTTTCGGCTCTCCGTAATTGCCATAGTAAGCTTCCTCACCCTACCAAATTCACACAAACACTATGGCTATCCCTACCATTTCATTGTACATAGGCGTGTGTGAGTTACGGGACTTTTCCCATATCTCCTTAAAAACCCTCAGCTAACTAGTCATTGGGCTAGTTGAGCCAAAAAAATAAATAAATTCCAAAAAAAAAGTATATTATGGCCTCTTTGTGTGTAAATATTTCATTGTATATATGGCCTAAATATAGAGATTTTTTATAATTATTTTGGTATTTTATTAATATATTTCTTCTTAGGTGTGTGTTTTATTAAACCTATGTACACCTTCTTTTATCCTCTTACACCATAATTATATTTTTTGCCAATATGTACATACTCTAACCTCATATTTTTCCTTTATACAAATCACTCCCACATTTTCACCCTCACCCTCGTGAAAACAAAAAATTGATTTCTACTCATTGGTTACTTTTATTATATTATTTACTTGCATACCTTTTCCTCTTTCACCCAAAATAATTCAAGGAGGGACCATATCATATGATTCCAATATCTTTCCATATCCATAACTCCTCTATATTTTTATTATTATTTTTACTCATTATTCTAACACCATGTGCTCATTGAGCTAAAGTCCATGAATAGTCCATACACTAGTCCCACCATGTATATATTTCTTTATTCACCAATAATCCTCCTCCATGCATGTGTCAAGGGCAACTTGGATGCTTTGTATTATGATATGACAAAGGAGGGGCTCACTCTTGGATGCATTGTACAAATTCAACAAAGGAGGGGTCCACTAAAAGACTTTTGCAAGCATAAAAACAGGCTTTTTGGTGAGAATTTTGGCACCTATCTCCACTCCGAATTTGGAGTAGTGGTCAAAAGAGAAAATTTAGCCCACGCTCTGAATAATCACCTCAAATGTTTTCATGATTTTTGGAGCTACCAGCGGTGAGCTATGATTTTTTGAGTGGACCCTAGTCTGCCCACTTTTTTCACAAGTAGCCCATAGTCTTCTCTCACCTCTTTCCACACTTCTACACACACACACACACACACACACATTTCTCTCAATCCCTCACTCAAACCTGCACCTTCAATGGTTTCTCTCACCTTCTTCACCATTAACCTCCCCACTTACTCCCATAGCTCTCATATGAGCTCTCCATGTACATACACCATCTCTATGCCTCTCTCTATTATCTCCAAAGTACAATTCCATCTAACTCCTTATATATATACATAAATTCAGCATGTGTACCATGCTTAACCTCTGCAAATCAAAAGATCTCATCAACGGAATTACCATTTTCATCACGATGATCAACCTTGACAGCAGTGGCGTAAAGAAGAGAAGACGAAGAAGAAGATCGATGGTCATTTTGAGAACCTACACAAGTAAGTCCAAAACTTCTTCAAGCTTCACCATCACAAGGATTTGCTCACTTCATTCAACCATCTTACTCCAACCATCCCACCCATTCTACCCATTGTAAATATATCATTAACTTTCTAGTGATTACTAACACTAACCACTAACATACTAACACAAATAGCCATTGACCTAACCATAAAAGACACCTCACCTCAAGACATGTGTATAGTAACTCTCTCTCTCTCTCTCTCTCTCTCTCTCTCTCTCTCCCCTTACTTACTTTCACCTTATCTACCATCAATAATGCTCTCTTTTGAGCCCACACCCATGACTCAAGCAGACAAAGAAGGCCCGCAATGTTTTGATATTCAAAAAAAACATAATCCTGATTTGTTAGCTTGTAAATTAGGATTTCCAATAATCTTAATGAGAGGTCTCCAACCTATAAATAGGCCTCTCTCCTTCTTGTAAAACAACCTCCAACATCTCACATAGCACCCCAACACTCTATGCGTGAGGAGAGACTTAGGTGTAGCAACCACTTGTGAGCTTCACTCTTGGTGTGAGAGAAGCCTTCAAGCTACACATTGCAAGTGAGAGAGCGTGAGTTCCACAAATCTCAAAACCACTATTGTACATGCTCCTTCATCATCAATAAATTGAGGTTTGGTGCATCAAAGGCGTGATTCGACGTTCAAATCTTCGTCCTTCCATTTGTGCAATATGGTTTGGTGAATTCAAGGTGACTTGTGTATTTTGAGGTTTTTATCAGTTGATCTTGATTTTAGAAAGTGTTTTAGTGTGTTTTTCATTGCCAGTTTTGTGTCCATTGTAAGAGGGTATTGTGGTGAGAGGTCTCCCACACCCTAAGACAGTGTGTGTGTGTTTTGGCAATGTTTAGCAATCACTAAGCATTGAGTGAGTTTTATACAAGTTCTACGATGGCATCATAACGAACCATCTCCATTTGCAAGTCACAAATAAGGTATTACGCAAGATCCTTTTCTCTCTCTCTTCCCTTTGCTCTAGCTCTCTCTGGTCCAGTTTGTGTGTGTCTTGGTGTGAGGTTGTTTGTGTGTGTTGTGTGGTGCATCTTCTTGGTTGTGCCAAAATCTCTCTTGCGTCCTAGTTCGCATACCATAACTAGGTGGTGCCCCTATCTTGTTTGGGTTTGGCTGTGGGTTTGTTGTTGTGTTGTGGTTGTGGTTTCCCCAGCCCCAATTGAGCAGCACGGGAGCCTTGAGGGGTGTTTAGAGGTCGCCTCTCTTGTTGCCCGCCCCGGACCGCCTCATCACATTGCTGTTGCAAGAGTCACTTTCTAGAAAAAACAGGACTAGGCAGCGTGCAATTGAACAGGCTTTTATTGCTTCTCAAAGAAAGGGTGGTAACAGTAATGCAGCCACTTCTTATGGTTCTGCTGCGAGTGGAAAAAATTCTGTTCCTAATGCTTCTGCTGGCAATACTTTATCTGGTAAATCTGGTGATAAGGGCAAAAAGAAGAAGCGTTGCCATTATTGTAAAGCCAATGATCACTTGATCAAGTCGTGTCCTTAGTTGAAGGCCAAAGAGGCTAAGAAGAAAGAGGCCATTGTTGAGTCTTCTGTGAAAGGAGACTGTGTTGTTGATGTTGATGCAGAATGGGCTTTTAGCGCAGAGTGCACTTACAATCCTACTGTCCATGATGCATGCTTGCCAGTTGCTACAGATTCACATGTGTGGTATTTTGACAGTGGTGCTACAAAGCACATTACCTCACATCGTGAATTGTTTACCTCTCTCGAGTCTGTCCCTCATGGGAATTCAGTCCCTTGTGCCAGCAACGCCTCTTATCCATTTCAAGGAGTTGGAAAGATTGTGCTCACTGCTACTAATGGCAGTTCCTTCACACTTGTTGATGCACTTTATGTACTTGGGATCAAGAAGAATCTCTTGTCTGTATCCACACTTGCTAGACTTGGACTTGTAGTCAAATTTGTGGATGACAGATGTACACTTCATGATCTCAGTTTTGGTGATGAAATTGTTGCATCTGGGCTTTTGTGCCGTGGGCTGTATAAGCTCACTTTGTATGACAAGTGTGGACAAAATTTTTCAAATGCTGTTGCCGATTCAAGGGCTATTTCAGATGCAAAACTTTGGCATGCACGTTTTGGTCATCTGAATTTTGCCAGTTTGCTGCGTTTGCAAAAATCTGATATGGTTGGTTCTTTGCCACCTCTTGAAGCACCTGTCAAACATGTTTGTGAAGGCTGTATTTTGGGTAAGATGCAGCGTTCTAAATTTCCAAAGGATGGTTCAGTTCGGGCCACATGCAGGTTGCAGCTTGTGCATAGTGATGTTTGTGGGCCCATGCAAACTTCGTCCTTGGGCAATTACCTGTACTTCGTGACTTTCATTGATGATTACTCCAGGCATGCATGGGTATTTCTGCTTAAAGCGAAGTCCAAAGTTTTTATGTGCTTCAAACAATTTCTAGTTATGGCTGAAAATGTCTCGAAATGTACTATGGGCACCCTCCGTTCTGATCGAGGGAGGGAGTATATGTCTCATGAATTTAATGCATTTCTGGCTAGTCGTGGGATAAAACACCAATGTACAGTGCCTTATACGCCGCAGCAAAATGTTGTTGCTGAGAGGAAAAACATGTCATTGACAGAAATGGCACGATGTATGGTCAAAAGTCAAGCTTTGCCGCATTCTTTTTGGCTTGAGGCCATCATGTGTGCCACTTATGTACTTAACAGGTGTTCTAGGAAAGCTTTGCAGTCTATTACTCCATATGAAGCATGGAATGATAGAAAGCCTTCTATTGAACACATGCGTGTTTTTGGCTGTTTGGCATATGCTTTGGTGCCACAAGTGATTTTGTTGGCTATAGTGCTGAAAGCAAAGGTTACAGGTTGTATCATCCGCAAACAAAACGTATTGTGGTTTCTCGGGATGTAGTGTTTGTGGAAGATTTTGTCCAACCCTTACTGTCATGTACTAGAGACAGTATTGTAAGCTCACAGGACATTTATGACACTTTGTTGCCTCTTTTCAATGGTGGAAATACGAATGTAAGTTCCAATGAGGCAAATGTACAGCCTATGGGGGTTTCTGAAAATGTTTTAGATCAGCCTATTACTGATGCAGATGTACATGATGTACTTGATGAGGAAAGGGCTGAAAATGAGCAGGCTAGAGGTATGCCAAAATGGCTGGTGCACACTTTGCGTGATAGTAAATTGGATGCACCTTTGTCTAGTCGTACTCGTTCAAGCTCTCGCCATGCATCTTATGAATCAGATTGTTATGCTTTCGCAGTGTCTAGCTTACATGATGTTGAGGAGCCTCTGTCTTTCGATGAAGCACAGAATTCAGAAAATTGGATGGCTGCCATGCAATCAGAATATGATGCACTTATAGAAAATGACACGTGGACTTTATGTGATTTGCCTCCTGGCAAAAAGGCCATTGGTATGAAGTGGGTTTACAAGTTGAAACGCAAGTCGGATGGTGAGATCGATCGCTATAAGGCTCTACTTGTTGCAAAGGGTTATGCATAGCAAAAAGGCATAGATTATGAAGAGATTTTTACTCCCACTTGTCGTATGACTACTGTGCATTTTCTATGTGCATTGGCAGCTCATTTTGGTTGGGATGTACATCAATCAGACATTGTTACTGCTTTCTTGAATGGTGACATATTTGAGGAAGTTCATGTAACGCAGCCTCGCGGTTTTGTCATAAAAGGACAAGAGGACAAAGTGTGCATATATAAGAAGGCTTTGTATGGGTTGAGGCAATCTCCCCATGCTTGGTATGAGAAAGCTGACACTCATTTGGTTAAATGAGGCTTTCATAACAGTGCAACAGAAAGCACATTGTATGTAAAGCGTGAGGGTGATGTACTTCTCATTGTAGTTCTTTATGTTGATGATTTGCTGATCACTGGACCAAATGAGAGACATATTGATGAATTTAAGGCTGATTTGAATGCTACTTTCAAGATAAAAGATTTGGGACTGTTGCATCATTACTTGGGTATATAGTTTAAGCAGTGTGATGGTGGTATTGCCTTGTGTCAGAAAAGTTACATAGAGACATTGCTATGTAAGTTTGGACTTGAGGATTGCAAACCTATTGCCACTCCCATGGAAACAAGTTTGAAGTTGAGTCTACATGATGCTGGCGATCCTGCTGATGTCACTCTTTACTAAACTATTGTTGGCTGCCTCATTTATGTATGCAACATGAGGTCGGATATTCAGTTTGCAGTCTCACAGGTCAACAGATTTATGCATAGCCCAGGGTCTGAGCATTGGCAAGCTGTCAAGAGAATTTTCTACTACCATAGTGGCACTTTACATCTTGGCTTGTTTTATCCCAAGGGGGGATCATTGCCGCCAAACAAACATGCTTTTTCGGACTAAGATTGGGCTGGTTGTTTTGACATGCGAGTGTCCACAAGTGGTTTTATTTTCATGCTTGGCAGTTCATGTATATCATGGTTGAGCAAGAAGCAACCTACTGTGGCCACTTCAAGTTGTGAGGCTGAGTACAAGGTAGTCTTCACAGCTACGGTTGAATGTGTATGGCTCAGACGCCTTATGACTGATTTGGGTGTTGGACAGAGGACACTATCTACACTGACAGTCAGAGCGCATTGGCAGTTGTGAGGAACCCAGTTTTTCATGCTCGCACAAAGCACATTGAGGTGCATTACCACTATGTCAGGGAGAGGCTCTCAGCTGGAGAGATCAGCTTGGCTTATGTGCCAACACAGGACAACCTTGTAGATCTTTTCACAAAGGCATTGTCTCGTGAGAAGCTTGAAGCTTTCCGCAAAGCTTTGGGCTTACTCCCCTTTGTGGACTGATCCTGTCCTCAGGCCATGGCACTTCCCTTTACTCATGTGCCAGCTCTTGTTCACCGCATCACTCCAGGGGGGATTTGTTACCATATACATGTGGTAGTGATGTGTGTGAACACACTAGGACCGTCGGGGCATTTTTTCCCTCTTTAGGAGGTTTTTTCCCCCGTGCATTGTATATACGCCCATCACTCTAGGGCTATCTATCTTTCCATTGCATACTAAGTAACACACTCTCTATTGTGTGCCTTGAGCTTCCTTCGTCTTCTCCAAGCTATGTGTGTTTCTCTGCAACCCTAATTCCAACAAAAAAACCTTTAATCAATGTAATGTTTATTAACCCTAGAGGGGCTATGTTCATGGAATCAATTGACAGCTCATTGAAAGAGAAGAATATCACCTACCTAGCAGGGGTGTATAAGCGTGCAATTGAAAAGGTAGGTGGACCAAAGAATGTGACTGATATTGTCACAGATAATGCGGCCAACTACAAAGGAGCAGGAAGAGCTATTCAAGTCAAGTATCCGGAGATTTCTTGGGTACCATGTGCAGCTCACACTCTAAATTTACTTTTAAAAGATATTGGTAAAATGGCATGTGTGAAGCAAACTTTATTGGATGCAAATCATGTGGTGAAATTAATTAGAGAGCATCAATTTCGATATGCTTTTTTTCGAACCAAGTCACCAAATAAAGCTTTACAAATATTTTGCGCGACAAGGTTTGCTACGGCATACTATCTTCTTGCTGCTTTGCAAGAGTTGAAGCCTGCATTGATGGAAACCTTAGCACATAGAAGATGGGATGGATGGCTCAGCAAGTATCCAAGTTATCAGGAAGCAGCTAGTCGATGTGCGCAAATAGTAAACTTGCCAGTCTTTTGGTGTAACGTAGAAAGAATAGTAATTGTGTCAAAGCCATTTGTAGAGAGCAGTTGACACATATTCTTTTATTTTTGGTCGGGTCTACTGGTATATGTCAGAGGCTATAGGCAAGCTAAGATAAAATGTCAGTTTTGGTACAAAGGATAAAGCTACCATGACTACAATTGTTAACAAGCGTTGGGTCCAGTTGCATACGCCATTGCATGGTGCAACTTTTGTATTGGAGTTATGTCCGACTTCAAAACAGTGTGCTCCCAACTCTTAGGGCACGAAGATGGAAAAGTAGTTTTTCATCAGCGAGTAGATTATGCCAACAGAACTGGTATGTTTTAGGATCCATGGCATATATATGCCATTGGCAAAACAAGTGCACCTTTATGGTGGAAGGAGTATGGTGGAGAGAAAGTGGAGTTGCAACACACTGCAGTTAGAGTTTTATCACTAGCTGCATCAAGTGGAAGTTGTGATCGAAACAAGTCAGCATTCGACTTTGTGCACACTAAAAAGCGAAACAGACTTCATACTAAATGTGCTGCTGATTTGGTGTATGTTTTTTGCAATATGAGACTTATTCATAAGCCTCAAAACATTGCAACTAGAGCCGCTCAAAAGCAATATGGAGTCTTCCAAACGCATGAAGCTATTTCTGTAGAAGTTGATGATGATGATGATATGGAATGGGAGATAGTTTCAGAATGCTCAGATATGGATGAAGTAGATGATATGGTTGCATTTTTTGAAGATGGAGATGATTTGTGAGAGTACCGCTGTATTAATTACTCAACAAGTTTTTGTATATGATGAAAGAAAGTGTTATCTCGTTGTCGTTCACATCAAAACCTCTCTCTCTCTTTCTCTCTCTCTCTCTCTCTTTCTCTCTCTCTCTCTCTCAGACACACATATTCACTCACACTCAAATATATACACAATTAAGAGACGTGGTCTCTTCAGTTGAAAATAATAAAATGCCGATAATATCTTGTCGAATAAAAATTACATAAAGTCTATGTAGGTTTGAAATTACGACAAGGTTCTAGGAAATCACTCAATCAAAAAGAGTTTGATATAATTTTGAGATTATAAAAATCTTTTGAGTGACTTATGAGTTTGATAGATCTACTATAAGTTCGTCTATGGTAAAATCTGTAATTCCTATCTCAGGGGATGGTTCAGCAATATCTTGATGTGAAGTGGTAGTATCATCTGGCAAAGGTCCATACAATGATTCATATCTTTGAAGCTTTTCTTGTGCATCACTTATCTCTATTTCAAGCTCAAGAAGCCGGCCACGAAGCATGTCCGGTGTTTCTCCTTGGATGGCAAGGTCTTGTCCTTGGCTGGCTAATTCAGTTAGTGTTTCTGACTCTTCAGGAAGTAAAACAATAGGACGCTTGCGAGGAGGCATTGGATTATTTGCATTACGTGCTACCACCCTTTTTGCAATGCATCCACGTCCAACACCAGTGGTACCTAGACGATCTAACCAATCCACTCTCTGCAGCAAAACATATCGAACATAGCATTGCTGGATAAAGTAAATTGCTACTTGGTTTTTGTTTGGTGGGCATCTCTCTTGTCGTATAAACCTTTGCAACAATACACGTGCCAGTCCTTTATGTTGCAAATCACAGAGCTTAACGGAGCTGTATCTTTTTCATTGCCACTTATTTGAATAGTTGATGGCGTACAAAGTGATTAGGGCAAATCTTTTTGCACGCTTTAAGGGATAATGGTTCGCCCTGCATCTCAGATTCATCTTCTTCAATGTTGGCAATAGTAGAAAGATATGTTTGTCCACATATAACTTGTTCTTCTTTAAAAATTGCCTAAGCTTCAGCATGGTTGAGTTCTTCTTCCATATCTGCATATCAGGTGAACATGTCATTACTTTTAGATACCCATTCAATTAATTTGACAGTATATCGAATGACAAACATAGAATTTTTTCTCAATTAAACATACAATTAAATATGACACCAAAAGTAAAACAATGATGAAATCATGAGACTGTGTTTTCATTAATCATCAACTGTTCGTAAGCCAGATGTCATTACAATGTTGTAACCCACTCTATGGGCACCATTTAAACATAAGGAGAGATCAAAAGCATTAGGCCGGGTTTTGGGGTGAACGTGCTTACCACTTTCAAGATGGGCAAGTACATTACTTAAAAAATGTCTCTTGCTTTGTTCTTGGGGGTCTGGTAAGCACTTCAAAATGCGTTTACATGTATGACACATGGAATAAATATCCATAGCTTTGGTCCAGGAGGGAGGATTACTAGATATACATTCAGGGGCTGCCCATGGATAATCTCTCTCATATTATTTTCTAGTTTCTATCTTCATATTACGCAGAGGAGGAAAATCGACTGTCGTATTTGTTTTGGTGCATGAACCCCAATCCACAATGCCGGCGTAAACACCTTTTTTGCCAAAATGCAGCATCATATTGCAAGAGTGTAGATTACTTCAGAGTTTGGAGGAGAGCATTGATGATCTGCAAAATATTCTCCTGGAATAGATCTACTGTTCCTGCAGTGAGTATGTAATCGCAAATGACAGGCTGGCTACCGTCTGCAGTGCATTCTTTTATCCATTGCTCCACATGGCTGCCATTCCAAAATCGTGAAATGAGGATAGGTCGTTCCACATGGCGCACCATGGCAAGAGGGTAGATAATACCACGATGTGAAATATCCAAAATTGTTGCTTCGTCTTTAACCTGTTGCTCCATGGTGGGCCCATGTAAGTGTACTTTGAACACTTTTGCAGCATACACTTGATCTTTGAAAGCGGGATGTGTGACACCCACACGCTTCACATGTGCCCATCTTCCCTCTCCCAGTTGTGGAGCTTGGTTATTGAAGACGGCTGTGTCGGGTAAAAGGTGTAAAATAGGTGGTAGCTGAGAGAGGTCTAATGCAACAATGGATGACGTTGCAGGCTTTGTTCTAAGAAGGATTTCTGGTTCAACAGCAGCTTCGAAAGAGCTAACTTCCACTCTTTCATGCTTTGCTACTCTTTCTAACTTTTCTTTGCTCTTGAACTCTGTATAAAGCTGTTGCACAAGATGTATGCGGTCAACTATGTTTGGCAAGGAAGTAATTGCAGGATTTTTCAATTCCTGAAAGGTCCTCATGATTTGCCCAATGGTTTGTTTGACCATGTTTACTAAAGCACCTGATGTCATGAGGACTATGTCAAAAATAGTTGGTGCAAACTGTGCCTGGAGCTGCTCAAACACAGACTTGGTCAGAGTCTCTGTAAGCCGATAAAAATGCTCCGGAGCGACAGGGTTTAAACAACGCCTAATCTCTGCCTCTCACATGTAATGAAAGTTTCTCACAATCACTTTGGAGACGAACTTTTGTTGATGTTTCGCTAGCTTTGTGTCTGCCATATCTGTATGACAAAATTATAAATTAAGAATCTTACGATAAGATTGTACACCATAGTTATTATATAATGAGTGTTAACCCTATATATATTAAATGATGATACAAGTTTATGAAACAATATGAAATTATTTCAAATTAAAGAGAAAATCTTATGATTACAAACCACATTGTGCGAATCGACCATGAAAATTAAATTAGAGAGAGAGAGAGAGAGAGAGAGAGAGAGAGAGAGAGAGAGAGAGAGAGAGAGAGAGAGAGAGAGAGAGAGAGAGAAATAGGCCAGGAGTGTGAGATGCTCTCAACACAAGAACCGGACCCTGCTATGTGCAGAAGTGTGAGATGATGAAAGAAATCACATTTAAAGGATTAGAAAATCGTACATGTGAACAACCCAGCTAGTGTGAGATATTCTCAGCATAAGTCCTGGATGCTGTTGTAAAATAGATTGATAGTTTTTATCAATCTAATCCATGATAAAGTGTGTGGAACTCACAACACAACTGTCAGCGGGGATAAATTAACAATTACAGATGTAAGTTACCTATTGTATGTGTTTACGTCCAAAACAACATCAAGTCATTTAATGATGAAAAATGATGTTCCTTTGGAATATGAAACACACGAGTAGCCAGTATGTCACATTAAGATGAAGAGGGCATGAAAATACGCATCTCTTCACTCTTAATATAACGAGTGGTAACGCTTGATATATACAACAATTGATTTACATTTGAGATTGTTGAGTTGTTTGTTGATGGCTGTTTTGTGCATTCCACACACTCCATTAGAAATAGCTTATAAAATTTACAATTTTAGATTAAGTTTTTCTATCATATGTGTGGAATGCACAAAACAGCCATCAACAAACAACTCAACAATCTCAAATGTAAATCAATTGTTGTATATATCTACGTTCAGAGTAACACCAAGTCATCTGCTGATGAACAATGATGTTACTACAGAAATAGAAGCACAAAAATAACAAAAGTCACACTGAGATGAAGAGGGCATAAAGTATGCATCTCTTCACTCTTAAAATGACGAACGTTAATCTTTGTGCTTCTATGTAGAATAATCAACAATGACTTAATTTAAGATTTTAAATTTTATAGGCCACTCTGAAGTGAGAGGTGTATCATCATGCCTACTACACTCCACAAGTCGACCTCTAATCCTAACTCATCTCTATGGTGAGAGATATACTACTACACCATACAAGTGAGAATCTAAATTTACCCTAAGCCTTCCCTTGAGTGAGTCATATGACTACACACCACGGGAAAGGAGACTATTCTACACACTTCTGGAGTGAGCCATATGGCTACACACCACAAAGTGGCCTATGATCTACAAGCCAACTTTGTGGTGAGAGTCGAAACTATTGCACCACACAAGTCTGGCACAACACAAAAAAAAGTTAGTATTTACCGAAAATTAAAAAATATACCTGAAAATCACTGTAAATTGAAGGGGCTGTTGCTATCTGCTAATTTCTCAAAAGCTCAAGCTCTGCTAACTCCCAAAAGCTCTAGAATGGTTTTCGATTGAATACAACGACAATTGTATATATATAGGCATTTTCGATCGAAAAATATCTCGATCGAACACTTTTTTATATGGGTATTCGGGTATTATTCCGAAATATGGCGTATAATGACGTTTTATACGTATAATTTTTGTTATACGGGCGTATAAATGCAACCCAGCATCACGACCATAAACAAGGTTAAAGGGTATAGCGTTTAAAGCTGTTTTGAATGAAACTTGATAAGCCCATAGAGCAGCATGGAGATTCATTTCCCAATCTGTCCATCCTGAACTAATCACTTTAGTCAATACTGAGCTAAGAATTTTATTTGTATGCTCCACTTGTCCATTTTTTTGTGGGTGATAGGGAGCTGATTTGTTATGAATGACCATAAATTTATTATGCAGATACTAAATCACCTCATTGAGGAAATGAGTTCCCCTCTCACTCACAATTTCTATTGGCAATCCATATCTTTGTGAACACGTATTCATACAAGAATGCGGTTGTGGTTTTGGCATCATTCTTTTGAGTTGCTTTAGCGTCGACCCACTTGGTCAAATAGTCCGTAGCTACAATGATACATTGACCTTGGGTTCTATAATCAGGTAGTTGTATTGACCCAGCAATGTCTATGTCCCATTTTGCAAAAGCTCTAGCCCCCATCATTGGTCTTAAAGGCATGCTATCTACACGGGTTGGCATTTTTTCTCATTGACATGCATCACACCTTCAAACATATTCTTTGGCATATGCAGAAAGTGTTGTCCACCATATGCCTGCCATTAAGATTGCTCTTGCGGTGGTCTCACTACAAAAGTGACCTCCAGCTAATCCAACGGGTGCTTGTTCTATATTGGTAATATATTTGTCTTCATTTGCACAAAGATGAAAATATTGATCCTTACGTGTCTCATGCTTCTGTTTCCATTGCTCTTTGACTGCGTTTACTCATATCCTCAAAAAATGTTCGGCTTGATAAGTAAGTAACTAGATAGTTACTCCACTTAGAAACAAGTGATATTTGGAACAATGTCACATGAAGTATGGCTGTTTGTTTTTGACATTGAGGAAAATTCTTCACAAAAGAGTGAACATCCCTCCTCATAGCTAGCCAAAATACTCCAAGTCTCAAGATCCTTTTCATAGTTTGGTCTTCCGCAAAGTGAAGTCCTACTATGGTAATATGTGCTTGACTTAGGTATTGGGTTTTCTCCTCAAGATTAATGCATAAAAGAAATATTCCATCTCAATTTCTTTTGTACAACCTTTCAGCTATTAATTGATACATAGCCGATTGCTCAATTAATCTGATTATAATAGGAAGTAGTATTTACAAATCCACTTGAGCTATGGTCATCAAGGATACCATGTTTTCCGATCATCGACGTGAGAACATATATGCATCTAGTAGATCATCATATACTCCCTTAGGTGGTTCTCCTGAAACAATCCTTGACAAATGATATGCTCTTTGATGAGTGGTGCCCTTTTTTACAACTACAGTAAAATTAAAGCACCCGATGGAAAAATTGGAAGCATCTACATGTATGTGGAATATCTTATTCCAATCTGGCACCTTTAATATTGGAGTTGAGGTGAGAGCTTGATTAAGCTTCATGAAGGATGCTTCACACTCATCAGTCCAGTCAAAGTGTGTAATCAAGTACATGGGTTTTGCAGTTATAACGTATATCTATATGAACTGTCTATAATATCCACAATTTCTCATGAAGGCTTGAACCCCTTTGACTGTTGTCACTTTAGGCAAATCAGCAAAAACATGAATTTTATCCATATCAGTAGCTATGCCATTTTTAGAAACTATATGCCTAAGAATTTTTCCTTGTCTGTCCATAAATGTGTACTTTTTAGGAACTAAGCAAATCCTATAAAGTCTATATTTGTGAAATACCTTTTTGGGGTGTTCAAAATGATCAACACGAATTGATGAATGTACAAATATCATCCATATATACTTCCAAGAAATTTGAAAGGTATTTTTTAAAAGCATGGCTCATCAATATTCGAAAGGTGGCAGGAGAATTAGTTAACCCAAGACATAACCCCATAGGAAAAAATACCCAATTCAGTTGCAAAGGTAGTTTTATGATGATCTTTGGGGTCAACCAAAAGTTTATTGTATCCCGAAAAGCCATCTAAAAAGCTATAAGCTTCTTTTCCTCGAACTCGTTCTAAAACATGCTCAATGATTGAAAGAGGAAAATTTTCTCTAATAGTAGCTACATTCACTTTCTTACGATTAACGCACACTCTTAATTTTTTATTTTTCTTACCGACTACCACAATTGGAGACACCCAATTTGTGTGTTCAATTTCATAAATGAATTCGGCTTCCTTTAGCTTTTCAATCTCTTCTTTGATTTTTATGGCAAATGTTTCATTATATGTGTATGGCCTTTGTCTACTTGGTTTTGCATCATATCTCATTGGTACGGTATGTTGAAAGATTTTTGGATCAACACCCTTGAGATCCTTATAAGACCAAGCAAAGATATATCGGTATTCTTTCAGTAAGATTATCAAATTCTCTTCTTCTTCTTCTGTAATGTCATTTGCAATGTAGGAAAGTCTAGGATCTTCTTTTGGTTCAGCCAGATCTATCTTTTTGGCATTTTTAGGTCCTCATAGGACTCACCCTGTTTTTGTAGTTCCCTGACAGGTTGTTTGACTATATGACATTTTGTTCTTGTAATGGGATGTAACATCTTTTGGGCTTTTTCCAACTCTTGATATTTCTTTCTTTGTTCAACTCGTGTCATGGTCGAATCCTTGTACTGGTGTTTTGGTTTTGCTTGAGTTTCCCTTCTCATTTTTTTGATGTTTTAGATATTTTCTGCTTTTCGTTTAAAGGATATCTGCCAGTGATTTTTTCCTTGACGCAGTCATGTGCATCTATTTGCATCAAAAACTATGTTCTACTAGAGACGGGCTAGAGAGTGATGGAATATGTCTAGCTTTCAAGTTTCTCGTGTATCTTTTTCTTCTATACCATTTATCTCTTCTAGGTTTTTGGTTTGGAAAGTCAAAAAAAAATTACTCCCCTCCTTTCATGAGTAGTTTAGCTCTCACATGGTCTTTTTCTGACCCCGAATCATCTGAGGTAGTAGAATGTTCTTCCATCTCATCTGTTGCATCATAGTAGAGGTCTGAAAAGACTTGTTGAGCTTTCATTAAGTCCTTGGATTCTTGAATTTTGTCTTCAATGTGAAAGGTTGAGATCATTTGTATGGGAATTATGTCATAACCGTCCTCATTGCAAAATTAAGTAGGCATAGACGTATTTACACGAACATCCATTGTTGCTAAAATTTGAGTCCACTCAAATGGATCAAACAAAAGCGTTGGAAAAGGTTTAGGTACATAGGGTTCGTTTGTGCAATCCCTTTCTAAGATACATTCTTCTCGTTTTAAGCTCCCATTTTTTGAGGCTCCGCACATCCAAATAGGTGCGTCTTTGTTCAACCAAGATGGAAGCTTAGTTTTAGCCGAAGAGACTGAATCGAATTCTTGTATGGTTGTTTTCATGACATCTCTCACTACAAGAGGTACTTCTTAGCGACACCTCGTAGTGCTGAAAATTCACGGCGTCGCTATGGGCGTCACTAGTTTATTTGTAACATAGCGACACTCATAGCGATGCCGACAGGGGTAAAAAATAAACCGAGAGCGCCCAAAAATGCAGATCTCAGATCTGAGTTTTCGGTGCTCAAGCAAGCAAAGAGGTAACCTAGGCTCTCCCTCTCTCTCTTTCTTCTCCACACACACACGTACACAAGGAGAGGGAAGGAGAATACAATCTGAGTTTTCGGCGCTCAAGCAAGCAAAGAGGTAACCCACGCTCTCCCTCTCTCTCTTTCTTCTCCACACACACACACACGTACACACGTACACAAGGAGAGTAAGGAGAGCCATGTATTCTCCTTCCCTCTCCTCTCTCTCATTTTCCCTTCCCCTCTTTCTCTCTCTCTCCCTCTCTCTCTCTCTCTCACACACACACACTGTGTTTTAGAGAGAGAGAGAGAGAGAGCACATGCATAAACATAACACACACACACACACACACATTCATAAACAAAGAATGCATACACACACACATTGAGAGAGGAAGAGAGAGAGAGAGAGAGAGAGAGAGATAGATAGAGAGAGAGAGAGAGGAACGAGAGAAGAAGAAGAAGAGAGTTTTAACATCGTAGGAAACTATCCCAAGAGACCTTAAATATCTAGCCAACAAGGAGTTGAAGTCAAGACCTGTTATTCAAGAGGGAAATGGCATAACCAATCTACCACACTTGGGTGATAGAAAGGTTATACCATGTTCACTTTTTTATTGTCACACACACACACACAGCCAGACACACACACCTGAGAAGAAGAGAGTTTTAACATCATAGGAGACTATCCCAAGAGACCTTAAAGATCTAGCCGATGAGGAGTTGAACTCAAGACCTTTTATTCAAGAGGGAAATGGCATAACCAATCTAACACACTTGGGTGATAGAAAGGTTATACCATTTTCCTCTTTTTATTGGCACACACACACACACACCCACACACTCACACACCCGAGAAGTAGAGAGTTTTAACGTCATAGGAAACTATCCCAGAAGACCTTAAAGATCTAGCCGACGAGCAGTTGAACTCAAGACTTATTGAACAAAGAGAAAGAGAGAGAGAGAGAGGGGGGGGGGGGGGGGGGGGGGGGGGGGGGGGGGGGAGAAGACAAAAGAGAGAGGTAAGGGAGAAAACAAAACGAGAAATAGATTATGTTAAAATTTAAGTTAGATTAGGTCAGATTACTTAGATCCCAAAAGACCCAAGAGACACTTTCGTACTACCCGAGCATTGTGAATAAGTAAGTGTGTAAGTAGTTAACATACAAATTTAGAAGTTATGTGCTTGGAAGCTCTCATGTAAGTTATGTGGCTTTGGCAGGTGATATATCATCCTACAAAGTCTATAAAAAACTGGTGGTACGTCATAGAGGTAGCCCCTCGTAGTGCATGGACGTATGAAGGCAACCATGTGCCAATCAACAGCAACATCAATGGAGGAGATCACAGATGATGCTCAGTCAGAAGCCGCTGAGCTGGTGCCAGACGAGCACCAAGCTGCTACTCTCTATGGGGTGCATGTAGAGGATCTACAAAATGAAATGGAGGACATCTGTTTAAATGGAGAGCTCTATATAGGTATAGGATGTTATGTTGAGCTTTGCGAGATGAGAGAGAGACCTCTTAAAGCCATAAATATTGTATTTGAAATTTAGATCCGTTTTATAATATATATTGTATTCACATGGCTTTTTGTCCATTGTTGTCTCTGTGTGTCATTGCATCATTGTATTTAATGGTCTTTGCATCCACTCCAGGTACGTATGCTCTAGGTATGTTCTCACAAGCAGGGACGACGAGCACTACGCTCCGAGTGGGATGGAGACTGAAGCTGCAATCACGAATTCGAAGGTCTGCTCAATATAGATGTTGCTCGTCCCACCGCTAGATCTAGCTGATCAGGTGAAAGAGACTAAGAAGTACTACTACTGCTTCTCAGTGTCTCTTTCACCCAATCAATTATATTTAGGGTGGGGAAAGCACCTTCTATGAGCAGACCTTCGCGATCCAGCTTCAGTCTCCATCGCACCCAGAGCGCAGTGCTTTTACAAATTCACAAAAATTCAACAAAATCTCTTTACACAGGAATCCCTCTCCCTTTATGAGTCCCGTCTCTCTTGGTCTATCCCTCTCTCTCTCTATTTGTCCATGTTTTCTTCTCTATTCATTTAATATTAAGATTAAATGTTTGTGTGTTTAATGAAGGTATGGATAATGATGAGTTTCTTTCTTCTTTGTCACCCCAATAGCGACAGTGGTACGTGGATTGTCATCGCTCTGGAGCACCGTCACGTGTTCCTACTCCTTTAGCATCTCCCTCTCGTGGTGGCGGTGGCGATCATTGTGAGGATGCCGCCGTCCATGCCTTGACACCACCTCGTGTTCGACGAGGCTCTTTACCCTCCCCTTCTTTGCCCGCCCCCACACTAACCGACACTTTGCCATCTACACCAGGTTTTGCGCGGCTGATGGCCATTCCTAGCAGCCACACACCACTAGCTACTCCTCCAGGAGTCACTCCAATTGACACTCCTCGCTTCGGGACCCAGACTCTAGTGCAGACACCTCACATCCGTACCCCCTCTAACACGCCACTAGAGACCCCTGCCGAGACACCCAGGTTCACGCATCACCGGCGAGAGGGCTTTCCTTACTCCGTCAACTTCAGCAGTGGCATCATCTTGGATGATGAAGGTAAGAAGGTGATCTCGCGCATGCGCGGTCTTTGCTCTCAGGTGTTTAGACACTACATACTTAACACATGGAGTGAAGTACCAAGTGATTTAAAAGATAGAGTCATTAGCATGCTGCATGACGAGTTTCCCATTTCAACAGGAGATCACCGCTTCAATGAAGACCCGATGAAGGTTTGAATGCATGAATACTGCAAGCACAAGCGTTCCGAAGTCCAAAAAGCAATTAAGCGTGGTTGAAAAGACCAGATTGGTTGGCCAAAGAAGATTGGAAGAATGTGAAGAAAGAAGTGCGCGAGAATCCCGACAAGTGGAAGCAACAAAAGGAGGCAGCTAGAGCGCGAGTAGAGGCAGGGAGCTCGCACCACTTGGGGAGCGGCGGGTGGACATCATTTGAGGCCGATTTTGTAAGTGTTTTTGCATTTCTCTTTAGGTTTGATATTTTAGGGTTTAGGGGTTTTTAAATTCTAACATAATGGATTCTTTGTATGATTTGACAGTGGTCGATGATGGGACGTGACCTCACACCATACGAGCGCGAGTACGCAGGCAGGAAGGGCTTAAACTCCTTGATGGACATTCTGAGTATTAGGGTTTACTCTTTTCTATTTCTTCTATTGTTTTATAAGTTATATGCTTATACTTAGAGAAAGCACCCTTATTGTTTTTTTTGCAGAATCCAATAGATATGCCGCTTGGACGCGATGAGACGTTTGATTAGACGACGTCAGTCTAGCGATAGCTAGATAGCATTAGTTTCCTTTTTCATAGCATATGTATCATGAGATGATGTTTATACGTATTTTTGTAACTATTGGAAAACCATGTATATTTTTTCAATAATGACAATGGTTGTAACTATTACATTTGCAAAGTTTAAGAATCAAGTGACTTTGCCTATGATGTGTACAATTGTCATTGATTTACTAATTTACTTTTGTCAGTTTTGTATCTTTATTTTGCAAACAGTACTAAGGATAGTGGACTTAATGGTTATATTGTCTTGTGGGTGACTACTTTGGGTCTATATCTAAGATTTCACTTTCTTTCAAAGGTGAATCTGGGCTTATCTTGGATTCATTTAGGTTTACTTAATTATTGAAACATTCAATATGGTTGATGGGTGGCAGGGCATTCAATGCCCAACCACCAAAAAAAATTTATCTCGGGCGTCGCTATATAAGGCTCTGCAGCGTCTCTGTAAACGTCTCTATAGGTGGCCTATAAACGTCACTATGATCGTCACTATATTTGTTGCTATATAGCGACGGCTATAGCAACTCATATAGAAACGGTTATAGGGACGCTCATAGTGACCTTCTCGTATCGACGCTGTTAGTGACGCCAGGAAGTATTAAAACCCAATGTATCTCCGTCGCTAACACGTCACAAGTGCACACAACCTCATGTAGTGGATCTATAAGTGTGATATTTTAGATTGACCCTTGTTATTGATCCCACTTGCTTCAAGTACAGATAATTGTTTCCCCAATCTTGGATGAGTTGTACTTGCCGCATGAAAGGTCTCATTAGGAAATTTTGGAGGTCATTTGGAGAGCCTTATTGAAGAGAGAGAAAAGATGGCGCAGCCAATGAGTAGCAACCTTACGTAACGTAGAAATAGATGGAAAACAACACAAAAAGGAAAGAAAACATTATAAAATATTGAGTTTTGTCCCATTTTTGTAAGGTAACTTCCTTGTCTCACAAAGTAGGGCCCACTACTAGTAGCCGTCAAGTTCATGACACCTGACTACTAATTGATAGCTAACTCTCTCCCTTCATTAAATGAAATCCACTGCCTTTATGAAAGGATTTCAAACCTCATTCTCCCTCCATTTTACCTATGGCTTTGTCTTCTACCCGGCCAAAAAGTTCTAGAGGTTGCCTACATTGTCCCCAACTAGCCTCACCATTAGTGTTCCAAGAAGACCATGTAGTAGCATAAGCATTATCTCAACCTCAAACTCTCTCACTACAGATAATAGGTGGCAAGAGAAGAGGATAAACAAAGGTTCTTGGGTTCTTATGCGGCCAAGAAGGAGAAAAAGCTCAAAAGCAACAAACATTTTGTTCTGCATGGAAAGCAAGAGTTCTGAATTTCAAAGTCGAGGTTGGTAAGAATACTGTGAAAGAAGTCTTTGTTCAACATGTTTTCACTCACTTTGATGTGATTGCTAATGGTGGCAATGTATCCATGGTTCATAATCCACGGTGCAACTGTAAGTTAACTATTTAGCACTCCTCTATAAATATTATCTTACATTTCAAATGTGAATCTGTTTTTTTCTTCTCTTATCACAAGTATATAATTAGGTTATACATATGTTTGTATTTATTTCTATTCTATTACATTCATAGATGTTTATCCTTTGTCATATGAGGAATGGGAGCCACTAGAGTGCATTATAGGTCTCATGTCTGTGACCCATGCTGATATTGGAGTCTTGCAATATGCTCGCGGAACTAGCAAAAGCCTGGCAGATGACGGTATTTTCTTCTATAACCATTTCTACCAACTCAATCAAAGGAATTAGAGAGGAGTGTTGGTGAAGGTTCCACTACCAACCAACTAGAACTCCGTGGATTGGCCCATTCACGACACAACAATGAGTGAGGCATTGAGGAGCTGGCTCTATAGGGATGTTCAGAGGTCTCTTTGAAACTCTGTACCCACAAAATTGGTGAAACTTGCAAAATTATGCCCTTTGGTCTCTTCGTTGAGTTATTGAAAGTACATGTTGCTAAAACTATGCTGCTCTGCAAATCATTTGATTCCCTCTTGTGTGATAAGCTTCTTGATCGAGGGTTGTATGTGAAAGAAATAGATGGCATATGTTGCGAGATTGCTCTTGACACTTTCATTGTCAATTATATGCTTGCGACACAAACATTAATAATCTCCTTTTGGTACAAGCATTCTCACATTGTTGATGGTTGCTATGTGCCTATGGATCAAGAGGCAGCAAGTTTGGCAAACAATGTTGTCATAGACGTGGAAGTGGTGGACAAAGACCTAAATCTTATGACAGTAATTACATTAAGGCAGCAATGCAATCTTTTGTACCTTCAACATGACATAGTGGAGGAGAATGCCGACATTAACTCCGTAAACTTTTATTTCTTGCTGGGTGGACGAAGAGTAATGCAACAAAGGGAGAAGCATTTTTTTTGTGGAGATCTTTCTGGCCGTATTCAAATTGTGCCCATGTAATCAGCTCTGAATGGCTTCAATGAAATGTAACTTTTTTGACTAGTTTAATCTTAATATCAAGTGTTTGCTCAAGTCTCTCTCTCTCTCTCTCTCTCTCTCTCTCTCTCTCTCTCTCTCTCTCTGAGTATTTGAAACACATAGACAGGTAGACAATATCAAGTTAAGGTATAAACAATGAATTAGTAAGTACACATAGACATTAACTTTTTTGACTAGTTTAATCTTAATATCAAGTGTTTGCTCAAGTCTCTCTCTCTCTCTCTCTCTCTCTCTCTCTCTCTCTCTCTCACTCACTCTCTCTCTCTCTCTCTGAGTATTTGAAACACATAGACAGGTAGACAATATCAAATGAAGGTGGGGAAATAGTAGTTCCAGGTGGATTAAGTAAACCCTTATTGTGTGTGTCATCAATCAAAAAAGTATTGAGAGCATCATAAGGCACATTGATTTGTTCAAAGGGCTTGTAGAAAAGTGGTACATTATCTTTAGTTGGGTGGAAATGTCCCGCAATGGTATTACAATTATTTGACTATACACAAAATAAAAATCCGATCTCTGAGTTTCAGCCAAATTTCAAACTATGGTAACAAGTGGATTCAGGTTATGGGCCTGCATTGAAGAATAGATAGCAACCCTAAACCGTGGAATCAAAAAATTAAAAAATTCCTTTGTGCTTGGTCGAATTAATACTCTGACATTTCCCAAGCGAAAACTACGTAAATCGGAGAACTCTTTATGTACTTTGTATGGCTGTCGTAGCAGCCACAGTCCATTGAGATCCAAGATAATCAGTCTTTGCAATCATTGTATGCATATATATAAGTATTTAGAAACAAAAAAGCATATATTATTTAAGTACAATGGATATTACCGGAACGACCATATCTACTTGAAGCAAGAATCCATAGTGGTCATTTCTAATGTTGACATTCTGTTGTTGAGTGTCGATGTTTCCTTTTGTATTGCCAAGGGTATCTACCTCTTGTGGTTGTGCATTACATGACTCTTGTGTTTCCATGGCCAAATGGTTAACCTGTTATGTTGTCTTTTCCTGGCCTTGATTTGCAATATTGGCCTCCTCCTCTTCATGGTCAAGACACTCTATATCTTCTCTCAGCTCTTAAGAGCTCTTCACATATGCAATTGTAGGAGATTGGACTCCCTGATTTTTATCATGACCCACATCCTGTGCCACAATAATAGGCACTCCCTTATCCTCTTCTGCTTGGCCTAGAAACTCTATTGCATTCCTTATCTCTGAGGAGCATTTTGCATCTGCATTTTCAGGGGCTTGTTCTACTTCACATTGATCAACCCCAACTTTGGATTCAGCCTCTCCAACTGCAAAGCTTACCGGTGTCTTTTCCTGTAATATGGGGTCAATTTTAGGGACTTTGTTTCCAGTGTAGGAAATTGGCATGACTTCCTCTTCACCGGTCATTGTTAAAGCTATAATATGGTCGTCGACAAAACTCTCTTCTGCATCTAAAACTCTTGGGGTTGAAAGAGATAGTATATGTTGAATCATTGGAGCTTGGTACCTTTGTAAATATTCCAATGTATAATTTTCCAGAGCATTCAACAAAACTAGGTTAACTTGTGGTCAATACTTTAATTAACAATAGCACCAAGTTGGTACAAACCATAGCAAGGAAATACCTTCGACATAAATGGATTTAAAGCAAAAAAACTCTAGAGTATGTACTCTGCATGGAGAAAACATCTCCAACCACAAGAATTTGGATCTGTCTAATTAGGCACTTTGAAAACTTTAAAGGTGGACTTGTAGAGTTCATTATTTCCACAGAGCCTTCCATAGACATGAATTAATCTTTTCACACATCTATGAATAATGAAGGTTATTTGTTATTAACAACATTCAAGTCATCAACCATACCCCAAATAAACACTAAAGGATTGATCAACACTTACACTCTTATCCCTGAATGTGTTGCTTGTATGGAGTTGATAGTCCATACCTCTTGTTTGTCCAGTTCTATGCATACAAGGCTCCAATGATTATTTGATTCGTATAGCAACACTAGAGTTGTCACCTGAAGCATTGGACAATGGACAAACCATCTCTCCAATGTGCCATGAGGGGTGTTCTTTATTTGGAGTGGCACAGACAACTGTGGATCTAAAAATAAATTTTATTATGGGTTTCTTGAGGGAGCTAGCTCTTTATTAAGCTACAATAAAAAACAAGGATTTAATTAGAGACCAAGTGCCAACAAAAAAGGATCTTAAACATAGAGAAGAGCACTTACTTTAGGCATAAATAAACAATAGAGTTGGTAATTTGTGAATTTGGATCTTTCAATATCCCAATATCAACAATGTCTAGTGCTAATTTCCTACTACCATCAGCAAGGGGAATGGTTGCTAACAGTCCTTCTATCATGGAATGTAAAATATCATTGTTTCTTTTATTTAGATATGTGGTAACTTGCCCATAATTTCTCCTTTGGGCCTCTTCATTAGCAGCAGCAGACTCTATCCTCTTTAACTTCTCTGCTTCAAAGTGACGTCTTTCTTCTTTCTTAGCTCTGGCTCTCGTGTTCACATCATGAGTAACCTCATGAATCTTAACCCCTTGATCCCGGTAGCCTGGTGGTATTAGAAGTATATCTTTCATTTTGGGATCAATAAACTCATTAGGGATAATGACCTTTTTTACAAGATGAGATCTTCATGGTATAAAATCCTCCCCCCCCCCCCATCTCTCTCTCTCTCTCTCTCTCTCTCTCTCTCTCTCTCTCTCACACACACACACACACACACACACACACACACATACACACACACTTCTTTTGTTTACAGTCATGGATTGCTAAAAAGGACGACTTTCTTCGTCGTCGAAGAAGACCGTTTCGTGGTAGGGATGCAGCTCTAGGACAATATCTTCCTAGTTTATGCGAGACACCCATCCTAATCTTCCATAACGGAATGTCACAAGAGGGGAATACTACAACCTATGGTTTCAAGAAATTATCTCGCTTTTTAGGTGGTCCAATGCTGCCACAAAATGCTGACAAAGTTATCATGTGAACCGTGTAGCATATTACTACACATACACAACAATGGCATTAAAGTTAGGGAAAGAAAACCCTACTGAAGTCAAAGAGTATGGCAAACATTTAATGATCAGATACAAGGGCAAGGTTCCAAATGGTATTTGCAAATCATCAAAATGTTGAAATAGTTGTGGTACATATTGAATTTAATTCTACAGGCATTTGTGGTACATCCGATCATCTAAACTCTATCTCTCTTGTTCCACTGATGATTGGCATATTGCATTTTCTCTCTCCACCTGATTTGACTTTCAAGAGCACTTGACTTGTTGAATGCATCTGCTTGCTTTATTTTCTGAAGTTGCAAATGTCTAATTGCCTGTACGGTTGCTGAAGAGGCCAATACTTGCTTTTGTTGCATGCGATGAATGATTCTGCGATAAAACTACTAAAATAACTCCTTCAGACTATTTGCCTTATTTCGAGAGCCTCCATGCTATGTGTGTGTGTGTGAAGTAGGCATTTCTAGGCATTTCTACCCATACTTTTGGATGAAGTATGGCAAATGATTAAAAATAATGTGCTGCAAAAGAAGAAATTTATTTAGAAATTTAAACACAAACTTAGTACTAAGACTATATGAGGTGCTTTGAATTTACCATGTAATGAGTGATTTGAGTGTCAGTCCATGCTGTCTTGAAGGATTTTTTAGTAGAGCTGAAGGTTCTGTTTAAACTCGCTGAGATTATCCTGCGACCAATGATCATTCTCACACATTTAAAATAATATGTCAATGGAACGCCACACATCACCCTTTGCATTGCGAGTTGTTGACTCTTGGTATTTCACTGCTACATGAAGTTTTTTCCAGTGCATATACTCAACTTTGCTAATGTAGGTAGAGTGATATACTCTCCCTCGCTTTGTTAGCTTCACATGTTTCATATCTTGAGGTTTAGATAGAAAACGGCGTGCCTTGACCCCACCTATGGATGGTTTCCAGGGTACATCTTTCTCATTGGTTGACCTTTTTTCGTCCCACTGTATTTTCACATTGCCCCATGTAGACCAATATCTGACAAAACTAGATCCAAAGCCTCTAGAGCGACTTGTCACTCAGATGACTTTTCGATTTTCCAAGCAAACGTAATGTACAGATATACGAACTTCTCTACAATTCGGCAGAGACCAAGAATTGTACAAATATGGACATTAACAAGTGGTATATCTAGAACTGGTCGGAAATTAGTCTCCTGATTGTGACGAGTAGGAGCCTTTTGCCACCACTTTGGGTCCATCACTTTTGCAGGCTCCATGCAATACAAGCATGGAGACTTTTGCATGGCACCCATTCCACAATTATACATACACTTCAGTGTTTTGAGGTCACCTACAAGATGCCATTCAACTTGAAAGTCTCCTCTCCCATCTACAGCCAATACCTCTCCTCGATTCATTTGCCTATCAATGATATCTGGAATAGGGGTTTGATTGAACACCCAAAATAAAATGTCATGTTCTTCTTTCATTACCTGCAAGATCAATCCTTATGAGATACAAAAATATAAATCTAAAATCTAGGTACAATAGAGGGCTGTTTAGAGCTGTAAAATTGGAGATAACTAGATTACATGAAATACACCAAGCCACCATATGTTTGTTTTTGATTGAACACTGAAGTATGAAGGGTCATCAGTGGGACATTTGGAAAGGGCCCTATCCATTAATGTGATTGTAACTCGCTGTAGCTTCTTCTCTTTATGAATCTCACACTCATCTAGCTTCAAAACAAAATGTAGAACACCACCTGTCTCTTTGAATGTGATATTGTAGAACTCTACCATTCTAGTTTGCAACAAAGTGAGGTCCATGAAGATATTGTTGTACTCATCATAAGTGACAGTAGTTACCTGTGAGCTATAATTATCTTGAATATGAAATGGAAATCCAATGAAGTCTGTATGTTCATTATTGAGCTGTAGTCTTTCCTTCTGAACACTTGCAGCTGTTGGTAAAAGCTTAGACTTTATTCCCTTCATCACAAACATGGAAGAGATAAATTGTTGAATAGCTGAGTAACCTCATTTACTAGCTCCAAGGGAGTCTAATGTACCTTGTATATTGTCAGGACAAGGGTAGGACCAGGCCAGGCCAAGGGACAGGGGCAAGGGACAAGGGCAAGGGACAAGGCCAAGGGCCAGGACGGACATACAGTCAAGGGGGTCCCTATATTTAGAAGGCCAAGGGCCTATATAGGGCATGGCTCGGTGGTGATGAGCATGTCAATTCCCCTGTCCTTTCACTGGTATTAGAGCAAGGTGGGAGGAGGAAGAAGGGAGCTATGGAAGAGGGGAGATGGAGGTCTATCATGGAGTTTGCATGCTCTCTCTCTCTCTCTCTCTCTCTCTCTCTCTCTCTCTCTCTCTCTCTCTCTCTCTCTCTCTCTCTCTCTCTCTCTCTCTCTCTCTCTCTCTCTCTCTCTCTCTCGTTCGGGATTATTTGCATGGTGAAGGAGGCAAGCAAGCCGACAAGAGGAACCGATAGGTAGGCAGTGGAATCAGCCTCTTGCTTGGCGGGTATCCATGCCAAGGGCATGTCGACACCAAGTATTTTGGGCCAACTGTCCAATCTATCTTTCTGCCTTATGTTGTTACGAACCTACTTGTAGGGTTTGATTTGGCACATGTTGTCACATGGGATACAACATGGTCTAGGAACTCAAGGAGTTCGGTTTAGCTAGTGTGGAGCAAGATAATGTGGGTCCCTCTCACTCTAGTCGCGGAGTGTTTTGCAGTTCCTCCGCACACAAGTACATCTTGTACTTGATGGATGTCACTTTTTCGGCCATCCTTACTCGAGACATATTCCACATGTGGAGAATATGAGTCTCTGGACTGACATTGGCGCCATTATTTCAATTATGTGTCACGACAATGTAAGTAGGTGCTGGTCACATCTGTTTTCTAGACCATTTTTAGCACAGCGTATTAGGAGCAATTTCGTGGCCAGAATTTGTCGGATACTTAGAATGACTTGTTAAGATACAAGTATTGCTAAACAACATTACAGATGGTTGTTTATACATATAGCAAATGAAAAAGTTTCATTGTTTGTATCTAGAAGTGATCACTGTTTCACCTTCTATTATGGTTGAGATGTTTAAGCAAAGCTTGCAAAAGATTGCAAATGAAAGTATTTAGTTTCTTTTTAGAACTATTTACATTCCTTTTCATGTGTGCTAGGCGCATCACATTTGCCATAAGTATTGGCAAGAATTACCATGGAAGTACAGGTTCGGATCTGTTTTTTGCTAAATGCATGCACACTAGGTGTTATGGGCCCTAGTGTTTAGCAAAGGATGATTTGGAATGGCATGCATATTCCTCAAGTTGTTGCTTATGAAGCATTTTGCACTTTATGTGCACTATCTCTATGAGATTACCTTTGAGTCTACTAATCACCAATAGAGGTCATCATGGATCGGTTTGGGTGTTTTTGGATTTTTTTAAGTTAACCACGATGGTTATTCCGCACATTGTTGATTCTTCAACAATGTTATACGATATTGTGATTTCCCATTTACCAGTCATCTGGGAAGACTGTCTGTAGACCATGGGGGAAACACACCTTAGTAGTGTCAGTATCCAAGGGGATTTGACAGATTACAAAGTGTAATCTTGGGCTAAAGGATATTCAAAGTGCGTACATTAGCTTCATAAGCATTTATTGCTCTTTTTGGAGTTTACTTACTATCAGTTAACGCTTGTTTCGACTAGGTAGTCTCTTCATGTATAACTCAGGTTCTCAACCTTGAACATTCGTTAGGGTGGGGTTGTTTACTGATGATGAAGAAGAGGGCCAAGTCAAGGACTTAAAATTGGATGATGAGTTATGTCAACAAGTTACTTTCATGGAAAGTGACAAGAGGTACTCTTTTTGGTACACCTATGCTGTGATAAACTCGTTTACCATCCTCATGAGAGTTCTAAATGGAGTCTACAAACTATGTTTGGATAGGAATTGGTACCATCAGATGGTTACAAATGGACAACAATGTAGAAAATCAAGATATTACTCTTGGTTTCATTGAACCTCCTACTAAACCGGGTTCCGCTCAAATGAACCTTTGGATCCATGTGGGATGTTACATTAGAAAACATTAGTGTTCTTATGAAGATACCATCACTTGTGTTTTCGTGGACGAAAACGCTTCTCCAAGGGGGGAGTAATGTCAGGACAAGGGTAGGACCAATCAAGGCCAAGGGCCAGGTCCAAGGGCTAGGACGGACATGCACTCAAGAGGGTCCCTATATTTAGAAGGCCAAGGGCCTATATAGGGCATGGCTGGGTGGTGATGAGCATGTTAGTTCCCCTGTCCTTTCATATATGCTTGGCAGGCATTGCATTCTTTGAAATGAATCTGTCAACGACATCTTGTTGCAAAACCTTAAACTTTTTGTCATGCATGATATCCTTTGCAAGACCACTATTTATCAATGGCTTTAATTGCTTTCCTACACTGGCCTTCGCGTATATGTTTTCCTTGTCTGGATAGATGGAATCTCTACAAAGAAAGCATAACTAATATAAACAAACACTTAGATTAATTTAAATTAATTAGACAGTTTACAATGCTCACCTCAATGCTTGGATTCTTTTCTTATGGCTGCCAGAGCCTACCTTCAATGTTTAAGGATTCCGTAGTTTCTTCTTTTGCACACGCGTGCCTAACATTGTCTCTTTGTTTTGTAATGACCGTATCTTTGTTCGCAAGACCTGTGATTCTTATGTGTGCTGCAATACAGTCTTTTGGTCCTCATGATGCAAGTTTGAAAGTCTTTGAATCTCATTTGCTTGGTGCTTCACCATGTCTTTATAATTTTCTAATTTGTTGTTTAGAGCTTTACAGTAGCGAAGCAATCCATTCTCTCCATTATCTGCAAAAGTCAATAAGTTAGTGGGATTTGAAAATGCTGGGAAAGCATTTGTCATGGGATTCAATGGATAGAGTGATCCTTTTGTCCACATATCTAAGTGTTTTGCTCCCGCTGCTCTGAGTCTCTCTGTCATGATCGGTGTCACTTTGATGTTAGTTTTGCCTCGCTTACACAGTGGCGTATATTGGGGATCCAGGTCAATGTGTAGATGATAGAAGGGTATTTTAAGGAGGACATTTGTGGGGGTGGAATAAGAAGCCATGTGTGCAACAGGGCAAGAAAGGGAGGATTTATTTAAGGTCAACGCACAAACAATGAGAGTAAGGAGAGAGCAGGTTTGGAAGGATACGTCCTATTTCCTTTAGTCATACATTCCATGTACAGCAAACTCCCTCCAATTTAGGACGTTCATTAAATGCAATTGAAAATGATTTTTTCTTCAATCATCACGGCCGTGATGACACTGTGGCAAGAATCTACTTGTAAGTACACTTTTTGAATGGTTATTCGAAGTCTACATTTGCTTTTACCACACCTATTTTCTAGAGAGAGAAAGTCAAAATTCTATTTTTCTTAGAAGGCCCTCCAAATGACCTCCGAAATTTCCTAATGTTCCAATATGATTTCGTAATTGAGTTTCTTTCCAAAGTCTACTATGGCAAAAGTGTGTTCATATTCAATCCCACAGGAATCAACTATAAATTTTTCAAGCAGTCCTAAAGGTCTTTCGATGTGTCTATCACCCAATTGCAATTTCATTTGAGTTTGTCTAATGTTTGGTTGTCCCCATGATTCTCATACTGCTTTTGTGGCTATGGCTATCCCTACCCCACTATCCAGTATTGCCATGGTTTCAATATCATTATATCTCACTGGAAGGGTTGTGTTTCCTTCTTCCCCTTCGTAGTATTCTCTGACTTTGTTCACTGGAACAGATCTAATCTCTTTGCTATCCATTTTGAGTTTCAATTTTGCCAATTTTTTTGTGACTAGCCCTGTTATCCCCACCTTCTCTAGAGTTTTCTGTAGATCATTCCATAAATATGGTCTGATTTTTAACAGCTCTCTTAAAGTAAGAATGCATTGGATGGGAGTAGACATGATTGAATGGATGTTGTCTACCTCTACGGTCTATTCCGCTCTTTTTATCTGAGTGATTTTACACACTATGGATTTATCTTCATTATCTCCCACAAGTAAGAGGGTAGTGTTTTCAAAGTCAACGGTTTAGACATTCTGGAAGCTTCAGAGCCGCAATCCCCATACAAGGATTGTACATCCATGTCCATATCAGGAGGTAGATTGTCTAACCAAACTTCCTCTATAGGAGCTGACTTCAGAGTTAGGCTCCCATCATTAATCTCTCTACTTTTTCCCATAAGTGTCCCAGCATTATTCTTCCACTAATGGAATTCCGTCGAAGGCATCTTCGCTATCCGGTACTATAAGTTCTGGCTCTTTTGTTTCAAGGTGGGGTTCTACCAGCACTTCAGAGTTTTTGATTTTCTAGCATACCTTGACTGATTCTTACCAAATTTTGATAAGCTTCAAGCTTAGCTGCTTCCATGCCTGGAGAAGGATAGTTTTTCCATTTGTTTTCCATGTTTTGGCGTGCTTTAAGTCTTGCTTGGTAAGCTTTCAAGGCTGCATTAATTGACTCAAAAGTTTTGTCTACCAAAATTGATCCTCCAGATTTCATGGTGGTTTCCTTTATTTCACTTTGCGTTTCTTTCACTTTTTCCTCGACTAGTTTCTTTGCTTTCTCCTTGATTTCAACCCATTTTTTTGTTTTGTCATCTCATACCTTGTGTTTTTTACTTCTTGGTCTTTTGAGAGGAAATTTTTGTATTCTTTGAATCATCGAAGGAGTTATGTTTCTTTTTCACAACCCGGGCTTTGGTGATTATCTTGATTGGAACAATTGGTTCACTCTCGGATGAGCTACTAGGTATCACTTGGACTACGTTCACTACTGTTTTACCCTTCTCTAAAGGATTTTTTGGACAATCTTCAAGGAAGTGTCCTCGTTTTTTGCAACATTGTATGCAATAAGCTTCAATTGGCTTGAGGTTCTTGTCAGGCTTTGGGCATTCAGTTTTCCAATGATCATCTGCACCACAGTTGTGACATTTTCCAGTTCTTGGCTTAATCATGGGTCTTGCCATAGGAGGTACGTATAACACCTCGATTAGCTAAATAGTACATTGGTGCAAGCTTTGGTGTAGTATAAGTCAGAGGGTCTTCCATTGGGGGTGGATGTGAATTATACCAATTTCTCTCTACCACTACTGTAGATGGAATAGGCTTAGCATAGGGTTTAACAGGCACTAGTGCTTGTTCATCTATGACTCCCTCTAGATGCATGTACTTTACCGGCATTGCATTGTGTCCCAAATATGGAGGTTGTTGACCAAACACAGGTGGAGATATTTCCATACCCATCGGTGGTCTTTGAGCGGGGGCCATACTAGGCTGATATCTATACATGGGTTGTCCTTGTGACCTTAGAGGCACGTATTGAGCATTCCCATCATACTTTGGTTGATAGGAGCACTCATTAGTCTCATGGTTGGTCCATTTCCCCTCGATTGCACACCATTTTTGTGGCCTAATTGGTTGTCTTTGTTGAAGAATCCCTTGCAATGGTCCCCTCATAGGTGCTTTTTGCATGTTACTCATCATTTCATTCATCCTTTTGAGCATGTCTTCTATGGATGAAAGTGGTGTTGCAACAGTCGTTCTCACTTGTGCTAGTTTGGTGCCCAGGGCAGTCACTTATCAAAAGCTCCCTATATCACGTGCGTTCAAGAGGTAATTAATAATACCCCAATATACATACTATACTTACACTGTGAGCCTATTTTTAAAAAACCCACCCCCCTCTAATGTATACATAAAAGTATACATTTTGATCTTCTAATAATCCTCTCTGGTTAACTCACGTGATATCATACACATTCTAAAAAGTGACCACCCCGGGGTTTGGTGGATGCTATTTTCTTGCTTTGTTTATCCTTAGGGACATAGTTTTTGTTGAAAATTGTCTCCTAAGTCAATAGCATCTGACACACATTCTTTTAGGGTCGTATGCTTCTTGCTACATAGTATAGCATGAATTTCTTTGTTTAGCAGCCTATCTCGATCTCTGGATATCTTGCAATGTATTGTTTCATTTGAGTTGCACAATCCCTAATAGACTCACCTTGTTTCTGTTTAAAGCTATAGATTTGAGCTACCGAATTGTGTTTGATTTCTGTTTTGGAACAAGCAGCTACAAATCCTCGAGCTAATGTATATAAGTCCATAATTAACCTTGGTGGAATGTTCTCGAACCATGTCAATGCTTTTCCCTCTAATGTCATTCCAAATCCCTCGAATTGAGTATGGAAATTGGATATACGTTCAGCTCTTAGAAGTTTCTAAGTGGTCATATGGATCCCTAGATCCACTGTATTTTTTGACCCACTTTTGAAAATCAGCTGGTCTGACACGTCTATTTCGTTCAACTCCCGGTCTCTTGGCAGTTGGTCCCAATCCGAGTCCTTCAAACCAGTCTGTTGGAAATAGTGACTCATGTAGCGCTGGGCTGGCTTTAGTGTCACTCGATTTTCTTTGTGATGAGGTGGTTTTTGGTTTCTTAACATTACTCTCAATAGATCTCTCACGGTGTTCTTCTAGTGGAATAGTTTCTGGTTCTTGGCCCAATATTCAATCCCTTATGGAGTACCCTTGGTGTTTGGTTTGTTCTACCTTCTGAGGAGTCATCATAACAAAGTTATTGTTATAGAAATCCCTAAACAAGTAGGTTGATAGATTTACTGACCCTTGTCCTTGATTTTGAAGATACAAATGATCTTCATGGGTGTTAGCTGTCCTGATTTGGCATGAGAAGTCCATAGAAGATCTTTGACGTTTCTATCCTCCCAACAATAGACTCCGATCCTAGGATTATCCGTACTAAGCTATTTCAAAGGCTTCAAGTCAACTTGATCATATCCCTTGAATTCTAAAGTTGGTGGTCCTTCTCTTGCTGCCATATCTAGAATTATGGTATTTACCTCTAATCCCCATTTGTCTATCACATCAGGGTTTTCAACTTGTAAATACTGAGTTCCGTTTGTATTCATGTACATATTTTCTTGTTTGTTAGTCCTGGTTTCGTCTTCAAACTCTATGTCATGGTCATCAATGCAAATGGCATACTCTTCGTTAGGATCCAGGTAAACCTGAGCTCCATGACGATTAGTCTTATAAAAAGAGAGTATATGCTTATAGCGCACTGTCGTTCCGGTTTCTAAGTGAGTCGAATAGGATGACATTTTGGATGTTGATTCTGGAAAAGTGTCTGAGACTTCTTCAAAGATAGTGTGCAAGTGATCTCCTTGATTAACACTCTCTTTGGTGGATACTCTACTAACGGTCTCTCCAAATATGCCTTGATTTGCTAGTATACGACCAAATCTAAGGTTCATATGGACTCATGAAGCCCTGAATAGAGTACTTACCATTGAATCGACTTGTTGTCAACTTCTGTCAAGCTTTCAATTCCTTGTCTGCAACCTGACTCCTGTATCCATTTTAATCAAGTTAGCTATTCTTTCACAAAGATTGTACAATTCTTGCTAATTATTGTGACTGGTCTATGTGTATCACTTCAAATCGAACTAAGTGAGTTAGCAGTTGAGACTTTCAGATTCCACTTTTGCAAAAAGTGAAATGACTAATCTGCAACCTGGAAACTGAGTGAACATGTACCAATTTGGATCCGATTGAACTCAAAATTTCTCGATGGCCTTGTATTATGTTGGTCTAACACTGTACAAGTTTGAAAGTCAAATATGGTGTCTATATGTAGCAGTAGTAAATAATTACAATTATTTACTTTTCTCAGTTTTTTGCACTTTTTAGCTTGATTTGCCAAGTATTTGAACAAAATTTACTCAAGTTATGATCTGTTTCGTGTCCGTAGACTCGCTTTTTAAGAATCTGGCTTAAGTTTGACTCTTATGATCCAAATTTCACCGAAATTGATTTGTGTGGTCTAATTGATATGCCGACCTTGTGGTATACTCAAATGTGCAAGAATATCAAATTTTTTAGCAGTCGTAAATAATTGAGATTATTTACTCCTACTATTTTTTTGCATTTTTTTGCAACAATCTTGACATAGATCTATTAAGCAGCTTAACTTAAGCTCCCTAGCCAAGTTTCATCTAGTTTCGATAATGTTTTTTTCAAATGGTCAACAATTTTGTGTCTACAGACTCACTTTGCAATTTTGGCCACAATTTTTGATCCAATGATCCAAATCCTTCCAAATTTGGTTTGTGAGCTTAATATAACATGATAAAACTAGTGATATGCAGACTTGGTCAAAAAAGTTGAAAAAAAGGGTAGATGTAAATAATCGCGATTATTTACTTCTAAAAATGTTTTGCATCTTTTCGATCAACTGAGCATGTACAAATGTTTATCACATCAATATAAGCCTATGAGTCTAGTTTCACTTGGTTCGAACAAAAGTTTCCCGATTTACACTCAAGATCTAAAAAGTCAGTACAGAATTCAGTTTTTACCCATGTTTTGGTCAATTTGGTGATTCAAATTCTATGGTCCTTAACAAAAGTTGTTTGTACACATGCATAGAGTCTATGGTATCAACCTTGGTCAGCTTTGAGCTGAAAGTAAATAATCACAAATATTTACTTTAAGCCTAAAATGAACACTTTGTTGAACTTTTTCACTGGACAGTCTTTTTATGAGCTATTTTAAGCCTCTGAGTCAAGTCAAAACTTAACTTGGCCTAAAATGTCAAGAAAAAGTAAATAGTTTGAGTTTTTGCAAACTCTTTAAATTTTTACCTCAATGTGTCCTTGAAATTTCAAGAGTTTTTGCAAACTCTTGAAATTTTTACCTCAATGTGTCCTTGAGCTTACCCACTAGTTCATACAACTTTTAAAGCATACTCTCTAGTCGGATTGAGTGGTTGACAGTCTTCAAGTGCTATTTCTAGCCGTATACCTCAAATTTTGCAACTTTGCATAACAACTCACAATTGATTCTTTTGGAGAGAGAAATCCACCCCGGATTCTACTTACCGTACTTCTATGTTCTACTTCAATGGGGTTGTGGAAAGTGTGCACAAACACTCGTTTTATTTTATTTTTTTAATGGTTTCTTGAGCATTGATCTTAATACTTGTCTTGTCCATCAATCATTGTCACAATCCTAACCTATTCCTACGATCCTACAATCCTGAAGGCACTCAGCAAGTATGACTTACTTCCAAGCTACCTCTACACAACAAAAGACAACAATTTTAAGCTATGCGGTTTTAAAAAGAAAGCTTTTACTCTAGGAGATCCTAGAGGAATTAAAGGATAACTTCACAAGAAGCTCGTGTTCTTCCCTAGTTTAGGTCTCTTTGATCCTCATCAACGGTGCCAAATGTGGGACGGGTGTCTAACCTCACTCCTATCTTATTGCAAACATAGCAAGAACCACAAATAAATTGTCAATCCATGGGATGAAGCTGACTTGGCTAGTGCATAGGGATACAAAAGGTTGTCAATCTCTTGGAAAACAACAAACAACTCAGGCTACACTCAAATGACTGAAATCACCAAAAGTCAATCGCTCATCGGCAAAAAAATCACTACATGCTTATGGTCTCAAATCCCACTTTAGGTCAAGTGCAAAAATCACGATTATTAACAGCATTGGATTTTTTACCTAGTCATTTTTTACCTAGAACGCATCTACATGCTTAGCAATGATGCCCCAATACCCCGCCTATACTTAGTTTTTTATTTTGAACCTTAAATTCCTACTTATGATGAGATTAGGCTGCGGCGATGCCACAAGCTTCAAAATACTCTGAAATGCTTATGTTAATGCGTAGAGCTCTTACCTATGGTTGCAAAGCAACAGACTTGACTGCCAGGGAGAGAGTAGGAAGCACGAGAAGGAGAGAAGAGAGCGCTGTTAGCTCACGCTGCATTTCATTGTCGAAAACTTAATAATAACTTTAAAAAATTGGCTTTTTTACCTTATCCAAGGTTTTTGGTGGTCAAAAAAAATAATTTGGGAGCTCTAATTAAAGACAGGTTGATACGATCTTGAAACTTATAGCCCCGGCTCATCAATTACAAAGTTTATTCGAAAAATAGGAGTTACAATATTCCCGATTCATGAAAATAATAAATGTATTTACAATGAAAGCTCCGAAAAATGGTATCCAAGTTAGCTTGCTACTAACAATTAGGTGTTGGATGGGTCAGACCCTTGGAACCACTACTCCTATAGCCACAAGTAGTGTTATATTTTCAATAAGAGATATTTGTAAGTTGGAATTGTATTCACAAGAAGAGATGGGAAAAATCATATCTCTTCATGAAGAGAAGAGAAAAATTGTCAACACCCCAAACAAGATAGTCATACTAGAGATTCTTGGGTGTTCAAACAAGAGATCACCTACTATGAGTCTCTCTTACTCTATTCATGTTCTCCCATAAACTATTTTCTTGATAGCGAGGCCATGCCTACTTGCTATTCAGAGAAAGTATTTTCTGTATTTCTAGCACCTTATGCAAAAAAAATCCCATCGTTGTAGCTATATACAATGAGCACAAGCATCTATACTAGTCTCAAATCCTTCTAAACAACGTAGCCGATTGTATAGCTGATGCCAAAATCATAAACCATGCTGTAGTGGAATGAGTCCACAATATTGATATGCCATACATGCATACCAAATAATAGTGTGATAAGCCCTTGGCTTCAATGATGGTCTCCCTAATGTAAGCAGATGTCATACATGTCTTGCGCGATGCGTACTGGCATGGATACATCACATTTGGTCATTACAACCATAATAGTGAGCTTATATTCTCTTATTACCAAACCTGTGTGCTATTATTGTTATTCATAGATCACTAGATAATATTGTGGCACAAAATGGAAGCTTTACTTATCATTATAAATTGTTGCCCCTCCATGGCCCATGAGCTTGAAATTCAGAGGGAGTTACTCGTTTGAGAGTGAAGTTTGTCCTTGTACTTGAAACAAGCTCACATCCATCTGTATGATGAAGCTAGCTTGTAGCTATGTATACTGAAAAAATTTAGATTTGTCGGTTGTACCCTATATGCCCTTGTGGCTGGGTTCATATCGACCTCCAATAATAAGCGGGTAGACATGTTTCCCAAGCTATACAAATCCTCATAATGTTTTATCTTGAAATTTGGTGCATGTTGCCACTTTGAATGTCAAAATTCTATAATGCTTAAGGCCTTGCCAGTACTGTCACATGAACAGAAAGAGAGTGTTTTGTTGATGTAGGTGCTTGGTGCTACTGTCATACCTTGCCAAAGCTCCAAAACCTACAAACTCATGTTGAGCGTGAGTTCATTTGCTCGGGTGTGGGCTACCATCCTTGTTTTGGGAGGGTGCCCAATTTAGGGTGCCCCTTATGCTAAAAAATATGAACAAAAATAATGGAGCAAAGGCTGTCTTGTTTCGGCACCACAGGGGTGAAAAGATGCACTTGCACTGGGTGCTATGTTTCTTGCATGGCCATGATGAAGAGACAAAAATCATTGAGCATTCAACGGCACTCCTCTTTGGAAAAGATCCAAATCCCAATCATGTAGGCCATCCTTGACTTGTTGTGTGAGCAAGGGGTAGTTCGTGATGCTTCTGTTTTATCATGCCAAAAATGACACTCCTTAGGGACAAGTCTTGTTTTCTTTCACGACTTGAACTTTGAATCTTCCTTAGCCTTCCCTCCATGACCACACACACACACACACACACACACAGAGAGAGAGAGAGAGAGAGAGAAGGAGAGAGAGAGAGAGACAGAGGGAGAGAGAGAGATCATGAGCCATGCAAAGCTTTCCTCCCTCATCGATAGTTCCCTCTTCCTTTGGTCTCTGATACAAGTGTAAGATATAGGGGAGACATATTGAAAAATAACCACCGAACCACCCTATATATAAGCCCCTGGCCCTTTGGCTCTTGGGTATATATAGATCCCTATACTGCAAGTGTGTCCACCACTTTTCCAAGGCCATACCCTCCTAGTCCTACCCTTGACATGACACTCCATGCCCTAGGATTCACACTTCGTCTTGGTTTTGTCTCTTTCAGAGATGTGAATGTGTTGACCCTTATGAGAACCCCCAAACATTGGCACAGCTGCCAAGAAACAAGTACCTATATTAGAGTGAGCACACCAATTTTGATAGAGTTCTCTTAACTAGGATCTTATGCTACATAGTTTTAGAAAAGGAGACCAGGGTTTCCGAGGTCTTTATTTTGTGTGTGTTTGTGGAGAGTTTTTTGCTACAAAAGTGTTAGAAAAGTTAGGATCAGTGTTTTAGATAGGGTTGGAGCTTAGTGAAAGACTCCATCAAGTGCTAAAGTGGTAAAGATTACACTAGGCAAGGAAAATGCAAGAAAATGGAAAAACATTCAAAGTTAGCTAGGGAGAGTAGGTCAAGAATTTTGAATCTATTTTTACTTGATTTCTTTTGTTGCGGAGTAGGGTAAGTAAGAAATTCTTACAATTGCTCTGAATATCTCATTGAATTTGCATATCACTGAAGGGATTTTTTTGCCAAAGGTAAAGAAAACTTGAAGAAGGATAATGCACCCAAGGAAGTGGCTGATTCTAGGCATGATTTGCTTGATCAATAGTGTGTGAGTGCTCAATCATAATCAAAATTCTCCAAAAACACTTAGTCAACATCTGTGAGAGAAAATCATGATTTTCTCCTGAAGCCAAAGGACAAATCTATGTATGACACTTCCGTGGTGTCTTTGACTAATGTGCTTAAGTACTTGTGTGAAGTTTGGTATAAATTGAACATAAGAAAGTGACTCTTGGGCCAAGACTTGATCTTTCATGCCAAAAAAAGTGTTGACATAGAGCTTGAGATCAATTCAGTTGCCTAATTCGGGTTATACTTGGCACATTTATCTTGAATAAGGGTAAAACAAAACCAACCAAATTAGGGAAAATTTACCACAAGAAAGAGACAAGGTAAAAATCGCAATTTTTTTCTCAACTTCTTCTAGAAAGAGATTTTTTCGCCCGTATTGATACTAGATGTGCGTTGTGAGGTGTGAATCACACTTAAGGTTGAAAGTGAAATTCTGACCTTTGTCCACATAGGTGGGGACAAAATCATGCTTTTTTCCCTAGCCCTTGTTGCATAAGGTTAGAAAAGACCATATTGGTACCAGAGGAGGTCCCAAGGGTAAGGAACACACTCACATAGTCAAATCTAGAATTACTCTTTTGTGCATAAAATTAAACCAAATGCCACTCAAAAAGTAGACCAAAATAAGGTCAAAGGACTCTTGAAACCATCAAGGGGGTCAAAAATTTGAGCTTCTTGCAAGGATAAGCTGTTTGGACTGGGTAGAGAGTCTTTGAGGTAGTTGGAAGGAAAAAAACATCTCAAAAGACCTTAGGCAGGAGAAAATTGCAATTTTCTCCCAAAGAGTGTTGGGATTAAAAATTTTCAATCAATTTGGATTCCACCTTCCAAAGTAAGACCTGAAGGGCACTACTAGGTCTGAAGATCATTGAAGTCATGCATGACGTGGTGTAATTCACTAAAGTTGTGCGTACATCAATTACTAGCTTGTTGTAACTCCATCTATGTTCAAGTTTTTATTGAGCCTTGTACAGGAAGGGAGATTGTTCCAATAGACGAGTTGGAGTACAAAAGAAAGCACGGATGATCTAAATAATTCTAGGTAGTAGTTCGGGTTTGAAATCACAAATTGTTCATGTTCTTGAGATCAAGAGCTTGGTACCGGTCAAGGTTTATGTTACCCAAAGACCAAATGAGTAGGGGATCCACGAAAGAGAGTGTCAATCAAGTGAGCTTAGAACCCTTACTATCTGTGCAGGAGGAAGTGGTCTCAAACAGTTCTTCTGAGCCAACCTTCATTGTGCTTATGATAGAAAAGGCACCTAAAATGAGCTACCTTAGTGAGAAAAATGGGGAGGTAACCTAAAAAAATCCAGAACTTCCCCTCTCCAAATAGCTACACTACCATTACACTAATGGTAAAAGAGCCAAAATCTATGTAGATATCCTTCATAAGTGCCACATTTGAGAGGACTTGGAAAATCTTGAGTTTGGAGAGCATGTTGAGGTTGTTGACTACGGAGACCGATGTATTGATGAGAGAGGGATTTCCTATCTTAGGATGGATAACTCTCAACTTTTTGATGCTATGGGGATGATTGGAACCAAACATAAAGTTTACGGAGAATCTATAGACTTCCACTGGAAAATTACCAAAGAGCTAGATTCATATCCGTGAAAGACATGGAAAAGCATTGTTGATGGGAATAACCATTTTCTATCATCTACTTAAACCAAATAACCTGCAAAAAGCCGATGGAAAAGGGGGTGAATTGTATCGACAAAGTCACTTAGATTCCACCCCATGTAGACAGTATTCATAGAACATGATCAAGCAAACCTATAATTCTAGATCAATGGATGATAACGGATAGCTTGCTAGAACACAAAGCCTATCAGAGGTGATTATACGACCATTAGAGGGTCATCCAAGCCACACCATACTAAAAGGGAAAGTCCAATATGAGAGAAGAACCAGGGGCTATGCCAAGAATTATAGCACCTTCATATGAGGAATCTTTTGTAGGATTTCTTGGAATGATGAGATAAGTCATTGATCCAAGACCCATGCACCCATCCCAAATTGCAAAATGCATGGCTTCAAAATAAAATGGATCAGGTCACCCCCCTGCACATTCATCATCTTTCAAATAGGTATTAAGATATGAATACGTAACCAATCTCCCCATCCAGTTTGAAGGTTTTAGATTGACCTTGGAAGGCACTGCCCTCACTTGGTTCCAACCATTGAAAAAGAAATGGTACCGGAATACACCTTGAAACTAGCCCTCCTATGTTGCAATTGACATATGCTACACATTTTATAAATGGCTCGTACCTTAAGTGAAGAATTTCTAGATTTGAGGTGTGTTTCTGTGATGTCATGCAAAAGTGGGTTTATTTCTCAACGGGTACTAGCTTGGACAAGTGGTGGACCTTGAACTAAAAATTCAGGTACTCCATTTGACCTTAGCTTGAACAAGTTGTGGGCCTTCAAACCAATGTCTCCATGTTAGGATAAGTTGTAGGTAGGACAATAGAGTATCAACAATGAAAATGGGATCAATGTACTAGTCTCTTGATGGTGCAACCACCCAAAACCATAATTTCTCTTGGCCAATGTTTCTTTTAAATGTTCAGTCTAGTACAATATGTCAACACCTTGTACATGATATATTGAAAGCTATCCAATCTGGGATTTGGGATTTTCCCACTTTACCTAATATAGTCTTAACTCTTAAAGTCCTAGGATCATCATTGAAGTCATCCACCACACTATCATTGTTGCGTGCATCAACTTCCAACAAGGGGCTAAAAGGAGTGTTAAGCCCATGAAAAACAAAGTACGAAATGAATTAAGAGGGAAAAAAAATCCTCAAAACTCTTCCCAAGGTAGCTCCAACAACAACAGCAACAACAAGACCAAGGAGAAAAGAGTTTACAAAGGTAAAAATAAAATATCTCCTAAAGAACTAGAGGCTTCTCCCAAGGATCATAAATATTTTAAGTGTGGGGAGAAAGGACATGGTTATCGTGCTTGCCCCAAAATAAATGCACACAATGAGACTCCTTTAAATTGTATGGTTAAATCTCCAAAAGAGGATACTCATTGCAAAAGATCATCACTTTCCTATGCTTGGGGAAAGGGGAGGGAGAATGACACCTTTATCCTTTTTGACCTAGCCTCACAACTACATATCGATGGAGTTGGCCACTAAGCTAGGCATACAAGCTTTTAAAGGATACTAGTCTCTTACTTTCCACACCACACTCATCCGCTCCTCTTGTTTTTTAATAACTACCACACTGTTTTACAAATACAAATATGGTTCCTTTATTAGTTATGGATACATGCTTGTTCATAGATCCCTTCAAACAATACCAAAAAAACTCAAACAAGGCCTAATGAAGACATTCATATATTTCAAAAAAAGAATCTTTTCAATTTCTTATAAGTATGCCGCTGTCTGTGGACTTTCTCTGTCTAACCAACAGAACCTTTGCAAAGGATTGATTTATTCGCAAACTGGAAGACATCTCACTAGCCATGGGACATTTTGCTAACTGCCAAGCATTTTGCTAACCATGAGGGATAAAAAGAGAGCCAATAACCTTAGCTTAATCTCCGCTAACTACAAGATCATCTCGCTAACCTTAAGGCATCTTTCTAACTGCAAGGAACAAAAGATACTTTTCACGGATAGTTCTTTTTCTTGAATGATTCTTAAAATATGATCAACCAACTCTTCCAATAGTAATAACTTATCAAACAATAACAATTTATTAAGCAATAAAAATTTAACCACAGTGAAAATTTATCAAACAATTCTTTCACTATTCTACAAAACATATGCTTGTTTCTTGTGATAGAATCACGTTCGTCAAATGGTTTAATGGAATACCTATGCTTGGCTTCCCAGGTCAATATATATCAAAAGCAATGAAAAATTATAAATTTATCTTATCAGACTAGAAAAATTCTTGATTATCTCCCGTATTTGAAGTTAGACAGATTCAACTTCTTCCGGAGTCGATACCTCGGCTTGAGTTATGATTGGTGTAGATGATACCTTCCTTGGAGGTGGAACGACATGAGCATCCTTGGAGCTTCTAGTCACTCTCTTTGGGGCCATCGTATCACAAAAGAGAAAATGAAATCTTTGATATAAAAGGCAGAGTTATGATTTACTTGCTTGCCGAGAAGATTGAGAGAAAGAGAACTGAGCAATCCGAGGGACAATCACAATGGTGTTAGAGATAGAGATAGGTTGAGGGAGAGAAGCTAACTCCGGTGTTATGGCAAGAGAGCTTCTGCTTCTAAGAACTTTTGTGTGTGTGTCTCTTGGAAGTGGAAGAAAAGGGGCCTTTATAAAGGCCCTCAAGAGCCAAAATAACAAGCTACGGATATAAAAACGCAGAGAGTTAAGTTCTCGTGCGTTCGCGGTGTTGGGCACATTTTTGACACCCCATTTGTTGTAAATTTGTTCATATGTACATGATGGTTGATGTAAAAATTGTGTGTGAGATTTCATTTTGTGGGTTTCTTAGCTTGGTTTAGCAAGCACATGTATATGCAGGGCAAGTCGCTAGGGTAGCACCAGCTATCGTGTTACTGTAAGTGCCCGTAAGTGAGTTTTTTGAAGTGAGATTTGTATATAACTAAAACTCATGTAAAAACTTAAAAAAGTTCATCCTAACTCCAAAAAATTTCAGGTTTTAGCTCGTTGTGTCTCTTTCATGGTTTTTGATGCAAGGTTTTGCCCCACCTTGCCTGCTCTATGTGTAGTCGTGTTGGGACAGCTCTCTCTTCGTGTCAATTTTTCATGTACCAGTGTGTATACTCAATTTTGGTCATCTTCACTAATCAATTTTCAAGATTTCTCTCAAGATTTAAAGTGCCCCAATTGGAGTTGTAATCTTCAAGTTACGACTAGTTCTCTACAAGGTTATGGCTATGTCAGCCTAGTGGAAAATTATGTGTAGACAGAATGGGAGACCATGTATCTATGAATTGTAGAATTGATGTTGAAGTTGTGGGTTTTTGATGTTAAATTGTGAAAGGAAAGACCCTTGTCTTCGTATGAGTTGGTCGGCATGTGCTGGAAATCCATGCTTTGACAGGGTTTTTCTCCTATGTGGTTTGGTCCTTTGGGTGGTCGTGTGTTGGTAAATTCCCAAGGGAGCATAGGCCTTTTGTTTGGGGTTTACTTAGAGTTGTTTTGGTATACTTTTTGGTGCTGAGGTTGAGATATGAATGCTTTTGGGCTATAAAGCTATAAAGGTGTCCCACTTTTTCTTATCCCAACAGCAGCGGCGACTGTTAAAAAATAAAAATAGAAATTTTTATTGTTATTACTCTTACTTTTATTTTTATTTCTTACGGATACATATCTTGATGTGCGATTTTGAGTCTCTAATTCTAGAAGAAGCTTTGCTTAGAAGAAAAGAAACTATAAACTTCATTTACTTCTCTTCTCTCACTAACAATACTCCTTCTTTCCTAAAAATACTCATTCTTTCCTAGAAAAACTCCTTCTAGTCCTTCTCTTCTAAAAATACTCTTTCTTTCCTAAAATTACTCTCTCTTTCCTAAAAATACTCCTTCTTTCTTAAGAGTCAACTCTTATCTTTGGTTATAGTTTTGAGGTTTAACTTTCCCATATCAACCTATTATTCCCACGTAAGTAAGGCCATAATTAATAGTTCCAAAGTCCGATTTCTCATCCGATTGTTTCAATAAAACTCTCTATGACTTAATAAAATGCGAACCTTTGACACTTTTGTAAAGTAAATGAAATAGTTTTATTGAAAAATACTAGGTACATTACAATCTCCCCAACGTAGGGATTCCAAATGTCCTCATCTTGAGAAAAAGAGAGGGTACTCCTACTCTTATTACTAGCTCGGCCCTCTTTATGTAAAAAAAATGATGGTTTTCTCAGTCTGTATCAGTTGCTATACCGCTACTCTATCATTTAGATGTGGAAATGTGTTTCGATAATGTCTTAACTCTCCAGGTTCAAAGCATCAAACATTTAAGCATGGAGAACCTTCTGAATTAGCGACATAATCTGTTTGTGGTTGTCTATTGTCAAAGCTCTAATTTTGTTCATTTTTTCTTGTAATCCCTTATCCTTTCATTAAAGGTTTAGCTCATATTAAAGCATCTTGTATAGTGGTAGGTTTGAAGGCTTCTAATCGTGAACTGATTCATTCTCTTAAACCTTGACAAAAGGAAGCTACCTGTTGCTCTATGGTCATTGGTGGCACGTGACGTCTAAGACTTACAAAATTTGAGTAATACTCCTCTAGGGATAAGCTATATTGTTTCAAGCTAAAGAAATCATTCATTTTTATCGCTTCATGGGCAGGGGATAAGTATCTTTCCTTCACCACTTGTTTGATTTTCAACCAACTCTGAGAGTTCTCCAACGCTCCCATGTTATGGCAATGTTGTTTTCACCGCAGTTTTGCTTCTATTGAGAGGCAAAACATACCTAGCATTGCTTCATTTGTGGGTGGGGTTCTTGCAACAGAGAAGGAATCATCCATAGCTTCAATCCATATTTCTGTATCTTTCTCAATATCAACAATCCACCAACTCACTTACATGACTTAACCAATCAATACAATTTTTTTGAAGAAAATGACTCATTTTTTAATTCATAAAGACCACAAAATGTCATATAGGTATCTAGAAAAGTCTTTCAATGAGAAAAAACAATAGAAGTTTCAATCCTAATTTTGATACACATCAATTGACATGTCGTAATATCTCCATGAGTCAGATAATGAGTATAGAAAGCCATAAACATGAGGAAGCTCGAAGTTGCCAATTAAGTATTTTTAACCTAGGCTCTGATGCCAATTGTGAGGTCCCCAACCCAGAGAAGATTGGGGTGACTTGGTAGATGGTCTTCTTTTATTCTCAAGTCCTGTTGATGACACCTAGTCCGCTCCCACAAATCAGAGATATGAGCAACATAAGAGAGGAAGTCCTCTATACATCGTGATCGTGGTTATAAGGGTCATAAGCCATAGGCTAGGTTGATAATTAAGGATTTCAATGGGAGCTACTTCTTCTATCACAAAGATAAATATCATTGATTTATTTAAGATCTATAAAAAATGCCTTTTTTCCCACATTTAAGAGGCACGATCGCCATTCATAAATCCTAAATGTGATATGAGACTTGTACTTAACTAATAATCTTTTGAAAAGTACCCGACTAATCAGTTCCACCCGTCCGTAGGCATAGATCCGTTAGGAAACTACTCTCCCAGTTTCCACACCACATTCACCCATTTCTCTTCTTATTTAATTACTAGCACATTGTTTTACATACAAACATGTTTCCTTTATTAGTTTTGGACATAAGCTTGTTTATACAGCCCTTCAGACAATACCAAAACAATTCAAACAAGGCCTAATGAAGACGGTCATATATTTCAACAAAAAGAATTTTTCCATTTTTTTATGAGTTTGTTGCTACCTGTAGACTTTCTCTGTCTAACCAACAGAGCCTTTGCAAAGAATTCGTTATTTTGTTAACCTCAAATGATGCAATCTTTCGATCTCGCTAACCATGAGCATCTCACTAACCACTAGGAATCTTGCTTACCATGAGGGATTAAAAGAGAGACAATAACCTCAGCTTAATCTTCTCTAACCGTGGGATCATCTCGCTAATCACAAGGCATCTTGCTAGCTGCAAGGCAACTTGCTAGCGGCAAGGAGTAAAAGATACTCTTTCAATAATTCTTCTTCTTGAATGATTCTAATTACATGATCAACCAATGCTTTTTGTCAACATAACAACTCAGCAAACACTAACAATTTATCAAGCAATAATAATTTAACAACAGTGACAATTTCACTATTCTACAAAAACATATACTTGTTTCTTGTGATAGAATCATGTTTCATGGAGGGTTTAATGGAATCCCTATGCTTGGCTTCCCACGTCAAGTTGAATAGCAATGTATAATTATGAATTTATCTTACCGGATTAGAGACATGTTTGATTACCTCCCGTATTTGAGGTTGGATGGCTTCAACTTCTTTCAAAGTCTATACCTGTGCTTGAGTTATGATTGGACTAGATCATGTTAGGAAATAGGACATGGATACTAGAGTAGTTACTTAATGGAGAGAGATAATTTTCACACACGAGAGATTATAAAGTAGAGAGAGAGAGCACTCAATATACATGGTTGACCCAATGTGGGCTACCTCTACGAGAAAGCATCCTTTCAATGGCTTTAGTACTTCAAGAAGAGGCCTCCTTTTATAGGAAAAAAGGGTTGAAGAGGCAAACATGTGTAATCGCCCTTGTGTAGACAAGTCCAAGTTGGACTCTCCAATGTCTACCCTTGAGAAGACAAGTCTGCCTTGAAATCGGCCATCGACCACCGGCCATTGACTACCGGCCGTTGGCCAGCAGGCCAACTAACTGGCCATTTTTTTGACCAATTTTTGGCCACCGTCTGGCCATAATATTCGGGCAAAAAGGAATATTCCAGCGAGTGATTTTTCTTCACGCACGATTGCTTCATCTTATAGCGAGAGCCTTACAAATGTGTGTTTTTAATACTAAAAATTACAAGCGATAAATCAGGCTCCATACTTAATAGATGATACCTTCCTTTACACCTTTCTTGGAGTTGGAACAACAAAAGTATCCTTGGAGCTTTGAGTCACTCACTTTGGGGCCATCATATCACAAAAGAGAAAAGAAAATCTTTGTCATCGTGAAAAGTAAAGTTATAGTTTCCTTGCTTGTCGAGAAGATTGTAAAGAGAGAGAAATAGAACTTAACAATCCAAGGGACGATCACGATGGTGGTAGCGATAGAGATGGGTTAAGGGAGAGAGGTTGAGGGAGAGAAGCTAACTTTGATGTTATGACAAGAGAGCTTCCATGTCTGAGAACTTTTGTGTGTGTGCCTGTTGAAAGTGAGGGAAGAGGAGCCTTTATATAGTCTCTCAAGAGCCAAAATCACAAGCTAAGAATAATAACTAGTCTTGGCCAGCTTAGCATAAACCCTTAATCTATGCGTGCATCGAAGCTATCTTTTTTTTGATGCAAAGCGGATATAGAATTTTGACTTTACTGGTTACGGTTGCCTGATTTTTGCAAGCAGAGAGTTAAGTTCACAAGTATTTGTGGTTGTTTAAAAAATAAAATAAATTTATGATTATTATTAATATTATTACTTTTATGTTTTATTTTTTACGGACACACATCTTGATGCGTGATTTTGAGTCTCTAATTTTAAAAGAAGCTTGGCTTCCAAGAAAAGAAGCTCTAAACTTGACTTACTTCTGTTTCTTCTCTAAAAATACTCTTTCTTTCTTAAAACTACTCCTTCTACTCCTCCTTTCCTACAATTATAATCTCTTTCCTAAAAATACTATATCTTTCTTAAGGGTCAACTCTTATCTTTAGATATTGTTTTGAGGCTTAAGTTTCCCATATCAACCCATTGTTCCCATGTAAGTAAGGCCATAATTAATAGTTCCAAAGTATAATTTCCGATCTGATTGTTTCGATAAAACTCTCTATGAATTAATTAAAATGTGAACCTTGGACACTTTTGCAAAGTAAATGAAACAGTTTTATTGAAAAATGTTGGGTACATTACAGACCCAAAGCTCTTAAGTGATAGGTGAGTCTAATGGCAAGAAAGCTATTTTATGGTATTACTTTCATTGTATTTTAAGATTTTAGCCTTCATTACACTATTTTTTAATCTAAAATCATAAAAAAAGAAGTCTTAAGAAAGAACTCGGCATACAATTCTTGTGTGCACAATCAATCATACTTGTGGAGGTGGACATGAATCTTCTTGATCCAATAACATCTTAGAAATCCACCACAAACACTATGAATCTTTTTTTTTGAGTGTGTATCTTTTTATCTACATACACCTTGGCTTCCAAGCATGTGGATGGAGAAGAGAGAACTCTATGAAGATTCAAAACATTTTTGGGGAAGTAGATGCTACGAACTATTTATTTGTGTTTATGCCCATTGTTGACAGGTACATAGGTGGAATTGCATGGGTAAAAGACCACATATTCTCATTCGCATGTCTTTTTGTATCCTTTTCCTTTTACCAGGGATAATTGGGTGTTGTTTTCCCTATGGAGCAAATCTCTCAAAAAATTGGTGCGACTACCATGGGAGAATCATGGAGTGATCTACCTCAACTCAATGGGGGCAACCATGCCTAAGAAATACCTTTTAAAAATGTACATGTAAGTGGAATTTGATAATAATATTTTGCTTTTCATTGTGTATAAACTCTCATTGCAATACTTTACATTATAGAGCTTTGGAAATTTTGGCACCACATTGCTCCGAGAGCATTCATGGAGAGCCCTAGAAGGAGCTTGGATGAACTACAGACCCCATAGTTGAATTCCCCACATTATCACTTGTAAAATATTGAAGGTGTGCTATGTTGAAAACGGTATAATTTGTTGACAGGTACCACTTCAAACAAACCCCGTTGATTGTGGATTTTATGCTATGGTTTATATGCGACGTCTCATTGAAGGGCCTATGAAAAAAGGTCCAAGAGTTAGGTATGTTTTCTTTGCACACTATTAATATATATATTTTTTAATAAAAGGACTTACCTTAATGATTTTTTGATTTCTTGTTGATTTGTTGCAGCTGACAAACACATGGTTTAGGTATGTAGATGTAGAGAAGCTGAAGCACGAGCTTGTCACATGGACAAAGGATGTTTTCTACCTTTGACAAGCTTTTGGCCTTTCACTAGTTGTTTTCTAGTGCCACATCTGAACATTAGCATTCTTATATCACATCATGTTTTTTGATGTAAACATTACTTGGATGTAAGTTTAATGGAGTGCTATCTTGAATCCTTCTTTTTCAACGTGATCTGCTTTACTTGGATGGAAATGGAATGGAGTGCTATCGTGAATCCTTCTTTTTCAATGTGATCTACTTTTTTTTAACATAGTGAAATTCCATGTTGATTGTATACTTGTGTGGAAATCGTTTCTCATAGAACAAATGCCTTGGAATAATGGATTTTTTATTGGCCATCGTGGAAGTGTCGTTACATAAATCAAATATCTAAACATAGTGGAAGTGTCGTAACATAGTTAAAAAAATGGGTCCACATTTTGCAAAATGAACTAGTGGCATTGCAAACATCATTTGTGTAACGAAAACATCACATATATAATCCAAACCTCTTTGGACCTCAAGTGTTGATCGCTCCATGTACTCGCCAAACCTTGACTTGAGATGACCAATACCTTTAACAACGGTCGACACCAATAATCACACAATCGCACAAGAGAACACCAATGAGCCACCCTATAATAATCTATAACTACACTCTGAGAAGACCCCACGGTGACTTAGAGGTCAAGTGAACCCAAGTGATCAATCCATCACAGCTATGTGATCCCCATGTGATCTACTAGTGATTTTCATGTGAAGTTCAAGAGATAAAAAAGTAATCTTCTTGTCAACCCCATGTGAACCCAAGGAATGAGGCCCAAGTTTAAACCAAATGATCAATGATTCACAGTAATGTGATCTCCATGTGAACTACCGATAATTTTCAAGTAATGTTCAAGATTTCCATTAGTGATCTTCTTGTGAGCCCCATGTGATCCTAGTAAATGAGGCAGAAGAGCAAACCCAAGTGATCAATGATTCACAGTATTGTGATCCCAATGTGAACTACACATGATTTTCATGTTATTTTCAAGAGATTGAAAAGTGATTGTTTTGTGAACCCCATGTGATCCAAAGAAATGAGGCACAAGAGCAAACCCAAGTGATCAATGATTCATAGTATTGTGATCCCAATGTGAATTATTGGTTATAGCCAAGTAATATTCAAAAGATCCGAAAATGACCAACTTGTGAACCCCTTGTGATCCCAAGCAATGAGGCCCAAGAGAAAACACACGTGATCTATGATTCACATTAATGTGATCCACATGTGAGCTATTGGTGATAGCCAAGTAATGTTTATGAGATCCAAAAGTGAACTAGAAGGTATATGTGTCTAACTATGAACTCATAGTGAACTTGAAGTTATGCGTGAGATAAAATCCAAGAGGATACGTAGTGAGCAAGAATTCATAGTGATGTGACCCCAAGTAATCAAGTGTATGAACTACTAGTGCTCCAAAGACAATTCAAAGTGAGCTAAAAAAGAACCAAAAGGGAACACAATGTGAACTAGAAGTGAAATTAAAGAGATCATAAGGAATGGAACCCGAGAGGGGACCCATGTGAGCATTGATACTCAGTGTTGTGATCCTCAAGTAATCATATGTGTGAACTACTAGTGCTCCAAATACAACTTAAAGTGAACTAAAAAAATCCAAAAGTGAAGACAATGTGAAATCAAAGAATTCACAAGGAATTGAACCGAAGAGATGACCCAAGTGAGCATTGATACACATTGTTGTGATCCTCAAACAATCATTTAGTGAACCTTGAGTGACTGTAAAGTAATCGGGAGGGATGGAATCCAAAAGGGAAAACTTATGCGACAACGACCAAAGAATACACATTTAGAAGAACATGAGTATCTCAAGCATACCTGAGCCAGACATAAGGAAGCTGAGGCCGCTTCACCTCCCTCCATGAACCCGAGCTCTGAAAGGATCCAAAGTACCAGTAGGTGGTATGCTATCAACAACAACCATACTAGTTTAGGCACCACACCTCTTTGATGCCCAACACTGGGTGTTTAAGGAAAGACAAGGCAAAATCCCTGACATGTTAGCCATGTAGATCATTCAACCCCTGACATACTAGCCGTGTAGATGAGCCTAACAAAAAGAAGAAGACCTAGGCAACACCCCCAATCCAGCAAAGCCACAGGTCAAAGCCACAGGTCAACGACCCTTTTGTCTAAGGCTAAGTGATGTAGGTGATCCTAGTATAATAGTGACGCTTCCATGATAAACATAACAGGTGATTCCATCATAATAGTACTTTTCATATGCACAAACAATCTTTTCCAAGCATTTAGACTGTACAGGGTCTCTACCCAGGTTAACGACCCTTTTGTCTAAGGCTAAGTGATGTAGGTGATCCTAGTATTGTAGCAACCCTGCCATGAGAAACATAACATGTGAGTCTATCACAATAGTACTTTCTATATGCATCAAGAATCTTTTCCAAGAATTTAGATTGTACAGGGTCTCTACCCTTACACGTATGTCATAAACCATCCAAATCACTTCATGATCTAATCCCCAAACCATAAACCATAATTCAATCACATTCCATAGGTGATCACTCCACCCAACTCGGGTGAGGCACAACCAATCCTGCATAACCACTTTAGAACAGAACATGGATGCAAAAATTTCGGCATCATAACCATATCTAGAAAAAAAAACCAAGCACCACACCGGCTTCCATCATAAAATCACAACCATAATCCATCAGGGAATATCAGCCCTTAACCACGAATCTTATTCACATTGAACCAACTCCCACACTTGGAGTTTAACACTTCAACTACAATCAATCGTAGTCCACACAAATGACTCTTAAGACATGAGATATTTTATGCATGAAATAAGTCCAACCAGCAATTAAACATGCAATACAAATCCAATTTTGACAACATCCAACCATGCAAAGTTGGTGCATTGTACCTACACTTCAGATCTCTATCACATAGGGCAAGTTTTTTCCTAGAAAGGTGGACATGAGGCATCCACACCTATCTATAAGGTTCCATACATCATATCATATCATTCCATCACCATAAACATGATACAAAATAGCTCCGACCTTTAGGTCGACCATAAACCATAACTTCACACATGCAAAAAAACCTTTTTGGCATTTTCGGGAGATATCATGCAAATGAAACTGTTTGACCTCAAACCAATGCATCAAGCTCAGGTCCATAATATAGACTAAAAACCTATCGCATCACTTTACCGATATGATCCTCACACAACAAACAGTAACCCAAAAAGAAAGCCACCTTATTCATATCTACCTATACGGTTCGGGTTGACTAATCATATACCTTTACATGAGTTTATGGACATCTAATAACTGAAATCATCTCACTAAAATAAACCATAAATCATAAATAAACGGATCGGTCAACTCACGATGTCATATGGTACTGGCCCTCGGTAGCAACCCTATCTAGGGTCTCAAATTTTGATTGTGCAGTGGGCAGCAAGCTATTTTTTGACCATATCTCTTACCTCGTGCATGATTTCACATGACACCAAAGAGAGAAAATGCTCTAAATGATGTGTTGTATGTAGGATTTAAAGGGTTCGGATTGATTCATAACAGTTTGTGAGTTATAGCCAAAACAATGTTCGTACCGCTTCTCTGACGTGAAACGAAAAGCACTTTTCATGCAAGCACGTGATCATAAATCAGCGTGTTAAACATGATGAAATAATCATGGGAAAACTTCATAGGTACTCGAAAAATCCAACAATCACCGAGAGGGTGTCTACTCACAAAAACGGCATGAAGAGAGAGATGATGATGGCTATGGAGTTTAGAGCTTCTCATTGTGCTTTAGAATTGATTAGGGCCTGTCAAAAGGCTTCTTGCTTTTCTTCAAGAGAGTGGTGATGAGAGCTACATAGAGGTATTCACCAAGAGAGGTTTCGGAGAGCGCGTACATCGTGAAACGAGAGAGAAGATAGTAAGCAAGTAGAGAGAGAGTATTGTTTTTCTTCTTATTTTTCCCGTATATGAGAGAGAAGAGCTTATGGAGATGATGATGAAGAGCTTGCACCACTTCGTATAATAAGTAAGTATTGCCTCGCGGTAGTAGATGCAACAGATGGCACTAAAAACTGAGCACTGGAGGTGAATTTATAAGCACTGGGCTAGGCTAGAGTGACTCCCAAGCATAAAACTAGCGCTAGTTTTTGAGCTAGGAATAGCTGCAAGCTTTTGGACACTTTGCTAAAAAGCATACCTTTGCTTTCGGTGGTCAACTCTCCCACTTACCATCCAATTTTTACAATAAAATTGATCAATTGAACAGTATCCAGCCAACTAATGAATCCTTGGCTAGGCTATGCCGTACCATGATGTCGCGACATAATTATGCCTTTCCTGTACTGCCCTGATATATTTATGGTACTACTTTTTATAAAAATAATTCTCATAAAAATCTCGTTTGAACATATTTTCCCTCAGGGTAATCATTTTTTAATTAGACGGACACTAAAATTAATATTTTTATGTTTAGGTCATCCTAAAAAGAACATTGCTTTTCAAAAACAGCAAAAAGCACGAAAAGTTAAAAATAGCGTAAAAAGAAAAAAACAAATTTTATTAAAATTGAACCACAGGTTCCCCTTGTCCATTGGAATAACAAAAGCGGACTCTCTTTTCACTAAAAAGCACTAAAAATCATGAAAAGCTAAAAATAGCGTGAAAACCACTCGAAAAGTAGATTTTTACAAAATTGAACCATAGCTTTCATAGAACATGTAGATTAAGGATCCGACCTTGCTTTTTGCAAAAAAAAGTGGATTTTTCCAAAATGAAACCAAACGTCCGTCTTTCCTACTGGAACATAGAAACAACCTTGCTTTTTACTTTAGATCCTTCCAATGATGTCAATCAAGGATCTTAAAATAAAATTTGATAAAATAGATATTGAAAGCTATTTTTCTTATTTTTAAAAGAGACCCAAAAATTGGGGATCTTACATTATCAATCACACTTGATGTGGGGAGCACGTTACTCATTCTTGCAAAAATTATCTTTAAGGTTATCTTAATTGCGATTTGCTCTCGGCCAGTTCCTGGTCAGTTCTTGTGTCGTTGGTGCATAGCATGATCCATATTGGTAAAACTACACCATTTTGATTAGGCAAAAAAGTAGCAAAAATGTTTGTCTTGAATCTGTTATCTATTGCCCATGAATTGTGTGTAGAAAATATCATCGCCATGTCTAGCATCCATTCATCTTGAATAACAACAATAAAGGGAAATCATCTTTAGAATTCTTTGCTATCAAGACAAAAGAAACAATGTTACTATGTGAAAACAATTGCACTAATGATTAGTTTTTAACTTAATATGAGTCACCTTGATTGAGTATGTGGTAAGACATCATGGAAATTTTCCTTTGTATCATTAAAAAGCGATAAATTGAGCTAAAGATCGTTCATATTGCAGCTTCTTTTTAGATAGACATTTTTGCTACATGTCTTGCTATACCCACTTTCAAATCTTCCATGCAATACTCAATAAAAGTAGAATGCACAGGTAAATGATAAAGATCCTCTCTTGAACCAGGTATATGCCCCTCATGAATAGGGTTAGTGGATATGAAATCAATCTATGAGGCATGCTGATATTGAATTGCATGCTGTCTCTTGAGCCCACTCCATGACTCAAGAAGATAAAGAAGGTCCGCAATGTTTTGATATTCAGAGAAACTCATAAACCTGATTTGTTAGCTTGGATTTCCAATAATCTTAACGAGGAGTCTCCAACCTATAAATAGGCTACTCTACTCTCCTTCTTGTAAAACACCCTACAATATCTCACACAACACCCCAACACTCTATGTGTGAGGAGAGACTTAGGCGTAGCAACCACTTTGTGAGCTTCACTCTTGGTGTGAGAGAAGCTTTCAAGCTACACATTGCAAGTGAGAGAGCATGAGTTTAAAATCTCAAAAACACTATTGTATATGTTCCTCCATCATCAATAAATTGAGGTTTTGTGCATCAAAGGCGTGATTCGACTTTCAAATCTTCGCCCTTCCACTTGTGCGGTACGGTACGGTTTAGTGAATTCAAGGTGACTAGTGTATTTTGAGTTTTTATCGTTTGATCTTGTTTTAGAAAGTGTTTTAGTGTGTTTTTCATTGCCAATTTTGTGTCCATTGTAAGAGGGTATTGTGGTGAGAGGTCTCCCACACCCTAAGACAGTGTGAGTGTGTTGGCAATGTTTAGCATTCACTAAGCATTGAGTTATTTTTGTACAAGAACTATGATCGCATCATAATGAACCATCTCCATTTGCAAGTCACAAATAAGGTATTATGCAAGATCCATTCCTCTCTCTCTTCCCTTTTCTCTAGTTCTCTCTGGTCCATTTTGTGGGTGTCTTGGTGTGAGGTTGCTTGTGTGTGTATTGTGGTGCATCTTCTTGGTTGGGACAAAATCTCTCTTGCGTCCTAGTTCCCATACCACAACTAGGTGGTGCCCCTATCTTGTTTGGGTTTGGTTGTGGGTCTGTTGTTGTGTTGAGCTTGTGGTTGGCCTAGCCCCAATTGAGCAGCATGAGAGCCTTGAGGGGTGTTTAGAGGTCGCCTCTCTTGTTACCCGCCCCAGACCGCCTCAATTTTGGTGCCCCCATGGAGGATGGCTTGTGTTATTTTTGTGTAGGATCAACCTGTAGCATAGTCAAGTAGTTTGCATGAATCACGAGGATTTATATGATCCTTTCATTCCCATTGCAAGGCAAAAGGTACACATAATTATTAGTACTAAGTTGCAATTTCAACGTGTAATTCATAGAATTTTAGGTCCTCTTAGGTTGACCGAGATAAATGCTTCAGTAAATCCGTTTATTTTGCCTCTCATTAGGTACAACCTTAGTTTAAATGTCTATATTTTTGTTTTGTTTTAAGCATTAGGTCATGCATAGACCATGGATAATGTCCCAGGAATAGAGGTTTTCCCCTTCTATTTCACTCCACACATTAGAATAAACATTGCAATTAGTAGAAAAAATCCATTTTCAACAACGTATGGTGTTCGTGTTTGGTGCCCAAAGAGTAGGAGAAATTCTCGCGTCACCAAACCCTGTCATCCTACCTCTTATTGATTATCATAGGTCATTTGATGTGAATATTTTTATTTTGTTTTAGAATAGATTGCAATTTATAAAATATTATTGTGTAAATCTTCTTTAGAAAGAAAAACAAAAATGTGTTGTCACTTTGAAACTGATTCAATAGAGGCCCAACGCCAAATGTCCGGATATCCTCTTTTCTTTGGAGAGCCTGGAGAGGATGCATAATTATTTTTAGCAAATTTCAAGATGTCTTGTCGTGTCAAGAGGATAGTAACTGATCAAGAACGTGTAGAAATGTTTAAGGTGGTCCTTAGGAAAGATGCTAGAACTTGGTTTGACTCTTTGCCTGAGGAAGTTAAAGGGAATTACACAGAAGTTATGAATCATTTCAAGAGATACTTCTTTGATCCCCAAAACACTCAAAAGCTATGGCAGGATATTGTTTCTCACAAACAAAATGACTTCGATGACTACTACATGTATAAACAAGAGTTTCTACGTCTTTGGGTTGTATGGATGAGAAATGTGTCTAACCCTGGTGATGGTACAGAGTTCCTAAAGAAGGAGAGGTTCATTGCTGGTCTCTTTACCACACTCGAGATAAAAGTTGAGGCCGGTGCACCTGCTACCTTTGACGCAGCTGAAACTAGGGCTATTGAGAAGTATAGGAAACTCAAGTGTCTAAGAGGAGAGATTCCAATAGAGGGTTCTAGATCTAAGGGAAAATTGCAAGCATCAACATCCAGAGAGATTCTGGAGGTAACAGCAGAGGTAATTTAAAAGTTAAATAAATCTTTAAGTAACTTGTCAATTCACCTTGCACAAGCGGTAGGTCCCAAGGGACAAGCAAAGAAGTCAGAAGAGCGAGATCCACCACGACCTAGGAGAGTCTTGCAATGTTGGAATTGCGGAGAGTCTGGACATGGGATGTATAATTGTCCATGGCCCCATGGGGAGCCAGGGAGACCTAACTTGAACTACCCAGTGATGATGACTGTAGATGAAGGAACTAGTCAACAACCACGGCTTCTACAAAGGCTAAATGGAGCAAGAACAACTCCACGAGGAGTGGATGGAGTTCCACCTTTGCCACACCCCCATGTGCATGTGGTAGACATTAGGAAAAATATGGACTCTCCTTGGGTCTTTTTGATTAGTGAAGGCTTAAGGGAGAACCAATGAGAAGGCTCTTGGGATATCACCTAGAAGGGGAGGAATGGTAGGGGTGCAGCCTAATTGTCTCCCTCTTCAATGCTTGGTTCTTAGAGAGAGGTGGGAGGTAGGCTAGGGGGGGGGTAAAAAGGAGGAGAGAGGTTTCATAAAAGAGGGAGGGACCCCCAAAAAAAAAAACGCGCATGCTTAAAAACCCTAAAAATTGATTTTTTTTTAAAAGTTCCAAAGTTGACCCATTTGCCTCCAAAACTGCCCCAAAACATAAACTAACTTTAAAAAGTCAATTTTTCCCCCCAAAATCCACTTGTCTCTCTCTCCCTCATTACTTTTCTTTCCCACACTCTCCCTCTTCTCCCTTCTCCCGTTCTCTCTCTACAGTCAGGGCAGCCATAACCAAAAGCTTTCCACCACTCTCTTCCTATCTCTCCATAGCTCCCCCTTCTCTCACACCTCTATCAACCCTCTACAGTCCCATACTCCATAGCCCACAGCTCCACTATCCTCTCTACCTCTCTACCTCTCACTCCTCCCCTCTTTCTCTATCTCCACTGTCAAAGCCACCATAGCCACCATAGGCAGCTCACCTCACCCTCCCCTCAGCTCCTCATTCTCTCTCCAAAGTACTCAACTCTTTCAAATCCCTTCCTAAGCCTAACTTCCCAAGCATGTCCACGCATAAACGGCCCAAACCAGAGATAGAGGAGATTGTGTTGCACAACACAAAAGACTCAGAGGGGGTATGGATCCCACAAGTATTCAAGAAGGGTGCATGGGTCTACATACAACCGTCACGTGCTGGACCTCATCGCATACGGTGTCGAGGCGTTTTGGAACGTCATTGGAAGGGCCGGCTATTGGCATTCAAAGAAACCAAGTCCGGAATGGTGGCCATCATGCAACACGTCTACAGTGCAGCTGAGATCCATCTCAAGAGAGCTTCAACTCAATTTTCACCTCATTGTAAGGTTTCATGGTTTAGCTATCCCATGCATATGTCATGTTTACGTTTATATGATCAGTATGTTTAACTAAGGGCATTTGTAAAGATGTTTTTCCATCGAGCTTAGTTGAGGAGCAACCGCTTGAGTGCCTCTCAGGCACGTTCATGGTTGTGCATGCTCACATTGGGGAGCTTATGTTTCCTAATGTCTCATCGAAAAAACTTACCAAGCAGCGAATATTCATGTACTCCCACAAGTACGTGGTGCCGAAGTCAAGCCAAAGCTATGGTAGGTTAGAAGCCGTGGAGACACCCTCATTGCAGAGTGCAGAATGGCCAACTCCAGACCATTGGGCTTTGCTTTCTTTCAAGCACAAGGTGCTGCAAGATTTCCAAGGGTCCCTAATGTTTGGTAAGGCAACCAGATCGGTGGGTCTCAGTTGGCATTGTCCCATTCATTTGTTTGTGCACGCATTCCGCTCTCTGCCGATTGTAGAAACACCAACAATGTTTGTTTGCAAAGAAGTTGACATAGATGCAATGGACACCATTCTAGGTATCAATTGGGGCTATGTTAACGGTTTGCATGATGGTGACTGTTATAAGTGCAATGTGTCCCCCACACAGCTTTGCCTTCGGTATTTGAAAGCAAGGTGCACCTTGTATGCACGGTTTAGCTACGAGAGGTGGATGCACAAACGTGGAAAATGGACACCCTTGCAGTTGACAGCCGAAGAGGTTCAATCCTTTGAAATTCGTGTCCGCATGCCCAATAACGAGGTGGAGATGGTTGCAGTAAATCCGCATTGGACTCTTGCCAATCTTCGGAAACACTTTGTCATAATGGGATTCGAGGATGTCGGTAATGCAAGTTTCAAACTGGAACAACGCAAGGTCTGCTTTGTGCTTGCTTAGCTACCTTTTCTTATTTTTTGTGGGTTTTTGTATTTTGATTTCCCATTTTTTGGTTGTATAGATTGGAAGGCGGATGGAGGCCACTATGCTTGTTTACAAAGATTGGGCTACAAACGAAATCATCTTGTCTAAGTGAATTGGCTTGTAACTTTAATCGTTTATATATTGGATATTTTATTAAAGATTTTGGAAAGTTTTAAGATGTTGTACTTGAGTTTTTAAGGTGGTGTAAATTTATTTTTTAAATGCATATTTTTTATTTTTTTTGAGATGGAATATGTCTATATAAGGGGGAACACCTCCTCATTTCACCATTTTTGTCCCAGCATTGTAGAGAGACCTAGCGTACCCAATCACGCAAAGAGAAGACATGGCTGCTAATAGTTCTTTAGATGCATTCCTTACTGAGGTTGGGCATGCAAATCGCCCTAAGCTTCAAGCATTTTTCACAACCCAACCCGATTTGGAAACCACCTTGACCCTCCACTCTCAATCTCTTGAGCACAGTACTTCATACATTTCCACGTGCATGGGGAGATTCATTGTTGAGTTACCAAACCGGCCAAGGCAATGGGTCCCTGAAGGCCTTCTCCACCACATCTACCAAGGGGACAGGCCATTTCATCAGCGGCTTGCACGCTTTGCCACCATAGCACAACCCGCCGGACAATATGTGCGGCTTGAAGCTGATGATGTGCGAGCAATGCGTAAGGGAAGGATCGGAAACACTTTTTTCTCTGTTTAGGCCATAATGATCTTCCTCCTTCACGAGTGTCCAGCAGGCCCTGACGTAGTGCTACCACACTTGCAGATCGGCGGGGTACTGGCTGATGTGAAGGACCCCAAGCCAACGGCCATTGACTCATCCGGAGAGGAGAGGACGCTTGCCTTGACCTACCCTATAGGGATTCAAGGCCTCTTGGAGGCCTCTCCATCTGTCGGTTCATCCTCGGGAATGCCAGAAGGAACCACCACTCGGGATGCCATCCCTGAGGTAGAGATTACCCACTTCTCCTCCATTGTGGTGGGTGGGGAGGAGTTTGTGTTTATGCACGATCTGGAGAAATCCTTTGAGCTTTGCATGGATGAGTGTTTTGCCATCCTCGATGCCCATGGAAATTTTGAGGTTGATACCACCACCTCCCATGAGGATGATCTCCTACTGCCCATGGGGAATACTTTGGCGATCGCACAAGCCGAGGTGGCAGCGGCCGAGCAGGCCAAGGTCTCTGAGGAGGAGTTTGTGGCCGTGCAAGCCATGTGTTTGGCTAAACGTGCAAGAGTGGATTCACCACCACCTGCTGCAACACCTGTTTTGCTTGATCCAAAGGGGAAGTCAAGTGTGGATCTTTACTTGCACCCCGATGCCGATGAGGAGGATCGTAGACAAGAGGTATAGATTCTCACTTACATTTGATTGTTACAAATGATTTTGTTAATGTTATATCATAATTTTGTGCCATATCTCAGAAAACCTATGTTTTGCAGGATTTTCTGGAGGTTGACGCCTGGGCGCAATGGTCAGGGGGGAGGAGGACGCCGTTCGGAACTCAAGTGGCACTTGCTCACTACCTCAGCACACTTCCCACTGGTGTCGTGGTGTTTGTCCATGATGACTACTCTCCCAATGGTCGCTACAACATTTTTGCTCTCCGTTCACTCTCCAAGGGGTTGCGTTTAACAACACTTACCCAAACGGCCAACCTTGTAGTGCTTGTAAAGAAAGATTTTGCAATATCCACTTTTGGTGTTAACTTTCGCGGGCGCCTTATTGCCCATGTCGGCATGAACCAAGCTGTAGAGGTTAATGACACCCAAGAAATCACAACCACTTTACTTAACAGGGAGCCACCCCAAAAGGCCAAGCGCCAGAAAATTGTAATTTGAAAGATCCTAAATCAAAAGCCGGATATCATGTAAAGCATTGATTTCTTTAATGAAACTACTTTTTGCTATCTATGACTCTCTTTCTTGCAAGGTTTTGAATTTCTTATATGTTGGGCTTTCATTGTGTATGAGAAGCACCATAATTTTTGCTATGACTACTAAAGGGTTTTGCAGGCATTAAAATTAATAAAATGCATACTTTGTTATATCTAGGCTTCCAAAGTTATGGATGTGCCTAGTAAAGGGCTTGGAAGTCCTTAAAATATGCTGCCACAAGGGCGCGCATTGGGGCCTTCCATCAGCAGATGAAGTGTGCAAATGTGCGCCCTTGTGGCAGATGATTTTGGACCCATCTAGGAGCTTACCCAGGTGCAAAACAGAGTGACAAGACATTAATACCCAGTTGCAAAACAGAAAGACATGCATACCCAGGTAACCTTAAGCCCATCTTGCCTCAGATACCTAAAGTTGTATTAACAAACAACAAGAGTAAACTATGTGGCTATATCTAGCCCATTCTGGAGTATATGACTGACATGGACTAAGGGGGGATGATTTCCAGAAGCATCTATGCTAATTGAAGCATTGAAGCAAACAAAACATACTTATTGCTTGTCAAAATTGTCTAGAAACCACTGGAAAGTGTTTGGAAAGCACTAGAAAAGGCTGCCACAAGGGCGCGCATTGTGTCCATCCATAGGCCTCTGGAAGCCCCAAATGCACGCCCTTGTGGCAGCCAGTTTGGGGCCATTCAAAGCCATTTTCAACACTTTGTAGATGCATTTGCCATGCAATAGTGAGTCACATAGCATGGATACATCAGGAAGTGCATGCCCCACTTAGCCAAGGTGCTAAACATAGGCAATTTTTCACAATAACAAGCTAATGGCTACATACATACAATAGAAGGTAGACAAAACTTGGACCAGTGCTACATCGCATGGTACAGAATTAAAACAATACAATGCGTAGTGGGGTATACAATAAAAGAGGCTTATATTCAAATTCTTCCCAATACAATGCATAGAGTGGGGTATACAATCAAAAGACGCTTGTATTCAAATTCTTCCCAATCTTGGAGTTCCATAAATACAAAAAGGTTTGATGCCTAATTACAAGCTACTCCTCATGGCGCAAACGGAGAGCAAGCTGAATATCCTTGGGCATGATGGTTACACGCTTTGCATGGATGGCACGGAGGTTAGAATCCTTGAATATGCTAGCTAAATATTACTCTGCTGCCTCTTGGACTGCCTCTATGGCCACGGCGCCCATCCAAAACTGAGTGTTGTACAATTGCAAAACCTCCCTGCATAGCCTTGCAAAAGGGGCCCTCCGAATCAAGAGCTCGGTGCTCTTTTGATAGTATCGAATCTCCGTAAAAGCACGGTTACGCTTTAGTACCTTCTGAGGTCGACGTGGAGGTGCATTTTTGGCACGAGTTGGGTCAGCTTGCTTCCTCTTCTTGTAGACAATGCTCTTTCTCTTTTTTTTTTTGCACAGGCACTTCCAAGACCTCATAATCTGATTCCACCCACTCTCCATCCGATTCGTGCTCTTCACTATTGACTGGATGTGATGGTGTAGGTCCACTCCCTTTAGGAAGTGTCTTACCCCCAATAGACATGTGAGCCTGATAAGTTTGTATTTGGATGCCAACCCATGGGGAATCTTCATCCGTTTGCGTCTCTTCGGAGCCTTCTGACGGTTGCTTTTGGCTGTTTGTTTCTTTGCCTTGGTTTCTCTCATCCTCCCTGTTCTCATCCTCCCTGTTGCCATCAGAATCGTTGGAGTCCGATGAATAGACAACAAGGCGGTGCTTCCTTCTCTCTTTTGATACTGTAGAGTACTGGCCATGCTGATTTGAAGCTCCAGCTTCTTCTGTGTGGACTTCACCTTGAGCTTGTGAAGTTCCAGCTTCTGTTGCTGTACCTTTGAGTCGTTGGCCATCCGGCCCCTCTGGATATGCAATCCTAGCCGTTTGTTTTGTTCTTGCCATGGTAGCACTTAGTAGGGAAAATGACAAAATGAGGGCCTTCAACCTTTAAATAGGTTTTTTTGAGATTTTGGCCCTTTCACACTATGCGGCCAATTGAGTGAAACTCAAATAAACCAATTGAATTTAACAACTAAACCTGGATCATGCGGACGGCTGACGCGACACCCAAACGATGCCTTTTCGATACTTACTGCTTTGCTAACATCGACTCTCTTGCTTTCTCAATAGTACGAGTTCTCCCAAAGGTGTGCCTAAAATACCAGTTAAACATCTCTTGGAGGTAGTTGGAGTGTGAACTACCACCACCATGCTGAGTATTCTTGAAGTATTCTCTGCTACAATGTTCACCCTTGATTGGTGACATCCAATCTCATTAAGGAGCGTCTACACCCCCTTCAAGGAGTCTTTTGACCATTGAAGGGGCTTCATTGTGAAAGAATAATAAATGTGATGCTTTAGGATCCTATCAAATATTTGCATAAACGCATGCAATGTACAAAAGTGAACATTGTTGAGGGAGAAGGGAATTATGGGGTTCCACCCAGGATCTTCGCTATCCCTATTGGGCACCTACATCATATCACATGAAAGAACCGAAGTTTGCCACTCCCTATTTATATGGTCATCATTATCTTTGTCTTGACCTTGCACTTGAGTTGCTCGACTTGTCTTGTGCCCTTTCATACAGAATGGACAGGGAAGTAAAGAATTTGCAACTTGTTTGCATCCAAGAATGCACTTTATCGTCTTTAGATCACCACCTAAATGCCATTCAACATCAAAATCCCCACGTCCTAGAACCATGAGCTTCTCATCGTTTATTTGAGCTTTAATGACCTCTGTGACCCATGGGATTCTACTGAAAATCCATGCAAGGACTTCATGTGTCTCTTTCGGAACTTCAATTGCACCAAGCCACCATATATTCTTCTCTAATTGCACACTAAAAGAGGGATTTGTCGCTTCACTCGAACTGCAAGATTGCTTGGCATAAGCTAGGGCTTCATTCATAAGCGTGATGCTCATTCTCTCTAAATTTCTCCCTTTAACAATTACACACTCATCCAACTTCAGCACAAACACAAGCTTGCCTTCAAGAACTGCCAACAATATAAAGCCTCAGAATGCATGTTATGACACATCATAGAGCATGTAGGCAACTCTAAACTAACCTGCATCACTCAAATTGTAGAAAACATCCATGGACTTCTGCAATCGTATCAAGCCCACAAAGATATTGTTGAATTTGGTGTAAACAAACCCTTCGGTCCGCAACACATTGTTAGAAACAACACCGCTTCCCTTCCCGCGGCCCTTCCTTCCTTGTGATTTGCTACGGAGCGGCTGAAGAGGCATCGTGTCTTCAATATACAAGTAGTCCCCTAATCGGTGAACAACATCTTCATTTGATACCTTCTTGGCAATCGCCACTGTGTGACAAAGTGGGAATAGGTTTTCCGTGACTGCTCGACTTCTTAATGCATCTTTTAACACTTGATGTATTGCTTGATAGCCCTTCGTACTAATCCCAACAGCATCACAAATATCCTGAACATCTAGATCAGTGACAATATTAGAAAAATCACTAAGAACTCTCTTAGTGATTGCGTCTTTCAAGTGTTTTGCCTCTGGAGCATCAAGCATCCCAATAAAATCCTCTTTGTTGAAACAAGAACAAAGTAAAGTAGCCCTAGCTGATGCATTCTCGCCACCGCACGTTTCTTGGACGAAGTTCCTATTTCCCAAAACAACAATGATGAGCGGTATTAGACTTAAACAACATGAGGGACAAAACATGTTACCTCATAGCTATCACCCTTCGTTTTCTTGCACCTCCACGTGGTGCAAGAGCCTGAATTTCGGACAACTCTCGTTTCCTCACCCTACCTCCCATGGCAGTACTCTTCATGTGTGAAAGAGTATCCTCAAGCTTTTTAATTACATTTTCCTTGGTTGTGATGGTGCTGCCTCCTCAAGCGCACTAGTAGCTGTTTGCATCTGATCTTGAAGATTGTGGAAACTCCCATTGAGCAACTGCCAATGACGCAAGTAGATCTCGGACGCGCAATCTCGTGTTTGTTGAGTCTCTTGCAGTAGCCCAACAAACCTTGCTCTCCATTTCCAACGTATTGCAATAGTGATGGAATGTTTGTAAAAGACGGATGAACATTGAGAGAAGGATCCTTTGGATACAAGCATCCGTCTGTCCAGAGATCCACATTCTTCTCCCCTTGAGTGCGGCTTTCGTTGGCTGAAGGTAATGTTCCCAAGCATGTTTTCTTTGTCGGAACATACTCTTGAGGTAGGCGTAGGAAAAGCCCTGGAGACCTACCGCTGGTACAGCCAAAGTGTGTCGACTTTAGAAGATGGAATGGATAGATGTGTACAGGTAAGCAAAAGCATGGCAAAGGGATGGTGCAGCTAGGAAGTTCATGGGATGACAAGTAGCAGCGGAAGTGTATGCATGATGCGGCTTATAGGCCAAGAAAGGCTCCATAATGTGCTAATTGGGGTAGCAGATGAAAGAGATCCAAAGTGTAGCCTTGGGATCCAGGAATGAAGATCTTGAAGTGCCGAAGGAACCGGTCCAGACGGCTCATCAAACCGAGCTACGAAGCCCAAGTTATTGAAGGTTAAAGTTTTGGTGGTTTGCAGATTTTTGTCGGACAGGGCAGCTCGAGACAGGTGGTCCAAGTGGAGCTTGAGGTATAGATGTGTAGAGCTCAATTCATGGAGCCTACCCGTCTTTTCGGATTGTGGATAGGAGCCACGGTTTGCAAGATATGGTCAGTGGAAGTTTTTTCGGGGGCCGGGTCTGAGGCCACTTGGCCGCATTGAAAGATGTGCCATCTGGCGTTTTTTAAGCCTCATCAAAATTCTCAGTGGAAGTATGAGTCATGTGGGGTTAGCACAAATTGACGGCGCATCAACAGGATGCTTGGGCGGTAAGATACAGCGAGACCAAGTTGGGAGCATTGGACCGTGGGAGGTTTGCAAGATTTGACTTTTTTTGCTACCTCGAATGATGGCATTGAAAATCCAAAAATGGGGCCGGAGGCAGGGGATTTGAAAGTGGACGCGGTGGACTGGTGGTTGGGCTCCAAGGCTTGTGCATACTTCAACTGGGCAAGGCAAGGTAGAGTACCCAATGCAAGTGAAAATGGGATTTTTTTTAGTATTGAATGGTGGGTTTTGTAAAAGCTTGAAGGGTGCTTAACCAGTGACCGCCACGTGGTGGGACAGTGGTCCCACATGCAAAGTTGAGGGCGAGATCCGCGGGCTATATGGGTTGGACGCATGCCTCCCATTGGTATCACTAGATGTGGGGAGATCTTGGAGCTCCGTGGTCTGCGTGGGCTATGGCGGAAAGCGCATGGCGCTGCTGTGGCGTGACCGGTGGCGGTTTTGAGCGGCGAGCCGGCGAGGCTGGGCGGCGTAGGGCGCCCGCGGTGGCGCGTTTCGATGATGACATGGCAATCAACTAAGGGGTGTTCCCGCGCCCGTAAGGGGTCAATATTTTTGAGAGAGAAGGGTTGTACCCCCCCCCCCCCCCCCCCCCCCACCCCAATAGCGACGTCGCTATTGCCTTGGAGGGGAGGGGTCCCATTGTAGGGAGAAGCCGACAAGGATAGTGAGAGTGCAAGGCCAAGCATACTCAAAGGCCAAGAAAGGGACGAACCGGCCGGCCAAAGTGGAAGGTGCCAAGGGCAAGTGTGCACACCATGTATATGTTTCCAAAATCAAACTAAGCCAAATGTTGGCAATGCATAAAACTTCTAAAAGGAACTCCAAAGGGAGTGCACGACATGGAATGACACCATTTTTTCCTTTTTTGACATTTCTAGGTACACCCCTATAAAAGGAGTTTTTTGTTCATTTTTGAGGGTCTTTTGGACCGGTGTCTTTTGACCAAGGAGGATTTTTTGGCCAAGGCTTTTGGAGCTCATTGTTTTGGTTGTCGAGGTTCATGCCGGCAGTGTGTTGGTTGTACATGACATCGCCTATGCTGGAAGACTATTCCCTACTGTTTCAAGGCGTCATTCCCCCTTCCCCCTTCTCTTCTCTGCTTGTGTGCGTGTGTTTTCGGGTGTGTGTCGGCGTGTGTGCCCCTCGAGGTTTGTCGTGCAAAGAGAGGTAGAGAGAGGTTGTGTGAGTGTGGAAGGCTGTGAATTGAGCAGAGAGGAGTGATTGAGTCTTTCTAATGCATTGCAAGGCGTATGTGCGTGTGGTTGTGTAAAAGCGATGGTTTGCTTGCGGGTAGTTTTGAATTTTGAAGGTGAACTCTAGTGGATTGGGGCGCTGTGTATACCCTGGGCTATAGTGAGGCAAGCATTGTGTGTGCTGGGTGTGTTCCCTATTCCCCCTCTCCACCGCATGAAGAGCTTGCTGGGACATTCGTCACGTCGTCAAGAGGCATTGTAGGATGGAGAGATGGAGCTTGAAGGATGGAGAGATGGGTGTGTAGGTGCAGCAGCAGGTGCAGGTGCAAGGGGAATGGGTGTAGGAGAGGATCTTAGATTAGGAGGAAAAGTTATCAATTTTGGGGGGAATTTCCTAAAAGTTTTGGAGGGAGTCAAAAAATGTTGAATTAGGAGTAATTTAACTTAAAAATATTTTTTTTAATATGTATATATGTTGGGGGTACTTTTTCAAGGGGGGATAGAGTTTTTTTGAAAGTTTTTGAAAAAAGTCATTTTTTAAACCTCTGACCCACGGATTTGCTTAGGTGGCATGGGAGAGTTAAGAGGCCACTTAGAAGTTGGCCAAAAAGCTAGAGAGAGAAGACCCCCTACCCCCCTACTTTTCAAATGGTTTACCCCCCCCCTTCCCTACTTTTTAAATGGTTACCCCCCCTTTCCCTCTACCTTTTTAGGGGTCAAAGGTGGAGGAGACCCTACCAAAATAGCCCCATTCAAAGCCTTTGTCCCCCTTAATCTTGGAAAGCTTCCTTGAAATTAGGGATTCTTACAAGGCCCATGGAGAGTCCATTTTTTTCCTAATGAGGTGACAAATTCCAATGATGTTGACCTGGAAGCAAATGGCATTAACAGTGGCTGAGGAAAAGGTAAGGATAAAGAACGAGTCACGTCACAAAGTGATCATGGACGAGAAAAGAAGGCAAAGGAGACCAAGGAAACCAAGAGGACTTGATGTCGTATCAACCTCCAAGACTTCCCTTTTGGACATGGTATGACTCCGTACAACTTGTTGGAAGACATGAGAGGTAAGGGTCCTGATATCTCATGGCCTCAATTTCTTGCATTATGTGCAGAATTTAGGAGGGATTTAACAAGAGCAGTTAGCACTAGGAGAAAGGTAAAAGAGAGTGTGCCTGTTGTGAAAAATGCACAAGCTGAGATGAATAAGGACATTACACTAGTGCTATACTGTTACATCAAAGGAAGATTGGTTAGGAAAGGTCTAGTGGATGGGGGTGCACAATTTGCATCATGACAGAGGGACTCATGCAAAGACTAGGCATGCACATCCATGAGACACTTGAAATCAAAGTCAAGATGACAAACAATAGCAAGGATAGGTGTGTAGGCATTTGTAAAAATGTTTTTGTGGAGGCCTTTGGCATTAAGAAGGTGGTGGATTTTTATGTTATGTCGACCAAGGGAAGTGGTTGTCCATTTATCCTAGGAAGACCATATCTAATGAAAATGCGAGCTTTGCAAGATTGGGAGAGTGGAAAATTAATTTGCAGGAATGGCAATCATAATAAGGTTGTCTTTGACATGAAGGAGCAACTCCGAGAGGAGCTCCATGAAGAATAATCTCAAAGTGAGACGGAAGAAGATTGGACCGCTAACACTTCAGAAGAAGAAGACAACATTACTGAAGAGGAGACTTCCATCAAAGTCATGGGGGTAAGGTTTAAGCCAACCAACCAAGAGACCTCTTATCAAGGTTTGGAGGAGGTAGGCTCCCAAGAGAACCAAAATGTGGAAGATGAAGGAATGTTAGAAGGTATGTTGTCTATAACACTTACAAAGGATGAAAGAGAGGAGTTCAAAGGTGTGCTAAGGAAATTTCCTAAGCTTTTTTTCTAAAGACTACACCAACGTGCGTGGAGTAGATGATGTTCAACACAAGATCGAGCTAAATCCAGAAGCCAAACCTAAATCTCAAAAGCTACAAAGTCTAGGAGTCATCAAGGAGTAGGATTTACTTAAGGAGGTAAGAAAGCTTCTAACAACAGGTTTTATCTATCCAATAGAGAATTCAGAGTGGGTCTCTCCCGTTGTTGTCACTCCCAAGAAGAACGGAAAGTGGAGGGTGTGTGTGGATTACCGTCCACTAAATGAGGCAACAAAAAGTGATCACTTTCCCCTCCCATTTCAGGATGAGACACTAAATGAAGTAGCTGGTCACGAGAAGTACACCGTGTGTGATGGCTTCTTAGGTTACTTTCAAATAGGGATTGCATTGGAGGATCAATTGAAAACAACCTTCATCACTCCTTGGGGTTGTTATGTTTTTAGAGTCATGCCTTTTGGCTTGAAAAATGCTCTTGCAACTTTCCAACGTCTCATGAACATGGTGTTTCAAGCATTCTTTGGAGAGTCAATTAGGGTGTTCATTGATGATTTCTGCATTTATAGTTCAAAATCATTACATCTACAAAGAGTAGAAGAAGGTTTGAAGAAGCTCTATGACATGGGAGGTCAACTCAACCCCAATAAGTGCCACAGAGGTGAGGATGAAGTGATCTTGCTTGGTCATAAAGTTTCTTACAAAAGCATCGAGGTGGATCCTTCAAAGTCAAAGGCTCTTATTGAGTTCCCATCATCAGAGAGTCTTAAGGAGGTCATCTCATTCATTCAAAAGGTGAAGTATATGTCACACTCCATTCACTTAGCCTTAGAGTTACTTCACCCTTCTTCAAACCTTCTTCTACAAAGAGTAGAAGAAGGTTTGAAGAAGCTCTATGACATGGGAGGTCAACTCAACCCCAATAAGTGCCACATAGGTGAGGATGAAGTGATCTTGCTTGGTCATAAAGTTTCTTACAAAAGCATCGAGGTGGATCCTTCAAAGTCAAAGGCTCTTATTGAGTTACCATCATCAGAGAGTCTTAAGGAGGTCATCTCGTTCATTCAAAAGGTGAAGTATATGTCACACTCCATTCACTTAGCCTTAGAGTTACTTCACCCTTTGCAAAAGCTGACACAACAAGTTGAGTTTGTTTGGCTTGATGAGCTTGAAGAATATTTTTGTAACATCAAAGTGATTCTATCAGATCTACCAACACTCATGCCTCCTTGTTGGGAATACACATTCTTTGTTAGCTCTAGTGTTGGGAAAGAAACAATTGGTGTTGTTTTGCTACAAAAACATCCCCACAGTACCAAGATGCGACCCATCTACTTTGCTAGTAGGGTCATGAATGCTTTGGAGAGAGGTTACACGAAGTCAGAACTCATGATGCTTTGTCTCATGTTTGCGATGAGAAATTTTAGATCCTACTTGCTACCAAAACCTTTTGTAATTCTCACTGCAAAAAAATTATTCCCTTGGGTGTCATCTCAAATGAATCTTAGTACTAGGATCTCTAAGTGGATTATGGAGTTGTAAGAGTTCCAATAGTCTTTCAAGGTAGAAGATAGTGTGCGTGTACAATTGGCAGGGGTTCTCACTTATAGGGTACATGAGAAGGAGATTAAGGTGCCTCAAGTAATAACCCTACCATTGCCACCACCTAAAAGTATTCGTGATTCTTTTACCTTGTTCTTTGATGGATCTTTTCAATGAGTCACAGGAAAAGCAGGGGGAGGGCTAGTGTTGTTCAACCCAAGTGGAGAGGTGGTCATGAAAGAGAAGGTCAATCTACCAGTTTCAACTAGCAACAATGAAGCAGAATACGACACACTACTTCATGGTTTGAAGATGTGCATTAGTCAAGGTATACAATGTCTCATGGTAAAGGGGGATGCACTTCTCATTGTGAAGCAAATTTTAGGCATTTTGGCATGCAATAATGAAAGCCTTAGGACAAAGGTTCATGCCATTCGTAGCTTGTTTAATCAGTTTGAAGAAGTGCAACTATATCATATTCCTAGGAAACAAAATGAAGATGCCGATTACTTGCACAACAAGAAGTTACATGTGTTGAGAAAGAAACGCAGGTCATCATGGTGGCAGCAGCTGTCAAGCAACCGAGATACCAAGGATTGGAGTCATTGGCTCCCATTATTGCCTACATTCTGGAGGGCGAGTTTTTGCAAGACTTCACAGAAGCTCAAAAGAGGAGACTCATGAAGAAGGCAAGTTTCTATCTCTTCCTAGAAGGATCCCTATATCAAAAAGGGAAGGATGAAGTGTGCATAAGAGTACCAACTATCGAGGAAATTCCAACCATTCTAAAAGGTTTGCATGAAGAGGCATGTGGTGGTCATTTTTCCCAAGAATTAACTGTGAAGAATATTTTTCTTGCGGGGTATGTTTGGCCAAGCTTGCATGTGGATGTCCAACATTGGTGTAAAAGTTGTTACAATTGTCAGGTAAATGTAAATAAAAGGCTGGTGCATGGTCTGAGGCAAATAGTGCTTTCAAATGGACCCTTTGAAAAGTGGGGCATTGATGCTATGGGTCCTCTTCCTAGAACAAAGAATGGTAAACTCTACATTCTAGTGGATGTAGACTACATGACTAGGTGGGTAGAGGCTCAAAGTGTGGCCAGGGTAAATGGAAAAATAGTGAGCAGGTTTGTCTACACTAATATTTGTTGTAGATTTGGGACACCTCTGGAGATTGTTTTTGATAATGGTCCAGGGTTCAAGAAGGGTTTACTCAGAGAAGTGTGTGAAGAGCTTCACATTCTATATCATCATAGCACACCATACTACCCACAATCAAATGGTTTGGTGGAGAAGGTTAATGATGTCATTGCAGGTATCATTAGAAAAAGGGTGCAAAACAAAAAAAAATATTGGATGACTTCTTGGATGGTGCCTTGTGGGCATATCGAACCACATATAGGGAGGCAAAAGTTCACTCCATTTCACTTGGTGTATGGTCATGAGGCTTTACAGCCTATTGAGCTCAACATCCCAACAATACGGCTTAAGGGCAGAGGTGCACAAGATGATCAAGAGGTATGGATGGCTCGACTTCTTACACTAGTGGAGCTTGAGTAGAAAAGAGAAGCAGCTTAGGAGTGCTACAAAAGAAAAGCTACACAAGCAAAGGAGAATCTTGACAACAAGCTCAAGGACAAAGGCATCAAGGAAGGAGATCTTGTGCTAAGGTATGACAATCGACTTGACAATCATTTTGATGCCAAGCTTGGAACTAGATGGCAAGGGCCATATACAATTAAGAAGGCTTTCAATTCAAGTTACTATCAGCTTATGGACTTGAATGGTAAAGAGCACTCCAGGAAGGTAAATGGGTATTGCTTGAAGCCCTATTTGAGTCGCCTTCTACAGAAGGATCTATCGAAGGACTGTCAAAAAGCGACTATATCATGTTAATTTTGTTGCATGAAGCATGAGTGTGACAATAAGCCACACAATGAAAATCCTGTCAAGGGACCAGATATCATAGACGACTCAAAAGCACTCTCTTTGCAAATGATGCTCTATTATGGTACATGAATATACCATCATCCTGGGGGAGGGCTAATGATAGCCATATTTTGTTTCTCCGTAATTGCCATAGTGAGTTACCTCACCCTACCAAAATCACCTAAACACTGTGGCTATTCTTACCTTTTCACCGTACATAGGCGTATATGAGTTAGGGAATGTTTCCCATATCTCCTTAAAACCCTTAGCTAGCTAGTAATTTGGGCTAGTTGAGCCAAAAAATTTAAATAAATTCAAAAAATAAAATATATTATGGTCCATTTGTGTGCAAATATTGCATTGTATATAGGGCCTAAATATAAGGAATTTTCCTAATTATTTTGATATTTATTTAAATATTTCTACTTAGGTGTGCGTTATTTGCCTATGTATGCTATGTACATTGACTCAACATTACCACAATTTTTTTTCCATTTTGCATACTCTTTATTCCATATAAAAATATCTTCACATAAGCTTCTTTTATTTTTGGTGTGAATCCACTCCAAGGGAAAACTTCAAAAATACCTTTCACCTTTAGTCATTGCCTTTCACTAAATTCCTATTTTCTAGAGTTGTTTTTCTTATCTCTCGTAAATAAATATACTTCAATAAAAAAAAGAGGGTCCCCTCATTTGATTCCTTATATTTTCATATATCTCTTTTTTACATTTTATATTTATATATAGCTGACACTATTCTAGATTCCATAAATTGTTTATATATACTAGCCTATTTTTTCCCATCTTATCCATGTATTATATTTTGCATAATCCATAACCATGCATATTTTCAAACCCCTAAGAATAAATTAGGTCATGCTATTGATAGCCATTTTTCGGCTTTCCATAATTGCCATAGTAAGCTACCTCACCCTATCAAATCACTCAAATATTTTGGTTATCCCTACCATTTCACTGTACATAGGCGTGTGTGAGTTAGGGGCTTTTCCCATATCTTCTTAAAATCCTCAGCTAGCTAGTCACTGGGCTAGTTGAGTCAAATAAATAAATAAAATATATTATGGCCCATTTGTGTGTAAATATTGCATTATATATATGGCCTAAATATAGAGATTTTTATAATTATTCTGGTATTTTATTTAAATATTTATACTTAGGTGTGTGTTTTATTAAACCTATGTACACCTTCTTTCATTCTCTTACACCATAAGTATATTTTTTGCCAATATGTACATACTCTAACCTCATATTTTTCCTTTATACAAATCACTCCCACATTTTCACCCTCACTCTCGTGAAAACAAAAAATTGATTTCTACTCATTGGTCACGTTTATTATATTATTTACTTGCATACATTTTCCTCTTTCACCCAAAATAATTCAAAGAGGGACCATATCATATGATTCCAATATCTTTCCATATCCATAACTCCTCCATATTTTTATTATTATTTTTACTCATTATTCTAACACCATATGCTCATTGAGCTAAAGTCCACGAATAGTCCATACAGTAGTCCCACCATGTATATATTTTCTTATTCACCAATAATCCTCCTCCATGCATGTGTCAAGGGCAACTTGGATGCTTTGTATTATGATATGACAAAGGAGGGGCTCACTCTGTGATGCATTGTACAAATTCAACAAAGGAGGGGGCCACAGAAGACTTTTTGTGAGGAAAAACCAAGTCTTTTGGTGGGATGTTTAATATCCATCTCCACTCCGAATTTGGAGCGGTAGTCAAAAGAGAAAATGTAGCCCAGGCTCTAAATAATCACCTCAAATTCTTTCATGATTTTTGGAGATACCATCGGTGAGATATGATTTTTTGAGTGGACCCCAGTCTGCCCACTTTTCTCACAAGTAGCCCATAGTCTTCTCTCACCTCTTTCCACACTTCTACACACACACACATTCCTCTCAATCCCTCACTCAAACCTGCACCTTCAATGGTTTCCCTCATCTTCTTCACCATTAACCTCCGCACTTACTTACATAGCTCTCATATGAGCTCTCCATGTACATACACCGTCTCTATGCCTCTCTCTATTATCTCCAAAGTACAATTCCATCTTACTCCTTATATATATACGTACATTTAGCATGTTTACCATGCTTAACCTCTACAAATCAAGAGAAATCATCAACGGAATTACCATTTTCATCACGATGATCAACCTTGGCGGCGGTGGCGTAAAGAAGAGAAGACGAAGAAGAAGATCGATAGTCATTTTGAGAACCTACATAAGTAAGTCCAAAACTTCTTCAAGCTTCACCATCACAAGGATTTTCTCACTTCATTCAACCATCTTACTCCAACCATCCACCCCATTCTACCCATTGTAAATATATCATTAACTTTCTAGTGATTACAACACTAACCGCTAACATACTAACACAAAATACCATTGACCTAACCATAAAAGACACCTCACCTGAAGACATGTACAAAGTAACTCTCTCTCTCTTTCTCTCTCTCTCTCTCTCTCCTTAATTACTTTCACCTTATCTACCATCAATAATGCTCTCTTTTGAGCCCACAACCATGGCTCAAGCAAACAAAGAAGGCCCACAATGTTTTGATATTCAAAAAAATCATAATCCTGATTTGTTAGCTTGTAAATTAGGATTTTCAATAATCTTAATGAGGGGTCTCCAACCTATAAATAGGCCCCTCTCCTTCTTGTAAAACAACCTCCAACATCTCACATAGCACCCCAACACTCTATGCGTGAGGAGAGACTTGGGTGTAGCAACCACTTGTGAGCTTCACTTTTGGTGTTAGAGAAGCCTTCAAGCTACACATTGCAAGTGAGAGAGCGTGAGTTCCACAAATCTCAAAACCACTATTGTATATGCTCCTTCATCATCAATAAATTGAGGTTTGGTGCATCAAAGGCGTGATTCGACGTTCAAATCTCCGTCCTTCCATTTGTGCAATATAGTTTGGTGAATTCAAGGTGACTTGTGTATTTGAGTTTTTATCGGTTGATCTTGATTTTAGAAAGTGTTTTAGTGTGTTTTTCATTGCCAGTTTTGTGTCCATTGTAAGAGGGTATTGTGGTGAGAGGTCTCCCACACCCTAAGACACTGTGTGTGTGTGTGTTTTGGCAATGTTTAGCAAGCACTAAGCATTGAGTGAGTTTTGTACAAGTTCTACGATAGCATCATAATGAACCATCTCCATTTGCAAGTCACAAATAAGGTATTCGCAAGATCCTTTCCTCTCTCTCTTCCCTTTGCTCTAGCTCTCTCTGGTCCATTTCATGTGTGTCTTGGTGTGAGGTTGCTTGTGTGTGTTGTGTGGTGCATCTTCTTGGTTGTGCCAAAATCTCTCTTGCGTCCTAGTTCGCATACCATAACTAGGTGGTGCCCCTATCTTGTTTGTGTGTGGCTGTGGGTTTGTTGTTTTGTTGTGCTTGTGGTTGCCCCAACCCCAATTGAGCATCACGGGAGCCTTGAGGGGTGTTTAGAGGTCGCCTCTCTTGTTGCCCACCCCGGACCGCCTCAATTTTGGTGCCCCCACTGAGGAGCGATTGTGTGCTTAGTGTTGTTGTATTGCATGAACGCTTGAATTTCAACATAATCAAGTAGATTTTATGAATCATGAAAACATGTATGACCGAGTTTCATTTCAAGGAAACAAAAATTTATCTAGAATATAGTTCGGATTATACATAACATAAGAAAGAAAAAAAACATTTTCACATAAAAGTCTAGAATTCATGTTGAAAGACCTTTCAAAACTTTGTGTAGTTAGTTGATGATTGTTTGGAACTAATCTTTGTGTCGCTCTAGCATTGAGAGACTATGACACGCTATACCTTTGATGATATCCCAATCTTCTTCGGAAATCCAGAAGAAGATGTTGATGATTTTCTTGCTGATTTTAGAATGGTTTGTCATATCCTTGGTAAAAGGGATGACATTGAAAAAAGGGATTTTCTATTGCTATGCCTTAGAGGCAACGCTGAGCAATGGTTTTGGAGTATGTCTTCTCAGATTGAAGATGGGTATACCCAAATTTCCAAAGCTTTGAAGGACAGATTCTCTAAAGTTCCAACAACGGAGAAAGCATGGGCTTCACTACGGAGACTTCAACAACATGGTGAAGACTACTATGCTTATGAGGATATTTTTTCTTGTCAATCGGATGTGGATTTAGTTCTACATTTCTAGATTATGTAAAAATGGATCAATTTATTTCGGGTTTGTCTCCTTTCCTAAAGACTAAGGTTACTTGTAGTGGACCCTCTACCTTTGAAGAAGCGGTCACTATTGCCCGAAGGAAGTTTTACAAGTACTTCTACATCAAAAATGGTTTCCATCATGCTGGAAGAACCAACCATCATGAAAGTGTTTCTATCAAGGAGTCATCTCCTTTGCCATACTTGTCTCCTTCTACTCCGACAAATGTTGAAGAAGTTACTTACATGCCAACTGATTATTCAAGTGCTAAAGTGTGTGGCCAAGATTCAAATGTGGAATCTCTTTCTTCTACCTTTATCACAAGCATGCAAAAATCGACACAAGATATCTCAAATGGCATTGATGATTCAATAATGGATACATCCAACCTTTTGGAGGAGGATCAATTTCTAGTATGAGCAGGCGAAGCTTTTGTGCAACATGACTCTATAGAGAATGAAGAACTTGAAGGTAACCTTGATCTTATGGAATGTGCTGAGAGTGTATCTTGTCTAAAAGAAGAGAGTGAAGAAGAAGATGAAATCATAGGTGGGGAGATCATAAAGAGATTATTGTGTACATGGAATGCCAACTCCAAAACAAAGTAGAAGAGTGTGAGTTGAATCCATGTGAGGATAATCTTCAAGAAGTGTTTGAGGATGTTGAAAAGCATTGGTATGACCCATGTATCTTAAGAATGGAGGAACCTATCATGCAAGAAGCCAAAGTTTTCACAAAATCAAACAGTAATCCATCAACCTTTGAGGTAGTACAATGTGAGGAGTTACAACCTTGCCAAAGGGGAGGCTTAGAAGGGGATGAAGAACATGGGAGGGTAGTAAAAAATAAAATCATAAAAGGAAATTGTCAGAAGGGTATCATTCTCTCCAATGGTGTTTTAGTGGGTGGCTCTTCATTCATGGGACAATCTCTTAGCAAGGAGATCCAAGTTTTTGTAGCCCTAATCATCTTCATATGGGGTTTCACCTCTTCAAGGTCAACTTCTCCTCTCTTCACATATACCTTTCATCGGGGACATCATACCTTCTTAAGTGGAAGAGGACATGAATACTTGGTGATGAACGGATGTTTCCAAACCTTCTTCATTTGGTTCTTTGGTGTATGGAGGTCGCACATTGTGATGCTTCTGGTCTTCATCATAGATGAAAAACTTGTTGATTGCTACATGTGGATATTTCATGAATCAGTACAAAAATCTATTCTCTTCCAATGTGTTGGAAGCAATAGAAACCTTCGTCTATTATCTACTTATGTGGTAAACCATTTGCAATATCTTCCAATAGCAATTGGAAGCATGGATCAAGATTTCCTAAATCATGAAGATCATAGACGTTTTGACTTGATGAGCCTACCCAGGTTGAATGAATTTTATGAGCTACAGTTCAGGAATTTGCTCATACAAGCTCTTGAAGATCGTAGCAGATACATCAACTTTACACAGGAGAAAGAGCAACCAATCTTTTATATCACATTCATTGTGATAGATGCAATGATGGACAACAATAGAATCTACAAGTTTCTTCAATCAAAATCAGTAAGTGATTCCATACCATACACCTCACTTTGGGAAAGATATTTCAAGATCTTTGATCCTAGGGGGCGCTTAAGGAAACTTTCTCGATGGAGGAGGTTTACTCTGTCACTTCATTTGATCCTGCTATTGGCTCTGAGAACCTTTCATATCACACAGGGTTTTTTAATCATACAACAAAGGTTCTTCAAAGATGAGAGCAGACAAAGACAGACGTTACACAATCTACATGTTGTATGATCGGATAAATGGTACATGAATGTATCATTATCTAAGGGGGGGGGGGGGGGGGGGGGGGGGGGTTTTTTGGCTTTCCATAATTGCCATAGTAAGCTACCTCACCCTATCAAATCACTCAAATATTTTGGTTATCCCTACCATTTCACTGTACATAGGTGTGTGTGAGCTAGGGGCTTTTCCCATATCTTCTTAAAATCCTCAGCTAACTAGTCACTGGGCTACTTGAGTCAAAAAAATAAATAAAATCAAAAAAATAAAATATATTATGGCCCATTTGTGTGTAAATATTGCATTATATATATGGCCTAAATATACGGATTTTTATAATTATTCTGGTATTTTATTTAAATATTTATACTTAGGTGTGTGTTTTATTAAACCTATGTACACCTTCTTTCATCCTCTTATACCATAAGTATATTTTTTGTCAATATGTACATACTCTAACCTCATATTTTTCCTTTATACAAATCACTCCCACATTTTCACCCTCACCCTCGTGAAAACAAAAAATTGATTTCTACTCATTGATCACGTTTATTATATTATTTACTTGCATACCTTTTCCTCTTTCACCCAAAATAATTCAAAGAGAGACCATATCATATGATTCCAATATCTTTCCATATCCATAACTCCTCCATATTTTTATTATTATTTTTACTCATTATTCTAACACCATGTGCTCATTGAGCTAAAGTCCATGAATAGTCCATACACTAGTCCCACCATGTATATATTTCTTTATTCACCAATAATCTTCCTCCATGCATGTGTCAAGGGCAACTTGGATGCTTTGTATTATGATATGACAAAGGAGGGGCTCACTCTTGGATGCATTGTACAAATTCAACAAAGGAGGGGGCCACTAAAGACTTTTTGTGAAAAAAAAACAAGTCCTTTGGTGGGAGTTTTAATATACATCTTCACTCCGAATTTGGAGCGGTGGTCAAAAGAGAAAATGTAGCCCACGCTCTGGATAATCACCTCAAATTCTTTCATGATTTTTGGAGCTACAATCGGTGAGATATGATTTTTTGAGTGGACCCCAGTTTGCCCACTTTTCTCACAAGTAGCCCATAGTCTTCTCTCACCTCTTTCTACACTTCTACACACACACACACATTCCTCTCAATCCCTCACTCAAACCTGAACCTTCAATGGTTTCCCTCACCTTCTTCACCATTAACCTCCCCACTTACTTACGTAGCTCTCATATGAGCTCTCCATGTACATACACCATCTCTATGCCTCTCTCTATTATCTCCAAAGTACAATTCCATCTTACTCCTTATATATATACATACATTCAGCATGTGTACCATGCTTAACCTCTGAAAATCAAGAGATCTCATCAACGGAATTACCATTTTCATCACGATGATCAACCTTGGCGGCGGTGGTGTAAAGAAGTGAAGACGAAGAAGAAGATCGATAGTCATTTTGAGAACTTACACAAGTAAGTCCAAAACTTCTTCAAGCTTCACCATCACAAGGATTTTCTCACTTCATTCAACCATCTTACTCCAACCATCCACCCCATTCTACCCATTGTAAATATATCATTAACTTTCTAGTGATTACTAACACTAACCACTAACATACTAACACAAAATAGCATTGACCTAACCATCAAAGACACCTCACCTCAAGACATGTACAAAGTAACTCTCTCTCTCTCTCTCTCTCTCTCTCTCTCTCTCTCTCTCTCTCTCTCTCTCTCTCTCTCTCTCTCTCTCTCCTTACTTACTTTCACCTTATCTACCATCAATAATGCTCTCTTTTGAGCCCACAACCATGGCTCAAGCAGACAAAGAAGGCCCACAATGTTTTGATATTCAAAAAAATCATAATCCTGATTTGTTAGCTTGTAAATTAGGATTTCAAATAATCTTAATGAGGGGTCTCCAACCTATAAATAGGCCCCTCTCCTTCTTGTAAAACAACCTCCAACATCTCACATAGCACCCCAATACTCTATGCGTGAGGAGAGACTTGGGTGTAGCAACCACTTGTGAGCTTCACTTTTGGTGTTAGAGAAGCCTTCAAGCTACACATTGCAAGTGAGAGAGCGTGAGTTCCACAAATCTCAAAACCACTATTGTATATGATCCTTCATCATCAATAAATTGAGGTTTGGTGCATCAAAGGCGTGATTCGACGTTCAAATCTTCGTCCTTCCATTTGTGCAATACGGTTTGGTGAATTCAAGGTGACTTGTGTATTTGAGTTTTTATCGGTTGATCTTGATTTTAGAAAGTGTTTTAGTGTGTTTTTCATTGCCAGTTTTGTGTCCATTGTAAGAGGGTATTGTGGTGAGAGGTCTCCCACACCCTAAGACACTGTGTGTGTGTGTGTTTTGGCAATGTTTAGCAATCACTAGGCATTGAGTGAGTTTTGTACAAGTTCTACGTTAGCATCATAACGAACCATCTCCATTTGCAAGTCACAAATAAGGTATTACACAAGATCCTTTCCTCTCTCTCTTCCCTTTGCTCTAGCTCTCTCTGGTCCATTTCATGTGTGTCTTGGTGTGAGGTTGCTTGTGTGTGTTGTGTGGTGCATCTTCTTGGTTGTGCCCCCGGTTGTGCCAAAATCTCTCTTGCATCCTAGTTCACATACCATAAGTAGGTGGTGCCCCTATCTTGTTTGGGTCTATGGGTTTGTTGTTTTGTTGTGCTTGTGGTTGCCCCAGCCCCAATTTAGCAGCACGGGAGCCTTGAGGGGTGTTTAGAGGTCGCCTCTCTTGTTGCCCGCCCCGGACCGCCTCACTATCATGCAAGGAGGGTCTCACCTTTGGATCAATATGCAAATTCAACAAAAGGGGGGCCACTGAAGACTTTGTGCGTGTGGCGACCATTGGATTCAAGATGTAGATGTAGATTCTTCACATAGTGCTCATTCCCACAATGCTACACTAAATTCCCTCTCTCGTGATGCAAGTGTTGCCAATCCCTCCCACCAAAATGTTACCAATTGCTGACCTCCGATGAAATTGATGCCTCCCTGATAGTGACCTCTCAGTTCCTTTTTATAGGTGCCGGTTGCTTTAGGTTAGGGTAATCTGATTAGATTAAGGGTTCGAGACAAAGCAAGGTGGTGGGTCCTCAATGGTTGACCCTTGCTTTGTCTTGGGGAATATCATAAAGGAAAACTCCTAGGTGGGCCTTTGTGGCCATCACCTACAGAGTGGTGATAATTTACAAATTGGGATTTTTACAAGATTTGGTTTGAAAACTAGGATAAATGATGACAACGTACGGATTTCACTGAATAGGGCATCATGGATGCGATGCGGGTGAGCAGCGGCCTTAGCTGGTGCGTCGATGTAGTGCCTTTGTCATTTTCGGGGTCGGCCGGGGCATGCCTTCGAAGCCTTTTCTTGTTTCGTTGTCAGTGGCGCGCGACTTGGCCTCTCCTTCTTTTTGTTGATGACGTCGATTCCTTCGTGTTTTTTTTTTATTTTCTTTGATGTGTGTGTGTGCGCGTTGTTCTTTTTTTTTAATATGTGCGTGCATGTGTGGGTTATGTGTTTATAGGGGTGTGTGTGTGTGTGTGTGTATATGTGTGTGGGTATATACGGAACGGGTGTGCATGGGAACGGGGGTATAAGATATATATATATTTATTATTATTAAATTTTTTTAATAAAAAAAATTGGTGTCTGCTGCGCAGGGAAACAGAGAGAGGGAGAACGAAAATGAGAGAGAGGGGGGGAAGCGGGTACTGGACGAGGGGAGGGGAGAGTGTGTGTGTGCGTGTATGTGTGTGTGTGTAGTGGGTGTGTGTGTGTAGTTAGAGAGAGAGAGAGACTTTGACGATGTGTCACCTGTGGGCTTGAAGACACAGGGGCGCGAGAGGGATAGGCGAGAGGGAGATGGCGAGGGACTAGGGAGTGGTGAGGGAGTGTGGTGTGTGTGGGTTTGGGCAAGAGAGAGAGAGACAGAGAGATACTTCGATTCCATGCGCGGCCTACGGGCTGACATAAGAGTGCAAGAGAGAAAGAGAGAGGGTATGACGCAGCCTGGGGTGGCTCGCCCATGGAAGCGAAGGGGGGGGGGTGTGAGGTCAACGGGTTCAGATAAGGGTGGTGGCCCGCCAGAGGGGGGGTGAGGGTGGTGTATGGGTGTGTGTGTGTATATAGAGAGTGAGATCGGAGAGGGGCTTCTACGTACATGGCGGGTTCCTACACTGAGAGAGAGAGAGAGAGAGAGAGAGAGAGAGAGAGAGAGAGAGAGAGAGAGAGAGAGAGAGTGAGAGGGGGGGAAAGAGAGAGACAGGGTATGTGTGGGGGAATTAAGAGAGAGAGAGAGAGGGAGAGAGAGAGAGAGAGAGAGAGAGAGAGAGAGAGAGAGAGAGAGAGAGAGAGAGAGAGAGAGAAATATTCTAGCCCATGCATGGCGGGGCTGCTTACACAGAGAGGGAGAGAGAGAGAAAATCGAGGGAGGGAGAGAGAGTGAGAGAGAGACAGGGCGGTGGCCCGCCGGTGGGAAGAAAACAAGAGGGGAGAGAGGGAGGGGAGAGTTAGGTTGAGGGAGTGTGGACAAGAGGGAAGAGGGAGGGGTGAGGTATGGCGGCCCGTCGATGGAGTATGGATGAGCGAGAGGTAAGAGAGAGAGGAAATAAAAAAAATGTGAAAGTGTGTGTGTGTGTATAAATAATGCAAGAGAGAGAAAGAACTCTTGTCCATGCATGGCAACCCGCCAGTGGAATATAGACAATGGCACCCTGTTTTATGTACCCATTGGGCTAGGGGATACAGAAGCAGGGTAAGTGAGAGAGAGAGAGAGAGAGAGAGAGAGAGTTGGTAGAGCCGAGCAGGAGAGAGAGACACCTCTGTCCTCAGGTGATAATGGAGAGAGGTGTGGCCAAATTGGTGGCAGCCTGCCGGTGGTTAAGCATAGAGGGCGTGGTGAAGGTTTTAAAAAAACACCTTTTTATTGTTTTTTTCTTGGTAATGTGCTCTCCCCTACCTGTGGTTGGTTCTTGTGGCAATGGTTTTGAAAACCGGCCGTCATTAGCCCTCCCATCTGGCTAGAGGCATTCATGCTTCTAGCCCTACCTCTGATTCTTTAGTAGAGGAGTTGGAGGGTTCTCCCTCTTCTAGATCTAGCATGAACTCTGGATCAAAACTTAGAAAATACCTCTTTAGCCTCCATCCATTGGCTCTAGTCTTGTGAATTCTCCCATCAACTTATAACTACCATTGTGTCATAGCGTCTTTTGACAATGAATGGTCCTTCCCATCTTGGTTGAAATTTCTTGTCCTACCAGGTGTCAAATATGTTGTCATATCTCAATAGTAACATCCCCTTTTCCTTAATCCCTTGATTGAATGTGAGCCGGCGTCGCTCCGCTTGCGCTGCATAGTGATTGATTGCATCTTCCCTATCTAGTTGGAGCCTTTCCTGATCGAGGATGTGGTTTCGGAGATTGACAATTGGGCGTTGTAATTAGCTATCCATGACTCGCAAGCTAGCTATCTGTACCTGAATGGGTAGAATGTCCTCCTTTCCATAAACTAGATGGAAAGGGGTGAAACCTAATGATATTCGGAATGTCATTTGGTAGGCCCATAGAGCGGCCATGAGATGTTTATCCTAGTCACCTGTGTGGTTATTCACCTGCTTTGTGATGATTTTAAAGATCATTCCATTTACCTTTTCTACTAGGCCATTGAACTGTGTATAGTATGGTGTGGAATGTTGGCATGTAATGCCTAACTTTTTCATCAGTTCTCCCACTAGATCGCCTTTGAAACCTGGTCCCCGATCAGATATTATCTCAAGAGGAGTGCCAAAACGGCAACAAATGTGCTCAAATATGAACTTTTCTACCTCTTGGGTTGTAATGCGGGTGGTGGCTGTTGCTTCCACCCATCGGGTCATGTAGTCTACACCAACTAGAATGTATAGTTTACCTGATTGGGCTCTTGGTAGAGGACCGATTGCATCTATTCCCCATTTTTCAAACGGACCATATGAGATGATAGGAGTCTGTGGCTCATAGGCTAGTGTGGGATCACTGGCCACTTGACAGGCCTTGCATGTTTTACACCAATGATGCACATCCCTGTTCAGACTAGGCCAACAGAATCCTGCCTGTAGAATCTTCCTATTGGTGATATCTAAAGCAAAATGACCGTCGCAGACATCATCATGGAAACTTGAGATTACCTCCGTGATCTCACTGGAGGTTGGTATTCGCCTAAGAATTTGATCCTTGCCTTTACAATACAAGTGGTCGTTTACAAGGCGGTATCTTGTAGCCTTTCTTACCAGTCATTGTCTCCAGCCCTTAGTGCACCCTTCAGGACATTCTCTTGTTTCTAAGAAGCTGATGATATCAGGCATAGTATCACTACCTTGAAAGAGGGGTAGTTTTAGTTTAATTGCTCGTATGGGAACATCTTGTATTCTTTCCTTGGCTAGAGCATCTACCTCTCGATTTTCTGTCCTAGGGACATGAAATAATTGCACTACTTCAAACTTTCTTAAAAGATCCTTAACTTGGCGTAGTTGACCAAGTAAAACCTGATTTTTACAAACCCAAGTGTCGTTTATCTGCTTTATCAGAAGCATAGCATCTCCAAAAACATTTAGGCGTTGAATCCCTTGCAAAATACACTATTCTAATCCAAGAATTAAAAGTTGCATGCTCTACTTCATTGTTGGAGTGGGAGTGTAACAACTGCCCAATGGAGAATACCCTCTCCTGTTGCTCATTGAAAATGATGATGCCAGCTGCAGACTGGTCCACTGTTCTCTTGTATGCTCCATCAAAGAAAAGAGAGTGAGATCTTTCTATCTTAGGACTTTCTACCATTGTTGTCTCTTAGGACTTCCTAGCATTGGTGTCTCTTTCTAGAAAAGAGAGTGATCTCTTTCTAGATTAGAACTTTCTATCATTGTTGTCTCTTTTTTTCCTTCCGTGTTGACCTTCAGCTTCTTCTCATAGTGACGATGAGTAAGAATACCTTCTAGACTAGCCCTGGTGGATTTTTCTACCTGCATGGTGTAGTCAAACTCTTGAAATCTAACGAGCCATTTAGAGATCGTAGATGTGACATCCATGTGTCGCATCACATAAGGAAAAACCTCCTCCATTGTCAGGATTACAAAGTGTCTGGGAAGTAGATAAGAGCGTAATTTTGTAGTAGCAAACATTAATGCGAGCACCATGTTCTCTACTACGGTGAATCCCTTTTCTGATGGGGTCATGACACGACTAGAGAAGTAGATATGACGCATGAAAGAAGTTTGGGGGTCCTTTTGCGTTAGTACGGCTCCAAGTGTATCACTTGCTACACTGGGGTTTACATAAAATGGATCGTCCCATCTGGGGGTGAAATGGTGGGAAGCGTGGCTAGGATTTTCTTCACCTCGGTAAACTGCTTCTCATTTTCTTCACTCCGTGAGAAGACATCTCTCTGGGTGACTTGTTGTAGAGGGAAAACCACTTGAGATAGCAAGTGAATATACCTGCTTAAGTATCTTACCTTCTAAAGGAAAGAGACCAATTGCTTAGCTGTGGTGGGTGATGAAAAAGATACCAAAGCTTGAATCTTGCTAGGGTGAGTCTCAATCCCTTTTGCTGAAATTACATGGCCAAGGAGAGTGACCTTGCTTTCTCCAATGTGACACTTCTCCACGTTGAGCTGGGAACCCAAGGTTTGCAGCCTAATCAGGCCATCATAGACTTTGCTCAAATGGAGGGAGAGTAAACTATAGATGCAAAAACTATCATGAAGACCCGTATTGACGTTCCAAAGTATGGTTGGAAGACAAAAGTCACATAGTACTGGAATGTGGCCGGAGCGTTGGTGAGGCCAAAAGGCATCACTCTGTAAGAAAAGCATCCCCAGGGTGTTATGAAAGTTGTCTTTTTTTGTTCTTCTTCTACAATACTAATTTGAAAGTAGCCTGAGTAGCCATCACATACTGTGTAGCGGTCATGTCCTGCCGCTTCATTGAGAATTTCATCTTGGAATGGGAGGGGAAAATGATCCCTCTTTGTGGCTCCATTGAGAGGTTTATAGTCTACACATAGTCTCCACTTGCCATTATTCTTTGGTGTGACTACTACAGGAGAGACCCGTTCTGAGTCTTCTACGGATTAAATGAAACCTACCTGTAGTGAATTCCTCACCTCTTTGAGCAGTGCCTCTTGTTGGATTACCCCAGGCCTTCTGAGCTTTGCAATACAGGCTTACTTCCTTCCTTGAGTCTTATGCGATGTTGTACTACTATGATTCCTGTGATCTTATCATAACCATCAATGAACAATGTGGTGAAGTTACCTAGCAAGAAAATATATTCCTTCCTCTTTTCACCGGTTAACTCACTAGAGAGCATCCAATGTACCCTACTTGTATCCTCTAAGGATTGCGTACCTGATGGTCCCTTTTGGTTTGTCGGTGGTGCTTCAAACTGTGTCAATATTTTTGGGTCTTTAAGGATGACCCCCATCACTTCAATGCTACTATCACTTTCTTCAAATGTTGTTGTCTCTTCTCCTGAGGTGGACGAATAGTCACCGGTGGACTCATCTTCTGAAGCTTCCAAGATCATGTTGCAGTGCTTTCCAGTCCTCATGTCATAGAATATGGACTTCCCTTTAGCGTCCTTCATCTAAATCATTCTGGTACTCCAGTCTTTCTTAGCCTCCATATCCATGAGCCAGGGTCTTCTAAGAATGATAGGGTAGCCCTCCCCTTTGTGTGGCATGACAAAAATGTCTACCTCCACTTTTGTGTTGAATGCCTTCACTTTGACTGCATTCACAATGCCTACGATTTCACTCTTACGTTATTTGCCATTTTGGCTTGGCAGGGTGCCGGCCTACTTACCTCTAGGCCTAGATGGTGCATAATTTTCTCACTCATGACGCATATCTGTGTACTACCATCTATGTAGACTTTTGAGATACGTTGCCCCTTTATGTGGACGTCCATGGTTGGTAGGATGTTGTCAAGGTCCCTCCCAAAAATAGCCCCAGCTATCCTTGGTCTTGGTCTTCTTGTACTTAACATCTTCATCCATTGTCTCCTCATCCTTGGTGCAAGATGGAGTAATTGGGGCCAAGTTATCTTTGGACCCTGCATCAACACATCCTGAGCTAAGTCATATGGTTTAGCATACTCACCCAGTGAAGAATCCACGATGTCGATCTTCTGTCGAGGCTTATATTCCTACTTGCTAGACTCCCCTTTTCCTTTCATTTTCTCTTCCTTTTCAGAGGCTTCTTCGTGCCCGGCACGCTCCACTCCCATGGCATCCACTTATTCTACCTTTGCTTTCCATTTTTTCTTCTCTCAGACTTGTTCTTGTACCTTTGCCTTCCCTTTAGCTTCCAGGCTAATAACACTCATCGCTTGGTTTACAGCAGGTGGTGGGGGTAGCGGTGGAATGAGAGGTTGTGGTGCTGGTTGTTGTATAGGTGGTCGAAGGATTTGGACCGGTGGAATTGGCCCTGGTTGCCTGGGTGGTGGTGGTCTTACCCTTGGTGGAGAGATCTGATTCTGTCTTCCTCCTCTATTGAAATTCTTCCTTCTTGGATGTGGGCAGTTATACATGCCATGGCCGTCTTTCCCGCAATTATAGCAGTGGTACTCTTGGTTTTTTCTTTGTTGTCCTCTCCCTTGCTCTGGAATTTTGACAGGCATATGCCCTTGCTGCACTAGATGCACGGATAAACTTTCAAGTTGAGTACACTACAAGAGGTTGTGTGCACTTGTGATGCTGTTAGAGATGGAAATACATTGGGTTTTCATACTCCCCGGTGTCGTTACGACCGTCGCTAACAGTGACGGATGCAAAGCGGACCCCAAACCCCGATGGCCTCTAAAACGCCGGGGGCCGAATGGCTCACCTCGAGCCTGCCACGGTAAAGCGAACAGGGGGCACCACCTAGCTTTGAGCGGCTAGGACGCAAATCCCACGATGATATGAACACGGCGAGCCTACACACCGAGAGAGAGAGAGAGAGAGAGAGAGAGAGAGAGAGAGAGAGAGAGAGAGAGAGAGAGAGAGAGAGAGAGATAACACTTGCAATTGATGAAAACAACCTAGGGGGTGTGAGGGTGAGTTATTTCTGCAATATTTACAAGGTGGCATGCCGTGGTGGTAGAGAGGTAGGGGGAGGGGATGGTGCAACCTACTTGGTGCGTTCTCTAGGGCGACTCAGTGGCTGTGAATACTCCATTGCCAAGAGCGTGCATACGTGTGTGCATCGACCATTGGAGTCGAGAGATGGGTGGAAGGGGAGGGGAGCGGGTGTCTGTGTGGGTGGGTGGGTGAGTGTGTGTGTATGTGTGTGTGTGTGTGTTGATTGTGTATTGTTGCCCGCATGGGCGTGTGTGTGTGTGTGTATCGAATTCGGACTGCACATGGGAGAGAGGGCGTGTGTGTGTGGGTGTGTGGGATGCAGCGCGCGGCGCACAACGCATGGGGAGAGAGAGGGAGAGAGGGGGGGGGGGATGTTGTGGGGTGTGTGTGTGTGTGTGTGTGAGTGTACAGTGCTGCTTCTCGCTAGAGAGAGAGAGAGAGAGAGCCTTGCGCGCTGGCGGCATCTGGATGAGAGAGAGAGAGAGAGGCTTGCGCGCTGGCGTGCCGTGAGAGGGAGAGTGAGGGAGAGGGGGAGGGGAGAGGGGATAGAGAGAGTGTGTGAGGGAGAGTGAGGGGGGGGGGGTATGGCGGGGTATGGGGAATGTGTGGGTGAGAGGGAGAGGGGGGGGGTGTGTTGTCTTGCATGGGGCTTGAGGACGAAGGGAAACTAAGTCAATGGGGGGGGGGGGGGGGGGGGGGGGGGGTGTAAGGGAATATATCCGCGGGCCGGAGGGGGGGAGGAATGAGGCCGAGGGAGGGTGTGAATGAGCCGAAGGAGGGTGAGGCGAGTGGGTGGGGAAGAGGGAGGTGGGAATATTGGCAGGCCAAAGAGGGGGGTGGGGGGGGGGGGGGGGGGGGGGGGGGGTTCTCACGCGGCTCACACCGAGGGAGCACGAGAGAGGGGTTGGGGGTTTCTTCTCTGAGTTTCTGCCTGGCCGGGGAGGGTAAATCGGGGGGGGGAGAGATATTAGGAAAGGGGGTATGTAGGGAAAATGGGGGGGAGAGAGTGCGAGGGTTTTATCTGATGAGGGGGGGGAAAATGAGTTACAGTGGGGGGGGGGGGGGGGGTGAAATGAATTTTTTTTCTTTTTTTCTTTGATTTCCGAAAGTCGGCTATCATTAGCCCTCTCTCTTTTGGCTAGAGGCATTCACGCTTCTAGCCCTTCTTCAGTTTCTTCGGCTATAGAGTTAGAGGGTTCTCCCTCTTCTGGAATGTCTAGCACGAATTCTGGGTCAAACCTAAGGAAATACCTCTTCAGTCTCCATCCATTGACTCTAGTCTTGTGAATTCTCCTATCTGCTTCCATCAGCTTATAGCTACCGTTGTCGTAGCGCTTCTTGATGATGAATGGCCCTTCCCATCTGGGTTTAAATTTCTTATCCTTACTGGTATCAAATCTGTTGTCATATCGCAGTACTAGCATGCCTTTTTCCAGCCCTTGATTGAAAGTGAGTCGGCGTCGTTCTGCCTGTGCTGCATAGTGATTGATTGCTTCCTCCCTATCCAGTTGGAGTCTCTCTAGATCCAGGATGTGGTTTCTAAGGTTTATGATTGGACGGTGGGTATGGCTGGCCAAGACTAGTAAGCTGGCTATTTGTACCTCAATGGGTGGAATTGCCTCCTTCCCATAAACTAGATGGAAAGGGGTGAAACTTAGTGATGTTCGGAACATTGTTCTGTAGGCCCAAAGAGCTTCCATGAGATGTTTATCCCAATATCCTGTATGGTTGTTCACCTGTTTTGTGATGATCTTGCAAATCATTCCATTCTCCTTCTCTACCAGACCATTGCATTTTGGATAGTATGGTGTGGAATGCCGACGTGTGATGCCTAACTTCTTCATCAATTCTCCTACCACATCACCTCTGAATCCTGGTCCTCTATCTGATATTATCTCAAGACGAGTGCCAAAATGGCCAACGATATGATCAAAAATGAACTTTGCCACCTCTTGGGCTGTAATGCGGGTGGTGGCCGTTGCTTCTGCCCATCGCGTCATGTAGTCTACACCCACTATGATGTATAGTTTACCTGATTGGGCTTTTGGTAAGGGACCACTTGCATCTATTCCCCATTTCTCAAACGGACCATATGAAATGATAGGGGTTTGTGGCTCGTAGGTTAGCGTACGATCACTGGCCACTTGACAAGCCCTACATGTTTTACACCAATGGTGCACATCTCTGTTCAAACTAGGCCAAAAGTATCCTGCTTGTAGAATCTTCCTACTGGTGATATCTAGAGCAAAATGACCACCGCAGACACCGTCATGGAAGCTTGAGATTACCTCTGTGATTTCACTAGAGGTTGGCACCCGCCTAAGAATTTGATCCTTGCCCTTACAATACAAGTGGTCGTCTATAAGGCGGTACCTAGTAGCCTTCCTTACCAGCCATTGTTTTTGGCCTTTAGTGTGTCCTGTTGGACATTCCCCTGTATTCAGAAAGCTGATGATATCAGGCATAGCGTCACTGCCTTGGAAGAGGGGTAGTTTTAATTTGATTGCTCCTATGGAAACATCTTGTATTCTTTCTTTAGCTAGTGCATCTGCCTCTTGATTTTCTGCTCTGGGAATATGGAAGAGTTTTACTACTTCAAACTTCTTCAGAAGGTCCTTAACTTGGCGAAGTTGACCAAGTAAAACTTGATTTTTGCACTCCCAGGACTCTTTTATCTACCTAATCAAAAGCAAAGCATCGCCGAACACATTCAAGTGTTGAACCTTCAGCTTCTTCTTGTAGTGGCGATCAGTGAGAATTCCTGCTAGACTAGCCGTGGTGGAGTTTTCTACTTGCATGGTGTAATCAAACTCTTGTAGTCTAATTAACCACTTTGAGATCCTAGATGAGACATCCATGTGTCGCATTACATAAGGGAAAACTTCTTCCATTGTCAGGATTACAAATGGTCTAGGCAGGAGATAGGAGCGGAATTTTGTGGTAGCAAACATTAGTGCCAGAACCATGTGTTCTACTTCGGTGAATCCCTTTTCTGATGGGGTCATGACTCAACTAGAGAAGTAAATAGGGCGCATGAAAGAAGTTTTGGGATCCTTTTGCATTAGCATTGCTCCCAGAGTGTCATTTCACACACTAGGGTTTACATAGAATGGCTCGTCCCACTTAGGAGGTGAAATAGTGGGAAGCTTAGATAGGACTTGCTTTGCCTCAATAAACTGCTGCTCATTCTCTTCACTCCATGATAAAACATCCCTTTGGGTGAGTTGTTGTAGGGGAAGGAACACTTGAGATAGCAGGTGAATGAACCTGCTTAAATATCTTACCTTCTGAAGGAAAGAAACCAACTGCTTGGCGGTGGTGGGAGATGATAAAGATACTAGAGCCTGAATTTTGCTAGGGTCAGCCTCGATTCCTTTTTGCTGAAATTACATGACCAAGGAGAGTGACCTTGCTCTCACCAATGTGACAATTGTCCACGTTGAGTTGGCCACCTAGGGTTTGTAGCCTGGTTAAGCCGTCATAGACTTTGCTTAGATGAAGGGCTCGTGAGCTATAGATGCAAAAATCATTTATGAAAACCCGTATTGATGTTCGAAAGTAGGGTTGGAAAACAAATTTCACATAGAGTTGAAATGTGGCTGGGGCGTTGGTGAGGCCAAATGGCATCACTCTGTAGGCAAAACATCCCCAAGGTGTGATGATGGTTGTTTTCTTCTGATCCTCCTCCGCAATGCTAATCTGGAAGTATCCTGAGTAGCCATCGCATACTGTGTAGCGTTCGTGACCTGCCACTTCATTGAGTATTTCATCCTTGAATGGGAGGGGAAAATGGTCCCTCTTCGTGGCTGCATTGAGAGGTTTGTAATCCACACAGACTCTCCATTTACCATTTTTTTTTGGTGTGACTACTACTGGGGAAACCCATTCTGAGTCTTCTACAGGGTAGATGAAACCTGCTTGTAGCAAACTCCTTACTTCTTTAAGCAATGCCTCTTGTTGAATTACTCCAAGTCTTCTGAGATTCTGTACTACGGGTTTACTACCTTCCTTGAGCTTTATGTGGTGTTACACTACTGTAATTCCTCTGATCTTCTCATAGGAATCAATGAACAAAGTAGTGAAGTTGCCTAACATGGAGACATACTCTTTCCTTTCTTCATTGGTTAACTCATTTGAGAGCATTTTTTGTAGCTTACCTGCATCCTCCAATGACTGCTTACCTGATGGTCCCTTTTGGTTTGCTGAGGTTGCTTCAGATTGTGTTAATCTGTTTGGGTCTTTAAGAATGACTCCCATTACTTCGATGCTACTGTCAATCCCATCGGTGGTGGTTGTTTCTTCTCTTGAGGTAGACAAGGAGTCGCTAGTGGACTCGTCTTCCGAAGCCTCCAAGATCATATTGTGCTGCTTTCTAGTCTTCATGTTGTAGAATATGGACTTCCCTTTATCATCCTTCATATGGATCATCCCGGTGCTCCAGTCTTGTTTAGCTTCCATGGCCATAAGACAAGGCCTTCCAAGAATGATGGGGTAGCCCTCCCCTTTGTGTGGCATGACGAAGATGTCTACCTCCACTTCCATATTGAATGCTTTTACTTTGACCGCATTTACAATGCCTACGCATTTTACTCTTACATTGTTTGCCATCTTGGCTCGGCAGGGTGCCGGCCTACTTACCTCTAGACCTAGATGGTGCATCATCTTCTCACTCATGATGCATATTTGCGCACCACCATCTATGTAGACGTTTGAAATCCGCTGCCCTTTGATGTGAGCGTCCATGGTTGGCAAGATGTCATTGAGATCCATCCCAGAGATAGCCCCAGCTATCCGTGGTTTTGATTTCCTGGTACTTACCATTCTCGTCCATTGCCTCCTCATTCTTGGTGCAAGGTGGAGTAATTGGGGCCAAGTTATGTTCGGGCCCTGCATTGACACATCCTGAACTAAGTCATAGGGTTGTGCTTCCTCACCTAGTGAGAAGTCTACGATGTCTATCTTCCGCCGCGGTTTAGTTGCTTGCTTGCTAGACTCGGCTTTGCCTTTCATCTTCTCTTCTTTTTGAGATGCCTCCTCGTGCTTTGCACGTTTCACTCCCATAACATCCACTTCTTCTACCTTCGCTTTTACTTTGTGCTTCTCTCGAGATGACTCTTCTACCTTCGCCTTCCCTTTAGCCTCTAAGATAATGACACTCACCGCTTGGTTCACTGCAGGTGGTGGGGGTAGTGGCGGAATGAGAGGTTGGGGTGGTGGTTGTTGTTGTATAGGTGGTTGCAGGATTTGGATTGCTGGGATTGGTTCTAGCTGCCTTGGTGGTGGTCTTACTCTTGGCGGAGAGATCTGATTCTGTCCCCTCCCTCTATTGAAATTCTGCCTTCTTGGGTGTGGGCAGTAGTACATTCCATGGACGTCTTCCCCGCAGTTGTAACAGTGGTATTCTGGGTTCTACCTTTGTTGTCCTCTTCCTTGTTCTGGATTTTTGCCAGATGCATGCCCTTGTTGCACCAGATGCACAGATAAACTCTCTAGTTGGGTGGTGATGCGACTCAGCAGGTCTTACTGTTCCTCTGTTGTCTCCTGTGGTTGGACTCTATGATTGGTTGTTGCAGCCACTGGGGTTGGTCGGGCCGAGCTTGTTTCCTCTGACTCGTTTACTCTTGCTTGCATGCGCAGCTTCTTGTCTTTAAGGTGGGCTACTTCGATTGCCAACTCATATGTTGCAGGAAACCTTCCCTTCACATTCTCTCTAAGCGGCGACCATAGTCCAGCAATGAAACGGTCCTTCTTCAAGAAAATAGGCGCTCCTTCGCCTTCCTCCAGTGTGGCAACCCACCTCTCCCATAAGTCCACAAACTTTGATTCATAGGTGGCGTACTCCAACAGGCCTGCCTGCTTTAATTCTGTCAATAGCTGCCATAGCTTCTCCGAGGTTGTGCCTCCACCAAACCTCTTTACAAAAGCAGCCCTTAACACTAGGTTGGTAACCTAACAGGACATAAAAGTGTCCTTTCAGGGTTTTGAAAAAAATCTCCAAAACCATAGTAGGTCCACTCATTTTGTAAAATCCTTTCACGAGGTTATAGTTCAAGGCCTACTACACATGGAAAAAATAAGAAACTTGTAAAATTTCTCATCTTTTGGTCACACCAAGCCTCCAAAGTTGATGGACAAGTGCATTTTCATCAAAAAAGTCATTTCTTACGTTTTGTTGCATAAAAATAAGATTAGGGATTTTTGTAGGACTTGAGATAAATTCCCTAGTTAACTTCAATGGGTTGGTGATCAGAACATATGATTGTTTCTCACTCACTATTTTTTGTTATGCCAAAATAAATAGGTAAAAAAAAGTTGAATTTTTACCATTCTGCAAACCTATCATCAAAGATTCTATAGCCACGCTCAATACAAATAATATATGCATGTTTTCTTAGTTCCCTATTGTCCTTTATGTTCATAAGGAGCCATGGAGCATGTCAAAATCATAATACATCTCTTACCAAGGGGAATCTTGGGGATAAAGATGAAGTGCTAAATACAGCAAACATGAAAAAACTGGGTTCAACATTATGAGTTGTATAATCCCATAGAAACTATTCAATATCTAGCCAAATTTTATCCTTATGACTTGATATGGTTACTACCTACAAAATGCATGTAGTTGTCACAAGAAACTAACAATATTGAAAAAGCTATACTTGATATACTAGAATGTTTCGTTTTCTTCTATAATTGAAAAAATCAACCATCATTGTGTACTATGAAAAATAGGGTATTAGGTGCCCCAAAACTCAAGGAATATTGGCTTTATGTTACAAAATGCAACATAGAAAATAAAAAATTCATTTGGATATCATGAAATCCACCAAAAAAATCATAGAAGAGCTAAAATTGGCTAAAAGACAGGATTTGACAATTTTTGTAATTTGGTCACATAACTTACAACTTTAATATTTATTTCTCCCTAGAAGCATCAGGACATGTTGAGGACTACTAAAGATAGCTCTCTAGAATTATAGACCTCACAAACATGAATTCTAGAGTGGTATAGTTGCAAAAAGTTGGAAAAAAACCAAAAACAGGACCCGTTCTTTCACACAGTTTAGGTTGTGAAATGTTGTGCAAGGACAAGGTTAAAGATGGAATCGATATTCCAAAAAAATGCCGAGTTTTTTTCAGCTCATGAGACAACTTTCTAGATAGGTAGCACCTCAAAATCCATTTTGAAACTCTTGACATAATTCAAGGAAAATGGTCACTTAACAGGACATAAAAGTGTCCCAGGACATAAAAGTGTCCCATTACCAACCTAGTGTTAACACATCCCATGCATTCTTGGTAGCCTGGGGCAATGCATTGTACCAGGACTTGGCCTCTACTTTCATTAGTAGAGAAAAAATTCTGAGTCGTGAAGCGTCGTCATCTTTGTTGGAGACGACACAAGCAATGTAAAAATCATCCAAAAAATCAGTGGTGAGATCCTCACCCTTCTTTCCACTGAACGTGGGGAAAGAAACACTTGCCATGGTGGTGACTCGGAAAATTACAAGCCTTTTTTTTTTTTTTTAACATCAATTGCAACGGCCCATAGCGGTTTTACAAGGGCGAACGGATAGTCTAAAACATGATAAAAATAGAGACATTAAAGGAATGATGGTAATCTAATATGGGGAGAATGATAGGGTTCGGGGAATTGAGGATTTCTCCTAGTACTGCCGCACTGAATAGGTAAACGATCTTCTGTTGGTAGAAGACTTTCCTATCTACTTAGATATTCACATGCATATGCTGCAGGAATCTGAACGGGAATGCCGTCGGCCTGTTTTACATCATGCACAAAGGGTGAAATACTTACTTATACTCTTACCGTGCCAGTGTTGATGAGTCGGCACATCCACAAGAGGTCGTCACCTTTCATGGGCTCTACCCTTCCTTCGTTGCTTAGCACGTACGGGGTGATGGCGACGCGTCTGAGCACTCCCAGTCTCTTGGCTAACAGCACTTGTAGGTAATTTCCGTAATCGGCGTGTTGCATGAATTCTACTCCATTCAGCTGCAGCTCATCTCCAGCCCACTGGGTCTCTCCCGTGGTAGAGAGCTTCTTCAGGATAAGTTTTACAGGGAGGGGAGGAAGGTCCTCCACTCGCTTTCCAAAACAGCGAGAGCAGTAGCCAAACCACTCTTCTCTAGGACATGGGAATCTTCTCACCACTTCTTCTTCTGGATTGTCGAAGTGGATTGATAGCACTCGCATGCATCGTGAAAATCGGTAGGCGACCTTCCGCCGCTTAGTTTTGGATGACTTCTTCATTGACAAAGTGGGTACAACGCGGCTCTCTGAGCTTGAAGCACTTGCTTGGCCAGATGCCTCTCCCTTCGGGGTAATGTGTTTCCAGGCTAGCCTATCTTCTCCTTGCCCTTGGCTCGAGTAGCCCCTTTAGGCCACTTTGGGGTTTTATCTTTGACTGCAGTTTCTTTAAGGAAAAGAGGCCTCACCGTTTGCTTTCCTTCCTTGACGTGAATGACCTCCTTGCGATGAATGTCAATGAAGAAGACTTCAGCCCTTTCGCTGCCTCCGTTGCTGGCACTCATCGACTATGTGCCTTGGTTGACAACAGTGATGGCACCTCACCAATCTCCCACCTGATGCGTTCGATTTATAGTTAGAACGAGCGACACGAGATGGAGAATTTACCTCTTGAATGTTGATGACACTGCAGCTTGGCGGTAGCACCTCAATGAAGGCGGCTAGGGCATCCTTCGTCTCTTCTTCTTCCGTCCTATAGTTAGAAAATTCCTTTAGCCACTCATCCATGATTGATAGTGGGCGTCACTTTCAACATTGTAAACTGAAGGGGTCTTAGAAAAGCCCTCCTACATGGGGGCACCAAATGACGAGTGCAAAGCCAACCACGAACCCCGACGGCCTCTAAAACTCCGGGGGCCGAATGGCTCGCCTCGAGCCTGCCACAGTAAAGCGAACAGGGGGCACCACCTAGTTTTGAGTGGCTAGGAAGCAAAGCCCACGATAATATGAACACCACGAGCCTACACACCGAGAGAGAGAGGAAAGGAGAGAGAGAGAGAGAGAGAGAGAGAGAGAGAGAGAGAGAGAGAGAGAGAGAGAGAGATAACACTTGCAATTGATGAAAACAACCTCGGGGGTGTGAGGGTGAGTTATTTCTGCAATATTTACAAGGTGGCATACCGTGGTGGTAGAGAGGTAGGGGGAGGAGATGGTACAACCTACTTGGTGCGTTCTCTAGGGAGACTCAATGGCTGTGAATACTCATTGCCAAGAGCATGTATACGTGTGCGCATCGACCATTGGAGTCGAGAGATGGATGTGGTTCCCTTCGCATGGTGCAATTTCCAAGGCAAACCCAACACACAAGACCTCCTCCCCGTGATAGTGATGGTGTCAATCCCTCCTACTACACTCTACCCAATGCTTGGTTCCACATAAGTTGCCCCCCCCCGATAGTGACCTCTCAGTGCCAATTTATAGGTGTTGGCTTCTTGGATTATGGTAATCCCAGTGTGGTTAGGGTAATCTTAATCGGGGAGACAAAGCAAGTGGTGGGCCCGGTGTGGTTGACCCTTGCTTTGTTTTGGGGAAGGTTATTAAAAGATGGGAATCTCTAGGTAGGCCTTTGTGACCATCACCTAGAGAGAGGATATTTACAAAATGGAAATTTACAATGGCTCAGGTGAAAAACTGAAGATAATGGTAAAATAACCTAAAAATTACTGGGATGGCGTCGTGGTTGCGTGTTGCCGGCGAATGGCGAGCTGTCGGTGCGTCGGGGTCGAGCTTACTTCTTTTCGGAGTCGGCCGGGGCATGCCTTCGGCGCATTTTCTGTTTTTGTTGTTGGCGGCGCGTGCTCTGGATCCTTCGTATTGCGGTGTGGAGCGTATATGTGTGTGTGTATGTATGTGAGTGTGGGAGCATATATGTGTATATATGTGTATTTGCGGGTGAGTGCGTATATGTATATGTGTGTGCGCATGCGTGCGTGGGAACAAGGGCTATATATATATATAATGTATATATATAATTTAATTTTTTCTTCTTCTTCTTCTTCTTCTGCGGATGGCCGGTGGCCTGTTTTGCTGCGCAAGGCGGAAGGGGAGGGGAGGGGGTAGGATAGGGGGTGTGTGTGTGTGTGGGTGGGTGAGTGTGTGTGTATGTGTGTGTGTGTGTGTGTGTGTTGATTGCGTATTGCTGCCCTCATGGGTGTGTGTGTGTGTGTGTGTATCGAATTCGGACTACGCAAGGGAGAGAGGGCGTGTGTGTGTGGGTGTGTGGGATACAGTGCGCGGCGCACAATGCATGGGGAGAGAGAGGGATAAGGGGGGGAGGGGGGTGTGTGTGTGTGTGTGAGTGTACAGCGCTGCTGCTCGCTAGAGAGAGAGAGAGAGAGCCTTGCGCGCTGGTGGCATCTGGATGAGAGAGAAAGAGAGACTTGCGGGCTGGCGTGCCGTGAGAGGGAGAGTGAGGGAGAGGTGGAGGGGAGAGGGGATAGAGAGAGTGTGTGAGGGAGAGTGGGGGGGGGGGGGGGGGGGGGGGGGGGGGGGGGGGGGGGGGGGGGGGGGGGGGGGGGGGGGGGGCGAGGGAATGAGGCCGAGGGAGGGTGTGAATGAGCCGAAGGAGGGTGAGGTGAGCTGGTGGGGAAGAGGGAGGAGGGAATATTGGCGGGCCAAAGAGGGGGGCGGGGGGGGGGTTAGAATGAGGGTAGAGGGTAATGGGAGAGGGGTGATTAGGGTGAGTGTAAGAGTGAGGGTGGGGGGGGGGGGGGGGGGGGGGGGGGTTCTCACGTGGCGCACATCGAGGGAGCACGAGAGAGGGGTTAGGGGTTTCTTCTCTGAGTTTCTGCCTGGCCGGGGAGGTAAATCGGGGGGGAGAGAGATATTAGGGAAGGGGGTATGTAGGGAAAATTGGGGGGAGAGAGTGCGAGGGTTTTATCTGATGCCCGAAGGGCGGGAGGGGGGGAAAAATGAGTTACGGTGGGGGGGTACTAAGAGTGGGGGGGGGGGGGGGGGGGGGGGGGGGGGGGGGGGGGGGGGTGAAATGAGTTTTTTTTCTTTGATTTCCGAAAGTCGGCTATCAACAGCATCGATATGGGAACGTCGCTATAACCATCACTATATGCATCACGATAGGCATCGCTATATAGCAACGCCTATAGCAATGCCTATAGCGATGATCATAGTGACGTTTACAGACCACCTATAGCGATACTGCAGAGCCTTATATAGCGACGATCAAAGCGACACCCAAGAGAAAAAACATTTAGTGGGAGGGCATTGAATACCCTGCAACCCATCAACCATATTGAATGTTTCAATAATTGAGTAAACCTAAATGAATCCAAGATAAGCCCAGATTCACCTTTGAAAGAAAGTGAAAACTTAGATATAGACCCAAAATAGTCACCCACAAGACAATATAACCATTAACTCCATCATCCATAGTATTGTTTGGAGAATAAAGATACAAAACTGACAAAAGTAAATTGATAAAAGTAAATCAATGACAATTGTACACATCATAGGAGAAATCACTTGATTGTTAAACTTTGCAAATGTAATAGTTACAACATCATTGTCATTATTAAAAAAATATACATGGTTTTCCAGTAGTTACAAAAAGGTATAAACGTCATCTTATGATACATATCCTATGACAAAAGGAAACTTATGCTATCTAGCTATGGCTAGACTAACGTCATCTAATCAGATGTCTCATCGCGTCCAAGTGACGTATCTGTCCAATTTTGCAAAAAAAACAATAAGATAGCTTTCTGTAAGTATAAACATATAATTTATAAAACAATACAGCAAATACAAAAGAGTAAACCCTAATTCTAACCATGCCAGCGCGAGAACTCAGAATGTCCATCAAGGCGTTTAAGCCCTTCCTGCCTGCGTACTCACGCTCGTATGGTGTGGGGTCACGTCCTGTCATCGACCACTGTCAAAACATACAAAGAATCCATTATTTTAGACTTTAAAAACCCATAAATCCTAAACTATCAATCCTAAAGAGCAATGCAAAAACACTTACAAAATCGGCCTCAATTGATGCCCACCCGCGGCTCCCCAAGTGGTGTTAGCTCTCTGCCTCTACTCGTGCTCTGGCTGCAAACATCAAGAGATAAACATCCCTCAATGGCCACCAGTAAAATAAACTAAAAAACATGTGCAACAATTATATTAAAGTCCCCACACGAATTTTTTACACAATTCCTACTATGATATATTCTAATATGAACATACCGAACACATTTTATGCCAGTCGTGTGACTTCAAACTGGTAAGTTTTCCTTCTTTAGTAAAACACGTTTGGAGCAAGTGCATTACGCCAGTGGGGGTCCACAGAGATCAAATGGTCTCTTTTACTTTGCGTTCTTGGGCTCCATTGAAAATCCATGGTGCTTTAGGGAGTTTTATCCATCCATTGGATGTTGTCTACGGCCAATAATACTCCATACGATCTACATTTCTAAGGTCAACCTTGTCTCCCAAAGTATCTTTCTTGCCGGTCAGATGGTCCCATAGCAGATTACCCACATTCTTGAATATGTGCATTGGATCGAGCAAGTGATTGATCATGAGTCGGGGCCAATATGGTAAGTCGTACCATAGAGAGAGTCTCTTCATCCCTAGGGGCAAACCGTCGTCACACATCTCCTTCTGCTCTAACCATGCTTGTGCAGACATCCTCCGTGGCTCTCTTTCCAAAAAGCCATCGCATAACACATGATTCTCTAGAAGATATGCTTGATGACCTTAATATATTTTCTTCTTCAATGAGGGCGCCTGACGTGCGCACATTCAGTCTAGGTCCACATGTGACACATGCTCTGTATCCGCTTGTTTGAAGCCCTGCATGTATACACATGATAATAGATAAGCTTGAGAAAAACCAAGATTTATAGTGTTTGAGTTTAAGTGTAAATCACCTGAGAATTCTGTTAGTCCGGGATAGTCATGCATGGTCGACATTAGAATGTCTTTGATGAAATTATTCCGTCAACCTGTGTGTCGGCTCATATCCACCACTTCTATGCCAATCTACAATTGTTGTAGCTCTTCCAATAGTGGGCAAAGATACACATCCAACTCTTCACTTTATACCGGCCCGGCACAATCAAGCTTAGCCATAGGTGCCCCTTCTTCATAGTCAACCACGGGGGAATGTTGTAGTTGATGATGACAACGAGCCATACACTGTAAGATGTTGATCTTTGACCAAATGGATTTACGCCATCCATAGCCAGGCCTAGACGCAAATTTTGAGCTTCCTTGGAAAAATCAGAGCATGTTTCATCTATATGTTTCCAAGTTGCGCAATCTGCAAGAATTCGTAGCACACTATCCGAAAATTTATTTTCATCATGCCATGATTCTAGGGAGGCCATGGACTTACATTCAAAGAAATTCTTGATGTGAGGAAGCATAGGAAAATGTCGCAAAACCTTTTGTGGAATTTTTGTTCCATGGAGATCTACTCGATATCTCTCGAAGTCACATTTCGGACACTTCTCCATATCTATGTATTCCCCTCTGAAAAGAATGCAGTCATTAGTACAAGCGCGGATCAATTTTAATCCATCCCCAAGTTTTGCAAGATCTTTCTTGCTTCCTCTCTGGAATCTCGCATCACATTATGAGCTGGCACTACGTGCTCTTTAAGCAATCTATCATATCATTATACATCTAGAGTTTTTTATTAAAGTAAACATATTGTAATAGATCACCTGAAAATCACTGCGATGCTAGTGTCACTCCATCCAAGCTTTGTGTGCATGTTGAGAAGAACCAAGAGCACCTTCAATCTAAACACACGTGCTCCATCATACAATGGCAAACCGGCTTCACTTTTCATATCATCATAGATAAGACTTGTTGAATCCATGATCGTCTCAATCATTTCATCGATCTCGGGCTCAAACATGGCCTCGTTGGGAATGTGTTCTGCATGATCATCCCCCGAGCTATCAGTGGCTACATCTTGTGGCCTCACAAATGTTGCTTGACCAAAGCGCTTGCGAACACGTCTATTGGGTTGCAATATTGCTGCATGTTGGCCAACGTCAGAGTCTGACGAGTTATAATTGGTAACAACTTGATCTATAATAGATGGATAGAACTCACCAAATTCGCGAACGTGCTACAAAGAAATGTGTCTTGTCCATCGCACAGCATGCATGCATTGATTACAAGGACATAAGATCCTCGTTGAGAGATAGGTCGGTTGGACGGCCCCACATCCTCGTCACTACTCATAATGAGGGTAAAAACCTTATAACCTGGACAAAAAATTTAATCTTCTATTGGCATTCTCCATCTTATCTCTCTCTCTCTCTCTCTCTCTCTCTCTCTCTCTCTCTCTTTGTTCACACTGTAAACTACCTCACATTCTCTAGTCATGTCCAATCCCCACACACCTCGGTCTAGAGGTGCACGAAGATCAGAACCACCGGGTTATAATCTCGTCTTTATTGGTCAATGCCTATATTTGTGGGTACAAGAAATCTACACACCCACGTCTACATGATAGTGCATGTAGTGGACAAAACCCCTTGCATCTTCTCTAGATGTAGCATTTCACAACATCTTAACATCTTTTCACAGTAGATCTTTGTTCGAGGGATTACTTAACACATTACATGTTGGCCTCCAATCTGAGTATCATGCCCTTGAAAGATTTCCAGCTTAAGGTCGCATCCGTAGAGAGGAAGAGAGGGATCACCGTTCATTTAACTATAATTTTTTTATTGTAATCTCAAAGGTAGACTCTAATATAAAAACTCAATCAAAAATCTAATCTTAAATCTAACCTAATTGAACATGTGGTGATTTGCTCCATTGAAGGGTAAAAGACATACACGATTTCAAATTTCAAATTTGTCGTTTGCTCTCTCTCTCTCTCTCTCTCTCTCTCTCTCTCTCTCTCTCTCTCTCTCTCTCTTTGTTCACACTGTAAACTATTGTTAGAAGCTGGACACACCCCACGGAAACTAACTACTAGGAGTATCATTTTTTGTAATTATTCATTTATTGAGAAAACTTGATTTTTCACCTTGTAAATATTGGGACTTACAGAAGTTTCCAGATTGTATCCCAGTTTTGATAGATAGATGGAGTAGTTGGTTGATTTTGGAACTTTAGGGTTTAAGAATTGTAAGCTATATATACCACTTTTTGACCTTAATGAAAGACCTTTTTGTCATTTTAAAAAACAAGTTTTTGAAGTCTGTGAGTGAGCGTACTGTGTACGAGAGAGAGTGTGAGCTTCATCTTTACACTACGTGTGCACCGGTGGTCGGAATCGAGTGCGGAGAAGTGTAGCGTGTACGGTCCTGTTTTGCGGGCTCCTTCTACGAGCTTCATCTAGTGATTGGGTGAGCATACGTTGTCCGATTTTGCATTGCAGCATATCCACGCGTTCACATTGAGTAGAACTACGCATTAAGCACTTTAGATTTTGGAAACGAAGAGTTGCAAATTTTGGCTAGACATCCTACGTGATTTTGCACCGGGTGTTTTGGGTTGGGGTTTTGATTCATAGACCTTAGGGAGAGCGACCTATTGGTGTTAGTAGGGTCTCATTTAAGTTCTATGGTGTTTCGAGATCGTTTGATGGGTGTTCAACTCTAGACAGCGTTGTAGGACGTTTCCTCTTACGCATTCTTGAAGATTGTGACTTAGACAATTGGTAGAGACCTCTGTAGGAATTAATTAGGAGTCGGTCAAGTGTAGGTTGACACCTTATAATTGCTTCACGCACCTGTGGGTCGAGCTTCGTCCTTAGCTGACATTATATGTTAGGTGAGTTATCGTTGTGCTAACGTCCGTCGCGGCGTATCCGTCCAACATTGGCACCGCTGTCGGGGATGAAAACCTTAGGTAGGTGACCAAGACTAGTCCTTGAGAATAGGGATTTTTTGCTTGCCAAGAGTCTCGTTTTACATTTAGATAGGATCAGAGGGTGGAGGACTCTCTAGGTCTTAGAGGGAGTCTAGGAAGCGTGTGTCTGGCCTAGATCCTTCGACTTAGTTAGATTTAGGTAGACCAAGATAGTTTTAGGTAGTAGTCAAGTTCTTAAGTAGGAATTGGAGTGGTAGAAGCGGTGAGAGGAGAGCTTGAGAGTCCGGAGAGGCCAAAAAGCAACCAAAACACCATTATCATCATTTCACATGATGAGTAGGAGTAGAGTAAGTAGGACATCATGATTCAGGATCTAGAGCATTTCATGTATGTAACTTGCTTGGTAAAGTCATCACAAGTTTTTAAAAGACGCAAAAAGACGCAATAGTGTGTTTGAAAGCCTAAGAGAAGTCCAAAAGTTACTGTGAGTGTTTCTGATAGAGCTACAGAGCATGAGGAGCATTTATGTCAGAAAAAAAATTAATTTCAAGCCAGAAGACATCCTACGCGTAGGATGTCTACAGGCTAATCTGGTGGGAATTTTGGGGTTTTGAGTTGACTAGTGTGTTCAAAAGGTGGGGTTTACCCTAATTTCAACTGGAAAGTGAAAATTTAACCATATCTTGACAAGATAAGACCAGATAGACTGAAATTGCCAGACATCCTACCCAAATTGTGCAAAACATTATTTTGAGACCAAAACCATAAGATTGCTGTATGAACATGTCTTGCCGGATATATTGAGTGACTGAAAGGGGTTTCATCTCATTTGGGTGAGAAAATTGGGTTCAAAGCAGACTTTAGCACTTTTGACTGAAAAAGACAAGAACAACTAAAATTGGGGACTTTTGAAATCCAAACCAAAATCTAAGCATACCACTGGGTTACTGACATCAAGGGGAAGCTGTGGGTCAAGTCTGGGGTCAAAAAGGCCAAAAAGACATCCTACGCGTAGGATGTCTTCTATGTGATTTTGGACTCCAAACCAAATTTTGAGTATACCAAAGTGATCAACAACTCAAGGGAAGCCTGTGCTTTGAGTTTGAAGCCATTCTGATGAAAAAGACATCCTATGCGTAGGATGTCTGAAGCAAGAATTTGAAGCCAGATATTAAAAGTGGGCATAGCAAGGTGTTGTATAGCCTAAAGCAAGCCCTCTAGTCAAATTGGAGTTGATTAGACTGATTAAGATCAGCAACAGGCTGTCGGAACAGATTTTTGACTCATTGACCAGCTAATTGGTGTCCAAATCAAAAAGTAAAAACAGTTGTAGGCTCAACACATCAAGGGGAAACCATAGTGCAAAAATCCAGGCAAAACAAAGCAGGAGACATCCTACGCGTAGGATGTCTATTGGGGCTTACCGATGAGAAAATTTGATTGGGCTTAAACAGTTAGATTCCATTTGGCTTAAGGGTTCCACAACTTCTTTCAGAAGTGAATTTGGACCTTGTTTGTCCATTTGATGGAGCAAAGGCTGAATTCAGACCTTTTCGCGTGAATTGACCAACGTCCGAGGAAAGTACAATTCCAGAATAGCATACCTAATCCAGAACATCAGGAGTGTATAAAATACAGTAGTGGTTGAGATTAACTCTCCAGTTATACCAATCATTACTAAGATAACCTCTAGTAGATAAATGCTTTGATTCGATTGCCAAAATTAAACGCTTGTGTACAGGTATATTCAACAACAAAGCAAGAAGTTGTGCAGAAACTGATCCTTTGCCAGGTGAGTGGTTGGATTTTTGATAAATTACATTGATAAGTTTGATGAATTTAAGATCAAGAAGATACATTGTTAGAGACCAGAAGGTGGCAGGTGACCAAGGTAGCTTAGTGTCCACCGAGGAGAGCGTAACTCAGGCAAGGCTAGATCCGCTAGCACCGATTATTGAGGAAGGTAGTGATACTGACACTTCGTTAGATAAATCTTTCTTCATGATGGGTAGTCAACAGCCAGGAGGTTTCATCGATGACGGACCAATGCCTGGAGGAAGCACCTCCCAAAATCCTTTGAATGATTCCAAACTCACCTTGATCTTCTTAGAGGGAACAAACTCGAGGGGAGCCCTAGTCTATTCTGACTATCGAGGACGCAAGTGCATTTGTATTGAAGAGAGGCCATCATAGAGATTGAAGATAATCCGAGTCTATGATGATGGAGATATATTCCGAGACAAAAAGGGGAACCACTATCTAATAGTCAGTAACCCTGAAGATTACAACAGATATGGAGATAATGTGACAAAAGGGAAAATGGTTTCAGAAGCTGAAGAACCGCCACCAAACATTGATCGGCCCGGAGCTATTTTTATGTATGATAAGAAAACAACCAGGGTTCCAGCTTATAACGAGAACGTGGGAATCTACAAGAATGAGAGTGAGGTAATACGTCGCTTACTTTCGCAGCAAAGAACCATACGTAAATGAATTAAGCAAAGACAAGGTTCTTTACTCATTCTCTTATGAAACTGCTATGGGGAAGGGTATAGTCTTTGTTGATAAATACGGGCGAGAATACCAACGTATTCTCCCAGAGGAGGTAGAAAGGGCAACAGGTCCAGGAGCATCAGCATATGCCCCTGAAGAAGTTCCAAGAGCCACCTACACCCCAAGTAAGTCAACAAATCCCTTTTCTGATGAGTATGACGCTACCTCACATTCCACCCAACCGCAAGCATTCAACAACCAAAACCAACCAGCAAACCAGCCATCATTGCAGGCATGGCTTCGATAGAGTGAAACATTGGAACAAGACCGAAGCCGAGATGGTTATCAAGCCGCACTCTTTTCAAGGTATCAAGGAGAGAGTAAGCCAAAGACTCAAGGGTCAACAGAGCCTGGAGGTCCACCCATATAATGAGTTCGAAGAGATGAACCATCTCTGGCAAGAACTGTTAGAAATTATGGCTTAAGAGCACCACTGGGAGAGGAACCAACCTATTACAGAAGATCTGAGGAGGTATATCGATTAGGACGGGGAGATCCAATGATGAGGTTTGTAGACCATCAGAGAATTAGACCTTCTCAAGTACAAAAATGGATAAACAAGAAATACACAGGAAGCAGAGACCCAAGAGATCATGTAGCAGCCTTTGTGCGTGTAATTAGAGCCGAAGAGGTGTTAGACTTTCCTACCCAATTTGCAAGGCTTGGATTGACCCTAGAGGATGATGTTGCCACTTGGTTTGACTCTGTAGAGCGTAGAGACTTTGAGTCTATGGAGGAAGTGTTTGACGAGTTTATCGAGGAATTCTCACAAAGGGAGATAGCTCATAATACCGTCTCACAAATCCATAAATTCAAACAGAAAGATGGAGAATCTGTACGAAAGGCAACCCTAAGACTAAAAAGATATGTTAAGTTCTGTCCGGTGGAAGAACTGCCAACTAAGTCCAGACTCATGCTGATATTCATCCAAGGACTAAGGAATGCAGATCTCCAGAAAGACTTACATATGAAGAGGAGCACGACGTTGAATGAGTTGACTAAGGAAGCTCTTTACCTTGTGGACAATTGTGCGGTCTACAAAGAGGGGGAGTTCAAGGACCTTGACAACGATTCATCTTCACAACAAAGTGGAAGCAAGTCTTCTAAGACAGCACCGAAAGGAGAAGTAGCTGTAAACCAAGAGTAGCTTGTAGATGAAGTGCTAAAAAAGATTAACTTGTACGCCAAACCCCAGGTTAAACAGCCCAAGTGGTGTGCTATTGAACAAAAATGGACAAACCATGGGACTAAGGAATGTTATTATAACAAGGGGTATGTGAGAGAGAGACCTTACACTCCCCAAGCTCAGGTAGCTTCTCCTCAAGGTCCATCGATGCCTAGGTATCAAGTAGGCAACCTACCAGGACCTGTAGGTGTAGAAAGACCACAACCAGTGTTGGGGCAACAACCACCTCTACTAGGATTACGACCAGTTGGTATAAGGTACACACCAACCGTAACCGAATCAGAGGATAAGGCTTTGGTGCCTATGCATGCATATTATGAAGATCCCAATGGATATGCGGCAAACCCTGTCTATTATCCACCGGAAGAACCCTCGACTCCAGAACCCTAGAGCATGATAGGAAGTACAGGACCAACAACAGTTGCACAGGCAGCAGGAGAAGGGAGATATAGCTTAGATAAACGAACATTGTTGTTCATAGCCAACGGAGGCATGGGCGGACAGAGACATGCATACCAACAAAGGGAAGCTCAAGGAGCACCTCAACAACCCAAGGGACCCTGCTACAAGTGTGGTGGAGACCATTGGCTGAGAGACTGTCCTCATGATGAAATCATTAGAGTCAACACGTATTGCACTGAGTGTGGAGTTACTCATTTGATTCCCGATTGCCCTAAAAACCCGAGCAAAGGAGAAAAAAACACCTTAAACATGCTAGAAATAGTACCTTCCAGTGGAGTGTCGGAAAATGAAACAATCATACCTATTTAGGAAATAACACGAGCCCAAGCTCAAAGAATGACAAACCAACCCATAGTTGAAGAGCCAAAAACCGATGTCCAAAGTTCAGAAACGAAAAATCAGAGAAGCACTTGGAAAGCTAGTAAGGCGCGTATGAAAGCCAAGAAAGAACGAGAGCAAACAGCTCTATCCGAGGAGTTGAAACATACAAAGGATAGATTAGAGCGGTTAGAGGATCTAGCTAGCTTAAGTTCACACACCACGGCAACCATAGCACCCAAGGAAATAGCACAGCCCAAAAGTGCAGGATCAGGAGGATCTGTACTGGCAGACAAGGTAAATGAGCAGTTGGATGCGCTTCTAAAGGCTTATGAAGCCAGACTCAAAAAGAACCAAACCCAAGAGCAAAGGTGGATGACTTATCCATATGCGAAAATAGAAAAAGAGAGGTTGGAAATGTGTAAAAGGATGATTGAGATAGCTTAATCGTTGATGGAAGACCCGTTGGGTAAACCTGCAAATTGGTATGAGGCACCAGCTCCAACCCCTATCCAACCAACTTTAGAGAAACATGTAGAAACAAAGGAAAGACTCACTAATGCCTATGAGTCGAGAGGAGACCTATCATAGTGCCAAACACAACAGATGAGGCAAGTGACGGGTTCCAGCCTAAAACAGTGGAAGAAATGGGTAAGGACTGTAACGGTCTAGATATCTGTGGCAGAAAATCCGTGAGGCCAACGAGGCTAATAGGATGAGTAACCACATGAATAGCACAAGAAAAGAAAAGAATGTAACCTTACCTCCTATTGAAGAATTTGAGGCAAGGTCACAAATGAACTTTGAGATACATTCACAAGCGGGAGACCAAGGATCAATTATTTCGGGGCATAGCCAACTAGACTCGCTGAGAACTTTACCCTCTTACCTAGGAGAGTATGAAGCCACGTCAGAAGTGAGAGCAATCCCATCTCAAAGACTTTCTTCTAACAAAGTGATGGATTTGCAAGGATTGATTGAGTTATTGTCCACCCCGATGGCATGCACAATCACATTAGCAGAACTCCTAAGGTTACGGCCAAACATGTGGACCACAATAGGTAAATGCCTAGAAAAATTTGGAGTAAAAGACCCTACCTTGAGGCTACAGGAAGGGATCAAAGAGTTGGACAGACCTCAATTAAACACTAGGCCAGTACCATTAAACAAGGTTGGAGAGTATTGTGAGGAAGAAGATGAAAACACCACGCTACTAGTAGAATTCCAAGGAGTAGTCTCCAAAGCTATTCTTAACACTGGAGCGGGAGTTGCTATCGCCACCAAGGAAATCTAGAAAAAATGGGAAAAACCAGCTTTAAGGGCTACCAGAATGAAATTGCAATTGGCAGATGGGTTCATGGAGAAGCCTCTAGGACTCTTAGAAAAAGTGATTGTCACTTCGTGCGGAATCGAGTATGAGCATACATTTGCAATAGTCGATTTTGACAAAAAGAACAATTATGAGATCATCTTGGGAAGACCATTCATGCGACAATTGAAGATGGTCCAAGATTGGGGTTACGACCACATATACCTTAGACATGGCGAGACAACAACTCAAATACACCTGAAAGACCATAGTTACAAAGATGTGAACCAAACACCTATGGAAGAGTTTGATTCAGCTGTAGTAGCAGGATCGGAACTCCCACCATGGTTAGGGCAACAAAAAGAGCTATGGATGTGCAGAGCTTTGCATTGTGGAAGCTTAAGAGCAGAGGAATGTGCCTTAGAAAGAGCGATAGAGGACTAGGATTATATTCCAAAACCTTTCCCTGAAGATGCCTTGGAACCTCTAGAATGGAAACACATACTAGCAACATTGGATGTCTGTACCATTACAGATTGTCCAACAACAAAATTTTGCGATAAAGATGGCTATGATGTGCTACCTATTACATGGTAAGCATTATACCAGAAGAAGATGAGACAATAGAACCACCAGAAAAAGAAGAGTTTTATAACTCCTCTGAACACTTGGAAGTAAATGATGATGCAGATAATGAGTGTTCGGACACCTCAAGTGAGTGTGGAAGGGAACCCGAGAATATAAGCTTTATGATTTTGCTAATCAGCACCCTAGACGCCAGGAACTCTATAGGAGGAAACGAGCAGGAAACAAAGTGAGAGAGAACCTGATGCCCAGGGTAAAAGGTAAAACTCACTATTTGATGCTTGTAAAAGCAAAGGATTGTGTAAAAGATCAAATATCAGGAAGATTCTCAAAAGAACGAAGGGAAAGAACGCAAGAGGAAATAAAATAGGAAAGAAAAGCTAAAGCAGAAACAAGATCACAAAAATCCCAAAAATAAAAAAAAGAAACAACAAAAGACCAAATTGGAGCGTAAACAGAAATACCAAGAACTGAAACGGTCTTTATGAGAGATATGGACTACTGGAGAAGATAATGATGGTAAAGGGGAGTCAAAAAAGGGAAACATGAATGTACCATCACACTATCGGAAATTTACCATCCAAGACAGAAAAATCATGATAACACCACCACTAAGGGAAATAACCAACCAAGAATCTTACGATGGGCCAGAAAATGCAAAAAGGATAGACCTTGCAGAACCAGGTGAAAAGCCTCAGCTGGTCTATATAGCAAACGATTTAGAGCCTGAGGAAGAAGAACGGCTAACACAACTTCTCAAGTAGTATAAAGATGTGTTTGCATGGTCCTATAAAGACCTCAAAGGAGTTGATCCATCGATATTCCAACATACAATTCCTTTGAAATCAGATGCAAAGCCTAGCAAACAACGTCCTTATACATATAATGACACATTTGCTAAAAGAATCAAAGAAGAGATAGATAAACTAATGGAAGCTGAATTCATCTATGAAATCGAACATACAGATTGGGTGTCACCCATTGTGGTAGTTCCCAAAAAGAATGGAAAACTACGAGTGTATGTAAACCTCAAAAAGGTAAATGCAGCCACCATAAGGGATAATTATCCCTTGCCAATCACAAAACATGTACTTAAGAGGGTAGCCAGGAAACGGGCTTATTCCTTTCTGGATGGGTTTTCAGGATACAACCAACTGGCAATATCAAGGGAGGATCAACACAAAACAACAGTTGCCACATAATGGAGAATTTATGCGTATTGAGTTATGCCTTTTGGCTTAACTAATGCCCCAGCTACCTTCCAAAGGTTAATGAGGCACGCGTTCAAGGAATACCTAAGAATATTCTTAGAAATATACATGGATGATCTTTGTGTACACTCTCTTCTATGAGAGGAACATATTGACCATTTGCAAAAGGTCTTTGAAAAATGCAGGACATATTGAATCTATCTTAACCTGGAAAAGTGTATATTCATGGCTAAGCAAGGCCGCATCTTAGGACACATTGTCTCAAGAAATGGCATAACCACTGACCTAGACAAAGTCAAAGTCATTGTAAACCTACCCAGGCCTACTAATACAAAACAAGTGCAATCCTTCATGGGACACTGCGGATATTATCGTAGATTCATATACATGTATGCGGTTATCACACAACCTCTGTATCGTTTGCTAGTCAATTTCGATTGGACCGAGAAGTGTGAAACTTCATTCCAAAAGCTAAATGAAAACCTTATATCAGCACCTGTACTGAAGGCACCAGATTGGGAAAAGATATTCCATGTTCACATTGATGCTTCTGCATATGCAATCGAGAGTATTCTGGCTCAACCTGGAGACGGAACAATGGATTTTCCAGTATGTTATGCAACCTGACAGTTAAACAGTGCGGAAAAGAACTACACAACCACTGAACGGGAAGGGTTAGGAATTATTTATGTTGTAAATAAATGTCAGCATTATTTGCTCGCAAACAAATTTGTGTTCTTCACAGATCATCAAGCTCTTTTGTATCTGGTAAATAAACCATTCAATACAGGGAGAATTGTACGCTGGTTTATTATATTGCTAGAGTTTGATTTTAGAGTGGTGGTCAAAAAGGGTAAAACCCATCTACGAGCAGATCATCTTTCAAGGATACACAACGAGGAAGCTTCTGAAGGAGTAGATGATGACATGTCAGATGCTTATCTTTTCAATATTGAAATGATACCCAAATGGTTACAGGAAATTGTTGGCATTCTTTCCTTTGGAAGTGAATTTGATAATATGGAATACAGATCCATACAACAAACAATTCAACAAACAAAAAACTTCTAGTTGATAGCAGGACGGCTGTATCATCTAGTATCGGACCAAATCCTACGATTATGTATAAATCCGGAAGAATTCGAGTGCTACCTTGAAGAAGCACATGTCCAGGATATTTCATTTCATTGTTCAACAGTGAAAACACACCAGAGACTGAAACAGTTAGGGGTTTATTGGCCAACTATGTATGTGGACACACATTCTTATGCTACCAATTGTACTATATGTAGTGCCAAACGACCAGTGGATCACGCGAAATTGTTTTAGGTAAACATTGCACCTGCATGGAGTCAATATATCATCGATTTCTTAACCACCAGGATGCTTTGTGAGAACATCACCAGAGCATGGAAAAGGGCTATAGATCTGGAAGCTCGTGACTTTCAGTTAATTGGGAACCAACTCTATAAGCGAGGAAAGGATAATCAACTTAGAATCTGTGCAAGTGAAAGCGAATACCTGCTGCTGATTCTAAAAAATGCACATAGCGGAATAAGTGGAGGCCATTTTTTGGGCGATAAGACGGCAAAAATTGTCTTAACCACAGGTATATGGTGGCCTACATTGCACATGGATGCTGAGGAGTTTGTAAAGCGTTGTGACACATGTCAGCGCACCAAGGTACCGATAAAAAGAGATGAGATGCCACTACGGCCAATGATGGGAGCAAGAGCATTTGCAAAATGGGGCATTGATTTTGTGGGACTTATCTCACCCCCTGCATATCGCACCCATACCCAATATATCATTGTGGCTACGGACTATCTCACAAAATGGGTCGAAGCCAAGGCAACACAAAAAGCAGATGCATGGACCACTGCACAATTTTTGTATGAGAATGTTTTTGTACGATACGGGTTACCAATAGAAATTGTCAGTGACCGTGGGACACATTTTCTTGATGAAGTCATTGAATATCTGCTAGAGGAATTCATGGTCATACATAGGAAGTCTGCTCCATACCATCCACAGGAAAATGGACAAGCTGAGGCCACAAATAAAACACTATGCACGGTCCTCACTAAAAGAGTGTCAGAGTCAAGAACAGATTGGGATCAGCAGCTACACTCAACACTATGGGTATACAGGGTAGCTTACAAAACATCGATAGGAACAACACCGTACAACATGGTGTTTGGCCTAAATGCTATACTACCCATAGAGTTTTTAATTCCAACTCTACGAGTAGCGAAACGCTTAGAATGGACAGGGCATGAGCTCTCTTCAATAATAGATGATCTTGAAAAGCTAGATGAACTCCACTTGAGAGCTGTAGCTTCGATCTATGCTAAAAAGAGAAGACAAAAAGAATTTTTTGACAAACATGTGCGCACTAAAGAGTTCAAAACAGGTGATTACATACTTGTTTATACTTTGAAGCAACATGCCAAAAAACTTAAAAAGCGAGGGATGGGACCCTTTGTGATTAATGATCTATCACGAAGTGGAGCTGTCAAGCTTGCTACATTAGCAGGTGAAGAAATGCCGAACTGGATTAGTGGATGTCGACTGAAGAAATATCATCTACCACTCACACAGGATATTCTCCAAAAAAATCATCAAGGAAAACAACGGATGAAGGAAAAACAGAGAGTACGAGAGGAAGCTCAAGCAGAAGCAAAGGAACGCATTGCAAAACGAAGACTTTTGCGGCAACAACAACAAAGTGGAGCACCATTGCGAATCAATGCCATTCGACTGACAAAGTTAGATGAAGACATAGGGGAGCCAATAATTGCAGTCAAAGTGGGCAGCAATCAAGTTGAATCGACGGCATTTCTTGATTCTAGAGCTCATGCAAATTTGCTCTGTTATGGATTATACCAACAGCTCAAATCCACAGGTCAACTTCATCCTACTCCTCAAGTGCTGGAAAGTAGTACATTACACCCATTGAAAACATTGGAATGGACTATATTGCATGTACAAGTACATCAATATATTTACCCACATAAATTCTATGTGGTGGAAGATGAAAGCACACAACACCCAATGATGTTGGGACAACCTTGGCAAAAAGAGTACAATGTGCAGATAGATTGGAATGTGAATGCAGTCAGAATTCAACATGGACAAGAACAACAGGTGATAGCCTTTTCTCTGCAATACCGAAATAATCAGCTGCAAGCCATGCAATCACTGGAAAAAGAGCCAAAAGCAAGAATGCCACCAAAGAACAACATGATACCAAAAGCCAACAGACAGGTAAAAGCCAACCATGCTAATTACAGACATACGAAGTCACCCGCCGCAATGCAAAGATCTAGGTTACCCAAACAAGGGAAACAAGTATGGATGCGGAAGGATAGAAATGACATGGCAGACAAACAACAATGCAACGAAGGAATTCAACCGAAGCACATAGTCCAAACTAAGGGCATAAAATCGACAGATATGGATCCCAAATAAAATGCTCAGCAATAACCCAAATGTCACTCGCATTTGGGTACCAAAACAAAAGCAAAAGGAACTCCCTTCAGTACAAGCAAAAACAAAATACCAATGGAAAGCAAAGGAAATACGGTCCACGGCCATTCCAGCCAAGCCAATCCTCTCCATAGAAACAGCTACGGCTATATCAATAGTAGCGGCAAAGCAATTGCCTTTTGCAAAAAAGAAAATTAAACTGAGCAGTAGAGTTACAGCTATTACTTGCAAAGAAAACAGGAAACCTCAACGGCGAATGCCAATAAGCATCTTACTTATACCCTTCTCTTGCACAACATTAATTTTTCCATGCATTGACCGAGTATGCATAAAATAGGGCCACATTAATCGGCCAAGCATTAGCACAAATTTTTCAACCTATGCACGGCACATACTCCGAGGGGAGACCTTGTCGTCCGGGAGGGCTCTGGCTAGGAGGGGGGGGAGGCATTCTCAAATACGGAACCAATAGCAGAAAGAGCAAAAAAGGGCATGAATTTCGACTATTTTAAGGGTTGTTGTTTGATTGCGAATTTCTGGACTAACCCAAGAACGTATGCCCTATACAACATGTATCTATACGTATATGGGGTCAAAAGCCAAATCAAGCCCCTAGGTGTGTGTATATAAGTAGAAATAGCCATTTTTCGGGCAAAATATTGGTAAAACGGAGAAATCTGGCCATAAAAATTGCATGTGACTGTATATAATGTTTTGCGGTGATTTTTGTGATTTATTATGATTTTTGGGGATTTTTCGGGTTTGATTTTCTATTTTTCTTTTAATTTTACTAATTTTTGGTAGAAAAACTTCAAAAATACAAAAAGCAGGTGAAAAACGATCGTAATGAAAAACAAAAAATATGGGGATGATGAGTGACAATAGGACAACCTATGGTACAGTGGGGGTGCAATTATGAGACTGGAGCGGAAAGCGTGTTTTGACCGAAATGCCAAATTTATGGTAAATAGAGCAAATGGAGTCCAAATCAAGAAATTTTTGAGCCTAAACCGCATCTCGCAAGAAGATAGGAGCACATGTCAAATTTCATGAAAAGTGGTTCGGGGACCTCCATTATAAGAAATTTTCACCTCATTTTTAGCTCATTTTCACTATTGACTTTGTGGAGAGAGCTTCTGCCACCTAGAGTGGATGGACCTTCCAGCAGCTTCTACGACGCGCACGACTACCCGACGAGCTCCAGACATGAGAGGTAGGATCACCACCTTGAGATTTCCGCACATGTTTGTTGTTTTGTCGCGAAAACTAGCGTAGGGTTCACACACAAAGCGGGTGGTAGAGACCTACAAGTAGAGACGACCACTTAATGGCTAACACAAAAGCAACAAGACTTCATCGACAACTTACCCTAGCATAGGAGACTAGTCCTGGATGTCCAAAGGCAGTAGAAAACCATCGAGAAAAACCCTAATTCCTAGAATCCCGCAAGAGGCCACCAAATGGGAAATCGGTGAAAAGGCGACCAAATGCTACCAAAATTCATGTGTAGGAGCATCTTGACATGCTCGACAAGTCTATGTAACCTGCATGACCAAAACCTGACCCGAGGCGGCACTAAACTTCAGAAACGACATCAGACACACAAAGCGTCAAATTGCTCTCGCAGCCAAACCGCATGCCCGTTTGCCACCAAACTTCACGAGCGGCTTTCATAGACCATCAACAACCAAGTCCTATGGTGGTAGACCACCACAAATCATCGAAGATATGTAAATCCAACCACGGGTGCTTCTAGAGCGACAAATTGCCAAATGAAGCTCTGGTCAAGACAAAGTCGACAAAAACCATACGGGAAGGATCCACAGGAAATCGGGAAGCTATGGAGACTAACATCAAGAAATTTCATCACCAAAATGCACTCCAAAAGTCAGAAAACGGCTTGGAGTCTCTAAAGTCCACACAGGGATTTATTCTCTATCCATTTGACTTTTTTGTTGAAATTAGGCTTGAAAGGGACTCAGGGGGACTAAGGGCAGGCACTAGGAGCACAATCCATGAAAACATCATCAGGAGACATCCTACACGTAGGATGTCTCAAGGGCATTTTTGGGCACAGATTCCAACATTTTTCATCATACACATTTTCTGAATGACCTTTTTATGCTATCCACCAAGTCTCATCACATTTGGACCAAAATTGACCTCATATGCATGAAAAAATGCAAAGTTAGGGTATAGAGGCAATAATGGGCCATAGACCTACCAAATCTTGTCCAAATCACATGAAACCCCGGGGGATTCACTCTATATACAAATTGGGACGCCACCTGCGAGCGGACAACGTTGACAAAACCCCTATATACGACTCATATTAGGGAATATGACCCCCTTTCTATGCTTATACGATTGTCAATGAAGAAAACTATCATACCCCTATCTTACATATAAAATTTAGGTCTCACATGATCTAAATGAGTAAAATTAGTCAAACAGTGTATAGCATAGTGACTCGCAATACACTAAGGAACCACTTCTATTCATAACTAGATGCCCTCAATGTGTCTTAGTGTGACTTTCAAACTATGTGTCTGATCAGCCTGCACTCTCGCTTCTCGTCCAATTCAGAACCATCCAAAGTTGGTGTAAATTAACCCTTGACCTACTCCAAATTATCCATGATCTCTTTGACCGACTTGATGCAAAATTTGTTGTGTGACCTGATAAAAAACTTCCCCAAAATTCATCTGAGTTCTAGTGCACACCGATGACCAATTGTTACAAGTAATCAGCTCGGGTTAGTCCCCCCCCCCCCCCCGCGCCACCCCCATAAATATGATACCCCCTCCCTTATTTTTAAGTTTGGGAGATAAATTATTGGGGGCCCGCCCCTAACTTATACGCTTATGTAACTTGTAAAAAAAACCCCTCCCTTGCACTTACGTGATGCAGTAAGTTTTCCATGGTGAATCCCGCGGGCATGAAACTTGCACAACACATTCACAAGCACCTCACCAATCAATCTATGTGGTCAGAAGCAAAAATTGGTGAAGTAGACATCCTACACGTAGGATGTCTATTTGACATTTTTGGCCTTCAGAGGATGGTTGCTCATTCCAGATCCAATCACCTCATCATCAAGAGCTCATATCTCAATTTTGAAGCCATTCTGATCATTTTTGACCCCCAACACCTTCAAGATACACTTTTCGAGCCCAAAAACACCACACAGGCTCTTACAAGCATCAATCCTTGTCCAAATCCAAATCCAAGAGCATAGCCATGTTCCATAGGCCAAGGACTACCCATAGAACAAATTTCATGTCATTTTGATGAAATAGACATCCTATGTGTAGGATGTCTCCAGCATAATTTAGGCCTTCTGTGCAAAGAGTGACATCATGGGAGCCAATACTATGGTGCAATAAGCCCATATATTTTAATTTTCAACCCATTTGGACATCAATTGCTACCTATTATGGACTTTCTACCCAATTTGTGACCTAAAGCCTGAATCAGCCCAAAAATCCACTTTTTGATCTCCAAATCCAAATCCAAGCATATAGCCCTGCTCCATAAGCCATACACTACCAGCATGGCAAGTATCAACCAATTCTGATGAAAAAGACATCCTACGCGTAGGATGTCTAAATGGAAAATTTTGGCCAGAATTGCACTGTGAGCACATGCACAGCTTCACAAGTTCCTTTTAAGCTTTATTTTCAATTTTCAAGTCATTTGGATAGTTAAAACTCAGTTTCTCAGCTAATATGGAAAAAACACTAACTTCGGACTACTGAGTGCAATAGGATCTATGGTAACCGTGAAGTCACCAGCAAAGAAGAAAAGAATGACCATTAAGGACTACTTAGAAGAAGTGGAGCCGTTCGTCATAACAGAAGGAACACTAAAGCCCACTAGCACATGGATCCAAGAAGATTTGTTAGAGTCCAACGACCTAAAGATCTACCAAGGAGTGTTCAAAGACACTGAAGGGAATGTGATCAAGCTACCAATGCTGCCGCAAGAACTCAATGAGTTTGTAAGAAGCAAGATGGCCGGGTACTTGGAGAAGATTGATCTCCACAACTACTTTGAAGCAGTACTGGCAGGGGTGGACATAAAGAGAGTCTGGGAGTTTGTGACAACCATCAAAGAATATGGAGTGGCCAAAGTAACAGATCTACAAGGCAGGCCAGAAACATAAATAATCATCACTGAACAGGTTGTAGCAGATGCACTAGACCTCTCCAACAAGGGGTATAGTGTAACTAAAAGAAGGGATGAGGTCAAGGTGTACAATGAGAAGAAAGGAAACTACACCTTTGAAGATATTGCAAACCCAAGAGTGGCAGTCGTGAGTCATTTGTACAACCAATACTTCCACATGTGTACGAAGCGGCCACAAAAGTACAGAATGCCTCTAGGTGCAATTTCCGCGACATTCACTTGGGCAATGACGAAAGGCACCCCAAAGATAATCAATTATGTAGCGTATATACATGACAACCTAGTAAATATGGGTAACAAGAAGCCAACATATATTGTGCCAGGAGAACTAATCACTAAGGTGATTTATGGGGCACTGCACGCAAAAGGGAGATGGCCTGAACCCCGGTCTCAGAATGACAGGCTGAGGCTAAAAGAAGACAAAGATGATGAGCCACAAAGAGCACCAAGGGTTGCTACAAGACTGAAAAGATGGCTAGAGCCTATTCAAGAAGAGCAGCCCGAGCAAAAGAAGGGGAAGAAAGAGTTTACCCAAGTGCCGGTAAAAGAAACAAAGTCACAAAAAGCGGCAAGATTAGAGAGGCTGATGGAGAGCTTCAGAGCTGAGAGAGCCCTTAAAGGTGATTTGAGTGAACTCTGGAAGCCATCTCTAGAGTCAATGTGGGGATCATCCCGAAGAGTGCAAAGGGACAAATTCGAGGATTATATCAAAAAATTTGAGATTCTTGATGCCTCATTAGAAAATATACCGCATGTACCTTTCACACAGGAGGAAGTGGAGCAAATACGGCAGAAACTGCTAGACGATCAAGAGAGCCAAGAAAGAGAAAGAAAAACAAAGGCAGATGGAGATCTAAAGAAAAAGACTACATCTCTACCGGCCACCTACAGCCCTCACCATAGCCCTCATCACCTCCTAGCAGTCCTCCACAAGAAGATAAAGAGGTTGAAGACAAACCAGAAGAACGAGAAGAGGCTAAGCAAGAGCAAGCCAGGAGCCAAATCCAAAGGAAGAGGCTAAGCCTTGAATTGAGCAACAAGAGTCGGATGATTCATATCACACATTTCTGGACCTGCTAGCTGCAGGATACACAAAGGAAGAAGCTACCACAGTCGCATTCGAATTGGCAAGCACATGGCCTGAAGAACAAATGCAAGGCATCAGGCTAGTGGAACTAAAAGAAATTGCCACAGATACAGTGGATCTGCACCCGCCCTCCAACGACTGGGATGTGGTGATGACGAAGCTAACCGGGTTAAGAGCACAGTCCATGGCTTCAGGAAGTGAGATGGCATCTCTCAAGGACACGGAAATAAAGATAAATATGGAGGTAGATTCTCTACAAGGAAAAAGCCAAAGGCAGAAAGAGAGAGAAGCTGAGCTACAGGCTAGCCTAGCAAGGGCATTGCAAAGATGCCAGGCAATGGAGGAAGAAAATTAGGCAGCAGCCCAAAGAATGCAAGGAGTTGAAGAGGAATGTCAGCAGCTTAGCAAATCACTGATAGATTCCGAGAGGGAAAGGGATAACCTGACCCTACAGCTGGCTGAGGAATCTAAAGAAGTTGAAGCCATGAGAAATGCCAAAGAAAACGCGGAGATAGATCAAGAAGCCAACCAGGATGAGGTCCTTGAGCTCAAGGACCAGCTCAAAGTGAAAGATCAAACAATCCAGAGGCTGCGAGCATCCCCTGCTAGAGTGAGAGCTACTAGCTTGACTCACATCACTGAGAGTCAACTTTATGAAGAACAGATGCAAGAACTTCAGAAGGAGCTGACTCTAGAGAAAAAGCAAAGATTGATGATGGCAAAAGGGTTTATTGTCATGCAAACAAGAATGGAATAAGACCAAAAAGCCCTGCAAGAGGAAGTAGAAAGTATAAAAAGAAAGCTCGAGGAGGCAGGGAGGATAAACGCCGAATTAAATGACCTCCTCATGAATATGGGCGAGAAAGCTGAATCAGAAAAACAAAAACTCCTAAAGCAGATTGAGGAGCTAAAAGGACAGCAAGAAGGAGAGCAAGAGGGCACAGGGCTAGTGGAAGGAATTGATTTAGAGAATGTGACAGATCTGGTGGACACACCTATGCAAAAGGAAATCCTAGAAGGATCCTCTCAAGAGCCACAGGATCTAACACAGGAAGAGGAAGAAAAGTTGCATAAAGCAATAGAGGTGGAGATCAGAGAGACAACAAAGGAAGACTTGGAGTGGGAGCAGAGAGTTTTCAAGTCCATGACCATCCAGAAGATTGACGCCAGCAACCTCAGGCGTGAATGGCTTCAACCCTCTCTCCCATATCCATTGTTGAAATATGAAGTAGCCACCATCAACAAGCGGATAAGAGAAGAGCCAACCGTACCACTTTACAACGTAGATACCTCCCAACCAGAAGAGGTCAGGCTAATTGTTGACTCTCAGCCAAAATGGAGTAAGGCCTGGCTCACAAAGTACCCACAATACCTAATCCACTTGGTAGAGGCACCGAAAAACATCAGAGACAACCTCAGCTTTTGTCCTCTACCAAGGATCAGGACGTGGAAAGTTCAAGAGATCTTGCAAAGGAGCCAACCCACTTGGTTGAATTACCCTAAGCTGCCGACTTGAAGGCAGGTGAGAGAATAAGTGTCCAATACATGGTGAAAACCCTAACAGGTGCCATCAAATTGTTCACTAGCTCACCTGACCTTATGTGCATCATGATGAAGAAAATCTACAAAACACTTTTAGCAGTATTTGAGACTTTCAAGCTAGGCCAGGTGACAGAAAATATCTTTTTCTTCCAAGATACTTACAAATGCGCTTATGATTTGTCTGGTTAGCCTTCCAAGGAGGTGATACATGCGCTGTATCAAAGGATAATGTTTCTACCATCCTATCACCTCCAGGCCTTTGAAGAAGCGTTCTACATAGGCTTCTTCACCATAAACACTGATATTTTTGGCCCAACAATGATGAACTTGCATGCAAGATACGAATCACTGATCAAGATGCGTGAAACCATACGATGAAGAAGCGGATCAGCGGCCATGTTGGGGACAACATGAGCAAGGAGGGGAGGAGTGTTTGAAGCTGGACACACCCCACGGAAACTAACTACTCGGAGGAGTATCATTTTTTGTAATTATTCATTTATTGAGAAAACCTGATTTTTCACCTTGTAAACCTTGGGACTTACAGAAGTTTCCAGATTGTATCCTAGTTTTGATAGATAGATGGAGTAGTTGGTTGATTCTAGAACTTTAGGGTTTAAGAATTGTAAGGTATATATACCACTTTTTGACCTTAATGAAAGACCTTTTTGTCATTTAAAAAAATAAGTTTTTGAAGTCTATGAGTGAGCGTACTGTGTACGAGAGAGAGTGTGAGCTTCATCTTTACGCTACGTGTGCACCGGTGGTCGGAATTGAGTGAAGAGAAGTGTAGCGTGTTGCCCCCGACGAGAGCTATGTGCCGATACCTACATTGCACGCGTACGGTCCGGTTTTGCGAGCTCCTTCTACAAGCTTCATCTGGTGATTGGGTGAGCATATATTGTCCGATTTTGCATTGCAGCATATCCACGCGTTCACATTGAGTAGAACTACACATTAGGCACTTTAGATTTTGGAAACGAAGACCTACAAATTTCGGCCAGACATCCTACGTGATTTTGCACCGGGTGTTTTGGGTTGGGGTTTTGGTTGATAGACCTTAGGGAGAGCGACCTATTGGTGTTAGTAGGGTCTAATTCAAGTTCTATGGTGTTTCGAGATTGTTTGATGGGTGTTCGGCTCTAGACAATGTTGTAGGAAGTTTCCTCTTATGCATTCTTAAAGGTTGTGACTTAGACAATTGGTAGAGACCTCTGTAAGAATTAGTTAGGAGTCGGTCAAGTGTAGGTTGACACCTTATGCTTGCTTCCACGTGCCTGTGGGTCGAGCTTTGTCCTTCGCTAACATTATATGTTAGGTGAGTTCTCGCTGTGTTGACGTCCGTCGCGGCGTATCCGTCCAACAACTACCTCACGTTTCTCTAGTCATGTCCAATCTCCGCACACCTCGGTCTAGAGGTGCATGGAGATCAGAACCACCGGGTTATAATCTCGTCTTTATTGGTCAATGCCTATATTTGTGGGTACAAGAAATCTAAACACCCATCTAATCACAAAACCCCTTTGCCTCTTCTCTAGCTGTAGCATTTCATAGCATCTTAACATCTTTTCACATTAGATCTTTGTCTGTAGCATGTAGTTATCCATTCTTGCACTGTAGCTGATGCCTACTCAAAGCACTTAATTCTTACTCTAGATTTCACGGGTTTTGTAGTATGTGTGTGTGGGTATGTGTGTGTGACCCTTGGAATTGTCATCTTGCATCACTAATTTTTCTATAGGCTCAATTTGCTCTTCCATTGGCTGATCATGACGGCTTATTGCATGGCAGCAATAGTCGAACATGCAGGTGGAATTGTTGGTCCGCATGGTCCATAGAACATAAATCTAGATCTAATTTAATATTAAACTCAAAATAAACCTAAAACTAATCTAATCTAACGTAAATAACCTAAATCTAATCTAATGTAAATCTAACTCAACCCTAAACCTAAATCTAATCTAAATTAACCTAAATAAACCTAAATCTAATCTAACATAAATGTAAATCTAACCTAATCTTAAACTCAACATAAACATAAATCTAAATGTAATCTAACCTAATCTTTTCTAAATTTTAACATAATCTCTTTCTCTCTTTGTTTTCTCCCCTTACCTCTCTCTTTAGTCTTCTCCCCCTCTCTCTCTCTCTCTTTGGTTTTTTATTCAATCTCTCTTTCTCTTTGTTCAAAAGGTCTTGAGTTCCACTCCTCCTCGGCTAGATCTTTAAGGTCTCTTGGGATAGTTTCCTACGATGTTAAAACTCTCTTCTTCTCGGGGGTGTTTGTGTGGGTGTGTGTGTGTGTGTGCCAATAAAAAGAGCAAAATGGTATAACCTTTCTATCACCCAAGTGTGGTAGATTGGTTATGCCATTTCCCTCTTGAATAACAGGTCTTGAGTGCAATTCCTCGTCGGCTAGATCTTCAAGAAGGCGCTTCAAGAGGAATACTTCCTTGAGGATTTGCAAAGGGTAACCAGACAAAGATTTATGAAGTGGGTGCAAAAGAAGAATAGAAATCTATTTGAACGAGAATTTGAAAAGAAATTCGAGAAACTATCCTTGACAGAGCAACATTCAATGAAGGATCAGAAGGTTGAATTGTTTATTGAGGCTGCTGATCCACGACCTCAAAAGAGTCTAGTGCAGTTGCTGGAGGATTCAACAGGAGAATTGGGCTTAACATCCGATTGGAAGATCACTGAAGCAGTAAATATGATCGTGAAATGACAGATGAGAGTCGATAAGCTAATCATGGCTGATATCATGGATGTTGTGGAAGAGGAACCTAAGGAAAAAACATCCTCGGCCATACCCAAAGTGGAGGATCTAGTTCTTGACGAATCGGTGAAAGGTATTCAGGAATTTAATTTGAATTTTAAAGTTGTAAACTTTGAAGGGCTAGTTGCAAAGGGGTCTACTTCTGAGCCTAGACAGTAGCCTCCATGCAAAGGCTGGGACCGATGCATGTGGTGTCATAGTGAAGACCACAAATATGCTCAAGAATGTGATGAATTTGATGAAGCTTACAAAAGGAACTTGGTTTTTTGGAAGGACAAGAAGATTCACCTTAGGGCAACAGGTGAGATGCTCCACCTGAACTTCGGTAGGGGTGGCATGGAAAAGATAGTTCAAGAGATTCAGCATAATGTTGCTCTTGTGGAAGCAGCTACATATGTGCTGCAAGTCTGCGAGAAGGGTGATGATGATGGTGCAGGTACCAAGGGTTGATTATGGCCTTATGCTTTAAAGACAACAGAAACAGGGGAGGTAACTTATGGGAAGCTGCAACAAGTAGGGAATACAATTCAAGAAATCATAGGGTTGATTGATCTAGTGGATTCCCTCTCAATGTATGCGTTCATTACGAAGTCTCAAGCTAATGAAGCTATGGTGGATTTAAAGCGGAAAAGAGATGAAGAAGTTCCTAGGACATCAAAAAGGACAACGAGATTCAACAACAAAAAAGAAGAAGGTCCTACTCCGAAGCCCGCTCGTGAAGTGGTGATGGAGGAGGCACCCAAGGACAAAAAGCAAGGTAAACCCAGGGGACCCTCATATAAGCTTAAATCTGACATTGAATTAGCTACTAATTTAAAGAAAGTTTTTGAAGAACGCATCCTGAATAGCAAAGTGGAGCTTACATCGGGTGATTTTTTGGGAATTTCCAAACGCAATTTTCACAAGGAGATTATAGATATTATCAAAAGAAAGCGGCAGATACCAAGTGAACAGGAGCCAGAGTTAGTTAATAGCCAAGCGGTTCGCCACATTGAGGCAATTTTGGATGATTATGAAGAGTATTTGGCAGATCTTGAAGAAGAAGAAGAGTCGAGGTCTGTGGTGGTGTCAAATCCAACTGTACAAGAGGTAAGTCATGTTCATTTCAATGAAGATGAAGATAATAAAAGTATACCAAGGAGTCACTTTTCAAGGACTCATTGGGCAAGAGCAACAATAGAAATTGTTGTGAAGCTTGGCGACATTGAAGAACCAGTCTTAGCACTCATAGATCATGGATCGGAGATAAATTTGATGGCTAAAAGCTTGCACAAAAAGGAAAAATGGCCTATTGATAAGGACCATGGTTGGCGGATTCGATCTGCTAATATGCTTCTAGGCGACCTCTATGGTGCATGTGCCAATGTTAAGGTAACTGTAGGGAATGTCTGTGATGAGCAAAATTTCTTTATATAGGAGCATTCCTCTTATCCATTAATTTTGGGGCAACCCTACATTACGACTGTGCGGATGGAAACCAAGGTGTTGGATGATGGCTCGGCCTATGCCAGGGTTCGAGGCCGAGATGGTAAGAAAGCAGTTCAATTCTTAACTGTATGTGTTGATCATGCCAGGAACAAGGATAGTCTACGTGATCATCCAATGCCAAAGATACACAAGGACTTTAGAGAACACAGGTTTGCACAGGATTTTCTTAGAGTTCCATTATAAAGCGGGACTATGGCGGCACAAGTGAGGAGAAGTTCTCGCAAAGAGAAGCTTTCTCTTCAGGTTTTTTGGGGTGAACATCTGAAGGTTCAGTATCTTTCATAAAATTTAATGATTTGTCAAAGTGGGAAAAAAAGTATGTTTCAGTATCCAAAGTGAATTGCAGAGATGTGATGTGCTTGAATCAGATGATGTGATGGCAGGATTCTTTGAAGAGGTATCTTATGTAGATACTATGTTAGAGTTTGAGGATATCATGCAACACAGGTTACAAAGCAGAACTGAAGTGGTTAAGGTGTCCACTCAATGGAAATGTATGATGAGTTAGGTATATATGAAGCACTTATGCATATTGAGGATGATTCAGGTAAAGTAGTTGAAGCACAGGTAGAGACAAAATACAAGACTATTGCAAAGAAAGTGAGGCCAGTGGCTACACCGCTACCAAAAGGAAGTGATGGGATGATCAAGGAGGCTTCTTGACAGCCTATACTCAGGAATCCAAAGAACATAGGGCATAAATTTACTACCGAGACATTGCAGCAGCTGAAGGTTGGAGAAGATGGTTTCCTCAATGAAGAGGAGATCAAGTGTTTTGAAGGTATGCTTGAAAAACATGGTAAAGATTCTGCTTTTGAGCCAAGTGAGATTGGATGTGTGGATCCTAGTGTTGTTTCACACCAATGGTTATTTTCACTGTTCCTCACATGCCATGGAGCTTACGTCCTATTCCAGTTCCTAAAGCTCACTTGCCGAAGCTTATCGATTTTCTTAATGAAAAGATTCAAATGGGAATTTTGGAGCCATCATGTGCACCATATTCTAACCGATGGTTTACTGTTCGGAAGAAAAATGGTACATTAAGGGTCATTTAGGATATGCAACTGGTTAATAAAGTAACAATCCGCAATGTGGGTACTGGCCCAATTGTGGATGAATTTGTTGAGGCCTTTGCAGGTAGAACTATGTACCCCATGGGTGATCTTTATTCAGGATATGATCAATTCCAGTTAGCTTTGGAGAGCAGGGATCTTACTACAATGCATACTCCTCTTGGTTTGGTAAGGATGTGCACTCTGCCACAGGGTGCTATAATTCGGTAGCTCATATGATGAACGGCATGAATAAGGTATTAAGGGAGTTTATCCCACATGTAGCTATGCCTTTCATTGATGATCTACCAATTAAGGGCTGTGAAGAAGGCTCAAAAGATGAAGCAAAAGATCAGAGGGGGTGCCGACAGTTTGTTGCTCAACATATTGCTGACCGTGATGCTATTTTATCACGGCTTGAAGAAGTTAACTTAACACTTTTAGGTCAAAATCAACTTTTGGTGCTAAGGAGGTCTTAATTGTGGGACATATGTGCTGTTCTCTAAAGGTAGAAGGCTAAGTCCAAAAAAAGTGGAAGCTATACAAAAGATGAAGGATACATGCTCTTTGGTTATTGAAGTTTATCGATTCTTGGGTGCGTGTGTGTTCTATCGTATTTGGCTGCCACACTTTGCTCATGTTGCAGAGGTGCTGTATCAATTGTTAAGGAAAGGTAAAAGATTTGTTTGGGAAGAAGTTCACACAAAAGCTATCAGAAAATAAAAGAAGATGCTTCTTTAGGCTCCGACCTTGAGGAAAGTAGACTATAAATGCGAAAGGCCAGTTATTTTAATAGTTGACACTAGCCCGATAGGTATTGGATGGGCTATAGGTCAAGATGATGCAGAGGGACACAGGTATGTAGTGAGATTCGGAGCCAAAGTGCTCAATGCTCATCAACGAGGTTATCCACAGGTTAAGAGGGAACTTTGGGGTGTTGCTACTGCTCTAAGGACTGATGAAGAATACTTTATTGGAGCTTCTGTTGTGGTAGAGACAGATTGCTTTCCACTAATAGAGATGATTGCAAATTTCTCTACTCCGGACATTGCCATGCTATGATGGATAGCCTATATTAAGTCTCTTAACCCTAAATTTTGTCATATTGGAGGTAGAGATAATCCTATTGCAGATATGTTATCAAGAGCCAGGTTTGAAGATGAAGAAGAGATGCTGACCACGAGTGATGATGTTGGCTTGAAGTTCTACATGTCCTCTTATCTACATGCCAATTGTGATAATATTGCTCATGTTTTCGAAGTATTTTCTGAAGAGGTTTATGATGGAGAGTGGCTTTTGATTAGCCGCTACCTAAGTACTCTCACAAGGCAAGAAGGGTGAAGTGACCAAGATTACAAGAAAATCACGAAAAAGGCCTATGGCTATTTCCTGAAAGATGGACATTTATGGAAGAAACCAAAGCGCCCAGGAGGGGTACCACAACGAATTATTTGTGATAAAGCAACCCAATAGCAGGTGATCAAAGAGTTTCATGAAAGTCCATGGGCTGGACACAAAGGAGTCTGGGAAACCTTTGTTAAGATTAAGGATCGGTATTGGTGGAAAGGTATGTAAAAAGATGTGGTTCAATTTGTGGAAACATGCTTAATATGTCAACAATATTCTAATGTGCGACATAGAGATGTATTGCATCCTTCCTATCCACTGACTATGCACTACAAGTGGTTGGTGGACCTTATTACAATGCCAGTAGGAGTGTGGCAGATGAGGTATATTGTTCTTTCCAGAGAAGATCTTACTAATCAGGTTGAAGGCAGAGCTTTGTATACCAAAGCTACCAGTTCGGTATGCAAGTTCTTGCTTGAAGAGGTTATCTCCAGGTATGGATGTGTTGGCAAGATTACTGCAGATAGAGGAAAGTTGGATGCAGATGAAGCTCGAGAGCTTTCTGATCATATGGGCATTAAACTCGCTCTCACTACAACATATAATCCAGAAGGTAACCAGAAAAGTGAAAGAGGACATCCGCCTACTGTTAAAGCCTTAGCAAAGGTGTGTAAAGGACATTAGTGATTGGCCTAAACTCTTGCCATTTGCTCTATGGGCTGATTGCACTACACACAGTTTAGTTACAGGATTTATGCCATTTGAATTGATGCATGGGCAAAAACCCATTATGCCTATAGAGGAAGCATTATGACTTGGACCATAATTTCATGGGAAGAAGGGATGTCTACTGAAGACTTGCTTGCTCTATGTATTCGCCAGCTTGAGAGGCGTCAAGAGGATATTGAAAAGGCTAAAGAGAAGCTTAAGTAGGAATGATTGAAGAATAAGGTAGCATTTGATGGAAAGCACAGACTAGAACCACATGCTATCAAAGATGGTGACTGGGTACTTGTCTATGACAGTAGCTTAGAGAACCAATACACTGCTATGCAGAAAATGGTTAAACGGTGGTTTGGACCATATGTGGTGCTACATGTTTTTGATAATGCGACATATCAATTAGCGAACTTGATGGCACTATGCTCAAGGTGCCTATTGTAGGGAAACTGATCAAGCTATTCAAGAAGCGAAAAGGCAAGATTGTTCTTGAAGATTCCCATTCAGATCTGCCTCCAGAGGATCATGTTATGTATACATCAGATGATATGTCTGATGATGATTTAAATGAAGCTGATTCAATGCAATTGACATAGACCTGAGGCTGTGCAGGTTCAGAGGTGTTGGATGTCATGTCGCTCCGCTCCCATGACAAGAAAATGAGCAAAGGGATGCCAATCAGGTGTATTTGAATCTGATTGATTATTCAACAGTTATAAGGGCTTGCTAACAAGACAATTTTAAGCTAAAGGTGTGCCAGATGCGGCTCTAAGCACCAAAAGATGTCTTGGTAATGCTAAACAGTGAGTATGCTTGAAGTGACCATAGCAAGGATTTTATTGATTAAGGTTAAAGTACTCAAAGTGCTCTACGGGCCTATCTTTATGGCTTGTTAATCGGAGCTACAAATAAGAAGTTATGGCAACTTAAAGTTTGAATTGATTGCAGATCTGTACCGGATTGGGCAACTGCAACTGAGGGGATGAAAATGAAGTGAATGCATAGACCTGAAGTGCTCACTTTTCGAGTGTGTTGGTCTTTTCAAATTAGTAATAGGATTTATGGTTACCAAGTTATTGGCCGTTAAAGATGCACTAGGGGTCGGTTGTGTACCACTCCGGTCGGATCGGTCGGAGTGCTATTTGGGAATATTTGAGTTTTCCTCCACTTTTTGGAATGCTATGATGGTGAGAAAAAGTGAACATGGCTCTAGCTTGCTAGAAAGAAATGATATGCTTGGCAGTGCTTTAGTCGGCATGTACGCCAGTGCCAGCCTAATGTGGCCGTCCAATGAAGGACACCTGGCATTGTCTCAGGCAGGCATTTATGCCAAATGTGATTCCCTTACAATGACTAGGCCACCAATGGAGAAGCTTGGCAAAACTTTGGTCGATATGTATGCCTAATGTAGTGCCCAAAGGCCGCCCACCAATAAGGAGCCAAATTCAAATGGCCACCCATTCAATAAAAATAAAGGCTTTTGTGTGTGAACAAAAGGGAACGAAAGCAAAAGAATGGCGGGCAACAGCAACCGATGAGCGCAAGAAGGGGGAGAGGGAGATGTAGCGTGCAACACAAATCTGGGATGGGAGTGCCACAGAAGCGAAAAACACTTGGAATCTCATGGCGCACGATTTCGGTACCACTCCTGTGAAAAACCGTGATGCTCCAAATCTAGCCTACCACGTCATAGAGTGTATACCCATTAGCGACATGGCTAATGGGTAGGCCCTTTTTAGCAAGAAAAAAAAAGGCATGCAACCTAGAAAGGGGAAGGGGGGCTCTCTCTCTCGTGTCTTTTTTTTGTTTTGTCTTCCCTTCTCATTGAGATATCTCTCCGAAGAGAAAAGCAAGAGCTCTTAAGCAAGCCTAAGCCCGGATTATCACAGCTTAAGCCATATTCATAAGCTCTATACACCTAATCTCATAAGCCATGCATAATCCTAATCTCATAAGCAAGGCCTAGGCCTAATCTTAGAAGCCGAGCCTAATCTCTCATAAGGCAAGCCAAAACTCTCGATTTCACTTAGCCATTTTTAGCCTTGTTAACCATAATCTCTAAATCTTCTTAATCGAAACCTCTTGACCATCAATAGCCTTGATAATCCAGTTAATGTCAATAATCACTAGAAAAAGTTAGTAACATAGTTACAATGGGTAGAATGGAGTGAAGGATGAGAAAAGATGGGTGAATGAGATGGGTGTAACCTTGATGTGGTGAATCCTTGAGGAAATTTGGACTCACCCTTAAGTAGATTGTCGAAAGTGATCGCTGTTCTCCTTCTTCTTCTTTTCACGCCGCTGCCATAGTCGAATCACCACAAAGAGAATGAGGGTTTTTTTTAATAAAAAACCCCCATTTTGCAGAGCTTAAGTATGGTTAAGTTACTAATTTTTTATGCATTCTTGAAAGGATAGAATAAAATTGTAATATGGGAGTAATAGAGAGAGATATGGAGATGGTGGATGTAGGTAGAGCTTCAAAAGAGAGGTACAGGTGTGAGAGGGGAGTCTAATGGTGAAGAGGGTGAGAGAAAACCATGGAAGTTCTAGGTTTAAGTGTGTGGAATAGAGATAAATGAGTGTGGGTGTATGTGGAAGTAGGAAAGGAGGTGAGAGAAGACTATGGGTTACTTTGTGAGAAAAGTGGACAGACAGGGGTCTACAAAACAAATCCTATTTCATCGGTGGTAGCTTTAAAAATTAGCAAAATTTTTGAAATGATTATTCAGATCTTGATACACATTTTGTCTTTTAGTCACCGCCTTAAATTTGGAGTGGAGATAGATATAAAAAATCCCACCAAAATGCCTATTTTTCTTCATAAAAAAGTCTTAAGTGGCCCCCCTTTTGTTGAATTAGCATAAGGCCCCAAAGGTGAGCCCCTCTTTGCATGAGAGCATGACCTAATAGATTTCTAGAAGTTTGAAAACATGCATGGTTGTGGATTATGCACAAGTATAATATATGGATATGATGGGAAAAAAACAGACTAGCATATAATCAATTCATGGAATCTAGAAAAGTGTTAGTTGTATAAAAAAAATAAATATATGAAAATATAGGGAATCAAATAAGGAGGGTCCTCATTTTTTTTAATTGATATATATATTTTTAGAGGAGATCACAAAAAATGTGTGTAAAAAATAAGCATTTAGTGAAAGGCAATGAATGATGGTGAAAGGTGTTTTTTTGAGGTTTTTTCTTGGAGTGGATTTACACCGAAAAATAAGAGAATCTTGCATGAAATGATTTTTTATACACCAAATATAAGAGAAGCTTGCATACTTAGGTAAATAACACACACCTACGTAAAAATATTCAAATAAATGACAGTATTGATTGAAATCATTTAAGAATAGTTTGGGAGTTTACACTGAGATCATCCCTTTGTGGTTGTTAATAAACATAGTACTTAATAATTGCTCATTTTAATCTACATTTGATCATATCTAACATGAGGATATGTTATATTATTACCATGAATAATGAGAATTTTTGAATCCTGTTGAGGATGGTAAACACTTGAATATGTTGAACTATTTTACAGAGCTAGAATTGTAATTATGCATAGGATGCACATATGTGGTTTTTGAGGCTAATAGAAAACATACCAAATCCCTTTTCAAAGATCCTACACGGTGCTTTGAGCCTTTGTACATATGACCGTTGTCGTGCCGCTCCGCTCCCACGACAAGAAAATGAGCAAAGGGATGCCAATCAGGTGTATTTGAATCCTACATGATTATTCAACAGTTATAAGGGCTTGCTAACAAGCCAATTTTAAGCTAAAGGTGTGCCAGATGCAGCTCTAAGGGCCAAAAGATGTCTTGGTAATGCTAAACAGTGAGTATGCTTGAAGTGATCATAGCAAGGATTTTATTGATTAAGGTTTAATTACTCGAAGTGGTCTACAGGCTTGTCTTTACAACTCGTCAATCGGAGCTACAGATAAGAAGTTATGGCAGCTTAAAGTTTGAATTGATTGTAGATCCGTACCAGATTGGGCAACTGTAACTGAGGGGATAAAAACAAAGTGAATGCACGGACCTGAAGTGCTCGCTTTGTGGAGCGCTTTGGTCTTTTCAAATCAGTAATAGGATTTACGGTTGCCAAGTTATTGGTCGTTAAAAGATTCACTAGGGGCCAGTTTCGTACCAGTTCGGTTGGCTCGGTCAGAGTGCTATTTGGGAATTTTTGAGTTTTCGTTAAGGTTTGGAATGCTATTATGGTGAGGAAAAGTCAACGTGGCTCTAGCTTGGTAAAAAGAAATGATATGCTTGGCAGTGCTTTAGTCGGCATGTACGCTAGTGCCCGCCTAATGTGGCAATGAAGGATGCCAGGCATTGCCTCAGGCAGGCATTTATGCCAAATGTGATTCCCTTACAATGACTATGGCCACCAATGGAGAAGCTTGGCAAAACTTTGGTCGATATGTATGCCTAATGTGGTGCCCGAAGGCCGTCCACCGTTAAGGCCAAATTCAAATGGCTGCCCAAGAGCCAATTCAAATGGCCGCCCATTCAAGAAAAATAAAGGATTTTTTGTGTGAACAAAAGGGAAGGAAAGCAAAGGAATGGCGGGGAGCAGCAGCAGCCGATGAGCGCAGGAAGGGGGAGAGGGAAATGTAGCGCGCAGCACGAAGCTCGGATGGGAGTGCCGCAGAAGTGAAAAAGGCTTGGAAGCTCATGGCGCACAATTTCGATACCACTCTAGTGAAAAATCGTGATGCTCCAAATCTAGCCTGCCACGTCATAGAGTGTATACCCATTAGCGACATGGCTAATGGGTAGGCCCTTTTTAGCAAGAAAAAAAAAGGCATGCAACCTCTAATGGAAAAGGGGGGCGGGAAACCGCTTGACCACCAATAGCCTTGATAATCCAAAGCTGTCGAAGCTAAGCTCTCTAAATGGAAGCCTTGTCTCATATCTCTAACCAAATCCTAATCTTGCTTAAGCAAAATTTTCCTAAGCTCTTAATCATAAGCTCTCTCATTGGAAGCTTAAGTAATCGAAGCCATCTTATCTTAAGCTCTAAGCTAAGAGTCCATAATCTCCTTAATCTAAGACGCCTAAGCCCATTCAAATCGGGGATTTAAGCCATAAATCTTAAGCCAAATCAGACGGCCGTTGGACGTCAAAGTTCCTATGCCATAGCGGGAAGAAGAAGAAGGCAGTACAATGCAGGTCATTATTGCGTTTCTTGATTATCACCTGTATAAAGACAGGTTAAACTTTGTAAGGAGCATAAACGCTTCCATTAACATTTTATTAAGCAGGGATACTATTGAGTATTTGGTTTAAGGTAAACTATCTGTGTTCCCATTAATTGCGTCTGCTGCAACTCTTTTCCTTGCACCTCTCACAGCCAGGGGCCCTGTGCCTTCCCGGCTCACCTTTCGAATACAAATCCCCCGACACCGTCCAATTCCATCTTGGAAAACATAGACTTGGTGAATGTTGGATCTTGAGAAACATGTTGCTATCTTTTTTGGATTTCTTAAATAATGAAATCCTTTTTATGATGAATTTACAAATGGATTTCAACATCCACCCTTTAGCAAGTTTTGAGAGACCTAATTTGCAATCCATCAACAAAGATATCTCTAATTATGGTAGTAATTTTGTAAATGAAAGATATTGAGTATTATGCCTGCTACCTTATTCAGCTTTCTTAAAATTCCTTCATGCTTTTTTATATTAGCTTGATGATATAGATTGATTATATTATGAGAAATCCCCTAGTGTAAACTCCTTGGATTTCACATGTTTGTCACATGAAACTTCTTCATACGTCGTTTTTGGGCATAAATTGCAACTACAGCCTTTAGTCAAATTTCATCCAGCTTTTCTAGTTCATCCAAATGATTAGACCATTCATGTCCATTCAATTTATTTGGAAATTCGCAGTGTGGGGATCAAAAACTCTATGAGTACTATGACATTAAGTCCAAACACCATATTATAAGGTGTGGTTCCCAATATCGTTCTATATGCAACTCTATAAGCCGATATGGCAAAGTGCAACTCTTGATCCCTGTTCGACCTATTATCGTTTACAATTTTAGTGAGCACTATGAGAGAGTACTTTTTAGCAAGGGGTTATGGCTTGGGTCAGACAAGTCATGGAATCATTGTTTTTGAGGTTTCTTCTACTTTGACCACATGGAGCTAGTTTTCTCTTTATGATGATATCCTTAATCCGATTACATATTTACACAATTACTTGATCTCTGCTTAGTTGTTAGTTTATTTGTAATTTTTGACATCGATAACAAGGGGAAGGGGTCGTTGGCACCTGTCTACCCAAGTAATTCCAATTTTTATAGGCTTGTGTTTCTTGGATGGTCCTTGGGATTACGACAGGAACTACATCAATAGCAAGAGGTCTTCATTCATTGCTCGGATGGTTTCTTCATTGCTTTACATATGTATACACTATTTGGTCTCTATTCCCATTGAACCGTTCAATAGTTTGTGAAATCAAACTAAGGAGAAAGAAATAGCTCCTCACATATCATCACTCTTCTTGCTTAGCATAGCATAATAGCATAGTACTGAATATGAAGAAGACGACAATCTTAAGCATTGAAGCATTGTTAGGTATTCTATCTCTCTCTCTCTCTCTCTCTCTCTCTCTCTCTCTCTCTCTCTCTCTCTCTCTCTCTCTCACTCACACACACACACACACACACACACACACACTCCGTATAATAGATAGATTCACTATTTTTTGCAATTTGTGGCCCTTGAACCTCTATTTTTGGTGGCGAGATAGAGTAAAGTAGACATACCGTGAAGGTGTAAAGATTCTCATGGAGGGAGGACTTCAATAATATCCACTTTAAGCTCACGTGTCAACATATAAAAGAAGTCATGAGGGTTACTCCTGACTTATGATCGAGACTTATGTATGCATTATATATACTCTGTTATGCCATGTAACGTTCTCACTTAATATTACCAAATGGAGTTCTCCTCAGGCTTGTGGTTCTTAGTTGCTTCTATAAACACCTTCAGCAAGGCAAGGAAGGCCATTGAGCAGGTATGCCTTATCTTCAAGAATGTAGCTAGTTAGCTGAAGACCCTTGCGTCAACATAGGGGTCTACATCTAACTTCATCGTTTTTTATAGAGTCGTTTTCTCAATCCTGTGTGATAAAATTTCTCTTTTAAATCATCTACATCGGTGCTTGACAAAAGGCAGAGGTTGTTGACCTAATGTTTTTTTTTTAACCTAAGATATTATATATTGCTTCTTCTTGTCCAATCAGAAACAAGAATATTCTGCATGTGGATGGCTAAAGGCATAAGATAAGTTGGCCAATTTATGTTCAATGAGAAAAATATTTTTTCCCCTAAGGCTCTCTCTATGAGCAAGCTACCTCAAATGCCTGTAGAACCCTATGCCGACGAAGGGGTCTTGGTGCAATAGGTTGAGTGGGTCTCTTTTGACTACCTATAGACCCATGCGTCAATGCAGGGGTCTTGGTACTGATAGCCGTTTTTCGTCTTTCCATAATTTCCGTAGTAAGCTACCTCACCCTATCAAATCACAAAATTTTTTGTTATCCCTACCATTTCACTGTACATAGACGTGTGTGAGTTAGGGGACATTTCCCATATTTTCTTAAAAACCCTCAGCTAGCTAGTACCTGGGCTAGTTGAGCCAAAAAATAAATAAATTCAAAAATTGTAAATATATTATGGCCCATTTGTGTGTAAATATTTCGTTGTATATAGGGCCTAAATAAAAGGAATTTTCATAATTATTTTGGTATTTATTTAAATATTTCTACCTATGGTTTGTTATTTATGCTATGTACATTGACTCACCATTACCATATTTTTTCTTACCATTTTGCATACTCTTTATTCCATATAAAAATAATTTCATGCAAGCTTCTCTTATTTTTGGTGTAGCTCCATCCCAACAAAAATCCAAAAAAACTAGTTTATTTATGTGTATATTTTTTCACTATTGTCATTTTTCCTTCCTACATCTATTCTCTATTACTATCATAAATTAGACCACCATAAATATTCATCTTTTATGGTAGACTTATAATGAGAGAGATTTATTTTGACCCCTTTATATTTTTTCCACCTATATTATTTATATTTGACATATACATATTTTTTAGACCCCTCAATATTTGATTTTCTTAGTTGTACTATTCACTTATATCATGATCTCAACAATATCTTCAATTATAGACCTAACAAATAAGGTCAAGGGTATGTGGCATGCATACATGCACCATGGGGAGCTCACTCTTGGAGGTATTCAAAAGAATCATCCAAAGAAGAACCTCAGAAGGACCTTGTGCAGTGGAAAAAACAGTCGGTTTTGCTGAATTTTTAAAGATCACATGCTCCCCGAATTTGAAAAGGTGATACAAACAAAAGTTGTAGCTCGTGATCTGAAATTTCACCTCAAATGTTTTCATACGTTTTTGAGCTACGAGCTGTGAGCTATGATTTTATTGGTGGACCCCAGTTTGCCCATGCTATGCAGCCACACTCCCTCTTCCACTTTATCATTTTCCTCTTTCACACACACTCCTCCATCTCCTTCCCACTCCCAAACCTGCAACACCCATGTTCTAATTCACCCTCTTCACCATTGCCACTTCTCTCACACCTCCATAGCCTTCATCCTCCATTTCTACACCCTATGTGCCCCCCTTTCTCTCTACATATATGTCCATATTACCATACTATCTTCAGCTTCGTAAAGAACTTCAAAAATCAGCAAAAATCCAAGGATAACCTCTGCAAATGATTGCTTTATCATGAATTTTCCAAGGTTTGAAGATAACATAGCTTCATCGACACGCGCTACTTCCCCATGCTGACCGCTTCTTCTACCGGTGCTGTAAAGAGGTGAATGTCAACTTCTCCAAAGCTTCAACCTATCTTTACAAGCTCACCCCTTCTCTAACTTTTCTCATCATATATCTCACCATTTGGTGAATGATTTTATAAATATTTTGTAGTGATAATTACTAACTACTAACCACTAACCTTATTGTAAAATGCACCCTCTACTAGAGTAGGCACTCCCAAATTATTTACTCAATCCTCTCTCCTTTCATCCTCAATAATTCTCTTCCCTTGAGCCCACATCCATGTGACTCAAAGGACAAGAGAGACCCACCCTCATTAAAATAAAAATAAAAATATGCATAATCTTTTATTCCTTCAAATAAACTTGATTAAGCCTAATCCTAATCGGGGCTTCTAAAACCTATAAATAGAGCCCTTCTCTCCCTTGTAAATCATCACATGATCACACTACACCACACCATTCTCAACACATAACACACCACTCTTCAAGCCTAGTTGTGTAGAGTGTGTGCATCGTGAGTGCTCTATTCCATCACTACACATAGGTGCATGGAGAAGCTTGAAGTTAGTTATGCCATCTAGAGGAGTGGAGGGATACTATACTCTGCAATCACACTTGTAGCCTACTCTTGTCCATAAATAAGATTCATAGTTTTGGGTGCAATTGTATGCTGCATCTACAACTCTTCTCTCCAAATTGACTTGATAAGTTGGCTCATAAGGTAGTTGAAGGTATATTGTCCTTGAAGTTTGTTGGGCCATTTCATGCTTGGTGGTTTGAGGGCTTGTTGAATTATTTGCCAAAAATTGAGGGCTTGTTGAATTGTTTGCCAAAAGTTTCAATTGTAAGAGGGTGCTCGGTGACAGGGCTCCCGTGACTCTAAGACAATTTGTGTATTGGCAACAGGGTCAAGTTTTGTGTTGTCTCTCTATTTCTCATCAAGCTTTGTGTGCATCTAGTCTTTAAGGCTAAGACTGAGTTGCTCAAGTTGATTTGTGCGCTTTACCTCTCTCTGGCATGGTGAATGTTTGTGTTTGGTGTGTGTAGCTATCTTGCATTCCCTTTTCTTTGTGCATTTAAGTACAAGGAGATTTCACGTGCGTCCTAGTTCGCATCTACAACTAGGTGGTGCCCCTTTTCTTGTTTGGTTTCTGGCTGTGGGCTGTTGTGTCTCTGATTGTGCTTGCCCCAGCCCCAATTGAGCAGCACGGGAGCCTCGAAGGGTGTTTAGAGGCCGCTCTTTTTGTTGCCCGCCCTGGAGCGCCCCAAATTGGTGCCCCCACTGAGGACTAACTTTGTGCTTATTGTTGTTGTATTGCATGAATGCTTGAATTTAGCATAATCAAGAAGATTATATGAATCATGAAAACTTGTATGACTGAGTTTAATTTCAATGCAACAAAAATTCATCTAGAATATGGTTTGGATTAGCATAACATAAGAAAGGAAAAAAACATTTTCACATAAGAATCTAGAATTTATGAGACCTTTCAAAACTTTGTGTAGTTAGTTGATGTCATTAGAGAAAATGATTGTTTGGAACTTATCTTTGTGCGGTTCTAGCATTGAGAGACTATGACACGCTATACCTTTGATGATATCCCAATCTTCTTCAGAAATCTAGAAGAAGATGTTGATGATTTTCTTGCTGATTTTAGAATGGTTTGTCATATCCTTGGTAAAAGGGATGACATTGAAAAAGGGGATTTTCTATTGCTATGCCTTAGAGGAAACGCTGAGCAATGGTTTTGGAGTATGTCTTCTCAGATTGAAGATGGGTATACCCAAATTTCCAAAGCTTTGAAGACCAGATCCTCTAAATTTTCAACAACGGAGAAAGCATGGGCTTCATTAGGGAGACTTCAACAACGTGGTGAAGACTACTACGATTATGAGGATATTTTTTCTCGTCAATGGGGAGGATATGGGTTTAGTTCTACATTTCCAGATTATGTAAAAATGGAGCAATTTATTTTCGGTTTGTCTCCTTTCCTAAAGACTAAGGTTACTTGTAGTGGACCCTCTACCATTGAAGAAACGGTCACTATTGCCCGAAGGAAGTTTCACAAGTACTTCTACATCAAAAATGGTTTCCATCATGCTGGAAGAACCAACCATCATGAAAGTGTTTCTATCAAGGAGTCATCTCCTTTGCCATACTTGTCTCCTTCTACTCCAACAAATGTTGAAGAAGTTACTTACATGCCAACTGATTATTCAAGTGCTAAAGTGTGTGGCCAAGATTCAAATGTGGAATCTCTTTCTTCTACCTTTATCACAAGCATGCAAAAATTGACACAAGATATCTCAAATGGCATTGATGATTCAATAATGGATACATCCAACCTTTTGGCGGAGGATCAATTTCTAGTCCGAGCAGACGAAGCTTTTGTGCAACATGACTCTAGGGAGAATAAAGACCTTGAAGGTAACCTTGATCTTATGGAATGTTCTGAAAGTGTATCTTGTCTAAAAGAAGAGAGTGAAGAAGAAGATGAAATTATAGGTGGGGAGATCATAGACCACATTGATCATAAAGAGATGATTGTGTACATGGAATGCCAACTCCAAAAAAAAGTAGAAGAGTGTGAGTTGAATCCATGTGAGGATAATCTTCAAGAAGTGTTTGAGGATGTTGAAAAGCATTGTTATGACCCATGTATATTAAGCATGGAGGAGCCTATCATGGAAGAAGCCAAAGTTTTCACAAAATCAAACAGTAATCCATCAACCTTTGAGGTGGTACAATGTGAGGAGTTACAACCTTGCCAAAGGGGGGGCTTAGAAGGGGATGAAGAACATGGGAGAGTAGTAAAAAATAAAATCATAAAAGGAAACTGTCAGAAGGGTATCATTCTCTCCAATGGTGTTTTAGTGGGTGGCTCTTCATTCATGGGACAATCTCTTAGCAAGAAAATCCAAACTTTTGAAGCCCCAATCATCTTCACATTGGGTTTCACCTCTTCAAAGTCAACTTCTCCTCTCTTCACATATACCTTTCATCGGGGACACCATACCTTCTTAAGTGGAAGAGGACATGAATACTTGGTTATGAAGAGATGTTTCCAAACCTTCTACATTTGGTTCTTTGGTGTATGGAGGTCTCACATTGTGATGCTTTTGGTCTTCATCATAGATGAAAAACTTGTTGATTGCTACATATGGATATTTCATCAATCAGTTCTCTTCCAATGTGTTGGAAGCAATAGAAACCTTCATCTATTATCTACTTATGTGGTAAACTATTTGCAATATCTTCCAATAGCAGCTGGAAGCATGGATCAAGATTTCCTAAATCATGAAGGTCATAGAATTTTTGACTTGATGAGACTACCTAGGTTGAATGAATTTTATGAGCTACAGTTCAGGAATTTGCTCATACAAGCTCTTGAAGATCGTAGCAGATACATCAACTTTACACAGGAGGAAGAGCAACCAATCTTTTATATCACATTCATAGTGATAAATGTAATGATGGACAACAATAAAATCTACAAGTTTCTTCAACCGAAATCAGTAAGTGTTTCCATACCATACATCTCTCTTTGGGAAAGATATTTCAAGATCTTTGATCCTAGGGGGTACTTATGCAAACTTTCTCAATGGAGGAGGTTTACTCAGTCACTTCATTACATCCTGTTGTTGGCTATGAGAACCTTTCATATCAAATAATGTTTTTTAATCATACAACAAGGGTTCTTCAAAGATGAGAGCAGACAAAGACAGACGTTACACAATCTACATGTTGTATGGTCGGATAAATGGTACATGAATGTACCATTACCTAAGGGGGGGACTAATGATAGCCGTTTTTCGGCTTTCCATAATTGCCATAGTAAGCTACCTCACCCTATCAAATCACAAACATTTTGGTTATCCCTACCATTTCACTGTACATAGGCGTGTGTGAGTTAGGGGACTTTTCCCATATTTTCTTTAAAATCCTCAGCTAGCTAGTCACTAGGCTAGTTGAGCCAAAAAATAAATAAATTCAAAAATTATAAATATATTATGGCCCATTTGTGTGTAAATATTTCATTGTATATAGGGCCTAAATAAAAGGAATTTTCATAATTATTTTGGTATTTATTTAAATATTTCTACCTATGGTGTGTTATTTATGCTATGTACATTGACTCACCATTACCATATTTTTTCTTACCATTTTACATACTCTTTATTCCATATAAAAATAATTTCATGCAAGCTTCTCTTATTTTTGGTGTAACTCCATCCCAACAAAAATCCAAAAAAACTAGTTTATTTATGTGTATATTTTTTCACTATTGTCATTTTTCCTTCCTACATCTATTCTCTATTACTCTCATAAATTAGACCACCAAAAATATTCATCTTTTATGGTAGACTTATAATGAGAGAGATTTATTTTGACCCCTTTATATTTTTTCCACCTATATTATTTATATTTGACATATACATATTTTTTTAGACCCCTCAATATTTGATTTTCTTAGTTGTACTATTCACTTATATCATGATCTCAACAATATCTTCAATTATAGACCTAACAAATAAGTTCAAGGGTATGTGGCATGCATGCATGCACCATGGGGAGCTCACTCTTGGAGGTATTCAAAAGAATCATCCAAAGAAGGACCTCACAAGGACCTTGTGCGGTGGAAAAAACAGTCGGTTTTGCTGAATTTTTAAAGATCACATGCTCCCCGAATTTGAAAAGGTGATACAAACAAAAGTTTTAGCTCGTGATCTGAACTTTCACCTCAAATGTTTTCATATTTTTTTGAGCTATGAGCTGTGAGCTATGATTTTATTGGTGGACCCCAGTTTGCCCATGCTATGCAGCCACACTCCCTCTTCCACTTTATCATTTTCCTCTTTCACACACACTCCTCCCTCTCCTTCCCACTCCCAAACCTGTAACTTCCATGTCCTAATTCACCCTCTTCACCATTGCCACTTCTCTCACACCTCCATAGCCTTCATCCTCCATTTCTACACCCAATGTGCCCCCCTTTCTCTCTACATATATGTCCATATTACCATACTCTCTTCAGCTTTGTAAAGAACTTCAAAAAATCAGCAAAAATCCAGGGATAACCTCTACAAATGAAGGCTTTATCATGAATTTTCCAAGGTTTGAAGATAACATAGCTTCATCGACACGCGCTACTTCGCCATGCTGACCGCTTCTTCTATCGGTGCTATAAAGAGGTGAATGTCACCTTCTCCAAAGCTTCAACCTCTCTTTACAAGCTCATCCCTTCTCTAACTTTTCTCATCATATAGCTCACCATTTGGTGAATGATTTTGTAAATATTTTGTAGTGATAATTACTAACTACTAACCACTAACCTTATTGTAAAATGCACCCTCTACTAGAGTAGGCACTCCCAAATTATTCACGCAATTCTCTCTCCTTTCATCCTCAATAATGCTCTTCCCTTGAGCCCACATCCATGTGACTCAAAGGACAAGAGAGACCCACCCTCATTAAAATAAAAATAAAAATATGCATAATCTTTTATTCCTTCAAATAAACTTGATTAGGCCTAATCCTAATCGGGGCTTCTAAAACCTATAAATAGAGCCCTTCTCTCCCTTGTAAATCATCACATGATCACACTACACCACACCATTCTCAACACATAACACACCACTCTTCAAGCTTAGTTGTGTAGAGTGTGTGCATCGTGAGTGCTCTATTCCATCACTACACATAGGTGCATGGAGAAGCTTGAAGTTAGTTATGCCATCTAGAGGAGTGGAGGGATACTATACTCTGCAATCACACTTGTAGCCTACTCTTGTCCATAAATAAGATTCATATTTTTGGGTGCAATTGTATGCTGCAACTACGACTCTTCTCTCCAAATTGACTTGATAATTTGGCTCATAAGGTGGTTGAAGGTATATTGTCCTTGAAGTTTGTTGTGCCATTTCATGCTTGGTGGTTTGAGGGCTTGTTGAATTGTTTGCCAAAAATTTCAAATGTAAAAGGGTGCTCGGTGAGAGGGCTCTCGTGACCCTAAGACAATTTGTGTATTGGCAACAAGGTCAAGTTTTGTGTTGTCTCTCTATTTCTCATCAAGCTTTGTGTGCATCTAGTCTTTAAGGCTAAGACTGAGTTGCTCAAGTTGATTTGTGCGCTTTAGCTCTCTCTGGCATGGTGAATGTTTGTGTTTGGTGTGTGTGGTTATCTTGCATTCCCCTCTCTTTGTGCATTTGAGTACAAGGAGATTTCATGTGCGTCCTAGTTCGCATCTACAACTAGGTGGTGCCCCTTTTCTTGTTTGGTTTCTGGCTGTGGGCTGTTGTGTCTCTGATTGTGCTTGCCCCATCCCCAATTGAGTAGCACGGGAGCCTCGAAGGGTGTTTAGAGGCCGCTCTTCTTGTTGCCCGCCCCGGACCGCCCCAGTACATTAGCTTGAGCGGAGATTTTTTGATTGCATATAGACTCCTATGCCGACATTTCACTTGAGATGCATTATGCCAAGCTCTTTTGAATGCAAGGGAATAGATTTTAAGATGCATTTATAGGAGCTCTTCTGAAAAAATTACATTACTTGAGCACATTCTATTGCCCGAAGACCCCTTTGTGGGCACATGGGTCTAGAGACAATAGAATATGCTCTAAAAATGTAATGTTTTAAATGATTGATGCGTTGTCTCTAGGCCCCTTTGCCGACGCATGCCTCTTGAGGAAATGAATTGGCATCCAGAAAAGTGTTGATCAAAATTAATTTTTTGTTTTTTGAGTATTTCTTTAAAAATGTAGGAATTGTTTGACATAAAAGTCACTTTCTGTAGACCCCTTTGTCGCCGTAGGGTTCTAGAGATAATGAGAGCTTTTGTTCAATCTGGTATTATCTTTTTTATTTTACATCTAGTAATGCTTCAAGTAGTTCAAACTCGGATGGGATTCAGTTCATTCTTGGTTTTTTCTGAAATGTAATCTTTAAAATCCTCCTATGAGGTGTCTCAAGGACAACATGATTTATTTGAAAAGTTGTATCTTTTGCAAAGAAGACTCTGAAATTCTTTTGGGGAAAATTATACATTTTTAAAAATTATGTTATGTTTATTGTCTATAACTTTGCAACCCAATCTCTGAAGGGAGACGTGGAGAAGAGGGTGATCTCTTGTTACCCAATCTTTGGGTGCTCCAATGAGTAGCGATCAACATAATCCCATCTCTGGCATGTGCATGGGAGAAAATCTTGAGACACAAGAGGAGGGGATACTTTCCATGGATGTGGGACATTGATCTATTCATGAGACTAATCATAGCTTGATTATCAAGGAGAATAATCTTCAAATTGTACATTGGAAGATTCTCAACAAAATTACTAGCGACATAAACTACAACGATGACTCAAATGCTTCCATGCCTAGAGAAGCAGATATTCTAGAGATTAACCACATATTTAATTGTTTTGATTGTCCTGCAATCCCATTATTTCATTTGATTACTTATGCTAGGGTACGCAGATCAAGAGATGATCTTACTGGTTTGAAGGTAGCTTTTGAAAAAGAGGGCTATATGCAAGGGAAAGGTGCCTTTATTGTGTCCTTCTGGACATGCAAGACTGAGAAGACCATGCTTAAAGGTTGGTTGGTAAGATGTCTTCTATGTGCTTTAATGCTTGTGTGTTGTGTGTTTTTCTAAGTATTCAAGTCATTGTACTTATAATGATATAAGGAAACATTGGGATCCTTTATGGTTAGAAATAAACGAGGACTCTGAAAAAGACTAAAGATAAAAGAAAAGTTTAAGGTTTTGACAAACCACATTTCTATGTGGGGGGAGGGGAATCATAGAATATTAGCCTGGAATCAAGAAATCAAAGAGAAGTTTTCAGCTTCAAAAGACAAGCATTGTTGAGTGCTTTATACCATCATTGATCCCATCAAGGTTCTAGGTATAGTGTTGCTCAATAGCTTGTAGAGAATGAACTTGTAAGAGACCAAGTACTCCTTGTTTTTATCAACTTAATCCTATGTGTGTTTATTTTGGAGAATGATAATTGTCTTTTTATTTTTAGTATGGATTCTCATTCACTTGTAGCTACACATCTATGTGATGAGATCCTGAACACTACACATATTCGTGGTTTTGATCATGACGTGTACCTAAGAGGCCTACTAGAGAAGGATCAAAGATTTCTAATGTGAGAAAGCAATACACCAAGGGTGAAGAACCCTTGTGTCCACTTGCAAGAAGATATCTAGCTCGCTTGGTCTACGATGTATGCCATCTTTTGATGTAAGCAGCTAAATTTTGGTGTACATGGTATTTCACTTTTCCATGAATTCTTTTTTGTTTTGTAGATCTAGATGAAGTGGAACAAGAAAAGTGTTGAGGTCTCTCTCTAGAAGACATGAAGAAGAAGGAGGAGGAGGAGGAAGACATGAAGAAGGAGGAGGAAAAAATTTTACATGATCTCACACATAAATATAGTGATCGCATTTAGAAGGTAACGCTTGGATGAATCTGCACAACTGCTCTTTTATAAGTAGTATTGAAATAAAATCTGTTTTTATTGGTGATGTAGTTGTTGAATATTGTCGACCCAAATTTGGGCTCAGACTAGCTTGCCAAATTGCTATATTTGAAATTGGGATATGACAGTTGGGCCACCCTTGAGAAACTCACTTTGATATATCTATAGTGAATACAATTGTGCAATGTAAGCTTCTATGGTTGTCATTTTTGGAGGGAGATAAAATTATTAAGTCTTCCTATGGGCTGAAGAAGGGCGATCATGTCTATCGGCGAGTGAGTGCTCCTTTGTTTTTTTTGGCAACGTACAAGAATGTTTTGGTATGTCACTTATGTTTCTATGTTTTGTAATTTCCATGTTTATTTAGCTTCACAAAGAAGGTTTGCTTGCTAGGATCTATGAAAGATTGTCACAAGTAGTAAGAGACTTTTTGTGTATTTTCTACCTAGAAGAGATTTTTTTCTTTCACTAATAAGAGGATGATTTTGATACCACCAATACTAGGTTCTACAACACCTCTACATCCGAGTTACATCCCTTGATCCTCACATCAAGTGACTGAGTCCTTTGCAAGTAGTTCTTTTCAATCACAAACTAGAACATATTCATTTTTTTGTGCATGTAGAGGTTAGCATAGAAATGATGCACTTGTTGGTGTAGGTGTTGCATCCCATAAGGAAAGGGAGCTCATAGTAGATGCCACGGAGAAGTTTTTGGGAGATAAATTGTTGCCATCATATGGTTTAAATTTTTGTTGTGCTTTGGCTTTTGTGCACTTTGTAAGTATTTGATTTTTAATCGTGTGCATTTTGTTTTCTAGAGAGAGAAGGGATATTCCAACAATACATAGAGTACTCTCTTTTGTATGTTTGGAAGATATCGTGCTTGGTCAGCAATCTATTAATGGATCTGACAGATGTGCCACGTTCATTGGTGACTCTATTGCCATTTCCGAGGATTTCTGGGATGGCATCTAAAACTTCTTGTGGGTGCCTATCCATGAGCATATGTTGAAGGTGCATTTTAAAGACATTACTTATAAGAGGTTGGTAGGACAATGTCATGGGTGGTAGATTTTACATTTTTGGATCTTCCATTTGGAGGTTTGCTTCATGGATCTACAACCACACTGATTTGGGACAGATGCACAAAGGATTATGTGCACACTAGGATACGCCTTGCTCATAGTCTCTCATGGACTGTGGATGGTTGTTTATTATGGTGTCAACTATAGGTTACTCTTCCAATTCAATAGGCACTATATGCTTAATATCCATACTCTAGTGCTAACCATAAGTCTTGCTTATATTTTTTGTTGATGGGAAATTGCTTATGCACGAGACACGCTAGGATGGGTTGAGAGGTTCTCTAAAGCTAGCAGATTTTTGTGGTTCATCATGCCCCCTATGGTTATGTGAAGACTTGCAGAGAGCCACTCAAGGTGCTTATAGTTTGAAAAATTTGCTTCATGATATTTTCAGTACTTAGAGTTTGAAAATGTTGTGTTTGATGGTGTGTGTTTTTCATTCTTGTGTGTAGTGTATGCTTCCATGATGTATTTGGTTCCCAGAAGAGGATCCACCCTTTTTGTATACACCTTTCTCAGACTATACCCTATTTTAGAGCACTTCAAATGTCACCATCGAACACTATCATGCACCACTACCTCTTAGAGGCTTCACTCTCTCTTTTGGCCTCCGGGGAGCCATGGTGTGGGCCATTACATAGCAGCCACATTTTTTTGGTTGCTTTTGTGGAGATGTTATGTAGTAGTAGGGTCCTTTGCATGGAGTTTGGATGTGGGATGACACCAGTTCTTGCAACAAAACCGGGGTAGAGATGAGGCATCCATATCCATTGACTTGGAGGATGAGCATGATAGACCTTTAGGTGGGAACACTTTTGATAACTAGTGAGGCTCCCATGTTGTTGCTCAATGATACATACATTTATGATGTGTTTTTTTGGTGCTATCATTTTGCCGACACATTGATATTTATGGTCTTTATGTCAATTTTATTGTGATGTGTTTATAGTGATTTGTAACGAAGCTCATAGGTGGTCGTGGATTGGATTATAATCATGAATTTTTTTGTTTTTGCAAATTATCTTGCCCGTGTATATCGAGGTGTAAGCGAGAAGAATGACATTGGACAATAGCTACAATTGTCAAGTTGCAAAGAATCAAGGCAATGCAATGTCTTCATTGATGACGAGTGCAACTCATCATAGGCTAATTTTTGATGCTTCATTGTGTGTTGTTATATGCTTGCCATCTTTATCGAGATTGGTATTAGGTCTCCCTAATCTCAAAAAAATAAAAATTCTTTTAAAGCATATTAAGCACGTAGTAAAGGGTGAGTTTGAAAATGACAAGACACATGAAGGTATAAACAGGTAGTCTACTTCACATTGTATGTTTGTGTTTCTCTTCTCCTTTGTTTTTTCTTTATCATTTTTTCTCTTTAAAGTGTCCTCTCTCTCTCTCTATCTCTATCTCTTTCTCTCTCTCATGCATGGACATGTGCAAACTTATATCTGTCCTTCTCACATCCCACTGATATTGTTGCAAATCTACATGCTTTGTCATTGCCCGTTGTTGTATGATAGAAATTATCACATCGTTTTTGTTGTTATTGAGGGAATATTTGAATGAGGAATATCTTTTAATTTTTTTGAAGCCATGAGAAATACCTTTTAATTTATCAAGATTGGTATTGTGTACTTATCCATGAACTGAATTTTGATCCAAATCGTTCTATGTGACTTAAAAGTTTGATAAAGCCATCGTTAAAGGGTATTTTGTCTTTATCCATGAAGAGAATTTTGATCCAAATCATTTGTGTGACTTTAAAGTTTAATGAAGCTAACTTTATTGAGATTAGTATTTTGTATTTATCCATTAACTGAATTTTGATCCAAATCAAAGTAGATCTCCCCAATCTAAGAAAAAGGAAAAATGCTACAAAAGGAAAAGTGGAAAAGTAAATAATGGCGAAGGTTGTGATGAAATTGGAGTTCTAATAGTTTGGAAAGTTGCGAAGCATATAGAAGGTCAAACGTGATCCAAGTTAACTTTATCAATAATTCTTGTAGACAGTGATACCTCTCAAAGGCTCCACATAGCGAATAGCAATGGACTTTGGCCACTTCTACCTATGAAGGTCAATAGAGTAAGGCCACCACACAAAAAAACGAGGCTAGGAGCCGAAACACAAGGTGGGTTTGTGGCAAGGAGAGGGTCGCTAGATGAGTGGCTTCTCTGTTGGGGGAAAGGAACTTTGGTGATGAGAGTCGAGGATAGACTTATCAAGCACGTGTCGTAGTGGCAACACAAGGCAAAGTGAGGAGCACATATACGACTTGTGAACTATGGCGAGATAGCTGAAGCATCACAAGAAGATTTATAAAGTTTCTCATGTAAGAAAACAGAATCTGTTTCAGTGTTTTTCATACAATTCATAACATCATGATCTTCTGCTCAAGAGGCACCACATACCTAGGTAGGTCATGATTGGGGGTAGGGGACCACCAGCCCCCCCATCGGGCTAGCAGTCCCATGCCCCCAATTGTAACTAGCTAGGTATGTAGTGCCTCCCTAACCGAACTTCATGATGTTGATGTATGTGGGAATTATTGTGAGAATTTGTCAGAAACTTCTTGTGCATGTTGTTTCTCTCACGAGGCTAGAAGTGTTACATTGAAGAGCACAAGAGGTAGTTGCTTCTATGCAAGATAGGTTTAGAACAAGTACAGTGGTCCATGAGAGGCAACTCTACTATCATATGACCTGAGAAGACGTAGGATACAAGCGGAAAAGGTTGGGGTTGCAATAAGCTCAAATGTAAGTGTAGGGTGTGATGTAGAATACAATGTCGTTGATGCAGGTGCTTTTGACTTAGCTTCAACATGTTTTGACATCCATAGAGCAGAGTGCACTCTATGGTGAAGTCGATTTCAGTAGCATTGTTATGCTACTTTAGGTTTCTGGTAAGTGGAATGACAAATTGCAAAGTTTAGAAAGCTACCAACTTTGGACATTGAAGGTCAAGTGAAGAAATTCAGAAGGTCGAGTATAGGCTATGGTAGCATATAAAACACTATCTGTAGTATTGTAACTTTGGAAGTCTTTGTAAGCTTTTAAACTAGTTTTTTTTGTCATGAGCATGTGCCCACGATTTTTAAAAAATCGTGTATAGCTGGAATCAAAACAGATCCCACACGGAGTCCAGCCAAACCAACGCAGCGCAGCAAAACGAGATCGTACACTGGCAGTCATTGCATGGAAAGTTTGTAATGACTGGCAACTCCAGTGCACCATGGAAATAGACTGCATTAGATATAAAATAGAGTTCGTAGTTCTGTAGGTCGAAGGCAAGGCTGACAGGAGTCCCATTGCAGGTGCTCTCTCTCTCTCTCTCTGTCCCATCGCAGGTGCTCTTTCCCTCTCTCTCTCTCTCTCTCTCTCTCTCTCTCTCTCTCTCTCTCTCTCTCTCTCTCACACACACACACACACACACACACACACACACACACACAGAAATTCCGAGCGTTCGCCCTATGTGCAGTGTGTGTGCGTTAGTGAGTGAGAGAGAGAGAGAAATTGATTTTTATAGCAGTAGTACCAATAACTGTGTGTGCAGAGTGTGTGTGTGTGTGTATGCCAGTACGAAAGGAGAGAGGGAGAGAGTCTTTTATGCAAAGTTGAATCATGACCAACTCCAGCGTACGTAAAAACCTTAGCATCGTGATGATTCTTTTTGTTGTGTGGTTTAATTTCAATCCTTTTGTACTGACATAACCGACCGTTCGCCCCATGTGCAGAGAGTGTGTGTGTGTTAGAGAGAGAGAGAGAGAGAGAGAGAGAGAGAGAGAGAGAGAGAGAGAGAGAGAGAGAGAGAGAGAGAGAGAGAGAGAAATTGATTTTTACAGCAACAGGTTTGTTCATCCCGATAGAGAGAGAGTTATAATGGAGATTGGAGATGGTTGTTAATGCAGTACCGATAACTTTGTGTGTGTGTGTGTGTGTGTGTGTGTGTGTGTTAGTGAGAGAGAGAGAGAGAGAGAAATTGATTTTTACAGCAGTAGGTCCGTAATCATAAGCTTGCTTAAAGTTTTATGTTCTTTTGTTGCTTTATTTAGAGAGACCACGCATACACAATGGCTTCGTTGAAAAATAGTGCGAGAGCTGCGGCCAATAGTGCGAGCGAAGAAGGCGTCCCCATTAAGAGGAGGGGGAGTCCTCGAATGACCGCAGAGGAGAGGTCCTCAAACGAGTCGAAGAGGCCGAAAACGTTAATGGAGGTGAGTGTGACAATCTCCGTGAGAGGGGAGGACATAGATACATGTCTTCTTCCACGTGTTGACGAATTCTTGCAGAAGGAGACATTAGCGGGGATGTGCGCAGTGGAACGAGGAGGTAGTGTTTTCCATTTGCATTTTGAGATGGTCGCCCGTATGCTGTCGTCGTCTCTTATTGCCATCAACAAGAAGCTGAAGTCATACTTTGGTTGGGACAAGCAAGGGCCGGTAAGTGCGAGCATCCTATGCAGAGCTCTAAAGCAGAAAAATATGCATACGTTCCAGGGGATGGTAGGCTACTGCATGAAGGACGAAGGGGAACCGCACTTCGAGAAGCTGACTCACAATGTCATTGTTGATGATATTGATAGCCTTTTTTTGGCTTTCCATAGTGGCCATAGTAAGGTACCTCACCCTATCAAATCACTCAAACACTGTGGTTACCCTCACCCTTTCACTGTATATAGGTGCGTGTGAGTTAGGGGACTTTTCCTATATCTCCTTACTGAAATAAAAAACCCTCAATTAGCTAGTCATTGGGCTAGTTGAGCCAAAAAAATAAAAAATATAAGTATATTATGGCCCATGAGTATGTAAATATTTCTTTGTATATAGGGCCTAAATTAAAGATTTTTTCATAATTATTTTGGTATTTATTTAAATATTTCTACTTAGGTGTGTGTTATTTATGCTCTGTACATTGCCTCACCATTACCACAATTTTTCTTACCATTTTTCATACTCTTTTATTCCATATAGAAATATTTTCATGTAAGCTTCTCTTATATTTGGTGTAACTCCACCCCAACAAAAATCCAAAAAAACTAGTTTTATTTATGTGTATATTTTTTCACTATTGTGATTTTTCCCTTCCTACATCTATTTTGTTTTTTTTTCTAAAAAATTAGAACACCAAAAATATTTATCTTTTTATGGTAGCCTCATAATGAGAGAGATTTCTTTTGACCCCTTTATATTTTTTCCACTTATACTATTTATATTTGACATGTACATATTTTTTAGACCCCTCAATATTTGATTTTCTTAGTTGTACTATTCACTTATATCATGATCTCAACAATATCTTCAATTATATACCTACCAAATAAGGTCAAGGGTAGGTGGCATGTATACATGCACTATGGAGAGCTCACTCTTGGAGGTATTCAAAAGAATCATCCAAAGAAGGACCCCACAAGGACCTTGTGCAGTGGAAAAAATTGGTCGGTTTTGCTGAATTTTTAAAGTTCACTTGCTCTCCGAATTTGAAAAGGTGATACAAACAAAAGTTGTAGCTCGTGGGCTGAGTTTTGCCTCAAATTCTTTTATATATTTTTGAGCTACGAGCTGTGAGCTATGATTTTATTAGTGGACCCCAATTTTCCCATTTTATGCAGCCACACTCTCTCTTCCACTTTATCATTTTCCTCTTTCACACACACTTCTCCACTCATCATCCCCACCACTCTCACCCCTCCTCTGTGCACCCTACTCACCTTCTCCTCAACCTTGAAGAATAAGAGAAACCATGGTGAACTCATACCTCCCACACACAATTCCATTCCAAAATTGACCACCTAGTCTCATTTTTCCTCCTCCAAATTACCCATATCTTTCACAAAAAACCACAAAATTCAGCCTCTTCTCTTAAAAGACAGCATCATGGTGGTTGATTACTCAGCTTCAATTACCTTGTCTCTCAAGGAAGGTCAAGAGTGGAGAAAGAATGTACCGTCAAAGCTAGTGGACCGTCAACAAGCGTCAAAATTGGCCCTACTCAAGACACTTGGAGCATCAACCTTGTAAGAAATCCACCTTTTCTTACCTCTTAAGAGTTTTTCTTCCTTATTTGTATCCTAGATGGATACTCCCATTGTAAATATCCAATTCCATTTGTAAATTAATACTAACTCTACTAACACTAACCCACTATGAAAAGTCCTATCACCTCCATTTCTCTCCTCTCTCTTTCCCCACCAACTTCTTGAAAATTCCAAGCAAAAGAATTTAGATAAATTGCTGAAAATCTAACCCAACCATGGTTAGAGGAGTAACCCTAGCCTTCAAAATTGCTATAAAAGGAGGGTGTAGCTAGCACAAACAGGGGGGAGAAGAAAGAGCACTATGCTATAGCTTGAGAAGCCAAGCTCAACCTCCCTAGAAGGAGCTCTTGAGTGGAAGCTCATTGTCTTATGCATGTGCATGTGTTGTAATAGGGGATTAGCAAGGGAACTCTATGCCATTGTAAGAGAGAGAGTGATCATTCAATTGAGAGTAGGAAATCTATCATTTCCCCTACTAGTGTAAGCCCAACATTTGCTGAATCAAGGAGGGTGGATTTGGACTAAGCTTGGATACTTTGTCTCCCTTCCAACGTGAAGTAATGGACAACAATGATGCGTAAGTGTCTTGGTGTTTTTTGTTAAGTTCTTGATAGTTTGTCTCTGGTGTTGTCATCAATCTAGCCATAAATCCCACATACTGTAAGAGGGCGACAGGATGGAGAGGACTCCCCTGGCCTTAAGACAGTGATTGGGGTGGCTTTTCTTGTGATGTGTTGTGGTGAAATTTACGCAAGCTATGTTGAACAAATACTAATCTCACTTTGATTTGTCATGACAGATTTGTAAGAAGGTATTAATGCAACAAGCACCCCCTCCCCCTTTATCTCTCTTTCTTAAATATATAGTTGTGTTTGCTTGATCATTGCCGATACGTTTCAAAGCAGCCCGAGCACTATCTCTCTCTCTCTCTCTCTCTCTCTCTCTCTCTCTCTCTCTCGTGTTTTAGTGTGTCAGAGTGTTCCATTGGTGTTAGGGTTAGTGTAAATTCCTTGTTTGTTTGTGGGTTGCTCTAACGATTCTTCTCTTTTGCGTCCTAGTTCTCTCTTAAAATAGGTGGTGCCCTTGTGTAGTTGGGATTTGGCTGTGGGTTTGTTGTTTTGGTATGTGTTGTGTTGTGTCCCAGCCCCATTGAGCAGCACGGGAGTCTTGAAGGGTGTCTAGAGGTTGCTCTTCTTGTTGCCCGCCCCGGACCGCCTCAAATTGATGCCCCCACGGAGGAACGGCTTGTGTATTTTTGTGTAGAATCAACCTTTAGCATAGTCAAGTAGTTTGCATGAATCACGAAAATTTATATGATCCCTTCATTCCCATTGCAAGGAAAAAGGTACACATAATTGTTAGTACTAAGTTGCAATTTCAACGTGTCATTCATAGAATTTTAGGTCCTCTTAGGTTGGCCGAGATAAACGCTTCAGTAAATCCTTTTTTTTTGCCTCTCATTAGGTACGACCTTAGTTTGGACGTCTATATTTTTGTTTTGTTTTAAGCATTAGGTCATGCATAGACCATGGATAATGGCCCAGGAATAGAGGTTTTCCCCTTCCATTTCACTCCACACATTAGAATAAACATTGCAATTAGTAGGAAAATTCATTTTCAACAACGTATGGTGTTCATGTTTGGTGCCCAAAGAGTAAGAGAAATTCTCGCATCACCAAACCCTGTCATCCTACCTCTTATTGATTATCATAGGTCGTTTGATGTGAATATCTTTATTTTGTTGTAGAATAGATTGCAGGCTAGAAAACATTATTGTGTAAATCTTTTTAAGAAAGAAAAACAAAAACGGGTGTCACTTTGAAATCAATTCAATGGAAAGCCAACGCCAAATGTCTGGGTATCCTCTTTTCTTTGGAGAGCTTGGAGAGGATGCAGAATTATTTTTAGCGAATTTCAAGATGTCTTGCCGTATCAAGAGAATAATAACTGATCAAGAACGTGTAGAAATGTTTGAGGTGGTCCTTAGGAAAGATGCTAGCACTTGGTTTGACTCTTTGCCTGAGGAATTTAAGGGGAATTACACAGAAGTTTTGAATCGTTTCAAGAAATACTTCTTTGATCCCCAAAACACTCAAAAATTATGGCAAGACATTGTTTCTCATAAGCAAAAAGACTTAGATGACTACTACTTGTTCAAGCAAGAGTTTCTACGTCTTTGGGCTCTATGGATACGAAATGTTGCTAACCCTGGTGATGGTGCAGAATTTCTAAAGAAGAAGAGGTTCGTAGCCGGACTCTTTCTTGACCTTAAGGTAAAAGTTGAGGTGGGTGCACCTGCTACCTTTGATGCAGCTAAAACTAGGGCTGCTGAGAAATATAGGAAACTCAAGTGCTTAAGGGGATAGGTTCCAATAGAAGGTCTTAGACCCAAAGGTAAGTCACAAGCATCAACATCGATAGAGCTTCCTGAGGTAGCGGCGGAAGTAATTGAGAAGTTAAACGAATCTTTAAGCAGCCTGTCAATTCACCTTGCACAAGCTGTAGGTCCAAAGGGACAAGCAAAGAAGTCTGAAGAGCGAGATCCACGACCTAGGAGAGTCTTGCAATGTTGGAATTACGGAGAGTCTGGACATGGGATGTATAATTTTCCTTGGCCCTGTGGGGAGCCAGGGAGACCTAACTTGAATTACCCAGTGATGAATGCAGGTGAAGGAACTGGTCAACAACCAAGGCTTCTACAAAGACCAAATGGACCAAGACCACCTCCACAAGGGGTGGAAGGAGTTCCACCTTTGCCAGATCCAAATGTGCATGTGGTAGAGGTGACAAACTCAAATGAGGTTGACATGGAAGCAAATGGCATTAAGCGTGGCCGAGGAAAAGGTAAAGACAAAGAGGGTGTCCCATCACAGAGTGACCATGGACAAGGCAAGAAGGCAAACAAGACCAAGGAAGCTAAGAGGACTCGACGTCGTATCAATCTCCAAGACTTCCCTCTTGGACATGGTATGGCTCCATACAACCTGTTGGAAGACATGCGAGGTAAGGGTCCTGATATCTCATGGCCTCAGTTTCTTGCATTATGCCCACAAGTTAGGAGGGATTTAACAAAGGCAGTTAGCACTAGGAGAAAGGTAAAAGATAGTTTTCCTGTTGTAAAAATTGCACATGCTGAAATGAACGAGGATATTACACCTGTGCTAGATTGTTACATAAAAGGAAGATTGGTTAGGAAAGGTCTAGTGGATGGGGGTGCACAAATTTGCATCATGACAGAAGGGCTCATGCAAAGACTAGGCATGCACATCCATGAGACACCTGAAATCAAAGTGAAAATGGCAAACAATAGCAAGGCTAGGTGCGTAGGCATTTGTAAAAATGTTTTTGTGGAGGCTTTTGGCATTAAGAAGGCAGTGGATTTCTATGTCATGTCTTCCAAGGGAAATGGTTACCCATTTATCCTAGGAAGACCATGGCTAATGAAAATGCGAGCTTTGCAGGATTGGGAGAGTGGAAAGCTAATTTGCAGGAATGACAATCACAAGAAGGTTGTCTTTGACATGAAGGAGCAACGCCAAGAGGAGCTCCATGAAGAATCATCTCGAAGTGAGACGGAAGAAGATTGGACTGAAAACACTTCAGAAGAAGAAAGTAGTGGCAGCATTACTGAAGAGGAGTCCTCCATTGAAGTCATGGGGGTAAGGTTTAAGCCAAACAACCAGGAGACCTCTTCTCGAGGTTTGGAAGAGGTAGGTTCCCAAGAGAACCAAAAGGTGGAAGATGAAGGAATGTTAGAAGGTATGTTGTCTACAACACTTACAAAGGATGAAAGAGAGGAGTTCAAATGTGTGCTAAGGAAATTTCCGAGGCTTTTTGCTAAATACTACACCGATGTGCGTGGAGTAGATGTTGTTCAACACAAGATTGAGTTGAAGCCAGAGGCCACACCTAAGGCTCAAAAACTACGAAGGCTAGGAGTCATTAAGGAGCAGGCTCTACTCAAGGAGGTAAGAAAGCTTCTAGCAGCAGGTTTCATTTATCCAGTGGAGAATTTAGAGTGGGTCTCTCCCGTTGTTGTCACTCCTAAGAAAAACGGCAAGTGGACGGTGTGTGTGGATTATCGTCCACTTAATGAGGCAACAAAAAGAGATCACTTTCCCCTCCCATTTCAGGATGAGATACTAAATGAAGTAGCTGGTCATGAGAATTACACTGTGTGTGATGGCTACTCGGGTTACTTTCAAATAGGTATCGCATTGGAGGATCAATTGAAAACAACCTTTATCACTCCTTGAGGTTGTTATGCTTTTAGAGTCATGCCATTTGATCTGACAAATGCTCCTGCAACATTCCAACGTTTCATGAACATGGTGTTTCAAGCATTCTTTGGAAAGTCAATTAGGGTGTTCATTGATGATTTTGTGCATTTATAGCTCAAAATCATTGCATCTACAAAGGGTAGAAGAAGGTTTAAAGAAGCTCTACGACATGGGAGGTCAACTCAACCCCGACAAGTGCCACATAGGTGAGGATGAAGTGATCTTGCTTGGTCACAAGGTTTCCTATAAGGGCATTGAGGTGGATCCTTCAAAGGCAAAGGCTCTTATTGAGCTCCCCTCACCCAAGAATCTCAAAGAGGTCATATCATTCATTCAAAAAGTGAAGTATATGTCACGCTTTATTCACTTAGCTTCGGAGTTGCTTCATCCTTTGCAAAAGTTGACACAACAAGTAGAATTTGCATGGTCTGATGAGCTTGAAGAGTATTTTTGTAACATTAAAGTCATTTTGTCAGAGCTACCAACACTCATGCCTCCTTGTTGGGAGTACACATTCTTTGTTAGCTCTAGTGTTGGAAGGGAAACAATTGGTGCTGTGTTGCTACAACAAGATCCCCACAGTACAAGGATGTGACCCATCTACTTTTCTAGTAGGGTCATGAATGCTTTGGAGAGAGACTACACAGAAGCAAATCTTATGATGCTTTCTCTCATGTTTGCGATAAGGAAGTTTAGATCCTACTTGCTCCCAAAACCTTTTGTAATCCTCACCGCAGAGAATTTGTTCCCTTGGGTGTCATCTCAAATGAATCTTAGTACTAGGATCTCAAAGTGGATTATGGAGTTGCAAGAGTTTCAATACTCTTTCAAGGTAGAAGATAGTGTGCGTGCACAATTGGCAGGGATTCTCACTTATAGGGTGCATGAAAAGGAGATTAAGGTGCCTAAAGTAAAGACCCTACCATTGCCACCACCAAAAAGTATTCCCAATGCTTTTACCTTGTTCTTTGATGGAGCTTTTCGACGAGCCACAGGGAAAGCAGGGGGAGGGCTAGTGTTGCTCAACCCAAGTGGAGAGGTGGTCATGAAGAGAAGGTCAATCTACCAGGTTCAACTAGCAACAATGAAGCAGAATACGACACACTACTTCATGGTTTGAAGATGTGCATTGGCCAAGGGATAAAACGTCTCATGGTAAAGGGAGATGCACTTCTCATTGTTAAACAGATTTTAGGCATTTGGGCATGCAAGAATGAAAGCTTAAGGACAAAAGTTCATGCCATTCGTCAGATGTTTAATCAGTTTGAAGAAGTGCAACTATATCATATTCCGAGGAAACAAAATGAAGATGCCGATTTACTTGCACAACAAGCAGTTACATGTGTTGAGAGAGAAGTACAGGGCATCATGGTGGCAGCAGCTGTCAAGCAACCGAGATACCAGGGATTGGAGTCATTGGCTCCCATTATCGGCTACATTTTGGAGGGTGAGTTTCCACAAGACTTCACGAAGGCTCAGAAGAGGAGACTCATGAAGAAGGCAAGTTTCTATCTCTTCCTAGAAGGCTCCCTCTATCAAAGAGGGAAGGATCAAGTGTGCAGAAGAGTACCAACTATCGAGGAAATTCCAGCCATTCTAAAAGGTTTGCATGAAGAGGCATGTGGTGGTCATTTTGCCTAAGAATCACAACTGTGAAGAAGATTTTGCTTGCGGGGTATGTTTGGCCAAGCTTGCATGTGGATGTTCAACATTGGTGTAAAAGCTGTCACAATTGTCAGATAAATGGAAATAGAAGGTTGGTGCATGGCCTGAGGCAAATAGTGCTTGCAAATGGACCCTTTGAAAAGTGGGGCATTGATGCTATGGGTCCTCTACCTAGGACAAAAAATGGTAAACTCTACATTCTAGTGGCTGTAGACTATATGACTAGGTGGGTGGAAGCACAAAGTGTGGCAAAGGTAAATGAGAGGACACTGAGCAAATTCATCTACACTCACATTTGTTGTAGATTTGGCACACCTTTGGAGATTGTTTCTGATAATGGTCCAGGGTTTAGAAAGGGATTGCTCACAGAAGTCTATGAAGAACTTCACATTCTACATCGTCATAGTACACCCTACTATCCCCAATCAAATGGTTTGGTAGAAAAAGCTAATGGTGTCATTGCAGGCATCATTAGAAAGATGGTGAAAAACAAGACAAAGTTGTGGGATGACTTCTTGGATGGTGCCTTGTGGGCGTATCGAACCACATATAGGGAAGCCACAGGTTCACACCATTTCACTTGGTCTATGGTCAAGAGGCTTTACAACCAATTGAGCTAAACATTCCAACAATGCGACTTCATGGCAAATCAGCACAAGATGATCAAGAGGTATGGATGGATCGACTTCTTACGTTAGTGGAGCTTGAGTGGAAAAGAGAAGCAGCATATGAGTGCTACAAGAGGAAAGCCACACAAGCGAAAGAAACGCACGACAAGAAACTGAAGGACAAAGGCATCAAGGAAGGAGAGCTTGTGCTAAGGTATGACAATCGTTTTGATGCCAAGTTTGAAACTAGATGGCAAGGGCCATACATAGTCAAGAAGGCTTTCAATTCTAGTTACTATCAGCTTATGGACTTGAATGGTAAAGAGCACTCCAGGAAGGTAAACGGGTATCGCTTGAAACCCTATTTGAGTCGCCTTCTACCAAAGGATCTACCAAAGATCTGTCCAAAGGCCGTTGTCTCATGTAAGTATTGTTACATGAAGCATGAGTGTAACTCCAGCCAAAATTCTGAGGGGCCAAACAATGAAAATCTCGTCAAGGACTCTGAAGCACTCTCTTTGGAAAAGATGCTCTATGATGGTACATGAATACACCATCATCCTGGGGGAGGACTAATGATAGCCGTTTTTTGGCTTTCCATAGTGGCCATAGTAAGCTACCTCACCCTATCAAATCACTCAAACACTGTGGTTACCCTCACCCTTTCACTGTATATAGGTGCGTGTGAGTTAGGAGACTTTTCCTATATCTCCTTACTGAAATAAAAAACCCTCAATTAGCTAGTCATTGGGCTAGTTGAGCCAAAAAAATAAAAAATATAAGTATATTATGGCCCATGAGTATGTAAATATTTCTTTGTATATAGGGCCTAAATTAAAGATTTTTTCATAATTATTTTGGTATTTATTTAAATATTTCTACCTAGGTGTGTGTTATTTATGCTCTGTACATTGCCTTACCATTACCACAATTTTTCTTACCATTTTTTATACTCTTTATTCCATATAGAAATATTTTCATGTAAGCTTCTCTTATATTTGGTGTAACTCCACCCCAACAAAAATCCAAAAAAACTAGTTTTATTTATGTGTATATTTTTTCACTATTGTGATTTTTCCCTTCCTACATCTATTTTGTTTTTTTTCTAAAAAATTAGAACACCAAAAATATTTATCTTTTTATAGTAGCCTCATAATGAGAGAGATTGCTTTTGACCCCTTTATATTTTTTCCACTTATATTATTTATATTTGACATGTACATATTTTTTAGACCCCTCAATATTTGATTTTCTTAGTTGTACTATTCACTTATATCATGATCTCAACAATATCTTCAATTATATACCTACCAAATAAGGTCAAGGGTAGGTGGCATGCATACATGCACTATGGAGAGCTCACTCTTGGAGGTATTCAAAAGAATCATCCAAAGAAGGACCCCACAAGGACCTTGTGCAGTGGAAAAAATTGGTCGGTTTTGCTGAATTTTTAAAGTTCACTTGCTCTCCGAATTTGAAAAGGTGATACAAACAAAAGTTGTATCTTGTGGGCTGAACTTTTGCCTCAAATTGTTTCATATTTTTTTGAGCTACGAGCTGTGAGCTATGATTTTATTAGTGGAACCCAATTTTCCCATGTTATGCAGCCACACTCTCTCTTCCACTTTATCATTTTCCTCTTTCACACACACTTTTCCACTCATCATCCCCACCACTCTCACCCCTCCTCTCTGCACCCTACTCACCTTCTCCTCAACCTTGAAGAATAAGAGAAACCATGGTGAACTCATACCTCCCACACACAATTCCATTCCAAAATTGACCACCTAGTCTCATTTTTCCTCCTCCAAATTACCCATATCTTTCAAAAAAAACCACAAAATTCAGCCTCTTCTCTTAAAAGACAGCATCATGGTGGTTGATTACTCAGCTTCAATTACCTTGTCTCTCAAGGAAGGTCAAGAGTGGAGAAGAAATGTACCGTCAAAGCTAGTGGACCGTCAACAAGCGTCAAAATCGGCCCTACTCAAGACACTTGGAGCATCAACCTTGTAAGAAAGCCACCTTTTCTTACCTCTTAAGAGTTTTTCTTCCTTATTTGTATCCTACATGGATACTCCCATTGTAAATATCCAATTTCATTTGTAAATTAATACTAACTCTACTAACGCTAACCCACTATGAAAAGTACTATCACCTCCATTTCTCTCCTCTCTCTTTCCCCACCAACTTCTTGAAAATTCCAAGCAAAAGAAATTAGATAAATTGCTGAAAATCTAACCCAACCATGGTTAGAGGAGTAACCCTAGCCTTCAAAATTGCTATAAAAGGAGGGTGTAGCTAGCACAAACAGGGGGGAGAAGAAAGAGCACTATGCTATAGCTTGAGAAGCCAAGCTCAACCTCCCTAGAAGGAGCTCTTGAGTGGAAGCTCATTGTCTTATGCATGTGCATGTGTTGTTATAGGGGATTAGCAAGGGAACTCTATACCATCGTAAGAGAGAGAGTGATCATTCAATTGAGAGTAGGAAATCTATCATTTCTCCTACTAGTGTAAGCCCAACATTTGCTGAATCAAGGAGGGTGGATTTGGACTAAGCTTGGATACTTTGTCTCCCTTCCAACGTGAAGTAATGGACAACAATGATGCGTAAGTGTCTTGGTGTTTTTTGTTAAGTTCTTGATAGTTTGTCTCTGGTGTTGTCATCAATCTAGCCATAAATCCCACATACTGTAAGAGGGCCACAGGGTGGAGAGGACTCCCCTGGCCTTAAGACAGTGATTGGGGTGGCTTTTCTTGTGATGTGTTGTGGTGAAATTTACGCAAGCTATGTTGAACAAATACTAATCTCACTTTGATTTGTCATGACAGATTTGTAAGAAGGTATTAATGGGACAAGCACCCCCTCCCCCTTTCTCTCTCTTTCTTAAATATATAGTTGTGTTTGCTTAATCATTGCCGATACGTTTCAAAGCAAGCCGAGCACTATCTCTCTCTCTCTCTCTCTCTCTCTGTCTCTCTCTCTCTCTCTCTCTCTCTCTCTCTCTCTCTCTCTCTCTCTCTCTCTCTCGTGTTTTAGTGTGTGAGAGTGTTCCATTGGTGTTAGGGTTAGTGTAAATTCCTTGCTTGTTTGTGGGTTGCTCTAACGATTCTCCTCTTTTGCGTCCTAGTTCGCTCTTAAACTAGGTGGTGCCCTTGTGTAGTTGGGATTTGGGTGTGGGTTTGTTGTTTTGGTTTGTGTTGTGTTGTGCCCCAGCCCCATTGAGCAGCACGGGAGCCTTGAAGGGTGTCTAGAGGTTGCTCTTCTTGTTGCCTGCCCCGGACCGCCTCAATATCAACAAGGATGTAGAGTTGTATACCCTTTACGGTGTAGACGACCTCAAGAATAGGGTATGCCTAACGCCGAACAATATTTTCGATCGTGCTGCAATGTATTGGAAGTTCAAAATGCAGCACCCTCTAGGGAACGATTTCTTGTACACCTTGCATATTATGGTGTGTACCGGAAAATACTACCCTTCGTCTTGTCGCCGATCATTCCTTACCAAGCCGAGGAATGTATCCGAAAAAGATAAGAGCGATGTGGCGCTGCATGGCTTTTCCCTCAATCGTGACTTACGAGGACATAGTCAGCATTTTTGTGGCTGATGACTTGTACACCAATGCACAACCAAGAGCCGATTGGTTTAGGTCCCGATGGGATGCTATAGAAAGGTTAGCATCATACTATTCTTCTTTCTTTGAATAGCAAGGAGCTTACGGATACGACCGCATTTAAAGAGACCAACGTGGACGATCCAAAAGCCAATGTTATTATCATTGATGACAGTGATGACGACGAAGAGGGCACACAGATATGAGACGATTTCATGCCTCTCGTGCATCGCACAGAGGCAATACTTGTTGCATCTTGAAGGTTTATAATTCATAACTATTTCTTTTCCTTGAACCTCATTTTTTTGCCGTTGGATTCTAACTTGTTGGGCTCATTCTTTTTTATGCAGATCGTAATGGAGTAGGGAAGTCATTTTAATGTTGTGGAGGCCACTAACAAGCAAGATACGTTGGAGGGAGTGGAGGAAGATGTTGTTGCAAGATTAAAGGAAATACTGCTACAGATTTGGACTGAGGTCCATGGCCATGACAATGGCACCCTTAAGTTATTCATAAAAGAGTCTGTAGAGACAATTATAATATGTAGTTCAAGATTGTCGAGTAAATGTAGCGGATATCCAAGTAGCTCAACTAGAGGAGCAAATAGTGTCATTACGCAAGAGGTTTCATCTTTAAAAGTGCAATTGAACAAATTGAATGCACTTGTGATAAGACTCAATAATGTAATCGAACATTTTCATTCATGAATTTAATCTGATTGCTCCTTGTTCTTTATCGGACGTGTAATTGTCTTTTCTGTTTACTTGTCATTACGCATCAACTTGAATTTATTCCTTACCGGTTGTTATGACTTGTTGTTTTTTATGGCGTTCCTTCACCTTCAAGATTCCTTGGCATGTTGAAAGAAATGAATTTATTTTGAAGTCTACCAATATGTATCCTCTAAAAATTCTGCCCACGATTTATAAAAAATCGTGGATAGCTGGAATCAAAACAGATCCCAGGCGGAGTCCATCCAAACCAATGTAGCGTAGAAAAACGAAATCGGAGACTTGCAGTCATTGCATGGAAAGTTTGTAACGACTAGCAACTCCAATGCGCCATGGAAATAGACTACATTAGATATAAAATAGAGTTCGTAGGTCTGTAGGTCGAAGGCAAGGCTGACAGGAGTCCCATCGCAGGTGCTCTCTCTCTCTCTCTCTCTCTCTCTCTCTCTCTCTCTCTCTCTCTCTCTCTCTTCTTGTCCCATCGCAGGTGCTCTCTCTCTCTCTCTCTCTCTCTCTCTCTCTCTCTCTCTCTCTCTCTCTCTCTCTCTCTCTCTCTCTCTCTCTCTCTCTCTCTCTCTCTCTCTCTCTCTCTCTCTCTCTCTCTTCCCCTCTCACAGAAATTCCGAGCGTTCGCCCTTTGTGCAGAGTGTGTGTGTTACTGAGAGAGAGAGAGACATAAATTGATTTTTACAGCAACAATACCGATAATTGTGTGTGCAGAATGTGTGTGTGTATGTCAGTACAAAAGGAGAGAGAGGGAGAGAGTCTTTTATGCAAAATTGAATCATGACTAACTCCAGCGGACGTAACAACCTTAGCATCGTGTTGATTTGTTTTTTTGTGTGGTTTAATTTTAGTCCTTTCATACTGACATACCCGACCGTTCGCCCTGTGTGCAGAGTGTGTGTGTGTGTGTGTTAGAGAGAGAGAGAGAGAGAGAGAGAGAGAGAGAGAGAGAGAGAGAGAGAGAGAGAGAGAGAGAGAGAGAGAGAGAGAGAGAGAGAGAGAGAGAGAGAGAGAATTGATTTTTACAGCAACACGCCCGTTCATCCGGGTAGGGAGAGAGTTATAATGGAGATTGGAGATGGTTGTTAATGCAGTACCCATAACTTTGTGTGTGTGTGTGTGTGTGTGTGTGAGAGAGAAAGAGAGAGAGAAATTGATTTTTACAGCAGCAGGTCCGTAATCATAAGCTTGCTTAAAGCTTTATGTTCTTTTGTTGCTTTATTACGAGAGCGTACGCATACACAATGGCTTCGTTGATAAATAGTGCGAGAGGTGCGGCCAATAGCATGAGCGAAGAAGGCGTCCCCGTTAAGAGGAGGGGGCGTCCTCGAATGACCGCAGAGGACAGGTCCTCAAACGAGTCGAAGAGGCCGAAAAAGATAATGGAGGCCAGTGTGACAATCTCCGTGAGAGGGGAGGACATAGATACATGTCTTCTTCCACGTGTTGACGAATTCTTGCAGAAGGAGACATTAGCGGAGATGTGCGCAGTGGTAAGAGGAGGCAGTGTTTTCCATTTGCATTTTCAGATGGTGGTCCGTATGCCGTCGTCAACTCTTATTGCCATCAACAAGAAGCTGAAGTCATACTTGGGTTGGGACAAGGAAGGGCTAGTAGGTGCGAACATCCTATGGAAAGCTCTAAAGCAGAAAAATATGCATACGTTTCAGGGGTGGTAGGCTACTGCATGAAGGACGAAGGGGAGCCGCACTTCCAGAAGCTGATTCACAATGTCACTGTTGATGATATCAACAAGGGTGTAGAGTTGTATACCCTTTAGGGTGTAGATGACCTCAAGAACAAGGTATGCCTAACACCGAACAATATTTTTGACCGTGCTGCAAAATACTGGAAGTTCAAAATGCGGCACTCTCTAGGGAACGATTTCTTGTCCACCTTGCACATTATGGTGCGTACCGGAAAATAATACCCTTCGTCGTCGTGGATCATTCCTTACCAAGGCCAGGAATGTACCCGAAAAAGATAAGAGCGATGTGGCGCTGCATGGCTTTTCCCTCAACCGTGACTTACCAGGACATAGTCAACATTTCTGTGGCCGATGACTTGTACGCCAATGCACAACCAAGAGCTGATTGGTTTAGGTCTCGATGGGATTCTATAGAAAGGTTAGCATCATATTATTCTGCTTTCTTTTCCATGCGCTCGTTGCTTTAGGTACTTGTCACTGTCTTTGAATAGCAAGGAGCTTACCAATACGACCGCATTTAAAGAGACCAACGTGGACGATCTAAAAGCCAATGTTATTATCATTGAGGACAGTGATGATGATGACGAGGACACACAGATAGGCGATGATTTCATGCCTCTCGCGCATCGCACAGAGGCAATACTTGTTGCATCTTGAATGTTTATAATTCATAACTATTTCTTTTCCTTGAACCTCATTTTTTTGCCGTTGGATTCTAACTTGTTGGGCTCATTCTTTTTTATGCAGATCGTAATGGAGTAGGGAAGTCATTTTAATGTTGTGGAGGCCACTGACAAGCAGGATACGTTGGAGGGAGTGGAGGAAGATGTTGTTAAAAGATTAAAGGAAATCCTACTATAGATTTGGACTGAGGTGCATGGCCATGACAATGGCACGTTCTTCATAAAAGAGTAAGAGTTTGTAGAGTCAATTAAAAATGTAGTTCAAGATTGTCAAGTAAATGTAGTGGATATCTAAGTAGCTCAACTAGAGGAGCAAATAGTGTCATTACGCAAAGAGGTTTCATCATTAAAAGTGCAATTGAATAAATTGAATGCACTTGTGATAAGACTCAATAATGTAATCGGATGTTTTCGTTCATGAATTTAATCCGATTGCTCCTCGTTCTCTATCGCATATGTAATTGTCTTTTTTGTTTACTTGTCATTACACATCAACTTGAATTTATGCCTTACCAATTGTTATGACTTGTTGTTTGTTATGGCATTTTTTCACCTTCAAGATTCCTTCGCATCTTGAAAGAAATGAATTTATTTTGAAGTCTACCAGTATGTAGCCTCTAACAATTGGTGTGAGCTCTCTAGGTGTGTGTACGTGTGTGTACGCGCACACACACACGCGTGCGCATGCAAAGACAAGCATCATGATCTTCTTCTTTCTCCCTCACTGTGAATTGTTGTGCGTTAAAGTGTTTGTCCTCTTGCAAGAATTTTTGAGATTTTAACCTTTTAATTTTTTTAAGCCATTAGGTATACCTTTTAATTATAATTTTTAATTTGTTTCATTAATGTGACTTAAATGTCTAATGAAGACAAGTCTTGCTCTTTAGTTGGTTAAAATGGTTTGAGGGCATACATATAAGCACCATCTCACTTTGTTTCATTCACAGCAATCATTGTTCATGACCGTAATCAAACAAACATGTTCAGAGTAACCCTTAGCTTGGAAAGTATCACTCGCCATAGTAACAATGTAGTTTAGATTGCAACAAGAGAGATACACATCACAAAAAGCATCAGAATATGCATGATTGCCATCTTGTAGCCTTACTTGTGTCGAACGTATTGAAGTGTAAAGTAATGGTTAAACTTCAACTTGACTTTACACTATTTAAAGTGGGAGGTGATGTTCACTCCGTGAATATTGTCCATTAGCATAATCAATGTATCATTAGCATAATCAATCTATCAGAAAGTGAGCTCCACGACCACCAAAATATTTTATCGAGAAGGTAAGATGCTGCTTGTGGAAAGGAGACATTGAGGTGATTTGGTAGTAGCATCATTGTTAGGTTCAAATAAAGTGACTGACATCTCACAATGGCGTTCTAAAATCGTGAAAACATGTCTTCTTGCCCTATAGATGAAAATTTCCATGAGCTTGAGGAATCATAACCTGCTTGGAGATGCATGGATTGAATCTGTTGTGATAATCTTGAAAATCGTTTAAGAAAAACAACAAGGACTCGATGGAAACACTACATGTCCCTTGAGATATGTGGCTCTTGAAATGATGGAACATGGTGATTCTAAGATTTCACATGGTTTCACAGGGATTCCAAAGTACAAGCATTTCAAATACTTGGAAAAAATTTTTACAAGGAAAGTTTACAAATGCTCCAAACCTTGAGATATAATGGAACTGTTAAGTATGGAGCTTGATTTACCCTTATAATTTTTTGTGGTAAAAACGCACATTTGTAAGGCCTTCATTATGAGGAGAAGCCATCGTGTGTGAAAGAAAATCACTCACCGAAAACCAAAATTTTCACAACCTCCGAGACTTTTTTTTCCCTCAACGAAATATTCCTTTTCGCCGGAATATTATGGCCGGACGGCGGCTGAAAAGTGGTCGAAAAACAATCGTCGGTTCGTCGGTGGCCGGTGGTCGGAAGTCAATGGCCGATGGTCGGTGGCCGAATTCAAAAGCAAACTTGTCTTCTCAAGGGCGGCCACACATGGGCGGATTGAAGGGTCCGATTTGGACTTATCTACACAAGGGCGGCTACACATGGCTGCCTCTCATAAGAGAGGGCAACCTTTTTGGCCTATAAAAGGAGGCCATTTCTACACATATTTCATAGTGTGAAGTTGATGCATCAAGGTGAGTGTGAGGTGGGTGAGAGTGAAGCAAAGCGGGAGCTCCATTAAGGGTATAATCCTTTTGTAAACTACTTCTTGTTTTGAAGTACTAAAGCCATTGAGTGGCTGTTTTCTCGTGGACGTAGCCCACATTGGGTGAACCACGTATATCGTGTGTACTCTCTCTCTCTCTCTCTACTCTATAATCTCGTGTATCTAAATCTATCTCTTTTCCATTAAGTAATCTACTCAATTATCTATTTAGCTACGTCTTATTTCCTAAAAGGAACAAAGCAATCTTATATTTACAACAGGGCACCTTGCAATGTGACCATTGCCAACATCATTTTTATGTTTGTAGAATTGACTCAAAGGGGAGTGCAATTCATGGATAGTGGTGAAATTGTATTCTTTTCTTTTTCATTTCTTTTGCATCTATATGCTATGTGCACACACTGAAAACTGACATTTGAAAAGTTTACCTTGTGAAACTCTCATCTCTAGATAGAAATTGTAATGGAAATTGATATATAGTTATTTATTGCACCTGACGGGTTGTAAGAGCACGGGTGAGTGACGGGCTATATGAAAGGGTATCACATTTATAGAAACTTCCTTATCTAAGTTCTTTTTATGACCTATTGTCATTATTATGTCCGAGCAGACAATTTGTATCCATTTTGAGCATTCAAGAGATCTACAAATGAACACATGCAAGAAGAAGATGCTCACTCCTGCAAAGGAGGAGATTACACCCAGTGCCTATGTTCATCTTCTCTCCTCTCCTCTCTCCTCTCTTCCCATGCCGGTGTCGTGCAGCTCCGTTGCCATGTAGAGAAAAAGAGCAAAGAAATGCAAGCTAAGCTTCTTTGAAGCCTACACATTAAGTGAGCAGTGACGAGGGCTTGTTAACAAGCCAAGTCTAATGATTAATGTATGCCAGATGCGGCTTTAAAGGGCCAATTGATGCCTTAATGATGCCAAAAAGGAGTATGCTTGAAGTGAGCACATATGTGAGTTTATGATCTAGAACTGCAGTGCTTGGAGTGCTCTACCGGCCTGTCTTTACGGCTCGTCGATTGGAGCTACGGTAAGGAAGTTATGGTAGTTTGAAGTTTCAGTCGATTGCAAATTCGTACCAGATTGGGAAACTGCAGCTCAGGTGACATAAATGAAATGAATGCACGGACCTGAAGTGCTCACTTTGTGGAGCACGTCGGTCTTTTCAGATCAGTGATCGGAGTTCCGGTTGCCAAGATATTAGCCTTTAAAGATTCGCCGGGGGCCGGATCCGTACCAGTTTGATCCGCTCAATCGGTGTGCCATCTGGGAATTTTTTTACTTTGACCGAGTTTTGGAATGTCATGCAGCAACACTTTGGTTGATATGTTTTGCCTGACAAGAATATTATTTATAGGAGGTTGCTGATAGCAAGAAATGCCCAACACGGCTATGGCTTAAGCAGATACAAATCGAGGGTCATTGTTCAAATGCAATCACTTATACTTGCATCTAGCTAGCACGCTTGTGGCACTATTCAAGACCTTTTTAAGGGCATCAAAATTCACGATAATATTGTTAATCGAGGGCTACTGGAGAAAGTTGTTGTGCTTGGCAATACCTCGATCGGCATGTATGCTAAATGTGATGCCCAACAAGGGCCAAGGGCCACCCAAATTAAACCCAAGTGGCTGCCCAATGGATAAGCTTGGTGGTGCCTTGGCCAATATGTATGCTAATGTGGAGCTCGAAGGCCAACCGCCCAAGCTAGGCCACTAAGTAAAGCTACCCAAGCCAACCAAGGAGCCCAAAGGCAAGCCTGCCCCATATTGAAAGCCGCCCAATATAAGGAGCAAAAAGCCACCCACTTAAGGCGAATTAAGGAGGGAAAGTATGAACAAGCAAAGGAAATGAAGAGCATGGCGTGGACAGGCAGCGAAGGGGGAATTGCGCAGGGAATGGGGAGCTCACGCACGCTGCTGGGGTACTTAGACGAGCTCGTGACAGAGACGGAAAATGCTCTACGTGCAATGGTGACCATTTTTGGTTCCAACCCTGCTGCGTTCCATGCACTTGAAACTCCGAACTGCCACGTCATCAAAGTGTTTCCCACGCCACGTCGATAGTGCCCGGCGCTACTGCAAGGGGGGGGGGGGGGGGAGAGCTATAAAAAGTTTTTTTTTTTTTGCATGAAGGGGACACTTTTGCATGACGTTAGGAAGAGAAGGATGAAGGAGGGAAGCTAAGCAAGGGGGAAGGGAGGTGAGAGCTCCATCGAAGCTAAGCAAGGGGGAAGCGAGGCAAGAGCTCTATCGAAGCTAAGCAAGGGGGAAGCTAGGCAAGAGCTTTCTCCTTGATATCCATCGAAGCAAGAAGCTCCTTGATCTCCATCGAAGCAAGGAGCAAGAGCTCCCTTGACCTTCAATCAAAACCAAGCCAAGGGCGAGCTCTCTCTCTCGACCTCGGCAAGGCTCAAGCAAAGGCTTTGCAACCAAGGCACCAAGGAGACTATTCCTCATCGACCTAGGCAAGGAGATATCATCAAGGCTTGAAAGAATTCATAGGAGAAGAAATACTTTTGGCATAGACATTGAATGAAGACAAATTGAACAGATAGAATCGACACAACAGGACTTTCCTCGTCAGCAGGTGAATTAATTTAATTACCTTTTTTTTGATGAATTGCGGAGCTGTTAACGGCCCGGAGTATTCTGTAAGGGAAATTTAAGCTCCTAAATCGTCATTAATTTCAATTAACGGTGTCGTTAACGACACTTCTTCATAACTGTGCATCAATTTCGTCGGTGTTATCAGTTTTTGAGCAAGTTTTGTGCGTCGAGAGCATTACCAAGTGATTAAAAGCTGCTGTATTGTGTGGTGCGGCAAATTTTTGCTCTCGATTTTTCCACAGCCAGCAGCCCGGTGTTGACCTGGCTCAAGTTTCTAACACATATCCCCCGACACCTGGTGAACCCGACGCAAAACCGAGTCGGGGTGGGAAAATTGTTGAAGCATATGTCTACACCACAAGAAGCAGCCATGCAACAAATGATGCAGCAGTTTGCGGCATACATGCAACAGCAACAGGTTGCCCAACAGCAACATAATTTGCAAGAGTGGATTTGCAAAGCTCGGCAAAGTGTTATAGAAAAGCTGCAAAGGTTTGAGGACCGAGATATTTCAAAATTTTGCAATTTGTATGAGCAGTCTAAGGAAGATAATGGTATTGAAGACCAAGATTCAGTGGAAGGATTTCATCTGATTGGAGTACCAGAACTTAGGGCCCGGATTAAAGAAATTCAAGCGGCTCAAGGACCAAACTAGCAGGATTTTAAGAAGGCGCTGCAAGAGGAATATTTTTTGGAGGATTCTCAACGGGTGACCAGACAGAGTTTTACGAAGTGGGTGCAGAAGAAGGGTAAAAACTTATCTGCACGAGAACTGTTGCGAGAGTTTGAAAAGAAGTTTGATCAGTTATCGTCAATAGAACAACGTTCCTTGAAGGATCAAAAGGTGGAATTGTTTATTCAAGCTGTTGATCCGCGACTACAAAAGAATTAGGTGCAATTATTGGAGGATCCGGCGGGAGAATTAGGATTGACATCAGATTGGAAAATAGTATCTGAAGCGGTGAACATGATCGTAAAACGACAGAAGCGGGCTGATAAGCAAATCGTGATCGAGGTACAGGATGATGATGAAGAAGAGCTTAAAGAGAAGCCGCCCTCTACATTACCTAAAGTGGAGGGGCCTGTTCTGGACGATCTCGTTAAAGGTATTCAAGACCTAAATTTGAATTTTAAAACTGTTAAATTTGAAGGGTTAGCTGCAAAGGCGTCTACTTCTTAACCTAAGCAGCAACAGCCACCACGTAAAAATTGGGATCGATGCATGTGGTGCGATAGTGAAGACCACAGGTTTGTGAGAGAGTGTCATGAGTTTGATGAAGCTTATAAGAAGGATGTGGTTTTCTGGAAAGACAAGAAGATTCATCTCAGGGTGACAGGGGAACTGCTCCACTTGAACTTTGGCAGAGGCGGAATGAAGAAGATAGTGGAGGAGATACAACATAATGTTGCCCTTGTGGAAGCAGCTACATATGGGCTGCAAGTTTGTGGTAAGGAAGATGATGATGGTACAGGTGCAAAGGGCCAGTTTTGGCCATATGCTCTAAAGAGAGCAGAAGCAGGAAAGGTAACATACGGGAAGCTATGACAGGTGGGGAACTCAATTCGAGAAACCATTGGGTGGACCGATCCAGTGGATTCTCTTTTGGTATATGCTTATATTGCTAAAGCTCAAGCCAATGAAGCTATGGTGGAAGAGAAGCGAAAAAGAGATGAAGAGGTGGCTGGGGTGTCAAAAAGGTCGACAAGATCCAGCAATAAGAAAGAAGAAGTGCCAGCTCCTAAACCTGGTCTGGAGGTGGTTATGGAAGAGGCTCCGAAGGATAAGAAGCAAGGTAAGCCTAAAGGGCCCTCGTATAAACTCAAGTCTGATATTGAACTAGCTACAGATTTGAAGAAATTTTTTGAAGAACGTATCCTAAATAGTAAAGTGGAGCTCACCTTGGGGGATATTCTTGGAATTGCTAAGCGTGAGTTCCATGAAGAGATCATCGACATTATAAAAAGAAAGCGGCAAGTACCGAGTGATCAAGAGTCAGATCCAGTTAAAATCCAAGTGGTTCGTCACATTGAAGCAATTTTGGAAGACTATGAAGAGTATTGTGCACTCAATGTACATATACAAGGCCCTTATGCATATTGAGGATGACTTGGATAAAGAAGTTGAAGCACAGGTAGAGACGAAGTAGAAGACAGTTGCAAAGAATGTGAGACCTGTGGCTACACCTCTACCAGAGGGAAGTGATGAAGTAATTAAAGAAGCTTCTCGATAGCCTATCCTCAGAAATCCTAAGAACATTGGGCACAAATTCACTAAAGAGACATTGTAGCAGCTTAAGGTGGGAGAAGATGGTTTCCTCAACGAAGAGGAAATCAAGTGTTTTCAAGGTATGCTCGAAAAACATGGTAAAGCTTTTTCCTTTGAGCCAAGTGAGATTGGGTGTGTGGATCCAAGTGTTAATGTTGCACCTATGGTTATATTCATTGTTCCTCACATGCCATGGAGCTTACGTCCTATTCCAGTTCCTAAAGCTCACTTGCCAAAGCTTATCAATTTGCTTAATGAGAAGATAAAAATGGGAATCTTGGAACCATCATGTGCGCCATACTCTAACCGATGGTTCACTGTTCCGAAGAAAAATGGTACTTTAAGGTTTATACAGGATATGCAGCCTATTAACAAGATAACAATCCGCAATGTGGGTACCGGTCCAATTGTGGATGAATTTGCTGAGGCTTTTGCAGGTAGGTCAATTTACTCTATTGGTGATCTTTATTCTGGATATGATCAATTTCAATTAGCTTTGGAGAGCAGGGATCTTACTACGATGCGTACACCTCTCGGATTGGTAAGGATGTGCACTCTGCCATAGGGTGCTACTAATTCTGTAGCTCATATGATGAACGGCATGAATAAGGTATTAATGGACTTTATCCCACATGTTACTATGCCTTTCATTAATGATCTACCGATTAAGGGCTGTGAGGAAGGCTCAAAAGATGAAGTAAAAGATCAGAGGGGGTGCCGACAGTTTGTTGCTCAACATATTGCTGACTATGATGCTATTTTATCCAAGCTTGAAGAAGTTAACTTAACACTTTCAGGGCAAAAATCAACTTTTGGTGCCAAAGAGGTTCTAATTGTAGGGCACATGTGCAGTCCAGAAGGTAGAAGGCCAAGTCCGGCTAAAAATGAAGCTATTCAAAATATGAAGGAAACATGATCTTCGGTTAGTGAAGTTCGTTGGTTTCTGGGTGCATGTGTATTCTATCTTATTTGGCTGCCACATTTTGCTCATGTTGCAGAAGTGCTTTATCAACTGTTGAGAAAAGGTAAAAGATTTGTTTGGGAAGAAGTTCACACACGAGCTATGAGGAAATTAAAGAAGATGCTCCTTGAGGCTCTGACCTTGACCAAAGTTGACTACAAATGCGGAAGGCCAGTAATCTTAATAGTTGACACTAGCCCGACCGGTATTGGCTGGGCTATAGGTCAAGATGATGAAGAAGGTAACAGGTATGCGGTTCGATTTGGAGAAAAAGTGCTCAATGCTCGCCAAAGAGGCTACCCACAAGTTAAGAGAGAACTTTGGGGCGTTGCTACTGCTCTAAGGTCTGATAAAGAATACTTTATTGGAGCTTCAGTCATGGTAGAGACAGATTGCTTGCCACTGATAGGGATGATTGCAAATTGCTCTACTCCGAATATTGATATGCTGCGATGGATAGCCTACATTAAATCTCTTAATCGTGAATTTTGTCATATTGCAGGTAGAGATAATCCTGTTGCAGATATGTTATCAAGAGCTAGATTTGAAGATGAAGAAGAGATGCTGACCACAAGTGATGATGTTGGATTGAAGTTCTATTCGTCTTCTTATCTACATGCAAATTGTGGCAATATTGCTCATACTTTTGAGGTATTTTATGAAGAGTTCTATGAAGGAGAATGGCTTTTGATTGGTCGCTACCTTAGCACTCTTACTAAGCATGAAGGGTGGATGGATCAAGAGTACAAAAAGATCAGGAAGAAAGCTTACGGCTATTTTTTGAAGGATGGCCATTTATAGAAGCATCCAAAACGCTCTAAACGAGTACCGCAGCGGGTTGTTTGTGATAAAGCGACTCAACAGTAGGTTATCAAAGAGTTTCATGAAAGTCTATGGGTTGGACACAGAGGGGTCTGGGCATCTTTTGTCAAGATTAAGGATCGTTACTGGTGGAAAGGTATGTATAAAGATGTGGCTCAGTTTGTGGAGACATGCCTAATATGCCAACAATATTCTAATGTGCGACATCGAGATGGATTGCATCCCACCTATCCACTAGCTATGCACTACAAGTGGGTGGTGGACCTGATTACCATGCCAGTAGGTGTCTGGCAGATGCAGTATATTGTTCTTGCAAGAGAGGATCTTACTAATCAGGTGGAAGGCAGAGCTTTGCGTACCAAAGCTACCAGTTCCATATGCAAGTTCTTGCTTGAGGATGTATTTCCAGGTATGGATGTGTTGGTAGAATTCCTGCTGATAGAGGAGAGTTGGATGCAGATGAAGCTCGAGATTTCTTTGCTCTCTTGGGCATTAAAATGGCTCTCACTACAGTATATAATCGAGAGGGTAATGGTAAAAGTGAAAGAGGGCATCCGCCCATTGTTAAAGCTTTAGCAAAGGCATGCCAGGGACATATTGGTGATTGGACTAAACTCCTATCATTTGCTTTATGGTTTGATCGAACTACACATAGTTCTGTTACAGGTTTTATGCCATTTGAGCTAATGTACGGCAAAAACCCATTATGCCTATAGAGGAAGCAGTTATCTCTTGGACCATAATGCCATGGGAAGAAGGTATGTCTACAGAAGATTTGCTTGCATTGCACATACGCCAACTTGAGAGACGTCAAGAAGATATTGAGCAGGCTAAAGTAATGCTTAAGGAAGCAAGGTTGAAGAACAAGGCAGCGTTTGATGATAAGCACAGACTACGACCTCGTGCTATTAAAGATGGGGATTGGGTCCTTGTATATGACAGTAGCCTGGAGAACCAATACACTGCTATGAAGAAGATGGTTAAACGATGGTTTGGACCATATGTTGTACTTCATGTTTATAATAATGTGACCTGCAAGTTATGCGAGCTTGATGTCACTGAGCTCAAGGTGCCTATTGCAGGGAAAAGAGTTAAGTTGTTTAAGCAATGAGATGGTGAGATTAATATTGGAGACTTCAACACAGATCAACCTCCTGAAGACAATGTTATGTATGCATCAGACAACGAGTCTGATGATCCTCTAGATTTATGCTAATGTCAGCCCAAGGGCAGGGCGAAGGGCCAGGACGGACATGCGGTCAAGGGGCGCTATATTTAGGGGCTAGGAGTCTATATATGGCACGGTTGGGTGGAGAGTTGCATGGTCCAGTCCCCCGTGGTCTTACATTGGTATCAGAGCTCAGGGGAGGGAGCAGCCATGGAGGAGGGGAAGAGGCAGGGCCTTCTCTCTCTTCCTCTCTCTCTCTCTCTCTCTCTCTCTCTCTCTCTCTCTCTCTCTCTCTCTCTCTCTCTCTCTCTCTCTCTCTCTCTCTCTCTCTCTCTCTCTCTCTCTCTCTATCTTTCTCGAAGCATGGAGAAGCGTAGGCGAATCAATTCTCGTCTTTCTTTCGCCATGGAATTAGCATAGAATGGGAGATGGAGGGGCTACAGGTCGAAGGGGTTGCATGCTGCTCGTGGAAGCTTTGCATGATGCTTCAGTTTTGCATGCAAAGCCCTTCGGAAAGCTCCGGTTATGGATCCCACAAGGCGGGCAACGCCCCTTGGACAGCTCAACATGCAGGGCCGTGGGAGCGGCTACCTGCGCACAAGGAGAGCCAGGACCGGACCTGAGCCGAATTGAGTTTCCTCGGTGTCTTTGGGCTCGCAGCAGGGAGAGGAGCACTTTTCGACCCTGTAGGGCACTGTGATTTGGCCCATAACTCATATGATGAGCACTTCTTGCAGGGCACAAGTTCCGCCATCGTTGCAGAGGGAGTTTTTTCTTATTTATTATTTTTTTTTAAGGTTTGTCCTCATGTCCGCCGCCCAAGGGGATTAGGGCCCAACAAAGCCAGGACAATTTTGACCTACACATCGAGTGCAGTACACGTTTCAGCAGTCTTGCAGCTTTCGGGTATTGTATGCCTAATGCTTGAGGGTTGCCAATCATCGTTACGAGCAACCATTCAAGTTCAAGGAAGAGGGGTGAAGAGAGTCAAGGTCGCATGAAGCTTGAAAACACCAGCCATACGGCCTTATGCACGGCTTGTCAATTCAAGGAAGCACTTCGGGAAGGGTGAAGACAGTCAAGGTTGCATGAAGCTTGAAAATATCAGCCATACGGCCTTATGCATGGCTTGTCAATTCAAGGAAGCACTTAGGGAAGGCCCTTGAAGCATGCTCTTCCGCTGTTGTCATGCAGGTTCTACGCGATTGAAATCGCACAGTTTTGGGAGGCGGTATCCATAACAGATGGTGCATAAGTTGTACATTGTTATGTTCAAGCAAGGCTCGCTTAGCCTCCAAGGTGACGTTTGATTGTTGAGCACGGTTCACTACGTGATTCAACATGCTTGGCATGCATGCTCATGTGTCATCGACAGATAGGCAAGTCGCATGGTATGCAATAATTTTTTGATTTGGTTATGTAATCATCTGCACTTTGCTGGGTTTGTGAATGTCAATTGTGCCGTGATTGCTGCCCAAGGGGTGTATTGGTTTTCCAAGCATGGATTGAAGGTTTTTACAGCAAGGCTGTTATTGGCGACAGCCAATTTTGGTTCTCGGCATGGTTTTTGAGCATTGCAGTTCTCACACGATTGACAGGAGTCTTTCTTTATCCATCTTTGAGTTTGCGGTTCCAAATTTGCTAGGGCATGGCTCTTCGGCAAATTACTTCCGCACATCAGTCGATGGAGACAATCCTAAATGGTGAAGCATGGAGTTTATACCTATGCATCATCGCACACATCATGTACCTTGTCACGGGTAATGGCACTAACACCTAGCAGAAGCATCTGTTGGCTATGCGAACAAAAGTAATTATGTGAAGCACGGCTTCAATTTGGGCATCTGCCATTGAAGATTCCCACTGTTGGCATATGCTATGAGCATACACAATTGCGAAGGAATAGGCAATGTGTTTGCAGGTTATTTCTTACTGCAAGTTATTTCATTATGTACCAGACAGGTGTATACGCTATACGAGGGCGTCTGTGCACATATGGCCATGAGCCGTTTTGGAAAGAGTTTTTCCTTCCAAATTTCATGAGAACTGGTTGTAGCAACAACGACCAGTGCTTTGACAATTTTATATGAAGCAAGGCTTCTCCCTTGTGCCGAGATACTGCCCATGGATTTGGAATCAAGGGCATTGGCACCCAAGTTTGGGGAATTGACCAAATAGGGAATGTCACCTCACAGAATCCCTATCAGCTTATTATGTGAAAGGCACTTCTCGTTTGGGTTCTCACGCTTGAGACTGTCCTAGTAGCCAAGGGCTTACGCTTTTACATGCAAGGCATGCTAAGCAGGTGGCATGGAGTCCACCACTTCCGGGATTACACTTCCGCTGTCACACTCGCAACTCTATCAAGGACAGACTAAGTGATGGTTGTGAACATGATGGTTGGTTGCTATCAACACCCAACAACACTAAAAGGAACCTAAAACTAGAACTTATTTCACAGGCAAAGTGCCAATGCTAAGTCATTTTCATACAATCACGACCTTGCAAGGCAGGTAGGTCAAAATGTGGTTGTGTTTTTCTGTTACCTCTCTCATTGAGAGAGTCACACCTGAAAACTGTGGAATGCTTATAGGATAAGCTACAAGTCAGGCATAAGATGTGTAAAATCACACAGATTGGGCACACACTCTAGAAATTTAAGAAAAATTCCTCAGCCCAGCATGTTCTTCTTCTTCTCTCTCCTTCTCTTTAAGGGAAAAATGAAAAATCTTCTAAGAAGATTTTGATATGTGTTTTGCTCGTGAGTCAGCCTGAGCCAAGGTGCTCTAACTCTCAGCTAGCACGTGTCTAAGATGCTACTCAAATTAGTCTTCATCGGTTCGTCCATTGAACACTAATTTGCGTAAGGGCTATGAGCCACACCGGCTAAAAGCCATTACCAGGCCAAGGGTAAGACCCAAATATTGGCATTCTTTGGGGTGATTGTTTTCAAGAGTGAACAGATCTACCCAGGGAAGTATACATCGACATTAATGGACAAGAAAAGGTCTTGTCATTCAGGATGTTTACAGTGTCATTTTTGCACTACATAATATCAGTGCGACACTCAAGTTGAGTTTTTGATAAATCTTCAACTCATAGAAGTTGATCTATACAAGGAAGTATAGATGCAGCAATCAGTTGTGACAGCATGGCTATCCACCAGAGCTAGGCAGTCCACTTATTTTTGATAAATCTTCAACTCAGAGCAGCTGATCTATACAAGGAAGTATAGATGCAGCAATCAGTTGTGACAGCATGGCTGTCCACCAGAGCTAGGCAGTCCACTTGTGTGGATTCCATGTTCTCTCTATAGCACTACGGAGTGTCTATGGACATATTGTTTTGGGGTACGACCCGGCGGGTGACTGCTACATCATCCCATAGGCATTGAGGATCACAGTCTGATCTCTCCCAGTTAGCCTTTCAATGAACGAATTTCGCAATCTACCACGTGGTAGTGGACAAATTCAACTTTTGGTTGATTCCAATCAATATGTATATGGTTGACTATGTTGATAACCGTTACCTGCTAGTAGAGCAATTTCTACACAGGGTCTTACCAGGTGGTTTGACAACGTAGATTCTATACGGTTGACTATGTTGATAATCGTTACCTGCTAGTTGTGCAGTTTCTACAGAGGGTCTTACCAAGGGGTTTGACTACGTAGATGTTAACCAAAGGGATTGGATTGCGAGGGCAACACCCATGGTTTCCAGTGAAATACTGTTTTTTTTTTCCAGGTAGGAGACGTGCTCCTCTCCGTTTGAATACGGGTAAGTGAACATTTCGTTCAAATCTCCAGGTACGCATCTATTGATTTGGTGTTATTCCTTTCTCAGTATGCTTTACTTGGTTTTTCAAGACGTATAAGTACGCTTGAATGTTACAGAGCCATGCCAAGGGCATGTCGGCACAAAGTATTTTGGGCCAAGTGTCCAATCTACCTTTTTGCCTTCTGCTGTTACAAACCTACTTGTAGGGTTCGATTTGGCACATGTTGTCACATGGGATACAACATGCTCTAGGAACTCAAGGAGTTTGGTTTAGCCAGTGTGGAGCATGATAATGAGGGTCCCTCTCACTCGTGCGCAGAGTGTTCATAGTTACCTCCACACACAAGTACAGCTCGTACTTGATGGATGTCACTTTTCCTGGCATCCTTACTTGAGACATATTCCACATGTGGAGAATATGAGTCTCTGGGACTGACACTGGCGCCCAATTCAAAATGATGTGTCTTGATGAAGTCCCTAGGTGCTGGTCGCATCCGTTCATTAGACCAATTGACACACACAGTATCAGGAACAATTTCAGTGGCCAAAAATTGTCGGGTACTAAGTACAGACTTGTTGTGATTACAAGTGCTGTGAAACCACCTCAACGGAGGGTCGTTTTTACATATAGCAAAGTATGCTATGTTCATGAGAATGTCTCATGGTTGGTTCCTAGGTGTGACCGGGTTGTCACATTCTATTATGGTCCAACTTTTGCTGCAAAGTATGCTACGTTCATGAGAAGGTCTCATGGTTGGTTCCTAGGTGTGACCAGGTTGTCGCATTCTATTATGGTCCAACTTTGTTGCAAGATTTTCACGTAAGTATCGTGGAAAGTCTCGTCATGGAATTGCGGTTTGGATATGTTTGTGTTAAATGCATGCACACTAGGTGTTATGGGCCCTAGTGTTTAAAACAAATTTATTTGGAACGGCATGCAAATCCATGGACTTTATTCTTTCTGCACCCTTTTTCATTGCTAGTGCAATCTCTCTTGCAGATTTCGTATGAGTTTACACCCTGCCATACAAGGTGATGGCTGAGTATGGATGTTAGTGATTGGTTGCTGGAACCTCCAATCTACCTTCAACCTAGTTGGTTGTCTCCATTCCATATCGAGTATATGGCTAGATACTCAATGGTTGAGTCATAGTTTGTCGTCAGTAGTGGAAGACTATCTCTAAGTGGTTGGGGAAAGTACCTCGCTCTTACTACTGTTATGCATCCCATGTTGGATGGGCAGCTTACAAGTATTCTATTTAGTACTAAAGGATATGCTAAGCGCATACGTTAGTAAACCGTGCTAAAGGATCTGCTAAGAGAATACGTTAGCACAATGCATTCTGAATAGGTGATTCTCTCCTTATTCTAGACTTTGCTTCGGTTAGGTTTTCAACTTTGAACACCTGTTGTGGTGGGGTTGGATACCGACAGTTTCATAAGTCAAGGACTTAGTAGGTGTGCTGACAGCGTATGTTGGCATGTAACCTTTGTTAGGGGTGAACATGTGGTTCTGTGTGTTCCAAAAGGTTCAGAAGTCTGACATGAGGACACTCCCTATTCTATCTTTCAGTAGCTATGAGCTTTTCAAGATACTCAGATGAGTTATCATGAGTTACCATTTAGATACGGATGGTTGCAAAAGGACAACAATGTTGAAAATCAAGATGTTGCTCTTGGTTTCATTGAACCTCCTCACTGCACCAGGTATCGATCATATGGACAACTGGCCCGTGTAGAGGATGCCAATAAGAAGAACATCAGTGTTCTTACGAAGATACTACCACTTGTGTTTTCGAGGATGAAAATGCTTCTCCAAGGGGGAAGTAATGTCAGGCCAAGGGAAGGGCGAAGGGAGAGGACGGACATGCGGTCAAGGGGTGTTATATTTAGGGGCTAGGAGTCTATATATGGCACGGTTGGGTGGAGAGTTGCATGGTCCAGTCTCCCGTGGTCTTACAGCTAAGTCAAAAGAGTTTTTGTTATGTGGTCAATAAGCTCACATGGCTGGCTTCCAACTAACTTCTTTGGACAATTGATGAAGTATCTTCACATTTCTTTTGAGATTGGTTCTGCTAACAGAACTTGAAGTAAAGGACTTAAAGACCATTCCGTGTGCAGATAGCATAAGGTACACTTGAGTTTGACAGGGTTCCTTAAGGAGAGCTTAATGGTCAAGCCGTGTGCATCATTAACTGGAGCACTTGAGTCTGGCGGGGTTCACTAAACAAGTTATCTATGATTAAATGGTTTGAAGATACGACAGATGTGGTTCAAAGATTTGTGATGGACACCTACCTAATGATTAAGATAGGACATTGATGATAGGATGCAGATTGAAGTGCTATTGGCATAGACCGGAGGCTGTGCAGGTTCAGAGGGTGTGAATGTCGTGCAGCTCCGCTGCCATGTAGAGAAAAAGAGCAGAGCAATGCAACCTAAGCTTCTTTGAAGCCTACACATTAAGTGAGAAGTGACGAGGGCTTGTTAACAGGACAAGTCTAATGATTAATGTATGCCAGATGCGGTTTTGAAGGGCCAATTGATGCCTTAATGATGCCAAAAAGGAGTATGCTTGAAGTGAGCACATATGAGAGTACTTTCAAGAAATGATTTTGTGAGCATAGCGGGTAGACATAATTGAAGATAGCAACATAATCATAGCAATTAGTTAACTTGGCATAGACAATACTTTTGCAAGAGAGAGAGTTTAGAGAACATGACAACAATTGAGGACCGGATTTATGTGGAGCCGGTCCCCCCTCCAATAGGCATTTGTATTATGATTTCTCCCATAAAGAGAGACTTGTTACAATACAATCTTTGTGTTCCTTGTGACCTAGGTGATGCCATGAAGATGGAAGGCTTCATGCACCACAAACATAACATAAACTTGAAGAAAGCTTTAACTATCCCGAGCCTCAGTCCCAAGACCTCAAACACCTTCGAAGGTGGAGAGAGCTAGCAGGGAATGAGGGTAGGGAAGAGGAAGAAGAAACATTTCGTAGGAGAAAGAATTAGTTCCTCACTTATCATACTCTTGTTGCTAGCATACATAATAGCATAGTGATGAAGAAGAAGGAGATGGCAAGCTTAAGCATTGAAGCATGGCTCTTGGTTGGATTTGCACTCCATAGCCAAGAGTGTTGGTGTAGGCTCTCAACCTCTACTTGCTTGGAGAGGGAGCTCTTGCACTTTGCATATCACACAATGAGAATACTTGTGAGTGTGTGTGGGTGAGTATACCCCCTAGGCACCCCCCTAGCTTGCTTGGGTCGACCCCCCCTTGTAGCTCATGCCTGAAGCTCATTGGACCCCTCCAGGCCTAGCCAATCACAAGCAGGAGCCATTACAAGCAACATGGGTAGCCTTGGGACAAGTGTCCCCCTTTCCCCTTTGAGAGAGAGGACTTGATAAATGCTAAAACAATTAGATAATTCATGTAATTTATCATTGGACCCCTTTGAAGCCTAGCCAATAGGCTTCAAGCAACACATGAAGGTAACATGGGTAGGGGCCTGACATGTGTCCTTGCTGTCTCTTCAAGATGGGCTTCCCTTGTGTGTGTGAGTGGGTGTTCTCTCTCTAGGCCCTAGGAAAAGGGCTCGCCCCCCCTCTTGTAGGAATGCTTTTGACTTTTAGGTGATCAAGCACCTTACTCACCAAGCATGACAAAGCACTTGAACTAGGGGGGTTCCCACAAGCATCTCAGGCAAGCTTCTCAAGGCACCTCAAGTACTTTAATCATGCAGCAAGTCAAGCACCTCAAGCATGGAGCCAGTCAAGCACCTCAAGAATCTTAATCAAGCACCTCAAGCATGAAAAACACCTCAAGCATGACAAGCACCTCAAGCAGGACAAGCACCTTGAGCTTGGGCCGGGTTCCCACCTCAAGGTCAACCCTAGCTTACTTAAGGTCAAAAGGACTTTTACACACATTTATTGGAGGTCTTCAATGAAGCTAACCCTAAGGTCTTATGCTCCATTGGTTAGCCTTGCTCTTTGATAGACCATCTCCCTTTTGGGCCCCTTTACATTGGCCCCGTGTTGAGATAGATCTAAAAGCAGATACCTATATCTTAACACTTGTTCCCGTTTATTCTCCCACATTAAGTGATCAATTTAATATGAGAAAATCATTTGGGTTAGTTAGATATTAGATTTTATGACATTACCTCTCTCTTGAAATCATAGTCGTCCTCGACTATGAGGTAGAAGAGATAAAGTCTTAGTCATTAGTCAATCGTACTTAGCGGGTAAAGGATCCCTTTTTACCCTACGACATCTTTCCAAGATGGATGACTAATCCATTTGGTGCTTGGGAGACATAGCTGCCGCAAGCATGTCTGCTCTTTAGTCCATTTCATTCTCCCAAAGTAGAGTGACAAATTCTACTTGGTGTTTGAGAGACGTCGTCATCACAAACATGATTCTAAGCATGCATACTAGTTAAATTTGTGCACAATTAAAAAGAGGACTAGTCATATAAGACAAAAACATGAGTTATTTAAAAGAAATTTGTACATTTTCTTACTCTAATGTAGCATTGTAAGCATTGACAAGGTTCATACTATCCTTAAGTTGTACTCCTTGCATCCATTTAGCATCTTCAAAAGGATAATTTTTGAACTTAATAAGATACCGTCGGATAATCTTACCATGTCATAGTACCTTGTCTTCATGCCGAAGGATAGCTTCGGGTTGTAGCACCTCTTCTTGGTCTTCAACTTCTGGAGGGTCTTCAATAATTGGTTCAATTGGTGGCTCTCCTTTGTAGGGCTTAAGTAAGCTTACATGAAAGGCATTGTGTATAAGCCAATGGTTGGGCAACTTGAGTTGATAAGCCGTCTCATTGATAGGCTTCAAGATTTGGAAAGGACCATAGTATCTTTTTGCTAGTTTAGCATAATACTTTTGATGGCCCGTAGGATTTTTGCCCGTCGTTTGCCTTAATCGAGCCTTAGGAAACTTGAGTAAGACCCAATCATTTTCTTTGAACATTAAGGCTCTTCTGTGCTTATCAGCAGCAGCTTTTTGCCTTTGTTGAGAGATGGCTATAGCCTCCCTAATCTTTTGAAAAGATTCTTGTAGGTCACGGCTATACTCATCGGCGGCGAAGATCTTCCCATGTACTTTCAGTAGCAAGGGACTTTTGGGTCTTCCTTCTATGATCTCAAAAGGTGCTTTGCCCGTAGAAGTATGTACAGTATTATTGTAGGCATACTCTACTAGCGGTAAATACTTTTCCCATTGTGAGCGTTGATCTACTTCGGTAACATAAGTCTTGAGTAGATCGAGTATCGTAAGATTGGCTATCTCACTTTGGCCATCCGTTTGTGGGTGATAGGCCAAAGAGAAATTCAATCTTGTTCCTAGATTTTCAAAGAGACCTTTCCAGAAATTACTGGTCATTCTAGGATCTCTATCTGACACGATGGATGTGGGTAATCCATGGTGTTTGAAAATCTGAGATATGAAGAGAGTTGCCATTTGATGTGCCTTAATAGTCTTTTTGACAGGAATAAAATGTGCTTGCTTGCTAAACCTATCGACTATTGTCCATATTCCTGTATTCCCATGGATAGACTTGGGTAATCCAAAGATGAAATCCATGGATATACTCTCCCATGGTGAATTTGGAATAGGCAATGGCTGGAGTAATCCAGGTTGCTTCCCTCTATCATACTTGGTCTTTTGGCATACTACACATTTTGAAACATACTCTTGTATGTCCACTTTCATGGTAGGCCAATAGAAATACGTCTCTACTCCTCGGAGAGTAGGTTGAATACCTCTATGCCCTGCATATGGAGGAGCATGGGATTCATACATAACCTTCTCACGAAGGGAATGGGTAACACATAGCCTATTGCCGTGGAGAAGATAACCATCCTGCAAGGTGAATGGTTCCTCTTTCTTCCCCAAAGCAAGGGCTGACATTATGTCTCTAAAGTCAGGGTCAGTAGCATACTCATCTATCATAGAGGATAGATCATTGTGAGTAGCTATAGACACCGCATTAACTTTTGGTCGTCGTGAAAGTGCATCGGCAACTTGATTGTGCTTACCAGCTATGTGAGCAATATGGAAATTAAATTGCGAAAGAAAATTTGCCCACCTCATTTGTTTGTCGGAAAGCTTGGTTTGCGTCATGAAATACTTGAGACTTTGGTGGTCGGTTCGTAGGATAAATGGAGTCCCCAATAGGTAGTGCTTCCATGTGTCTAGGGCATGTAGAACAGCTAAAAGCTCTTTCTCATAAATGCCCAAGACTTGTTCATCACCATTGAGCCTTCGGCTCTCATATGCTATGGCATGCCCTTCTTGAAGCAAAACCGCTCCAAGGCAATCACCACAAGCATCACATTGGACCTCAAATGGATTTGAGAGATCCGGAAGCACGAGGACTGGTTGGGAAGTAAGCTTCTCTTTGAGTTTTTCAAAAGCATTTTGCTCCTTAGCAGTCCATACAAACTTAACGTTCTTCTTGGTTAAGTCGTGTAGTGGTCCTGCTACTTGAGAGAATTTTGCTATGAAGCATCTATAGTATGCACACATACCAATAAAGCTTCTTAGCTCATGTAGATTCCTTGGGTTAGGCCATGATTTTATTACCTCTAACTTTGATGGATCCATACGAATACCATCGTGAGAGATAATATGGCCTAGATATTGAATCTCTTGAAGGAAGAATTCACTTTTCTTTTGGTTGAGAAAAAGTTTGTTCTCCCTCAAGGCTTGAAAAATCACTTGGAGATGTTGCTTATGTTCCTCCAAAGACTTGGAGTAGATGATGATATCATCGAAGAACACTCCAGTGAATTTTCGATATGGTCTAAAAATTTTCTCCATCAAACGATTGAACGTAGCTGGTGCATTAGTCAAGCCAAAAGGCATGACTAGATATTCATAAAGACCAAATGTTGTGCGAAACGCGGTCTTTAAGATATCCTCATCCACTATCCTTATTTGATGATAGCCACTCTTAAGGTCAATCCTACTGAAGTAGGTAGAGCCTTGTAGCTTATCAAACAGATCTTCTACCCGATGTACGGGAAATCTGTTTTTGATAGTGATATGGTTTAGTGCTCGATAGTCCACACACATACGGTATGTACCATCTTTCTTTTGCACTAAAGGGACTGGAGAACAAAAGGGAGAGGAACTAGGCCTCACCATCCCTTTGTCTACCAATTCATGTACTTGCCTCATAATCTCCTCTTGTTGAGCTTGTGAGACTCGATAAGGAGGTTTGTTAGGCGGTGAGCTTCCTGGAAGGAGCTCAATACGATGGTCATCATCCCCTCGTTTTGGAGGTAGGTCCATAGGGATATCATCGATGAATACATCTTGGAATCCTTTTAGAAAAGTAGACAAGTCTAACTCTTCTTGATTCCTATCATTTTCATTTGATGAAACATTATTAGCTTTTAGAGACTCTTTGACATAAATCATGTACGCAGAAACTGAGCTCTTCATTGATTTATCAAAAGAAAGAGGATTTACAAGTGGAATAGTGTGACCACGCTCATTAGCATCTATATACATGTTCTTTCCCCTGTAGGTGAAGTAAATTCTCCTTTCAGGGAACTTCATGTTGGCAGCCATGCGATCAAACCATGGTGCCCCTAGGATAACATCCTGATGTTGGAGGGGAGAGATGAAGAAGTCTTCTTTGTCGACATAGCTTTGGACATGAAGCCTCAACTTCCCAATCAAGGGAGTAACGGAGGCTTGTTGTCCCTTGAAAGATGCATCAGCTGTTACTATATCTCCCATCTCAAAAGCTTGAATGCCCAACTTGGTGGCCAACTCTATTGATATGAAGTTGAGAGTAGAGCCAGGGTCAAACAAGATGAAGGCATCATGCTCTCTTACCTTTCCCCAAGCATAGGAGAGTGATGATCCTTTGCAATGAGCATCCTCTTTTGGAGCTTTGATGGTGGAAGCCCTAGGAGTCTCATTGCGAGTATTCTTCTTGGGGCAAGAACGATAGCCATGTCCTTGCTCCCCACACTTGAAACACTTATGGTCCTTGCGAAAAGCTTCAAGCTCTTCAGGAGAGAGTTTGTTTTTACCTTTGTAAACTCCCTTCTCCTTGGACCGATTGTTGTTGTTGTTGTTGGAAGTGCCTTGGGAATTATTTTGAGCATTGGATTTCCCCTTTGCATCATTTTTATCTTTGTTTTCCATGGGCTTGACATTACGTCTAGCCCCTTGATGGAAATTGATGTGTGAAGCAACCATAGTGTGGTGGATTACTTCGGTAATAGTACCGGGCCGTTGAGAGTTGATATATTCGGCCATCTCTTCAGGTAATCCCGCACAGAATTGTTGTCTTTGCTCGGCAAAGTCTATCTTTTGAAAGACAGTAGCTTTGAGATGTAAATCCCAAAACTTATCTACATACTTGTTGATAGACTCATGAGAGAGGAGCTTCAAGCCGCGCCATTCGGTAAGAACTTTATCTTTAGTATCGCTTGGAAGAAATTGCTTCATGATGGAAACTCGTAGAGTTTTCCATGTCTTTGGGGCTTCTCCATTGCCACGAAGGCTAGCCCACCATTGACGAGCTGATTTTTGGAAGTGCATAGCTACATGGCGTAGCTTGGAGGACTCTGTGAAGCCCTCGTCCCCAAAGGCCGCATCAAATTGCTGGATGAAGGCCAACACTTTGTCGGTAGCACCAAAGGTGCCATCGTAGGTGAGAAAAGAGATACTCTTTCCTCCCTCCTTGAACTTCTTTAGCTTTTGTGACCTTCGCCATGCAGGAAATGATTTGCGATGCCCTCCCCTCTTGTATTCTCTAGGAGAATAGCCATAACTTTCATCGGAAGAGAAGGAAGGTGAAGAAGAAGGAGAAGAGGGTGACCTCTTCCTAGCCCTTTTCTTCCTTTGTTTCCTCTCTTGCCTTTGAGAGTGATGAGGAGAAGGACTATGGGTTGCTCTTTTCCTCTTGGGAGGAGTAGGCGATCGTCTAGACCGCCTTCTTCGTGGAGCCACATCTTCAGAAGAACTTAGACTTTCATTGCTTTCTTTCTCTTTGGATTCCTCCTCTCGAATGGGAGAGAGTCTTCTTTTGGGGGTCTCTTCAAGAGGCCTCCTAAGCTCCCTCTCCTCTTGGAGAGGAAGGGAAATTCCATAGGCACGAAGTTGTTGAGTAACTTCGGCTTGCAAGGTAGGGTTGCCCATAGCTTGTTGCAACCTAGTCACAAGATAATTCACAAACATGGGAGCATCATCATTAGCACCTTCATGTGCAAAATCAAAGCTATCAATGTTCATTCTACTCTCTTGATTATTGTCAGCCATGTTAACAAAATTTTATGTATGTACTTAGTGTATGCTTTGGCAATTCAAAACCTTAGTTGCCACTCCTCTTAGCCTTTGAAAATTGGCTCTTAAGTATCTACACCCACGGCTCAAAGTGGTTAATTATAGAGAGTAGAGGAGTAGGTCTAACATAGCAGAGTTGCCAAGGGCTAGCTCCTTTCGGACTTCTTATGGCTCAATAATGGTAAAGCCATAGGCAAGTCTAAAAAGACTCCATTATTAAGTCCAAAGCTCCTGAGGTGTGCACCATCCCCCACATAGTGGGCTTAACAAAACCGGTATTAGATCCCAGTTCCACTTACTCTATTATAATTAACAACATCAACCATTTATAGGCTACTTAAGGACCTCTCTTCTTAAGCAAGAAAAGAGAAACCAAATGCTCTGATACCAATGTAATGGAATTTGCCTATTCAATTTGAGAATAGCGGAATTTAATGAGAGTACTTTCAAGAAATGATTTTGTGAGCATAGCGGGTAGACATAATTGAAGATAGCAACATAATCATAGCAATTAGTTAACTTGGCATAGACAATACTTTTGCAAGAGAGAGAGTTTAGAGAACATGACAACAATTGAGGACCGGATTTATGTGGACCCGGTCCCCCCTCCAATAGGCATTTGTATTATGATTTCTCCCATAAAGAGAGACTTGTTACAATACAGTCTTTGTGTTCCTTGTGACCTAGGTGATGCCATGAAGATGGAAGGCTTCATGCACCACAAACATAACATAAACTTGAAGAAAGCTTTAACTATCCCAAGCCTCAATCCCAAGACCTCAAACACCTTCGAAGGTGGAGAGAGCTAGCAGGGAATGAGGGTAGGGAAGAGGAAGAAGAAACATTTCGTAGGAGAAAGAATTAGTTCCTCACTTATCATACTCTTGTTGCTAGCATACATAATAGCATAGTAATGAAGAAGAAGGAGATGGCAAGCTTAAGCATTGAAGCATGGCTCTTGGTTGGATTTGCACTCCATAGCCAAGAGTGTTGGTGTAGGCTCTCAACCTCTACTTGCTTGGAGAGGGAGCTCTTGCACTTTGCATATCACACAATGAGAATACTTGTGAGTGTGTGTGGGTGAGTATACCCCCTAGGCACCCCCCTAGCTTGCTTGGGTCGACCCCCCCTTGTAGCTCATGCCTGAAGCTCATTGGACCCCTCCAGGCCTAGCCAATCACAAGCAGGAGCCATTACAAGCAACATGGGTAGCCTTGGGACAAGTGTCCCCCTTTCCCCTTTGAGAGAGAGGACTTGATAAATGCTAAAACAATTAGATAATTCATGTAATTTATCATTGGACCCCTTTGAAGCCTAGCCAATAGGCTTCAAGCAACACATGAAGGTAACATGGGTAGGGGCCTGACATGTGTCCTTGCTGCCTCTTCAAGATGGGCTTCCCTTGTGTGTGTGAGTGGGTGTTCTCTCTCTAGGCCCTAGGAAAAGGGCTCGCCCCCCCTCTTGTAGGAATGCTTTTGACTTTTAGGTGATCAAGCACCTTACTCACCAAGCATGACAAAGCACTTGAACTAGGGGGGTTCCCACAAGCATCTCAGGCAAGCTTCTCAAGGCACCTCAAGTACTTTAATCATGCAGCAAGTCAAGCACCTCAAGCATGGAGCCAGTCAAGCACCTCAAGCACCTTAATCAAGCACCTCAAGCATGAAAAACACCTCAAGCATGACAAGCACCTCAAGCAGGACAAGCACCTCGAGCTTGGGCCGGGTTCCCACCTCAAGGTCTTCAATGAAGCTAACCCTAAGGTCTTATGCTCCATTGGTTAGCCTTGCTCTTTGATAGACCATCTCCCTTTTGGGCCCCTTTACATTGGCCCCGTGTTGAGATAGATCTAAAAGCACATACCTATATCTTAACACTTGTTCCCGTTTATTCTCCCACATTAAGTGATCAATTTAATATGAGAAAATCATTTGGGTTAGTTAGATATTAGATTTTATGACACTGCCACATCATCAAAGCGTTTCCCGTGCCACGTTGTCGAGAAATTTGCGGTCTTGCCATGAAAGCACCGGGCTTATGGCTGTGAGAGTTTGTGAGAGAACTCAACAAAAACTATATGAAGGAGTTAAACCATAGATGCCATGGAGACTAGGGTTTGGAAAGAAGTGCAATCAAAGAAGACTCACTCTTTCTCTCTTGCACTCACACACACAAAGAAAGAACACAAAAGAGAATGTCAAAACAATACGAAGATGAAAACATCAAGGCTATGGTCATATCGTATCATGGGTAATATGAAAGGGTTAATAGATGAGTTAATGGCATTCAATCTTTGGCTGACCAAATAGGCTTCGAATTGTTCTTTGGAATTGTAGTTTTGTGCTTACCATAATATATATATTTTGTTTAGTGATTGGGATAAATTGTGTGTACAAATCCTCTTGGTTCATAGCAAGATAACTACGCTTACATCAAAAGAAAAATTATAGTCTATGAGAGGTAGTATGATGGGATCCAGTGATAGAAGTGTTTCATTGAGCCTTTTAGGGCCAAAGAGAAACACTATACGTTGTTGAAAGTGTATTTTACGGCTAATCCATACGTTAATTTTAATAGATCGTACAGAGTGAAAGCGATAGAAATGATCATCATGTGGCTTATTCATCTAGGATAGTATGTGAGAAATGTAGATATGAGAGAAGTGAAGAGATGAGAAGTTTCCCTCCCAAGCCCTATTCTTGCCCGTAGGCAATAAGGATACTACGGGGAGAGATGTACCTGTAGCAAGGAGAACCTAAAATTTGTAGAGAGGATGAATTACTAAGAGTGAGAGAGATAGGTTTGATTAAGGAGATGAGATTAGATACATATATATATATTTTGGATTAGAGATGAAAATGAAAACAACAAGAAATCAAGAAAACATCAATGTAGAACACATCTTACTTGACAAACCCTTCGGCACCATTATTGGTGGAGAGAGAAGAAGAGGGGAGAATTCAACTTTGATTGATACGCCAAGTCCACGTCCTTCTTTGATTAGAGTTGATCTTCCAAGGATAGCATGCAAGGATGGCTAGTCTTCCTCTAGGAGAAAGTGTAGGCTTAGGCTTATGTTAATGGCTAAGTACAATTAGGCATTACTACTCACTCCCTCAAGAATTCCTCTCATCAATGTCTTGAATGCTTGAGTTCCTTTTCAAGGAAGAAGAGGTCCCCTTTTATAGGTGAAGGGAACCCCCAAGGGTTTACACAAGAAGAGAGGAGCCAGTGTGAATAGGAATTGAGAAAGTTGGAAATGAGCTGTCCCTGCATGATGTGGGCAGACTGGGGTCTAGTATTTTGATCATATCTCCTTAACCGTGGCTCCAAATAAAAAAGTAAAACTATGGGCAGAAACTTCAGCTCATAAGCTACGATTTTCATTTTAAAATCATTTTCCAATTTAGATTGGAACCTTGTGTAAAAAATTCATCAAAATAGGGTCCCATTTCTGGCAGCAAAAGTCTTCCTGTGGTCCCCTTAGCGTAGACTTTCATTTAATTCCAAAGGACACCTCATGCCATATGAAAGCATGACATTGGTCCTTGACAAAGTTTTGTAATCATGCTTGCAATAATGCATTAAAATAAGTGTATCTTTGAAATCATGCCACCTAGTGTCCCACTAGGATTTGATTCCCTCCTAGTACGTATTTAAAAAGAAATATAAGAAAAGTATGAAAAATACATAGAATATATATATATTGGAGTTTACCCTAGATATAGGATCTAGCTAGGGTGTGAGATGATAATGAAATAGTAGAAATAAAGAATCAATGCTTTTTGCCCCAAGTTAAAGAGGCGGAGCTATTGATGTTTTTCCCATAGTATTTTCTGATGGTAAAGTAAGGATAGGTTACCCTTGAGAAAAATACTAGGATGAGATAGAAGGCTTATTATTATACTTAAATATGCATATGTACATTATAGGAAAGATAATTATGTATCTAAAAAGTTACAAGATAGATCTTGTAGCATGCGTTTCCACTATGTACGTGTCACAGCACGACAACGTCTTCTCTCCTCTCCTCTCCTCTCTCCTCTCTTCCCATGCCGGTGTCGTGCAGCTCCGCTGCCATGTAGAGAAAAAGAGTAGATAAATGCAAGCTAAGCTTCTTTGAAGCCTACACATTAAGTGAGCAGTGACGAGGGCTTGTTAAGAGGCCAAGTCTAATGATTTATGTATGCTAGATGCGTCTTTAAAGGGCCAATTGATGCCTTAATGATGCCAAAAAGGAGTATGCTTGAAGTGAGCACATATGTGAGTTTATGATCTAGAACTGGAGTGCTTGGAGTGCTCTACCGGCCTGTCTTTACGTGCCACATTATTTCTTTGTAAGATCAGTCCTCTTGTACATCTTCCTTGCTTTCTTCTTCACTGGATGATTCCAAAGCTTCATCTTCACTTTGGTATTTACCGGTGGTTTGCTCGTCTTCCTCATCAACATCTTCTGGATCATTGTCTTCTCTTCTCTTAAACATTTTGATCCTTTTTCTTGTAATGGAAATCTTTACTTCTGTACCATCTAGTTCAGACAAGCTATAAGTAGCATTTTCATGCACATGCATTACAACGTACGGTCCAAACCATCTTTTTGAAAACTTACGCATGATTGTGTGCTGGTTATCAAGGCTACTATCATACACCAAAACCCAGTCACCTTTGTCAATTGCTTTGCTCCTGAGTTGATGTCGCTTATCAAAGTAGTCCTTGTTTTTCAACCTTGCATTTTTGAGTCGTTCTTTTGCAGCTTCAATGTCTCCAGGTCTTCTCTCTAGTTGCCTTATACGCAGTGCAAGGACATCTTCCCTACTAATCCCCTCTTGACAAGGTAGTACATTCCATGTGGGAATTGTATCTTCAATCTACATCACTGGATTTTGACCATACATTAGCTCCGCATGCATGTAGTTAGTTACTGAGCTATGTGTTGTACGATCAGCCCATAAAGCATATGGTAACAGTTTTGGCCACTCACCAACTCTTCCTTCACAAGCCTTGGCCAAAGCTTTGATGATAGGAGGATGCCCTCTTTCACTCTTTCCATTGCCTTCAGGGTTGTAAGTTGTAGTAAGAGAAAGCTTGATTCCTAATCTAGAAGAGAACTCCCTTGCTTCTTCGGCATCCAGTTCACCTCTATCTGTAGTGATTTTTCCCACACAACCATAACTGCAAATCACCTCATCAAGAAGGAATTTGCACACAGCTTCTGTGGTTTTAGCTCTTAATGCTCTTCCTTCAACCTGATTAGTTAGGTCTTCTCGTGCAAGAACCAAGTATCTCATCTGCCAGAGTCCTAAAGGCATTGTGACTAGATCCACAACCCATTTATAGTGCATGGCTAGTGGATATGTAGGGTGCAATCCATCACGATGTCGGACATTTGAATACATTTGACAAGTTACACATGACTCTACAAATTGAGATACATCTTTACACATACCCTTCCACCAATATTTTTCTCTCAACTTGGAGAAGGTTGCCCACACACCCCTATGTCCAGCCCATAGACTCTCATGAAACTCTTGCATGAGCTTTACTTGAGTCTCTTTTTTACATATAACCCGTTATGGTGTAGCAGCCTTTTGTTTAGGATGCTTCCACAAGTAACCATCCCTCAAAAAGTACTCATATGCTTTCTTGCGTATCCTCTTGAATTCTTGTTCAGACCAATCATCCTGTTTTGTTAAGAGTACTCAAGTAGCTTCCAATAGAAAGCCAATCACCTTCATAAAGATCTTTCACGAACAATTCAAGTGAATTATTCATGCAGACATTGTTACCTTTGACATGAGAGATAGAATAGAACTTTGTACCTACATCATCTCCCTCATCAATCATTTGTGACTCATCTTCATACCTTGCCCTTGATAGCATATCTGCCACTGTATTGTCTTTACCTGCAATGTGCTTAAACTCAGGATTTAAGGACTTAATGTAGGCAATCCAACGCAACATAGCAATGTCTGGAGTTGAGCAGCTTGTAATCATCCCAAGAAGTGGTAGACAATCTGTTTCTACAACCACACATGCACCAATTAGGTACTCTTTTCCACTTTTCAAGGCTGTAACCATATCCCATAACTCTCTCTTTATTTGTGGATAGTTTCTTTGGCGAGCACTTAGCACCTTTGGTCCAAATCTTACCACATACCTGTGTCCTTCTTTGTCATCTTGCCCTATTGCCCATCCAATCCCTGTAGGACTGGTGTCTGCTGTCACAATTACTGGCCTTTGACACTCATAGTCTACCTTTCTCAAAGTTGTTGCTGACTGGAGAAAATCCTTTAGCTTTTTCATGGATTTTACATGTGCTTCTATCCATTTAAACTTCTGATTCTTTCTAAGCAGCTGATAAAGAGGATCAGCTACATGTGCATAATGTGGAATCCAAATAACATAGAAGACACATGCTCCCAGAAACCTTCTAACCTCAGTGATGCTAGTGCACGTTTCTTTCATTCTCTGGATGGCATCTACCTTTGTTGGACAAGGTTTCCTACCATATGGCCCGCACATGTGCCCCACAATAAGCACTTCATTGACACCAAACATAGACTTTTTCCCTGACAATGTAAGATTCACTTCTTCCAACCTAGACAAAATTTTATCACAATCATTTATGTGATTTACCACAAACCTGCGACATCCCTTGAGATCCAAAGCTTCATCTTTGTCACTTTCTTCACATCCTTTGATAGGAAAATCATCAATGAAAGGCATTGTGATTTGAGGAATAAAGTCACGTAAGACCTTATTCATCCCATTCATGATATGTGCAACCGAGTTGGTTGCTCCCTGTGGCAAGGTACACATCCTTACCAAACCCAAAGGTGTCCTCATGGTTGTCAAGTCTGTGATTTCGATTGCAAGCTGAAATTGATCATACCCTGAGTAGAGATCCCCCATTGAGTAGATTTCCCTCCCTACAAATGCCTCTGCAAACTCATCCACAATTGGATCTGTACCTACATTTCTAATTGTCACCTTGTTCACTGGTTGCATATCTTTGATGAAGCGTAGAGAACCATTCTTCTTCGGAACTGTGAACCACCTGTTTGAGTATGGAATACAAGAAGGCTCCAAGATTCCCATTTTGATTTTCTCATTCAGTAGCTCTACTAACTTTGGAATGAGCCTTTGGAACCGGAATAGGCCGCAGATTCCAAGGCACATGAGGTATTGTGAAAATTACCATAGGAGCTACAATAGAAGGATCAACACATCCTATCTCATGTGGCTCAAATGCAAAAGCCTTACCATGCTTTGAAAGCATTTCTTTGAAGCACTTTGTCTCCTCCTGTGTTAGAAACTCCTTGCGACCAATTTGCAAGTCTTGGAAAGACTCCTATGTGAAGGTATGCCCAATATTTTTAGGATTCCTCAAACTTGGTTGTAAAGAAGCCTGCTCAATCTTTTCCCTGTTGTTGGGTGGTAAGGGTGAAGCTACTGGTTTCACCTTCTTTGCTACACTCTTGTATTTAGTTTCAACATGGACTTTTGGGCCAACTGTTTGGCTTTCTTTAAAGGCTTCTATTACTTGATACATTTCCATAGAGCAAACTTCCACAACTTCATTTTCAAGATGCAAATTAGACCCCATTAGATCATCAAGCTCACCCATAGTATCTACAAAAGAAACTTGTTCACACAAACCCAAAACATTTTTAGTAGGCTCTAGCAACCCACTCTTTTTCATGCCTATTTGTACATTATGCGCATATTGCCTCTCACATCTCTTCAAATCTTCAAGTTTTGTAAAACATACTGATCCATTCTTTTTTACCAAGGAGATCGTTGAAAACGCTTCACCTATTTTTGGATCAGGCGAGACCCTTTTTCTTTCTGTACCACTGCAATCCCGCTTTACAATGGTACTTGGCCAAAACCCATCATTTCTCTATGATCATGAAACTCTTTGCTCACCTTTGGTAGAGGATGTTCTCTGAGGTTGTCACGATTTCTTTCATGGTTCACACAAACTGTGAGAAATTGGACAGCTCGTTTACCATCTTTGCTACGTATCCTAGCATATGCAGAACCATCATCCATTACCTTTTTTTCCATTTGAACTCCCATAATGTAGGGCTGTCCAAGGATGAGATGATATGAAGATGTATCCTGTACAAAGAAGTTTTGGTCAATCTTTACATCACCTATTGTTACCTTCACACCTGGACATGCTGCATACAATTCACCGGATGAATTGTTTGCCACTTTTACAATCCAGCCATGATCTGTGTCCATCGGCCATTTGCACTTGTTGTAGAGACTCTTTGACATTATGTTTATTTCTGAACCATTGTCAATCAAGGCAACAAATGGCTCTTCAAGATCACCTACCTTGACCAAAGTTTCTGTAGTAGCACTTGCCCAATGACTTCGTGAATAGTAGCTCCTAGAAATATCTTCAACTTCTTCATCATCATTTGAGAAATGCACTTGCTTCACTCTCCCACTAGATTGGTAGCATCCTACCACAGCTCCATCATTCTTCTTATTTTGCACTTGCATCCCTTGTGTCTTTGAGGTTTCCGCTTCAACCTGTGGACGAGAAACTTCAGCAAGGGTTTGCCTCTTCCTCTTGATGATGTCAATGATCTCCTTATGGAATTCACGCTTTGCAATGCCAAGAACTTATCCCAGAGTAAACTCAATCTTGCTATTCAAGATCCTTTCCTCCAAGACTTTCTTTAAATCTATAGCAACCTCAATATCAGATTGTAGTTTATAAGTTGGGCCTTTTGTCTTACCTTTTGTTGGCTCTTTCTTCTTTTCTGTTGTAGACTCCTCCATGAGTACTTCAGGTGGAGATTCTCCTTGTGTTGAGGGTGTTTGAGAAGGCATTGAGTCGCTTCTTCCCCCACCTCTAGAAGCTCTTTTTGATGGTCCTTCATCAGCATTCTCATGTCTGCGCTTCTCTTCTACAATCGCCTCATTTTGTTGGCATTTTGTAATGTAGGCATGCACTGACAATGAGTCCACTGGATCATTCCATCCTGTTTCTAGACGTATGCAATCACCTTCTTCATGTAGAATCTCTTTTGTAAGCTTTCCCTTTTTAGCTAATTGCATGAAATTTGGCCAAATTTGACCATGATGGTCACTCACCTTTGCATCACAAAAATGTTCAATGTTTACTCCATAAGTAGCTGCCTCAACTGAAGAGGTGGCATGCTTGGTTGCCATATCTTCAACTAAGGTTTGCATTCCCCCCTTCCCAAAGTTAGTTCTCAAGGGTAGACCTGTCTCTCTTAAGTGGATTTTACCATCCTTAAAAAAGACAACATCTTTTGACAAAGCATCACTAAAATCATCACAATCCCTTCTTACATGGTCTGTACTATCACACCAAATACATCTATTAACAAACCCTTCTTTGGGCTGTTGTCTTTGCCTAGGAAGTGGCCCTGATGGTTGGCCTTTTTCTTCAAGCTTTGCAAACTTCACCTTCAAGTCACGCATTCCCTTCACAAGCTCATCTTGCATGGACTCATCAAACTTAGGAGCGATAAAAGTAGGCTTTACCATTTTGTCAGAAGTTGAGGTGGAAGGACTTGTAGTGTTTACTACCATCTTGTCCCTTCTTCTTTGTCGTTTGGAAAGCAGTGAGACAGCACCTTCAACCTCATTCCAGTCGGTCTTTAGTCCTTTCTCAGCATCTTTATCTTCAAGAAGAAGCTCCAAATTTTCTTGAAACTCTTTACCTGCAGCTTGTAAGAAAAGATCTGTCTTCTCTGCATCTAGTGTGGCCCTTTCTGTCCTAGTGAGTTGTGCATATCGCTGCTCAAATTCCCTAAGTAGCTCTGTTATTGATAGTCCTTGCTTTGGCTTGAATACCCATTCTGAGAATGTCCTTTTGGTCAATCTCTCCGAGTACTCCATGAAATATTCCTCCTTTAAAGCTACTTTGAGTTCTTCTCAATTTCTCCCATGCCCATCTTTAATTGCCCTAACATGCTCCCTAATTTCTGGAGCAACAACTAGCTCAAAGCTTTGAATCATCTCACCTTCTGACACGCGATGCAGCTCCATCTCCTTCACATACTCGCGTAAGTACTTGGTTACATCTTTGCCATTGAATTGATCCATTCTATTGACGACCGCTTGTATGGCCTTCGTTGCTGAAATATCCCTTCTTTCAGTAGCATGTTGTTGTTGCATGAACATTGCAAATGCTTGAAACATTTGCATTGTTGCTGGGTCAAAATGGATACCCTCTTGCTCAACATGATCACCCATGGTTACCCAAAAACTCTCACCCTAGCGGATTCGCGTCGGGTTCACCAAAAATATGTCGAGAAATTTGCGGTCTTGCCAGGAAAGCATCGGGCTTATGGCTGTGAGAGTTTGTGAGAGAACTCAACAAAAACTATATGAAGGAGTTAAACCATAGATGCCATGAAGACTAGGGTTTGGAAAGAAGTGCAATCAAAGAAGACTCACTCTTTCTCTCTTGCACTCACACACACAAAGAAAGAACACAAAAGAGAATGTCAAAACAATACGAAGATGCAAACATCAAGGATATGGTCATATCGTATCATGGGTAATATGAAGGGTAAATATATGAGTTAATGGCATTCAATCTTGGCTGACCAAATACGCTACGAATTGTTCTTTGGAATTGTAGTTTTGTGCTTACCATAATATATATATTTTGTCTAGTGATTGGGATTAATTGTGTGTACAAATCCTCTTGGTTCATAGCAAGATAACTACGCTTACATCAAAAGAAAAATTATAGTCTATGAGAGGTAGTATGATGGGATCCGATGATAGAAGTATTTCATTGAGCCTTTCAGGGCCGAAGAGAAACACTATACGTTGTTGAAAGTGTATTTTACGGCTAATCCATAAGTTAATTCGGAGATGAGATTAGATACATATATATATATTTTGGATTAGAGATGAAAATGAAAACAACAAGAAATCAAGAAAACATCAATGTAAAACACATCTTACTTGACAAACCCTTCGACACCATTATTGATGGAGAGAGAAGAAGAGAGGAGAATTCAACTTTGATTGATACGCCAATTTCACGCCCTTCTTTGATTAGAGTTGATCTTCCAAGGATAGCATGCAAGTATGGCTAGTCTTCCTCTAAGAGAAAGTGTAGGCTTAGGCTTATGTTAATGGCTAAGTACAATTAGGCATTACTACTCACTCCCTCAAGAATTCCTCTCATCAATGGCTTGAATGCTTGAGTTCCTTTTCAAGAAAGAAGAGGTCCCCTTTTATAGGTGAAGGAAACCCCCAAGGGTTTACACAAGAAGAGAGGAGCCAGTGTGAATAGGAATTGGAAAAGTTGGAAATGAGTTGTCCCTGCATGATGTGGGCAGACTAGGGTCCAGTATTTTGATCATATCTGCTCAACCGTGGCTCCAAATAAAAAAGTAAAAATATAGGCAGAAACTTCAGCTCATTAGCTACGATTTTCATTTTAAAATCATTTTCCAATTCGGATTGGAACCTTGTGTAAAAAATTCATCAAAATAGGGTCCATTTCTGGCAGCAAAAGTCTTCCCGTGGTTCCCTTAGCTTAGACTTTCATTTAATTCCAAAGGACACCTCATGCCATATGAAAGCATGGCATTGCTCCTTGACAAAGTTTTGTAATCATGCTTGCAATAATTCATTAAAATAAGTGTGTCTTTGAAATCATGCCACCTAGTGTCACACTAGGATTTGATTCCCTCCTAGTAGCTATTTAAAAAGAAATATAAGAAAAGTATGAAAAATACATAGAATATATATATATTGGAGTTTACCCTAGATATAGGATCTAGATAGGGTGTGAGATGATAATGAAATAGTAGAAATAAAGAATCAATGCTTTTTGCCCCAATTTAAAGAGGCGGAGCTATTGATGTTTTTCCCACAGTATTTTCTGATGGTAAAGTAAGGATAGATTACCCGTGAGAAAAATAATAGGATGAGATAGAAGGTTTATAATTATACTTAAATATTCATATGTACATTAATGGAAAGATAATTATGTATCTAAAAAGTTACACGATAGATCTTGTAGCATGCGTTCCCACTATGTACGTGTCACAGCACGACAACATCTTCTCTCCTCTCCTCTCCTCTCTCCTCTCTCCTCTCTTCCCATGCCGGTGTCGTGCAGCTCCGCTGCCATGTAGAGAAAAAGAGTAGATAAATGCAAGCTAAGCTTCTTTGAAGCCTACACATTAAGTGAGCAGTGACGAGGGCTTGTTAACAGGCCAAGTCTAATGATTTATGTATGCTAGATGCGTCTTTAAAGGGCCAATTGATGCCTTAATGATGCCAAAAAGGAGTATGCTTGAAGTGAGTACATATGTGAGTTTATGATCTAGAACTGGAGTGCTTGGAGTGCTCTACCGGCCTGTCTTTACGGCTCGTCGATTGGAGTTACGGTGAAGAAGTTATGGTAGTTTGAAGTTTGAGTCGATTGCAGATCCGTACCGGATAGGGCAACTGCAGCTGAGGTGACAGAAATGAAATGAATGCACAGACCTGAAGTGCTCACTTTGTGGAGCGGGTCGGTCTTTTTAGATCAGTGATCAGAATTCTGGTTGCCAAGATATTAGCCTTTAAAGATTCGTCGGGGGCCTGCTCCATACCAGTTCGATCCGCTCAGTCGGTGTACCATCTAGGAGTTTTTTTACTTTGACCGAGTTTTGGAATGTCATGCATCAACACTTTGGTTGATATGTTGTGCCTGACAAGAATATTATTTATTGGAGGTTGCTGATAGCAAGAAATGCCCAACACAGCTATGGATTAAGCAGATACAAATCGAGGGTCATTGTTCAAATGCAATCACTTATACTTGCATCTAGCTAGCACGCTTGTGGCACTATTCAAGACCTTTTTAAGGGCATCAAAATTCACGATGACATTGTTAATCGAGGGCTACTGAAGAAAGTTGTTGTGCTTGGCAATACCTCGATCGGCATGTATGCTAAATGTGGTGCCCAAAAAGGGCCAAGGGCCACCCAAATTAAACCCAAGTGGCCGCCCAATGGATAAGCTTGGTGGTGCCTTGGCCAATATGTATGCCTAATGTGGAGCTCGAAGGCCGACCGCCCAAGCTAGGCCACTAAGTAAAGCCGCCCAAGCCAACCAAGGAGCCCAAAGGCAAGCCTGCCGCATGAAAGCCTCCCAATATAAGGAGCAAAAGGCCGCCCACTTAAGGCGAATTAAGGAGGGAAAGTATGAACAAGCAAAGGAAATAGAGGGCATGCCGTGGACAGGCAGCGAAAGGGGAATTGCGTAGGGAATGGGGAGCTTGTGCACGCTGCTGGGGTGCTCAGACAAGCTCATGGAAGAGACGGAAAATGCTCTACGTGCCATGGTGACCATTTTTGGTTCCAACCCTGCTGCGTTCCATGCACTTGAAACTTCGAACTGCCACGTCATCAAAGTGTTTCCCACGCCACGTCGATAGCGCCCGGCGCTACTGCAGGGGGGGGTGGGGGGGGGGGGGGAGAGCTATAAAAAGTTTTTTTTTTTTTGCATGAAGGGGACACTTTTGCATGACGTTAGGAAGAGAAGGACGAAGGAGGGAAGCTAAGAAAGGGGCAAGCGAGGCGAGAGCTCCATCGAAGCTAAGCAAGGGGGAAGCGAGGCAAGAGCTCTATTGAAGCTAAGCAAGGGGGAATCTAGGCAAGAGCTTTCTCCTTGATATCCATCGAAGCAAGAAGCTCCTTGATCTCTATCGAGGCAAGAAGCTCCTTGATATCCATCGAAGCAAGAAGCTCCTTGATCTCCATCGAAGCAAGAAGATCCTTGATCTCCATCGAAGCAAGAAGCAAGAGCTCCCTTGACCTTCAATCGAAACCAAGCCAAGGGCGAGCTCTCTCTCTCTCGACCTCGGCAAGGCTCAAGCAAAGGCTTTGCAACCAAGGCACCAAGGAGACTATTCCTCATCGGCCTAGGCAAGGAGATATCATCAAGGCTTGAAAGCAGTCATAGGAGAAGAAATACTTTCGGCATAGACATTGATTGAATACAAATTCAATAGATAGAATCGACACAACATGACTTTCCTCGTCAGCAGGCGAATTAATTTATTTATCGCCTTTTTGATGAATTGCGGAGCCGTTAACGGCCCGGAGTATTCTGTAAGGGGAGTTTAAGCTCCTAAATCGTCATTAATTTCAATTAACGGTGTCGTTAACGACACTTTTTCATAACTGTGCATCAATTTTGTCGGTGTTATCAGTTTTTGAGCAAGTTTTGTGCATCGATAACATTACCAAGTGATTAAAAGCTGCTGTATTGTGCGGTGCGGCAAATTTTTGCTCTCAATTTTTCCACAGCCAGCAGCCCGGTGCTGACCTGGCTCAAGTTTCTAACACATATCCCCCGACACCGGTGTAGCACTCCACTCTAGGAGGTGCACCTACATGTGCTTTTGTGCTCTCTCTCTCTTGCTTGCTATTTTACTCTCTCAAATTAATATCCTTGTGGATTATGTGCTCATGTGACTTGCCGGGTAAATAGAATAATTGATTTTACTGCTTGTAGCATGCTATTTGTGTATCTTTGAAGGCCCTCTGTGCCCTCAACTGTTGGAGTGTTATTAGAACTATGATTACACTTTTGGACATAGAATGATCATGTCAAGGGAGAAGAGAACTATAATTAAACTCTTGGGCATAGAATGATCATATCAATGGAGAAAGAGAACTTCTTTTTCATTATGAATGCAACAATTATAAAGGCCTTAGGAAATTGGAAGCCTGAATAAAAGCCAAGGCATTAGAGTCAGTTAGGCTCCTTGTGATGTAGCTCAGAGGTAGCTATGCAGATGAGCTAAGTATTTTATTTTATTTTTGCTTAATTATTTTTATTGAATTGGCTATGTTTTCACGATTACTTTCAGGAAGACAACTAAGAATAAAAGGCGAGTGTAGAAAACATTTGATTCAAGAGAAACAAGCACAAATGTGATTAATTGAGGTATATAGGTACCAAAATTAGCATCTAATCATGATTTAACAATATGATTAGGAAAAGGGAGTAAGAAGCAAGAAATAGAGAAGAAGGGATAGGACTAGGAGTCCATGTAGGACAACTATGAGTTCTTGTAAGTAGTAATTGAGAAAATCCTGTAGCAAGACGGATCTTTCAACTTGATGAAAATAATTCCGATAGACATGAAAGATTTTTTGGATAAGTCCTAAGCAGGGATTTAATATTCATGTGATCACAATGTTCATAATCACATAGTCACAATTAATGTGATCGCAAAAAAGTAGATAAGTGGTGACATGGCACCAAAACCCCACAGAGGTATGTGTTTTCTCGAATGCGCTTACTACAAAACCATGTGAATCGTAAACCGAGACCGTTAAGAAATGAAAAAATATCCATGATCTTACCGAATTGGATGATTTTTATAGGTTAAGGGGAAGTCACATGAATATGTAATGTGATCACATATTTTGAAAAATGTGATTGCTCAATGTTATTAACGTGTTCAGATGTTTGTGATCACGTGAATTAAATCTGTGGTCCTAAGTTTGAGTAGTTTTGCTTGGGGGCATTTGGTCACCACTCCACCGATGAATTCCAAGAGACCTTGGAGATCCTCCCCCTTGTGCAATGCTGGAGGGAGAATCAACACGATAGACCAAAGTAGTCGTTGTTGAAACATGATGCTAAGCTTGAACAGATGCACAAAATTGTAGTTCAAGATATTTTTGTTGTAGGAACAACCCCAAAAGAAAAATTTTAATTATCTTTTTATTCACTTACAAGCCATTATTTACCAACCCCCCCCATCCCCGCCCCCACCTCTATGCTCTTCATTGATGCTCATCACTAATTCGTCAGGACATCAATGACATAAAGAACGTCGTTGCAATAGCACACATAGAAACAACGTGGGTAGCATGCAACATCAACAGCATCTACAACGCCTTTAGTGCTCACCTCACCAAATGGGGCCCACCAACCACAACTTGCATGGAATGCTTCATGGTGTGTCGCCCACTTCTCCTAGCTGTCTTGCCCTCACCTTTGGTATGCAAGTGCCTCCCACCCTTATTCACTATACATACCTCAAAATCCCTCACTCAAATAGCTTCAGTTGTGGTGCACCACATAAATCACTTTCCCACACAACCATCCACCTATCGCTCCCTCTCCCCCTCCTATGTGGTGGCCGATGGCCCCACACACACTCATAGCCACCAACAACAAGATAAAATAGGGGGCTGCCCAAATTGGAGTCTTCCTCATCCACCAGCCTGGTGGGTCAGCTCAACTTGAGCACCTTAGGTAGTGAACCTCTTTGTATGTAATGCCTATAAAGGCCAAAAATATGAAATGCCAATTTCTCTTATTCTTGTGTGTAGACTTGCAGTTGTGAGCCTTATCTTGTCTTCTTCCGCTCTTCTCTCTCTCTCTCTCTCTCTTTCCTGTTTGCTTGCTTACCTTGCCATGTCTATGAGAGAATCCATCCACTTCACAAGATCATCAACTGGTATCAGAGCTTTGGTGTAGAATCCTAAGCTTGGGTTAGACTGCGGACAAGGAGCTCAAGTGGGAGACCTTTGCGAGAGATAGAGAGGGTTTGAACTTCAACCTAAATTTTTTTGTGAGTTTGTAGAAAGAGAGCAAGCATTGCTGGGGTTGCAGGCCTAAGGGGGATGCTGCCTGAGAGGGGCCATGGCAAGGAGAAGAGCGTGTTGCAGAGAAAGAGAGAGAGAGAGAGAGAGAGAGAGAGAGAGAGAGAGAGAGACTCGATGGCTTGAAAAACAAAGTACATGCTATGATTGATGATTTTTTGTGTATAAATACCTTACAATATAAAACATCAAAATTTGCCATGCACAACTTGACTTACAACTAAAGCTGACCTGCATGCTATAGGGATTGTACCCATGAGCTAGACACATGACAGTGGACATTCCCACAACTAGGCTTGCATACCGAACAACCCCCCCTCAAGCCCAAACCACTGACTATGGACTTGATACAGACCATGGTAGAGTCCAATCACCTGAAACTATGAGTTGAAGTCCCCCCATTGACAATAACATAGGTGTGTGTGTGTTCACTTCCCTCAAACAACCATCAACGTGAGACATACCAGAACTCGACCAAACAACAAAGGGTGGTCTTACCACTTTTATTTGTGGAATTATCTATAACCCATACAAAAGTTTGGCATGAAAATAAGTAGCAATAGATAAAATCATATGTTGCTTTGATTTTGGAGTTGCACTTTTTCTTTTCTTCGACATCACCATGAAGCGAGAAGCTTTGCAAACAATTGTCTTTGCAGTACTTTGATACTCTTTGTTGTGTATGAGGGTCATCAAAAGCACCGCACATTTCTTTGGTTATCTCATACACTGTTGCCAAGCAACACTTTGCCAGGCTGTGCCTTGAACGACCAATTTCACCACCAAAAAAGGAAAAAGCTTGCTGTGTCGGAAGCAACAAGTAACGGCTAAAAATGCAGTGTCAGATCTCTGTGGAGCAACTTTGATGACGATTGAATACCAGTTGGTGGGTTGTAGCGACTATCAACATTGACAAGCACCGTACTGCAGGATTGAGGATACCCGAGTGAGTGAATACCCGCTTGACAGAGTAAAGGGGTGGCCAATATCTCTAAATAGTGTGAACACAAAAAGGGGGAAAAACAACGAGCTATGTATGCAGCAATGGCGTAGAACGGCAGGTCGAAGGATCTTGTAGCTCGCAGCAGGCTATCACTACTGAATTTCAAGGCGCTCAAGAAACAAGATCTCACCAAAAATCCAAGGAGACCCTGTTGCTGCTGATTATGGGCGGTCATCTCCTCTTGTCTCTCTGCATAAGCGGCCGCTCCTGCGCCATGTCAAGCCATGGCCAAATGCAAGGCTCTAATACCATATGTTGGGGTTGCAGGCATAAGGGGGATGCCGCTGTTAGGAGTTTTTTGGAGCAAGGGATTTTGAATATGTAGATACACATGCATGGTGCATCGAATAAAGGATTACCCATTTTCCAGAGCCAGGTGGCTACGTGGGGCCCAAATGTGTACATGTAGGGCAGCATGTACATCGTGCATCGATTTTCACTATCACCAGTACCAGTGTGTTTTTTGTATAATAATGAGGAGTTGATAGCGCATCAAAATTCTCGAGGAAGCTATCCACGGGCTGACGACATGAGGTAAGCAGCACGTCAGATGGCATCTAGTGGCGTCAGGAGGTTGAATGGGGTCAATATTTGCACGTGGATAAGTACGGACACAAAGTGGGTGTTTTCTTGTGATAATTATGCAAAAAGGTCATCATGAGGACCATGGGGCCACTTCACGTGGTTTTGGGATGCATTATTGGAAATAGTTGAGTGCCAGGTGTGCGGATGATGCAAAAAGGTAACAATTATGCACTACGTGGCCAGTTTTTGACCTGTTCGGGGTACGTTTGAGGTCAACTAAAAGGCCAAAGGTGCCCAAGTGATAAAGGGAAGTGTGGACACTGAAAAACCAAATAGAAGACCAGAAAAAACGTGGAGAGAAGAGGAGGACTAGCTGTAGCTAAGTTTTTGCTATTTTTGGAGCCTGTTTTGGCCATAAATTGCTCATCCGAGGTCGGATTTGAGCACTTTGACATTGTACTAGACTGGGGTTTTGGACTGTTCTGGACGTGATGGAATTGTCCATTTTTCCAAATTCCTCACAGTTTTTTTATTGTTTGGGTTGTGTAAGTTTCTCCTATTAGCGAAGCTTCTGCTCCAATTTGTGATTGTATGTGGCATATTTTACCCATATTATGTGAGCTATTTGCCCCAATGGTGTTGCCCCAAGCTCAATTGTATCTAAACATCAGAAATTATTCTCTTTTGAGCTGAGTTTTTTAGGGAGGGTTTGTGTGTGTGTATGTGTGTTTCTGTGTGGAGTGGGCAAATGGATAGTCTGTCTCTTCTCACTCCATCGGTGTGTTCCCTGTCTCGGCCAGGTGGGTTGTGTAAGCCGAGTGGTGCCCCGTAGTGTGTGTGTGTATCATCCCAAGAGTGTGTGTCGGATCATTATAGAGGCGTTGTGTGTGTTTCCATCCCGGTCACATTCTTTTGGTGCCCCCGTGGAGGATCTTCTTCGAGTACCTTCAACTTCAGGATTATAGGTTGCAGATTATAGGTTATAGGTTATAGGGACATGTACAGGTACAGGTGATTCACGTAAGTATAGGTAGCTAGAGTAGAGTGATACACTAGCAAGTGGGAGTCACTTGTAGTTGCCGTGGGTATGCATCATTGGCATCTATTTGAGCGCATCGTCTTGCATTGTACGTTACTTGTGGATACTGCCATTGTACGCCTTTGTGGAGCCATACTTGGTTTTATTTGGCAGTCCCAGCCATTTCTGAGACTTGGACTGGAAGATAGTCATTTCTGAGACATGACTATACAATATTTGCAAAGCTTTTGTGAGAGGGTCGATAGCGTGAGGTTTTATTGAGCTGGGGGATTCTCAAATGTGAGATCCTTTCGGTGAAATAGGTAGCTGGAGCACCCTTTTTGTGACCTCGCCATAGTAGTGATTCCTACTTGATGCTCGGGTTCTATTGTTGGTAGGTTATGCATACATATACAATCTATATTTTGGATTCTTATTGCTCTACTTCTGGGGAAACTCTCCCAAAATTTTTCCAAGTTGTGATGGCTGGTTTTTTGTTCTTTTGAGCCATTTATGCTGTTATGCTACTGAAATTTTGGCAAAATCAGAGGATAAGTTAGATGTGCCTTCTTGGGAGCTACATGGTTGGCTTGAATGGATAATCAAAATGGACCTCAATTTACTCCTTTTCATTTAACACAAAGAATCCATATAAATGTTCATGTGTCCATGAAGATTTTTTTCCAGCAACGCATAGTCTTTATGTTTGGGCCAAGAAGATTAAGAGAGATACTAGAATGCCTTTTTCCTGTTGTAATTCCGATGATTAACTATGAAAACTTATTTGATGTGCTTGTGGTTGTCCTTATCTAAAGACAAGCTCCATCGAAGTTTTTGGGATTGAGTCAGTCAAAAGTTTTGGGTTCTTGCACGTGTGTTCGAAGGGGTTCTCAACGCATTAAAACTTGAGTAGCCATGGCTTTCTCTTATCTGGAATTCCATGGAAGAAGTGATGAAGATGTGGAAGATTTTTTTGGAAAAGATGGAGGTTGCCTGCATTAGCAACCAAATTCATGACCCTGCGCAGATGTTACGTCTTCTCCAGATTTGTTTAAAGAGTGATGCAAGAGTTTGGTCCAAAGCATTTGAAGAGGAGTTGCGTGTGGCTGATCCACCGGTAAGATTGAGTTGGGACAATCTAAGGCATGGACTGGAAGTAGAGTTTGTGAAGACAAAAGATCCTGACAAAGTGTGGCAAGAAGTACAAGGTTTGGTGCAAAATAAAGGTGAGCAAGTAGATGCGTACATACGTAAGTTTTCATTGGCATGGGAGCGGATGTGCAAGGCCTTAGCACCACAAGTACCCCCACCTGACATGATGAAGAAGGACAAATTCTTGGCTAGTCTTTGGGAGAATATACGTTGGAGAGTGGAGCTAAAGAAGCCTAGGGATGCAGTAGAGGTAGCGAGGAACAAAGAGTGGAATCTGAGGAAAATGAGTCAGCTAGGGGTGGAGTCTTTGCCTAGGAGGACTGAATTTCAGCCTATGGATTCTTTACAAGGTCCTATGCCAGGGGTTCGTCATGAACCAGTGGTTTCTGTTACTTCTCAAGTTATGCCAGCAGTGGTCACTACAACAGTGCAAGATGATGGGCTAACGCAAGACACGAGGCAAGTGGTAGATTTATTGAAGAATCTCAGCCTCAACCTGCTAGGTAATGTGGGAAATAATCGAGGTCCAGGGAGGTTTGCAAATCATCCCGGAGGTGAAGAAAGGCCCAGGAATGGTGTTGGACAAAGCAATGGTAGGTTCTGGAGGCAGACGCCCACGTGTTATAATTGTGGAGAGTTGGGCCACAGCAGCCCGCAATGTGATAAGCCACCAAGGATGGGGAGAGACATGTATCCATTGCCAAGACAGGTCCTAACTAGGTCAAATGATTATGGCATTGAAATTAAGGGAGAAGAAGGAACCAATGGATTAACGCAGGAGGAAAAGGGAAAGACAAAAGTGATAAGTGTAGTCACCTTGGAGAAGGCATCAAAGCTAGAGGATACATTAGTGATGCCTATTGGGAAGAGGACCACAAAGGATAAGGAAGGAAGAAGTGCCCCAGGTCCTAGTAAGAAAAAGGGAAAGAGCCATGAAGGCGAGGATGTCAAGGCCAAGAGGAAAAGGAGCGCTCGTCGCAAGTTTCATGTTTCAGATTTTCCACTAGGGGATGGGCAATTAAGCTATGACTTAAAGGAGGATCTGAAAATCAAGAAGGCAGATGCTACTTTTGGGCAGCTTATAGAGATGGTGCCTAAGCTAAGGCGACAATGGAAGAGGATGGTTAACCCAATGGAGAAAGAGCCAGAGAGAGGTTCAGTAAAGGTGTTGGCAATGGACGAGCTACCAAACATTTGTCCAATAGTAGATGTGTGGCACAAAAGAAAAAATCTGGGACAAGGTTATGCTAATGGCGGAGCCCAAATATGTGTCCTAACACAGTCATGCGTTGAAAATATGGGTCTTACAGTGACTGGGTTGTCAAGCTTCCGGATCAGATTGGCAAACCATTAGAAAGTAAAATGTTTGGGTGTTGTAAAGAGCTTAGAAGTGGAGGCGTATGATGCAAAGGTAGTGGTTGATTCTCATGTGATGCCAGCGGGGTTGGGAGCATATCCTATTATATTGTGCAGACCATGGTTACGTGCAATGGGAGTTGTTTAAGATTGGAGATGTGGTACGATTAGCCTCTATGGAAAGACAAGTTCCAAGAAGCTATATAATATGGACACAAGGAAAGTAATGGAAGAGAATTATGAATATGAGGATGTGTCTAGTGATGAAGACTATTCCACAGTTGACTGATGAGGACAGTGATAGTACTACCAACAATGATGAGGATGTTGATGTTGCATTTCTTTTGATGGACAAAGAAATCCAGGAGTCTGGTTTAGTTGCATTTGCAAATGAGGTTGAAGATGAAAGTGAAGGGTCTTATGAAGTGGTTGAAGGGCTGATGCAAACCAAGGTTGAATTGTCAAAGAAGAAGGAATTGATGATACAAATGATCAGTGGAGACCTCTCAGCTATGGAGAAGGAGATATATTTGCACATGCTGGCTAGTTTTCCTGATTTGTTCATTAATTCATATGAAGAGATTAGAGGGTTCAAAGGAGAAGAGATGCATATAGAGTTGAAAGAAGGTGCTAAACCAGTGCGACAAAGGCTAAGAAGGACGGGTCAAGAGCATATGGAAGCCTTGAGGGAAGAGGTGGATAATTTATCAAAGGGAGGGTTCATAGTCCCAGTGGAAACTACAGAATGGGTGAGTCAAGTAGTAGTCAGTCCAAAGAAGGATGGGGAGTGGAGGATTTGTGTAGATTTTAAACCCTTAAATGTAGCCACTAAGAAGAACCCATATCCTCTCCCATTCATCGATCAGATCTTGAATTCAGTGGCAGGTTATGAGTGGTACAATGTGTGTGATGATTTTTCATGCTATTTTCAATTGAAGATAGCTCTTAAAGACCGAACAAAGACATCTTTCATTACGCCATGGGGATACTATTGCTACATGGTATTGCCATTTGGGTTGTCAAATGGACCATCTTTCTACCAAGAGAGAGCAAATTGGGTATTGGAACCATTCATCGGTAGTTGTGTTAAAGATTTTATGGACGACTTCTGTGTCTACAGCAGTAGGGCTGAACGCCATGAGAAGCTGCAGATGGTATTGGCTCGATATGATGAATGTGGAGGACAACTAAATCCAAAGAAATGTCATCTAGCACAGCCAAGGGTGAAGTTACTGGGCATTATGGTGTCAGAAAATGGAATTGAGGTTGATCCAGACAAGGTTAAGTCTATTATTCTTCTTCCATCACCTACGAGTACAAAGCAATTGGAAACTTTTATACACAAAGTGAAGTACATGGCGCGGTTTATTCCATTGTCTTCACAGCTTCTTTATCCATTACAGCAAGTGGCAAAGCATGATCCATTGGAGTGGGATGACAAGTGTAAAGAAGTGTTTCAAGAGGTGAAAGAAGTGTTAGGAGGGCTGTGGCACGATTCCCCATGTGGTCAAGTGGGCACCAACCTGGCCCCCGACAAAACTTCAACTGGCCATAACCTGCAATCCGTAGCTCTAATATGCAATCTAAAAATATGGGTAGGCTTGATAAATAGAGAACAAATAGAGCACTACATGCCTGTACACTGACATCCACTTGGGCCACATGTCCTCAACTCCATTATCTTGGGCTCCATAGCTCTGTTTGATGAGTCGTCTCGACCTACTCCTTCAGCACTTCAAGCTCTACATTTCTAGGCCCAAATACTGCACCTTGATTCTCCTTCATCTACTCCCCAAATTAGCCCTATCTTGGAGACTTTATTTCTAATCCATACCAAAGCAACACCAAGCATATCACAATCCAAAAAACATGTACCTGATACCAAGTTCCAACACATGTGTGACCCTCCCTCCCAACCAAATAAAGTGGATGCCTCAACAATAAACACCTGCACCTACTGAACCATCCTCCACATAGCTGTATCTACCATCATATTCATCAAACATAGCTTACATACCTTCAATGGAAGCAAAGTCACTGCCTGGGATTCTCCTTTATCCACCATTCGACATGTCTGCTGCATCGGAATCTCCACCATCTTTGGCAACACAGCCTACTCTTTGGCCACACACTCGATTCCAACATCATTGAGCCCTTCCCTGTCAAGTGTGCCTTCAAGATTGATTAGCACCACCTGCTCATCAGCTTCAACCACCTTCTCTTCAATCATTTTCTCTCCCGCTGCATCATACTCTACCAAGGAAGAGAGAAACTTTCTCTCTATTGCATCATCCCTGTCTTCCTCTATAGGCACGGATGCTCTATCCCTTCTAGAAAAACTCTTCACTTGTTGCACCACCATGGCACATTCCACCGCCACTTTCATCAGCATAACAACTAGCTTGGCACCACACACCAATTTTACCTGCGTACCATCATTTGTAGGCCTCGACCACTCCACTTGGTCTTCATCATGCACATCAGCTTTCTCTGTTCCTTGCTTTTCTTGAACATTGGCTACTACCATATCATCAAACACATAATAAGGAAGCTTTACCTTTTACCAGCTCAGGTTCGTCAAACTTCGTCTCCTTGCCATAGGATGTGGACTCATCCTCTCTATCCTTCTTGCTTGTCTCCCAACAACTCGAGCTTGTATCTTCTTCATCAGCGGCATCATATACCAACTCTATATCTGCATCTTCATCCGCTTGCTACTCCACAAAAGCTTGTTGACCAACACCATGACTTTTCTCACTTTCTTCATGGGCGTCTGAACCCTCGGTATCTGCACCCTGATTGCATTCTACTACCTTTTCGTGTGAACTTTTCACAAGAATAGACTTTACCTCTTTAACTCGCACCAAAACCTCAACATGTGCTACTGCTTTTGCCTCCTAGTCCGCTTCAACATGGAGCTTCTCCTCGTTGACAATCCTGTCCACCCTCCACACATGCACATTACAAATGGGAAACCTTCAAGGAGCATAACCAATCATAGGCCTTACCTCAATAGGCTCTACACTTTGAAAAACTAGAACCGCCTTCGGTCAGACCAAAGAACAATTTGCTACCCCCGCAACAGGCACATAATCTGCCGGCTTCAGTAGGCCCAACTCCAACTTTAGCTTTACTTTCCGACTCTTCACCTTGGCTAGATAGACCATGTCTTCATATGTATCAGCACCATCCTTGACCTTTTCTCTAATCCTCAGATGCAAGCACTCTAGCAGCTTTGACAGCTTCAAATATTTATTGCTTCTTATCCCAATAGCAACCTCTAACTGCTTCCAATAGGCTTCAAACTGCTCAATGAAAATAGAGAAATCTTTACTCACATCTTGGAATAGCGCCTTCAACTTTGCACCAGCTTCTTCCGGCATAATCACCTCTCAAAACCGCTCCAAAAACTGACTTTGCAACCTTTGCCATGATCCTCAATCACTGCTCTTTAAACCATCGAACCAAATCTTGGCCCGTCCACGCATCAGCAATGACACCGTCTATTGCTTTTCTACATCCGTCAACATATACATCGATAGCAGCCATAACTCAAAATCTGCTAACCAATCCTCAGGATCTTCAATGCCGGTAAATATGGGGACAAATCTTGGCTCCTTTATCTCTGCCAACTTCAAACTCGACCATCGAACACTTTGACCATCAAGAGACAGATTTGTTGGCTAAAAAACATCGTTTCAAACTTCAAATCGGAGCATCAGATAGATCCTTAGTGGAGGCACCGGAAGATGGAAAGGGGAAAGGGAAACACACCCAACACACAACACAATGCCTCACTATAGCCCATGGTATACACAACACCCCAATCCACTAGAGTTCACCTTCAAAACTCAATGCCAATCGCAAGTAAACCACAGCCTACACACCACTATATGCACAAACACTCTGCAATGCACCAAACAGATCCAATCATTCTTCTTTGCTCAAATCACAGCCTTCCACACACACACAACCTCTCTCTATCTGTCTTTGCACGACAAACATCAAGGGGGCACACACTCCAACACATGCCCAAAAACACATGCACACAAGCAGAGAAGAGAAGGGGGAAGGGGGAATGATGCCAAGAGATAGCAATGAATGGACTTGTTGCATATACACAACATCGTTTACAATCCACACCGTGTCAGCACAACCCTCGACAAAAACATCAACCGGCCAAAACACCCATACGACAAAAAGCAGCTCTAACAAAAAGTAGTCTTGGGAAAAAGCCCCAAAAAATTCACTTTTACATCCTTTTATAGGGGGAGCTAAACTCAAAGAAAAGAAAAAATGTGAGCTCTCTAGCTCGTACACTTCAAATTGAGCCCCTTTTAGCATTTTTGTTGCATTCGTAGCACTTGGCATACTTCATTTGGAAACAATTGCATGTGCACACATTGGTTTCTCCGTCTGATTTGGCCACCCGGCTTGGCTTTTTGAAATTGCCCCTTTGAACTCTCTCTCTCTCTCTCTCTCTCTCTCTCCCCTCCATTGTTGTGGGACTGCCCCTTATGTTTCATGCCCTTTGACCGGCCTTGGGTGCTTCCTCTCACCCACTGTCTGCTGTCGCGGGACCCCCCACTATGCACTAGCGATATCGCTAGTGGCGGGTACCCTTCCCTTCAAAAAATCTTAGCCCATGAAGACGCGGGAATCGCGCCCAGTCGGGTGCACCCAACTACCACATCATCATCGCGTGGACCCAAGCGACTGAGCACTGCTAGGCGCCAATGCGCCACCAATCGCCTCTGCCCTCCCCTTCTCTGGCCATGCCCCCAATGCCACCAGTGGAGCGCCCAACGGGCAATACCATAGCCTCACCAAGGGGAGCTCCCCTCACGCCTCCACACAACTAAAGGGGGTGACCCATTGTGGGTTATATAGCATTCGTTTATGAGCTACAGCCCCCCATGTGGGATTTAAATATTCCATATGGCACCCTCTCATCAAATTCCCTCCATGCCTTAACAAAATGCCAAAAAACTTATTTAAAATTCCCACATAATCCAATCTTTTTTTACATGCTTGCTTGCCGTCACCTGATGATCCGACTCCCGAGACGTCAAGACCGATTGAGACCCTATATCTTCGGCTTCAAGCCGCGTAACTCCCGCCTCATCGAGAATCTGGGAAGACCTCAAACCGAGGCAGCAAAAAGCAAGAAAATCATCTGTAGCCAACTCCAAGTAACTGCACCCCGACTTCTAACTATTACAACTTTCCACTCTAGGCTTTGTTTGATGAGCAATCAACTCCTCTTAGCTCCATACACTACATAGCACCTTATCAAACTTTATTGCAACCCAAAAAGCACCAGATGGCATGACCCCCCATGCGGTCAACCTGGCCCCCGACAAAACTTCAACTGGCCATAACATGCAATCCGTAGCTCTGATTTGCAATTTGAAAAGATGGGTAGGCTCCATAGATTGAGCACTACATGCCTATACACTGACATCCACTCGGGCCACTTGTCCTCCCCAGCTACCCTGTCTGACAAGAATCTACAATACACTGCACCTTCAAACTCCAATATCTTGGGCTCCGTAGCTCTGTTTGATGAATCGTCTAGACTTGCTCCTTCGGCACTTGAAGATCTACATTTCTAGGCCTAAAGATTGTACCTTGATTCTCCTTCATGTGCTCCCCAAATAAGCCCCTCTTGGAGCCTTTCTTGGCCTGTAAACCGCATCACCCATACATTTCTGCTCCTACGTATCTGCCCATGATCTTCATAACTACTCTAGCCCTTTTCCATGCTTCTTCTAGCCTACATATACCTGCCTTTGCCATCTTATATGGTCAACCAAATTTGGTTGCACCAACGTCATAAGTTCAAGGGATGTTGATGGACCGCTCTAGTACCTAATCCACCTCACACTGAGTAACCTAGTCCCTAGTGCTTGGCTTCAAAAAACCTCACGACCCTCCAAAGGCTTCAATACAATTACACGGCCACCTCAATTGCTATCCACATTTTTTCACATACATAGGCGGTTGTCCATAGGGACCCACATCCCCTTTACATCTCTACCTGCAAAATAGAAATATTTCAAAACAATTGGAGCACATGAGCACTTGATCCTCTTTGGGGGCACCAAAACAATGATAGAGTGCAAACAACAAGGAAAATGAGTGCCACTATAGCCTTGCACGAGTTACACCGTCGGAAGAAAGAACTATTACACTATCAAAACCATCTGTGATAAGCACATGTAAATATCTATGAAGAACCATTCTAGCATGAAGCACACTTGTAATTAGGATAAACCAAGGACATAATGATGTATCTTGTCTTGATTAGATGTCTGTAGAGTATCCATAGGCTAAAAAAGATGAAAGATGAGAGAGATATGGCCATCCGAAGTTGGGGGTGTACTCTCACTTGCTAAAAAAATGAGCTCTCTGGAAAGTTTGTAGGTGTTGCAACTATAAAATGGGGCCTCTTTTTATCTCTTATCCCCAAATATTTTCTCTCTCTTCTTAACTGCCAAGACTCTCTTTGTAGGCTCCTTTCAATTGGTCCATTTTTTGCCTTATTTGAGTAGGAAATGGCTAGTGTCCAGGGGACCAAAAAATGAGCCAGGCACCTAAGCAGGCAGTAGGGACACAAACTAGCACCTTGTTCTCCCCCAAGTGTCCACGAGCCCCCATAGCCAAAGCTTGAGAGAGCTCCTCTCTCCTTTGATACACCCCTAATGGGCACCCCATCCTTCTCTTATACCCCCCATTTCCTCCTTCCCGCTTCCCATGTGGGATAATCTCAGTGCCGTGCCACTCCGCTTCCATGCAAGCTAAGATTCTTTGAAGCCTACACATTTATTGACTAGTGAACAGGCTTGTTAACAGGCACATTTTAATGCTAAATGTATGCCAGATGCGGCTTTAAGGGGCTAGAAATTATGTTTTTTATGCTAAAAGTGGGTATGTCTGAGGTGACTAAAAATGGACATTTATGAGTTAGAACTATAGTGCTCAAGGTACTCTATGAGCCTATCTTTACGATTTGTCAATTGGAGCTACGATGAAGAAGTGATGTCAGCTTGACTGATGTACCAAATTGGGCAGCTGCTGATAAAGGGTTTAAGTTGGTATGAGTGCATGGGTGTGAAGTGCTCACTTTGTGCATGGGTGTGAAGTGCTCACTATTTGAGCTATGGTTGGCAAGATATTGACAATTTAAGTTTCCTCGAGGACCGATTTTGTGCCAAGTTGGTCACCTTGATCTGTGTACCATCTGGGAATTTTACAGCCTCAACAGGGTTTGTATGCGTTCTATGCAGCTTGAGAAGTCTAAAGCAATTTATGGCTCGTCAGGCCGAGTCCAGGTTGATGAGATAATATAGCTTGAGGCCGGTGTCAATTACCGGCCTCTGCATGGTTTGTATGTGTTCTATGAAGCTTGAGAAGTCTAAAGGAATTTATGGCTCATCAGACCAAGTCAGGTTTGATGAGATAATATGGTTTGAGGCCAACGTCAGTTGCCGGCATGATTGAGCATGATGAATTTTGGAATCTGAGATGATATTGTTATTAAAAGATGCCACGTTTTGATATGGTTGTGGCAAATAAACTAAAAAAAATTTAATCTAATGCAAAAGGAACGCCTTCCGGCAAAAACTATCACCTATACATGAAGTTTAAAGGCATGGGGCATTGTACAAGATGCTGATATGGGTAGTAAAAATTCAAGATGATAATATCATTTAAAAACCAAATGTTGTGCTAGGAACTACTTTGGTTGGAATGTATACCAAATGGAAGCCAACAATGCCTTGTACGATATGTATACCAAATATAGTGCCCTTACGAAGTGGTTAGGCTACCCAAGCCAATGACAAAGGCCGCCCAAGTTAAAGCCAATGGAAATGGCTACCCAAGTTAGAGCCCATGGGATGGCCTCCCACTTGATTAAATGAAGATGAAGTGTGAAGGGAAAGCAAATAATACATGGCGATGTCGAGTAGGGCAGTGGCAATGTGTAAGGAGAAGGAGAAGCTTGCGCAAGGTGCTCCGATGCTTGGAAGGCAATGTGCAAGAGGAGGAAACTGGTTGGCATGCCATGGCGCCCCAATTCGGCGTTGGTCTCGGCGGTTTTGGCACACCCAACATCTGACACTACCACATCAGCAAAATAACCTTCCCACCTAGCAACAATGGCATCGTCGTTGCTTAGGGGGAAGAGGGGGGGTCTAAAAACGGGCATAAGAAGGTAACGAAGGGGAAATAAGGTAAGGAAGGGGAGCTCGGCAAGGCGAAGGAAGAAGGGAGCTCGACAAGGCAAGATGAGGAAGGCTTGGCAAAGGCAGAGATCGGCAAGGCGAGAGGCTTGGCAAAGGTAGAGCTTGGCAAGGGGAGGAAAGGAGGCTTAGTGAGGGGAGTCAGAGCTCAGCAAGGAAAGGAGCAAAGACAAACAAGGGAGAAGGCTCTCTCTCTCTCTCTCTCTCTCTCTCTCTCTCTCTCTCTCTCTCTCTCTCTTCCTTAGTCTAAGAAGTGGAGATCCCACGTTGTCACAAGGGCATATGAGGGAGATGAAGAGCTAAGGGAATCTCTCTCTCTCTCTCTCTCTCTCTCTCTCTCTCTCTCTCTCTCTCTCTCTCTCTCTCTCTCTCTCTCTCTCTCTCTCTCTCTCTTTGTCTCCCTCCTGTAAAGCGTAAGGATGCAAGAAAAAGGGAGAAGGATTTGAGTCTCTCTCCCTCTCTCTCTCTCTCTATTCTTATTGGAGTTCTTAAGAACAACATGAAGGAGGTGTGATAAAGACGATGAAGGTATGAATCAAAGAGTGTGATGACTTGGCCTTGCATTGAGTAAGAAGATACCAAAAGGAATGTGAAGTGGGAGATGCAAAGCAAGACAAAAAGCTCAACATCGAGATATCTCTTACTATTGATAGCCGTTTTTCGGCTCTTTGTAATTGCCACAATGAGTTACCTCACCCTACCAAAATCACCCAAACACTGTGGCTATCCCTACCATTTCACTGTACATAGGCGTGCGTGAGTCACGGGACTTTTCCCATATCTTCTTCAAAAACCCTCAATTAGCTAGTCATTGGGCTAGTTGAGCCAAAAAAATAAAAAATAAAAAAAAATAAAAAATAAAAAATATAAGTATATTATGGCCCATGCATATGTAAATATTTCTTTGTATATAGGGCCTAAATAAAAGATTTTTTCATAATTATTTTGGTATTTATTTAAATATTTCTACCTAGGTGTGTGTTATTTATGCTCTGTACATTGCCTCACCATTACCACAATTTTTTCTTACCATTTTTCATACTCTTTATTCCATATAGAAATATTTTCATGTAAGCTTCTCTTATATTTTGTGTAACTCCATCCCAACAAAAATCCAAAAAAACTAGTTCTATTTATGTGTATATTTTTTTCACTATTGTGATTTTTTCCTTCCTACATATATTCTCTATTACTCTCATAAATTAGACCACCAAAAATATTCATCTTTTTATGGTAGACTTATAATGAGAGAGATTTATTTTGACCCCTTTATATTTTTCCACCTATATTATTTATATTTGACATGTACATATTTTTTAGACCCCTCAATATTTGATTTTCTTAGTTGTACTATTCACTTATATCCTAATCTCAACAATATCTTCAATTATAGACCTACCAAATAAGGTCAAGGGTAGGTGGCATGCATACATGCACTATGGAGGGCTCACTCTTGGAGGTATTCAAAAGAATCATCCAAAGAAGGACCCCACAAGGACCTTGCAGTGGAAAGAAACGGTCGGTTTTGCTGAATTTTTAAAGTTCACTTGCTCTCCGAATTTGAAAAGGTGATACAAACAAAAGTTGTAGCTCGTGGGCTGAACTTTTGCCTCAAAGTTTTTCATATTTTTTTGAGCTACGAGCTGTGAGCTATGATTTTTTTAGTGGACCCCAGTTTTCCCATGCTATGCAGCCACACTCTCTCTTCCACTTTATCATTTTCCTCTTTCACACACACTTCTCCACTCATCATCCCCATCTTTCTCACCACTCCTCTCTGCACACTACTCACCTTTTCCTCAACCTTGAAGAATAAGAGAAACCATGGTGAACTCATACCTCCCACACACAATTCCATTCAAAAATTGACCACCTAGTCTCATTTTTCCTCCTCCAATTTACCCATATCTATAAAAAAACCACAAAATTCATCCTCTTCTCTTAAAAGACAGCATCATGGTGGTTGATTACTCAGCTTCAATTACCTTGTCTCTCAAGGAAGGTCAAGAGTGGAGAAGAAATGTACCGTCAAAGCTAGTGGACCGTCAACAAGCGTCAAAATCGGCCCTACTCAAGACACTTGGAGCATCAACCTTGTAAGAAAGCCACCTTTTCTTACCTCTTAAGAGTTTTTCTTCCTTATTTGTATCCTATATGGATACTCCCATTGTAAATATCCAATTCCCTTTGTAAATTAATACTAACTCTACTAACACTAACCCACTATGAAAAGTCCTATCACCTCCATTTCTCTCCTCTCTCTTTCCTCACCAACTTCTTGATAATTCCAAGCAAAAGAAATTAGATAAATTGCTGAAAATCTAACCCAACCATGGTTAGAGGAGTAACCCTAGCCTTCAAAATTGCTATAAAAGGAGGGTGTAGCTAGCACAAAAGGGGGAGCCATAAGCAAGAGCACTATGCTATAGCTTGAGAAGCCAAGCTCAACCTCTCTAGAAGGAGCTCTTGAGTGGAAGCTCATTGTCTTATGCATGTGCATGTGTTGTAATAGAGGATTAGCAAGGGAACTCTATGCCATTGTAAGAGAGAGAGAGTGATCATTCAATTGAGAGTAGGAAATCTATCATTTCTCCTACTAGTGTAAGCCCAACATTTGCTGAATTAAGGAGGGTGGATTTGGACTAAGCTTGGATATTTTGTCTCCCTTCCAACGTGAAGTAATGGACAACAATGATGCGTAAGTGTCTTGGTGTTTTTTGTTAAGTTCTTGATAGCTTGTTCTCTGGTGCTGTCATCAACCTAGCCATAAATCCCACATACTGTAAGAGGGCAACAGGGTGGAGAGGACTCCCCTGGCTTTAAGACAGTGATTGGGGTGGCTTTTCTTGTGGTGTGTTGTGGTGAAATTTACGCAAGCTATGTTGAACAGATACTAATTTCACTTTGATTTGTCATGACAGATTTGTAAGAAGGTATTAATGGGACAAGCACCCCCTCCCCCTTTCTCTCTCTTTATTAAATATATAGTTGTGTTTGCTTGATCATTGCCGATACGTTTCAAAGCAGCCCGAGCACTATCTCTCTCTCTCTCTCTCTCTCGCTCTTTCTCTCTCTCTCTCGTGTTTTAGGGTGTGAGAGTATTCCATTGGTGTTAGGGTTAGTGTAAATTCCTTGCTTGTTTGTGGGTTGCTCTAACGATTCTCCTCTTTTGCGTCCTAGCTCGCTCTTAAACTAGGTGGTGCCCCTTGTGTAGTTGGGATTTGGCTGTGGGTTTGTTGTTTTGGTTTGTGTTGTGTTGTGCCCCAGCCCCATTGAGCAGCACGAGAGCCTTGAAGGGTGTTTAGAGGCCACTCTTCTTGTTGCCCGCCCCGGACCGCCTCACTATCTACCAAGTAGACTTTGGGCAAGGAAGTCTCGGGTTCTCCGCACTTGACCTAAGTAGAGAAGAACCAATTTCTAAGGATAGCTATTCTAAGTAGATAAGCTTCAAGGTGTGGCGAGGGAATAATTTTACCTTCTTGGGTGGATTTTGGGAGGATTAAGCTCTCACCAACTCTGCTAGCAGCAAGTTAACTCGGATAAAATTTGTTGGAGCTTTTATTGTAAAAACACTTATTATTTTGATGAATCGAGAATGTTGTAACTCCTACTCTCCAGATAAATAGTGTAATTGATGAGCCGGGGCTACAAGCTTTTAGATTGTATCAACCTATCTTTAGTTAGATCTCCCAGATTATTGGTTTTGACCAGAAAAACCTTGGCTAAGGTATAAAACCTTTACAATTTTTGGATAACAAAAACACAATGTGAGCTAACCGCGCTTACTTCTCTCCTTCTCATGCTTCCTACTCCCTTCCCGGTTGTCACATTGTAATGCCATTTGTTGCATTGAAACCGCAGGTAAGAGTTCCACACATTGATGTAAGCATTTCATGGTAATCCGTAGCTTTTGGCATCACCGACCCGCGACCTAATTCCATCATAAGCAAGAATTTAAGATTCAAAATCATAAAATAAGTATAGGCGGGGTATTGGGGCAGCATTGCTAAGCATTTAGATGCATCCTGGGTCGAAAACAACTAGGTCAAAAACTCACTGCTGTTAATAATTGTGAGTTTTGCACTTAACCTAAAGTGATATTTGAGACTATAAACATGTGTGCTTAGGTCTTATAAACATTTCCTAGAAGTTTCATAATATTTGGATGTCATTTGATGCTATAACAATTGTGATTTGTTTGTCGACGACTAGCAATGGTGATTTTAGTCATTTGAGTGTAGCGTGAGTTAGATATGAGTTGTTTGTTGTTTTCCAAGAGATTGAAAATCTCTTGTAGCCTCTATACACTAGCTGAGTTAGCTTCGTCCCATGGATTGACAATTGTATTCGTGGTTCTCGATATGTCTACAAATAAGATAAGAGTGAGGTTAGACACCCGTCCCACATTTGGCGCCGCTACCGGGGATCGAAGAGACCTAAACTAGGGAAAAACACGAGCGTCTTGGAAGTTATCCTTTAGCTTCCTCTAGGATCACCTAGAGTCAAAAATTTCTTTTTTAAACCGCATAGCTTAAGATTGTCGTCTTTTGTTGTGTAGAGGTAGCTTGGAAGTACGTTGTCCTTGCTATGTACCTTTTAGGATTGTAGGAGTGTAGAATTAGATTAGGATTTTGAGAATGATTGACGGACAAGACAAGTCTTAAGATCAAGGCTCAAAACAATCATAAAAAAAAAGAAAACGAGTGTTTGTGGACACTTTCCACACCCCATTGCAGTAGAACCTAGGAGTAGGGTAAGTAAAATCCAAGGTGGGATCTCAAAACATTGCTCTATCCAAAAGAATCAATTATGAGTTGTTTGTGTGAAGTTGCAGAATTTTAGGTCTACGGCTAAAAATTGCACCAGAAGACTGTTCACCATTGAATCCAACTGGAGAGTATGCTTAACGTTGTATGAACCAGTGGGTAAGCTTAAGGACGCATTTGAGGTAAAATTTCAAGAGTTTGCAAAAACTCAGACTATTTACTTTTTATTGACATTTTAGGCCAAATTAGGTTTCGATTTGACTCAGAGGCTTAAACTAGATCATAAAAAGACTGTCCACCGGAAAAGTTAAAAAAAGTGCTCATTTTAAGCCAAAGGTAAACAATCGCCATTATTTACTTTCAGCTTAAAAGTGACCAAGGTTGATATGAGAGACTGTATGCATGTGTACAAACATCTTTTGTAAAGGCCCATAGAATTTGAATCACCAAACTGACCAAAACCTTGGTATAAACTGAAATCTATACTGACTGATGAGAACTTGAGTGTAAATTGGGAAAATCTTGTTCCAAATTAGTGAAACTTGACTCGGGCTTATATTGAAGTATTAAACAACTGTACATGCTCAGCTGACCAAAAAGGTGCAAAAATTTCCCATAAGTAAATAATCGCGATTATTTACTTTAGTCCCATTTTTCAACTTTTTTGACCAACCCAGCATACCACTAGATTTAGCATGTTAAATTAAGTCCACAAATCAAAGGTGGTAAGGTTTGCATCATTGAAGTGAAAATTCTGGCCAAATTTGCAAAGTCAGTCTGCAGACACAAATTGTTAACCATTTGAACAGGGATTATCCAGACTTGATGAGACTTGGCTAGGGAGCTTAAGTTAAGCTACTTAACCATTCTCTGTCAACATTGTGGCAAACAATTGCATAAAAATACCAGGAATAAATAATCGCGATTATGCACATCTATTAAAAAATTGGAATTTTTTTGCACATTTGAGTATACCAAAAGGTCAAGCATATCAAGTAGAGACCACAAATCAAATTTGGTAAAATTTGGATCACAAAAGTGAGACTTAAGCTAGATTCTTGAAAACTGAGTCTACGGATACGAAACAGTTGATAACTTGGACAAATTTTGTTCAAACTCAGTAAAAAACTTGTCCAGAGGCCTTAAGAAGTTGATTTCTTGGCAAAACAATCCAAAAAGTGTAAAAATTTGAGGAAAGTAAATAATCGTGATTATTTACTTCTGATGCATAGAGACAGAATTTTGGACTTTTGAACTTGTGCAATGTTAGATCAACATAATACAAGGCCACTGGTCAATTTTGGTTTCAATTGGATCCAAATTAGTACATGTTCACTCAATTTCCAGGTTGCAGATTATTCCTTTGGCTTTTTGCAAAAGCAAAATTGGAAGTGTCAATTGATGACTCAATTAGCTCAACTTGAAGTAATACAAATAGACCAGTCACAATAGTGAGCAAAATCAACATTTGAAATGTTTTCCTATTCGAATCATTTAGGAACTAGAACGATAGGGCAGTATAAGCACATACTCACCTTTTATAAGACTAATGGCCATGGAGCTCAGGTTTACCTGAATCATAATGAAGAGTATGTTATTCGCATTGATGACCATGACATAGAGTTTGAAGAGTAAATCAGGGAAAACAAACAAGAAAAAATGTATATGGATAAAAATGGAACTCAATATTTACAAGTTGAAAACCCTAATGTGATTAAAAAATGGGGGTTAGAAGTAAATACCATAATTCCAAATATGGCAACAAAAGAAGGACCATCGACTTTAGAATTTGAGGGATATGATCAAGTGAATTTGAATCCTTTGAAATGGCTTAGCACGGATAATCCTAGGATTGGAGTCTATTGTTGAGAGGATAGAAATGTCAAAGATCTTCTATGGACTTTCTCATGCCAAATCAGGACAGTTAACACCCATGAAGATCATCTATATCTTCAAAATCAAAGACAAGGGCTTAGCAGATCTACCAACCTACCTATTTAGGGATTGTTATAACAATAATGTTGTTATGATGAGTCCTGAGGAGGTGGAACAAACCAAATACTAGGGATACTCCATAAGGTATTGGATATTGGGCCAAGGACCAGAAACTATTCCAAGAGAGGAACTCCGCGAGAGATCTTTTGAGAGTAATGTTAAAAAATCCAAAACTACCTCATCATGAAGAAATTGGGTGATACTAAAGCCAGCCCAGGGCTACATGAGTCACTAATATTTCCAACAGACTGGTTTGAAGAACTCAAAACAGGACCAACTTCTAGGAGACCGGAACTTGAACCAAATAGACGTGTCAGACCAGCTGAAATGGATCAAAAAATATAGTGGATCTGGGATCCATATGACCATTTAGCAAGCTTTAGACAAGTGTTAAGAGCAAAAGGCATATTTGATTTCTATACTCAGTTAGAGGTATTTGGAATGACATTAGAAGAAAAAGCACTGACATGGTTCCAAAACATTTCACCAAGGTCAATCATGGATTTAAATACATTAGCTCAAGGATTTGTAGCTGCATGCTCCAAAACAGGGATCAAACATAATACTGTAGCTCAAATCTATAGCTCCAAACAGAAACAAGGTGAGTCAATTAGAGATTATGCAGCTAGAATGAAGCAATACATTGCAAGATGCCTAGAACTAGAAATACCTGCAGAAGAAAGGTTAGTATCATTGTTTCTAGAGGGACTGCTAAATAAATAACTTCATGCTATAATATATAGCAAGAAACATATGACCCTAGAAGAGTGTGTGTCAGATGATATCGACTTAGGAGACAATTGTGATTTTTTTAATGAAGAATATGTCCCTAAGGATAATCGAAGTGAGAAAACAAGATCTACCAAACCAGCACAAGTGGGAACTGCTGCTGCAGCACCACTAATGTCCATAGAAGACATGTTCAAAAGGATGAATGAAATGATGAATAACATGCAAAAAGCACCTATGAGGGGACTAGGGCAAGGGATACCTCAACAGGGACAACCAATTAGGCCACAAAAATGGTGTGCAATCAAGGGTAAATGGATCAACCATGAGACCAATGAGTGTTATTACCGACCAAAGTATGATGGGAATGTTCAATATGTGCCTATGAGGCCAGACGGACAACCCATGACAGGTATCGGCCTAATATGGCACCAACTCAAAGACCACCAATGGGTATGGAAAGATCTCAACCGGTGTTGGGTCAGCAACCTCCATATCTTAGACATAATGCAGTGCATGTAAAGTATATGCATTCATAGGGAGTCATAGATGAACAAGCACTAGTGCTTGTTATTCCCTATGTTGAGCCTACTCTGTCTGCAGTGATGATAGAAGGAGATTGGTATAATTCATATCCACCACCAATGGAAGAAACTGTGACTTATACTACACCAAATCCTGCACCAATGTACTATGTATCTAATGAAGGTGTTAGACCTCCAATGGTAAGACCCATGATTAAGCCAAGACCTAGGAACTGTCATAACTGTGGTGCAGATGATCACTCAAAAAATGAATGCAAAGATCCTGACAAGAGCATTAAGCCAATTGAAGCTTTTTGTATACAATGTTGCAAAAAGGGAGGACACTTCCCTGAAGATTGTCCAAAAAGTCCTTTAAATAAGGGTAAAATAGTAGTGAACATAGTCCAAGTGATACCTAGTAGCTCATCTGAGAGTGAACCTGTTGTTCCAATCAAGGTAATAACCAGACCTCAGGCTAAGAAAAAGAAACATAACTCCTCTGATGATCCGAAAAATACTAAAATTTTCTCTCAAAAGACCAAGAGAAGCAGAAGCAAAAGGTATGAGATGAGAAAACAGAAACAAAGGGCTGAAATTGAGGAGAAAGCAAAGAAACTATTCCAGGATAAAGCAAAAGAAACTGGAAGTGAAATTAAGGAAACCACAGTGAACTCTGGAGGATCAATTTTGGTAGATAAATTTTTTGAGCCAATCAATGCAGCCTTAGAAGCTTACCAAGCGGGACTTAAAGCAAGCCATAACATAGAAAACAAATGGAAAAACTATCCTTCTCTAGGTATGAAAGCAGCTAAGCTTGAAGCTTATCAAAATCTGGTAAGAATTACTCAAGAGATGTTGGAAAAACAATAACCCAAGCTCGAGAGTATAGCAAAACCTGAGGAGTTTGTGGTAGGAATGAGTAAAGAGAAATCCAAAGTGGTGGTAGAGCCCCACCTTCAAACTAAAGAGCCAGAACTCAAAGTGCCTGATAGTGAAGATTCCTTAGATGTAATTCCGTTCGTAGAAGAAGACTCGCCATGACATTAATGGAAAAACGTGAGAGAGATCAATAATGGGAGCCTAACTTTGAAGATAGCTCCTATAGAGGAAGTTTGGTTAGACAATCTACCTCCTCATATAAACATGGATGTACAATCCTTGTATGGGGATTGCGGCTCTAAAGCTTTAGAAATGTCTAAACCAATGACTCTGAAAACACTACCCTCTTACTTTGGAAATTTCGAAGACAAATCCGTAGTGTGTAAAACCACTCCAATAAAGAGAGCGGAACAGACCCTAGAGGTAGACAACATCCATTCAATCATTTCTACACCCATTCAATGCACTCTACTTTAGGAAAATTGTTAAAAATCAAACCATATTTATGGAGTGATCTACAAAAAACTTTAGAGAATGTGGGGATAATAGGGCTAATCATGAGAAACGTGGAGAAATGGAAACATGAATTGGATAAAAAAGAGACTAGATCCGTTTCAATGAACCAAGTTGGAGAATAATACGAAGGGAAAGAAGGATACACAACCCTTCCTGTGAGATATAATGATATAAAAACCATGGCAATACTGGATAGTGGGGCATGCATAGCCATAGCCACGAAAGCAGTATGGAAATCATGGGAAAAACCAGCCATTTGACAAACTCAAATGAAATTTCGATTGGCTGATGGGCACATCAAAAAACCCTTAGGATTACTTGAAAAAGTGATAGTTAGTTCTTGCAAAATTGATTATCAACACACTTTTGCAATAGTGGACTTTGGAAAGAAACTCAATTATGAAATCATCTTGGGAAGAACTTTTATGCGACAAGTAAAACTCATCTAGGATTGAAAAAACAATTATATGTACTTGAAGCAAGTGGGATCAATAACAAGGGTTAATCTAAAAGATCACACTAATAGAGATGTCATAAAAACACTCATACAAGAATTTGACTCACTCTCTTTGGCTGAAACTAAGCTTCCATCTTGGTTGAACAAAGACACACCTATTTGGATGTGAAGAGCCTCAAAAAATGGTAGCTTAAAACGAGAAGAATATCTTAGAAAGGGATTGCACAAATGAAGCCTGTAGCTGAACCCTTTCCGAAGCATTTGTTTGAGCCATTTGAGTGGATTCAAATTTTGGAAACAATGGATGTATGTGTAAATACATCTATGCCTATTCAATTCTTCAATGAGGATGGCTATGACATAATTCCCATACAAATGATTCCAATCCTTCACATTGAAGACAAAATTTAAGAATCCAAGGACTTGATGACAGCTCAACAAGTCTTTTCAGACCTTTTTTATGATGCAATTGACGAGTTGGAAGAACATTCAACTACTTCAAAAGATTTGGGGTCGGAAAAAGAACATGTGAGAGCTAAACTACTCATGAATTGAGGGGAGAAAAAGGTTTTTTGATTTCCAAACCAGAAACGGAGAAGAAAGAAATGGTATAAGATAAAAAGAGACATGAGAAAATTCAAAGCTAGATCTATGCCATCAGTCTCCAGCAAGTCACAGTTTCTGATGCAAATAGATACACATGATTGTGTCAAAGACAAGATCATTGGTAGGTATCCTTTAAAAAAGGTCGAAAATATCAAAAAAATTGAGAAAAATGAAAGGAAACTCAAGCAAAACATAAATACCAGGACAAGGATTCAACCATGATACGAGTTGAACGAAGAAAAAATTATCAAGAGTTGAAGAAGACTCTAAAGGAGATATATACAACTGAATTGGAAACCATTGAGGAGGAAGGTAAAGATGTAATGATTGTTCCATCCCATTACAAGAAATATACTCTCCAAGACCAAAAGATCATAGTCGAAAAATGTGTCAGGGAACTCAGAAAACACACAAAAATTAGATCTGGCTAAACCAGGAGAAGAGCCTGGACCTGCCTACATTGCAAACGACTTGACAAAAGAAGAAGATATTTTGTTAAGCTTAAAAGAATACCAAGATATCTTTTCTTGGTCTTATAAAGATCTCAAGGGTGTTGATCCAGAAGTCTATCAACATACCATACCGATGAGAGATGATGTGAAACCAAGCAGACAAAGGCGATACACTTATAATGAGACATTTTCTAGAAAGATCAAAGAAGAGATAGAAAAGCTAAAGGAAGCCAAATTCATTTATGAAATTGAACACACAAATTGGGTGTCTCCAATTGTGGTAGTACCCAAGAAAAATGAAAAATTATGAGTGCGTGTCAATCTCAAGAAAGTGAATGCAGCTACCATTAGAGACAACTTTCCTCTTCCAATTACTAAGCATGTTTTAGAATGATTTGTAGGAAAAGAAGCTTATAGTTTTTTAGATGGATTTTTGGGATACAATCAACTTTTGGTTGACCCCAAAGATCACCATAAAACTGCCTTTGCAACTGAAGGGGTATTTTTGCCTATCAGGGTATGCCTTTTGGGTTAGCTAATGCTCTTGCCACCCTTCAAAGATTGATGAGCCATGATGTTAAAGAATATCTTCAGAATTTCTTGGAAGTATATATGTATGATCTATGTGTACATTCATCAATCCGGGATGATCATTTTGAACACCTCAAAAAGGTCTTCAAAAAATATAGACTTTATAGGATTTGCTTTAATCCTGAAAAGTGCACATTTATGGGTAGACAAGGAAAAATTCTTGAACATATAGTGTCTAAAAATGGCATAGCTATTGATGTGGATAAAATTCATGTTATTGCTGAATTTCCTAGATGGACAACATTCAAAGGGGTTCAAGCTTTCATGGAACACTGTGGATATCACAAACGGTTTATTTACATGTACGCTATAATTGTAAAACCCATGTATAGCTTGATTACACTCTTTGAATAGACTGATGAGTGTGAAAAATCCTTCATGAAGCTTAAGCAAGCTCTCACTTCAGCCCCAATATGGAAAGTACCAGATAAAAATAAGATATTCCACATACATTTAGATGCTTCCAATTTTTCCATTGGGTGTATACTAGATCAACCAAGAGACGGAAAATTCGATTTTCCTATTTCTTATGCTAGTAAACAGTTGAATATGGCAACAAGAAACTATACAACCATAAAAACGAAAGGATTATGAATAATCTATGTCATAAAAAGGTATCGACATTACCTATTAGCTAACAAATTTGTGTTCTTTGTGGACCACCAAGCCTTATTTTACTTGGTCAACAAGCCATGCAACATAGGAAGAATAGTGAGATGGTTCATCATTGTTTTGGAACTTGATTTCACTGTAACTGTGAAAAAGGGCACTGCTCACCAAAGACCAGATCATTTATCAAGGATTGTTTCAGGAGAACCACTCAAGAGAGTAGACGATGATCTAGTGGATGCATAGATGTTCTCCGTGGAAATGATACTTCAATGATAAAAAAATATGGTATTCTTGATGACCATAGCTCAAGTGGATTCTCAAATACCACTTTCTATTACAATTGGATTAATTGAGCAATCGGCTATGTATCAATTACTAGCTAGAAGGATGTACAAAAGAAATCAAGATGCAATATTGCTTTTGTGTATTCATCCTGAGGAGAAAACCCAATACCTAAGTCAAGCACATATTATCATAGTGGGACTTCACTTTGCGGAAGACCAAACTATGCAACGGATCTTGAGGCTTGGAGTATTTTTGCAAACTATGAGGAGTGATGTTCACTCATTTGTAAAAAATGTCCTCAATGCTAGAAACACACACCCATACCTTATGTGACATTGTTCTAGATATCACTTGTTCCTAAGTGGAGTAACTATCTAGTTACTTACTTATCAAGCCGAACATTTCCTAAGGATATGAGTAAACGCCACCAAAGAGAAATTGAAGCTGAAGCAAGAGACTATGCTCTTATTGGAAACCAATTGTATCGGAGAGGAAGGGATCAACATCTGCATCTTTGTGCAAATGAAGATGAGTATATTCCCATTATAGAACAAGCACATGCTGGATTAGCTAGAGGTCACTTTTCTAGTGAAACCACCTCAAGAGAAATCTTAATGGTAGGCATATGGTGGCCAACACTTTTTGCAGATGCCAAAGAATATGTTCAAAGGCATGATGCATGTCAACAAGAAAAAATGACAACCCTTGTAGATAGCATGCGTCTAAGACCAGTGATGGGGGCTAGAGTTTTTGCAAAATGGGGTATGGACTTTGTTGGGCCAATACAAGCACCTGTTTATAGAACCCAAGCTCAATATATCATTGTAGCTACGGACTATTTAACCTAGTGGGCAGAGGTTGAAGAAACCCAAAAGAATGATGCCAGAACCATAACCGCTTTCTTGTATGAGAATGTGTTCACAAGATATGGACTGCCAATAGAAATTTTAAGTGATAGGGGAACTCATTTTCTCAATGAGGTAATTGAGTATCTTCTTAATAAATTTATGGTTATCCATAACAAATCAGCTCCCTATCACCCACAAGAAAATGGACAAGCTGAGCATACGAATAAAACTCTTAGCTCGGTATTGTTATGGAATTGATATTTTATTATTTATTAAAGCTGTGACAGGTGGAAAAGGCTTGTCTTTCTCTTTCTCTCTCTCTCTTTCTGTTCGCTTATGGCCTCGATTCTGTGCTACGAGATATGCCAGGTATGTCGATTAGTCTATTTTATGGTTTGTAGTGTGCTATTTCGGGTATTATGCAGGGCAACCATGCTTCCATTTGTAGTAGTGGTATCAGAGCTAAGGCTACGCTATTGCGATCGCAAATTCAGATAACCAAAAGTTAAGTGCTCTTGTTTTCTTCTGGATTTCAACATTTGTAACTATATGTCCTTGTTTTATGTTATCTTTTCGTAAAATATGACGTCAATCCTTCATTAATTCGTAATTAGTAGAAGAGATCTGAATAAGATAGTAGAAATGACAAAAAAAAGAAAATATTGTGAGTAAAGTACATAATATTAATGTGTATACATATATTAATAAGCACACACAAATTTTTTTATCATAGGGTCTCCATAGTAGCCGCAAAGAAGATGATGATGTAGAAGACGTATACTCAGATTAAACTTTTGGGTCACAAGGGAACTTTGCGATGCTTGCCTTGTAAGAAACGACCCCATCGTTAGGAGACCTTGCTGAGTATATCTAAAGTTTGATGCAGAAGACAAAGTAATAGTCAAATTAACCCTTGGAGCATTATTTTTCCCTCCTTGGACGTAGGATACTTCCTAGGAGGCCCAGCTTGTAGTTTCCGTTTGTCATCTTCTGCTGCTTCCATGCAGCCTGACACGGAATCTAGGCGACACTAGACCAGCAAGAGACGCCTCTCCTGCTCCCCCTATGTACGTGAATTTGGCGACTATGCAGTAAATGGATGGCATTGCTGGATGCCTCCATGGCTGCGTGGGGGGAGCCATGGCGCAGTGCGCATGAGGGGTTTCCATGAAAAACTCGAGCCACCGTACTTAGTTGACTAAGGGTCATCATCCCCTATCTCCACTTTCATGCAAAGGCGGCTACACGTTGTACGATACATTCTTCCAATCATTATCGATACCCCCCCTTCTCCAGTTGCGTATGCGGCACAGTACATTAACCGTCCAGGCATGGAGGAGGGATACTGCAGTTCTACGGGCAGTTTGTAGTAAACCCCGCCAACCATTTCAGATCGTAAAGGGTAGTGGTCCTCATGACCTATGATTGTTCTCCCAACCATTATCATGTAGATGATCAGCATGCTGCAAAGAAGTGTGCGCCCACCATCTCTCACCACCTCTCTCTCTCTCTCTCTCTGGATTTTTTAAGTCGCCACCCCTCTCTCTCGTGAGGTGACCAATTCTCTCTCTCTCTCTCTCTCTCTCTCTCTCTCTCTCTCTCTCTCTCTCTCTCTCTCTCTCTCTCTCTCTCTCTCTCTCTCTCTCTCTCTCTCTCTCTCTCTCTCTCTCTCTCTCTCTCTCTCTCTCTCTCTCTCTCTCTCTCTCTCTCTCTCTCTCTCTCTCTCTCTCTCTCTCTCTCTCTCCTCAGCCACCACAGAAACTCCGAGTCTCTTTCTCCCTCTTCCTCTCTTGTTAGTTTCCCACGCGTGCATGCACAGGGCGGCTGCCTACCCTATCATCCCTCTCTCTCTTGATTGGAGAACCAGATTTCTCTCTCCCTCTCATGTAGTAATTGCCATGGAGCCAACTCCCACCACCCACCAACTCTCCTACTGTGTCTTTGACGACTAGTCGAACACCTTTTCTCTCACTTTGAAAACCCTTTCTTTCACTCTGTAATTCAACATCTGCCATGCACCGCGAGGTCTTTTTTTTAATTTTCTTTTCTTTTTCTCTCACTTTATCACTTTGCATGCATGAGCCCTTTGAAGAGTACTGGAGTTGTAATCATCAACCCCGGTAGGAGATCACATGGATGATGGGTCTAATGCGAGCCCTGCTTGGAATGCAGCTTTCAAATACGGGACCTTCATCTGTGCCAGCATTTACCTTTCTCAAACCTATCTAGGTGGAGTTGTGGACATTTTTCAAATTCGCTTCTTAAACCTTCCCACGAAGAGGATGAGGAGGGTTCTCCTCGAAGGGAAGCAAGGGAGGCAGCTTCAGGCACTGTCGAAGCAATCTCGCAAGTAGGAACCAACGCAGCTAATAACCACGATGCTAATAACGACTTTGGGAACTTCAACAACCATTAAGGCTTCTTCAATAGGTGCAGATCGCTGGGCTTGAAGGGGAGGGCAGCTTTTTCTCTATCTCTTTTTTCCCACCCTTTCTGACTCCCGATAGAGGTGGACATTCACGAACCTCTTCAGTGATCGCTGCAATACTTTCTCAGGAAAATCGCCCGCTACCATGCATCCACAGGCCAGACAACGATGCTTTTAGTCTAATCACGTCTCAGACTTGCAGTTTTATGTTTTTCCACTTTACTTCATTTTAATTTGTACCCCAGCATTGGAGTAGATTCACACTGATTGTATCAGTTTCACAACATATGTAAGTTTGGTTTTTTGAAGACGTGTAATATAGCATTTCATTTCATTTTGCTTTCTCTGTTCCCCCTCCCACTACGACTCCCTCGAGAGGCGCACATTCACAGAGCTCTTAAGCGGCCGTTGTAATCCTTTCTTCGACAATGTGTTGCTGGGCATTGATGATGATGATGCTAGCTTTCAATTCATCAGTCTTTCACTTTACTCATTTTAATTTCGTCACCAACCATTGGTTTAGATCCACAAGGATTATACTAGTTTGGTCACGTAGGCCTTTTGCAGCAGGTTCATATAACATTTCATTTCATTTCTCTTTCTCTCTTCCCCCTCCCACCACGACTCCTTATAAACCGTAGACATTGACGACGCTCTTAAGCGACACATGCAATACTTTCTCGGAGAAAGTAGTGTTAGGAAACTCTCGATCAAATGAATTTATTAGTATGATTTTATCGCATAATTTATATTACACAGCCAAATAAAGAATGAGTTATATCAGTGATCATGCATATATATGACTATTTTCCTGTAAAGAATTACAAATATACTGAATTATTAGCATGCACTTATCACCCTACTATAGATATTTTGTAATCTTATCCCTTGCTCCTAGACATTCTACTAGTGTGTTGGTTACACAGTATCATTGTGAAAACTTCAAGTTTAAATTTTATTGTTTGCTAAATATAACGAGTAGTCAAAAATATATTATGCAACAATATTCAAAGAAACATTATATAATTCGAGAGTATTATAAACTTTAAGACTTTTTCACGACATACACTATGACATTATTAATATTTCATAATATAGTAAATTCTCAAATTGAAATTAGTCTAAAAGTTCCCTTATAACTACAATTAACTTCTTCGTTGTACTTAATCTATCTTGTATCACTTGGGAGGACGTAAAGCAAGAATCTTATCATCAATAACTACAATCACGCTTCAACTAAGTCTCTAGCTTTTTCTATGTAGGATTCACGACGTTACATCACACTGTTTTTTTTTTTTTCATTTAACATATTTTAATAGTTACGTATTGCTTTACCCTGAACAAGATGAAACATTGTTTTATTTCATGGACAAATTATTAACACAAAACTTAACACATTTTGGATTTGTTAACTATGTTTTGTTGCAAGTTTGATAGTTGCAGTTTTCTCCTCCTGGTGCCCCTCTCCACATGCACACATTGATATATCTATTTTCCAATGCAGTATAACAACCAGGTACGTACATCCAATACCTCCTTGCTTTCCTATCTTTCAAGCTATGCACCTCGCTATTTTTTTATGGTGACTTGAACTCTGCACTAAATGGAGTTTTTACTGAGAACATTTACCATTAAGCTACTCCCACGAGCTACGATACTTTGCATTAATGAACAAACAATTTGTAAGTGATTTTCTATACTCCAATGTGGTGTCCAACAGTTAGTACATATTTTCTTCTTTTATGTCTTGTCGGGTCCATTGGTCACATGGACACAGATTCCCCGATTTAGGCAGTGTGTAAATGCTCATCTTGGTGTAGATTCGCCCATTTAGGCAACACGAGTTATCTGTGCAGATCCTTCGATTTAGGCAGCACACTGAAAAATTATAGATTCACAAGAGTAAATGCAGATTCACCGATTTAGGCAGCATTAGTGCATATTTTCTGATTTAGGCAGCACGTCTTATTGGTGTAGATTCGCCGACTTAGGCAATACCAATCACAAAATCATGTTGCAGTGGTTGGCCACCACTGTAACTGGTATGATTTTGTTACCCGGGTACATACTGAAAGTGATTTGGATTTGGATTTATATTGCGGAATTGGAATTGGATTGGGATTTGGTATCTGGTGATTATTACGGCAGTGTTTATGTGATGAGACTTGACATTATGAGATTGATGATGAGTGTGACCAATGATATCCTTATTCATCAGGGTATGACATATACTGCTTATTCTAGTGGTATGGGACACTAGAATATGTAGTATGTGCATGACGACAGGCATAACCAATGTGTCTAATTTTATGGATTTTTCTTTTACTATTTAATACAAATTTCTAATCATTGTTTTTGAAAAGTATTGTTTGTAGATTTTTATCTTCGCAACTGAGGACAATTGCTTTCCAATGGAGAGGCATGTTATGGAATTGATATTTTATTATTTATTACAGCTGTGATAGGTGGAAAAAGCTTGACCGAGCTAGGCCTATGCATACGGAAATATATTTCATGTATTATTCAAGTGCTCTTTACGAGCTTTGCCCATTTATGACCGGCAGGCCAGTTTGTACTCAATTTGACCATTCAAGAAATCTATAAATGAAATACGTGCAGGAGGGAAATGGTCACTCTTGCACGGGGGGAGATTGCACCTAGTGTCTGCCTTATTCTTCTCTCCTCTCCACTTCTTCTCTCTCGTCGTGTCGGTGTAGCACTCCACTCTAAGAGGTGCGCGTGCACGTGCGTTGTCTTGCTCTTTCTCTCTCTCTTTCTCTCTCTCTCTCTCTCTCTCTCTCTCTCTCTCTCTCTCTGTTTGCTTATGGCCTCGATTCTGTGCTATGAGATATGCCAAGTATGTCGATTAGTATATTTTATGGTTTGCAGTGTGCTCTTTTGGGTATTATGCACAACAGCCATGCTTCCGTTTGTAGCAGGTATTGACTAAAGTGGTTGGTTTAGGACGGACTGATTGGGAAATGAATCTCCATGACACTCTATGGGCTTATAGAGTTTCATTCAAGACAACTTTAAATACTACATCCTTTAACCTTGTTTTTGGTCTTGATGCCATACCGACGATAGAATTTCTATTGCCGACACTAAGGGTAGCTAAGGATCTTGAGTGGACTGGAAATGCATTGTTAGAGAGGCTCAAAGATTTAGAAAATCTTGATGAGAAAAGGCTAATAGTTGTAGCTCACATGTATGCACAAAAGAGGAAACAAAAACAGTTTTTTGATTCCTATCTAGTCACAAACATCTTCAAAAAGGGGGACCTAGTTTTAGTCTGTTCCCTTAAGCAACACATCAAATTTAAGAAAAAGTGAAACAGACCATTTATCATTTAAGATGTATCTCCAAGTGGAGCAGTTATGTTGTCCACCCTATATGGTGAACCAATGGCTAATTGGATTAGTGGATGCCATTTAAAGAAGTACAATTTGCCACTAACCGATGAACTGCTAGAAAAGATGCATGCAGCAAAGCAAAGAAAGATAAAACAACAGCAAGTTACTGATGAAGCCCAAGAGTAATCTCGGCTTTGAGTACTCGAAAGGAAAGCTGCTCTAAAAAATCAACAGATATCTATTCCCATCATCACTCTAGAACTAGATGACCAACTATGGGAATTATAGAAGGATGTTGTGTCAACAGATGATGAATGATTATATGGAATGTGACTTCGCATCAAAGTACAGATGAACAATCCTACAAAAATATACTAGTCGATACAGGAACTCGAGTAAATGCAGTCACTTATTCCACGTACAAGAAAGCAACGAAGCAGTCTTTTTGACTTCAGGAATATCGGCAATTAAAGGATGCAACAAGAACCCAACACTGACACTCCGAGTAGTCAACTTAAATGTGATAGTACATGGATGTTCATTCCCTCATCAGTTTGTATGCTTACCAGATAAACACATGAATGAAACAAAGATTCTTGAAATTTCATGGATGTGGACATACAAAGCAATACTAGATTGGGATACCAATCAACTCAAGCTATCACCTAATGGCGTACAAATCATCATTCCAATTGCACCAAGAAAAGAGGAATGGAAAGAAGATTCCCAACTGAACAAACCACAAAGCAATCAATCTTCTCCGTCCTATCAACAAGAAAATGCTACAAGTAGCATGCAAGGAGTCATGCATATCTGGGTACCAAAAGCACAACTTAAGGACAAGCCGTATCAAATTTGGGTGTCCAAAACATCATCGACTGTACTAAAGACGGTTCCAAGGTTCATAACAAAAAGAAGAGCATCTCTGAGCAAGGAACTTAAATCAAAATGGATTTGGAGGAAAAAGGAGCACTTATCTTCTCTGCAAACTATACTACCTATGAAGCAGTGGAGAGTTAAGTCTCAAAACACTCAACCACAACATTTCATTGAAGAAAAACCAAGATACCCATGGCGAGTTAAAGCTCAAAAAATATCATCATTGATACCGACAGCTTAGGAAATCAGCATGCCAAAGAATCTTGACGGTGCAATAAAGCAAAGAGCACATTAGCTACAAGACTTACTCTTTGGAAAACAACAAAAGAAAACCTCGACCTCAGAAACCCTTGAATTAATTACTCAAGACCCAACTCTTGCACAGCATAATGGTTTGAATTTCATTGATCTTCAAAGCATGGTAGAACTACCCAAGGTTATGCATAGACATGATTGTTCAACCCATGCACACAGTCGTCTGGAGTACGCCATCTAGGAGGGGTGAAAGGGAACTAAGTAATTAAGATCAATATTTGAAAAGTGAGGAAAAAGTTTGGTGTTAACGTGTGATTAAGTCCCAGACAAAGAACAAAGAATCAAATATGAGAAAGCACTAAATGCGCTTAAAGACCATCTTGCCAGCCCCATCAACCTGAAGATTACTTCAGTCCATGAAGCTATGTCAAGGGATGACACAGTCGAGGAGGGGGGAATGTTAGGAGCAAGCTAGTTCGAATGTTGTAACTTCTACATTCTAGATAATCAGTGTAATTAATGAGTTGGGGCTACAAGCTTCTAGATTGTATCAACTTATCTTTAGTTAGAGCTCCCAGATTATTAGTTTTGACCACAAAAACCATGGATAAGGTGTAAAAGCCAATTTTTATAAGTATTTTATAAGTTTTGGATAATAGAAACACAGTGTGAGCCAACGGTGCTCACTTCTCTTCTTTTAGCGATTCCTACTCCTTTCCCCGTTGTCACATTACAGTGCCATCTGTTGCGTTGCAATTGCAGGTAAGAGCTCTACGCATTGACATAAGCATTTCATGGTAATCCGCAGCTTTTGTCATCACCAACCCATGGACTAATTTCATCATAAGTAAGAATTTAAGCTTCAAAATCATAAAATAAGTATAGGTGGTGTATTGAGGTATCATTGTTAAGCATTTAGATGCATTCTAGGTCAAAACGACTAGGTCAAAAACTCAATGATGTTAATAATCACGATTTTTGAACTGAACCTAAAGGGAAATTTTATAAACATGTTATAGAAGTTTTATAACGTTTGGATGTTGTTTGATGCTGTACTGATTGTGATTTGTTTGTCGATTATTGACTAGCTTTTGGTGATTTTAATCATTTGAGTGTAGCCTGAGCTAGATGCGAGTTCTTTGTTGTTTTTCAAGAGATTGACAACCTCTTCTAGCCTCTATGCACTAGTCGAGTCAGCTTCATCCCATGGATTGACAATTATATTCGTGGTTCTCTCTATGTTGGAAATAAGATAGATGTGAGGTTAGACACCCGTCCTACAAACTTAGGAATTGTCAAGCAGTGCTGTTAACGGCAACTTTTATAATCAAATTTCACCTTCGCTTAACCATTTCTATCTTGAAAATTTCAGTGTGTCTATTTAAATTCATTTAAGTGTTATTCAATCTATTTTCTTGGTGTAGAGCATCTAGTCTGTTATTTTTCCCACAGCAAGAAGCCTGACCCGACTAACCACGTGAAACCCATTATCCCCGACATCTTTGGTGAACCCGATGTGAAACTGAGCCAAGGTGGGAAAATTTAGCGGAGAAAGATGACTACACCACAAGAGGTGGTGATGCAACAGACGATGCAGCAATTTTCTAACTACATGCAGCAACAACAGATTGCACAGTAGCAATTCAATTTGCATGAGTGGATACACAAATCTCGATAAGCAGTAACAGAAATGGTGTAGCGGTTTGAAGGTCGAGATGTTTCAAAATATTGTAAAGTTTATGAGCAATCCATGGAAGATAATGGAATTGATGATAATGAAGCAATTGAAGGTTTTGACTTGATTGTCGTGCCAGAGCTTAGGGATCAAAATGGGGAGATACATGTTGCACAAGGATCAAACTGGCAGACTTTTAAAAAGTCATTATAGGAGGAGTATTTCCTTGAATATTCTCAAAGGGTAACTAAGCAAAGTTTTATAAAGTGGATCGAATAGAAAAACAAGGATTTATCTGCACGAGAGCTGCTACAAGAATTTGAAAAAAAAATTATGCAGTTATCTACAGAAGAGCAACGGTCATTGAAACCAAAACGGGTAGAGTTATTTGTCCAAGCTTCTGACCCACGGCTTCAAAAGAGCTTGGTGCAACTACTTGAGGATTCAACAAGTGAATTTGGTTTAACATCTGATTAGAAGTGTGCTTTTGAAGTAGTTAACATGATTGTAAAGCGACAGATGAGGGTGGATAAGTTGATTGTGGTTGATCCCATGGAGATAACATATGAATAAATTAAGGAAAAGTCAACCTCTAGGAATTTTTTTTTAGAGGAGTGTGTTCTTGACTAGCTGATCAAAGGTATACAAGAATTAAATCTAAATTTAAAAGCAATTAAGCTTGAAGGGGTAGGCACCAAGGGTTCCACTTTAGAGCCTAGGCAATGACCACCATGAAACAACAATTGGGATGACCACTACATGTGGCACTGCATGTGGTATGATAGTCAAGATCATGAATGCAAAGACTATGAAGATTTTGATGAATCTTACAAGAAAAATGTGGTCTTTTGGAAAGACAAGAAGATTCATCTCAAAGCAACAAGTGAGCCGCTTCGCTTGAATTTTAGGAGGGATGGTATGGAGAAGTTAGAGGAGGAGATACAACATAATGTTGTTATGGTAGAAGTAGTTACATATTGGTTGCATGTATAAAATAATGCAGATGATGAAGGTGCAAGAACTAAAGGTGATTTGTGGCCTTATGCTTTGAAGACTGCAAAAGCAGACAAGGTGGCAGTAGATTCACTTTTAGTATATGCATTTATTGCCAGGTCTTAAGATAATGAAGCCATAGTAGAAGAGAAGCACAAGAGAGATGAATATATTGCAGGAACATCAAAAAGAGCAACAAGATCTAACAGTAAGCAAGATGAAGGGCATGTTCCCAAACCTACTTCAGAAGTGATAACGGAAGAGGCAACAAAAGATATAAAGCATTGTAAGCCCAAGGGACCTTCCTATAAGATGAAATCAGAAATTGAGTTGGCTACAGATCTAAAGAAGGTTTTTGAAGAGTGCATTCTCAATAGCAAAGTGGAGCTCACATTGGGTGACATCTTGGGAATTGCCAAGTGTGAGTTTCATGAGGAGATTATTGACATTATCAAGAGGAAATATAAGATACCAAGTGAGCAGGAACCTGATGCAGTTAAAAGCCAAATGATCCATCACATTAAGTCAATTTTGGATGCTTATGAAGAGGCATCTAAAGATAAAAAGTCAAAGGCTATGGTGGTTTCAAAATCCAATCATATATGAGGTAAGGCATGTTCATTTTAATGATGATGGAGATGAGGAAGATGTACCCAGGAGTCACTTTTCTAGGACTCATTGGGCTAGAGCAATGACACAAACCATTGTGAAGCTTGGGGACATTGAAGAGCTAGTTTTAGCACTTGTGGACCATGGGTCAGAAATCAATCTTATGGCAAAGAGCTAGCACAAGAAAGGAAAATGGCCTATTGATGTTGATGAGAGTTGGCAGATTTGAGCTACCAATATCCTTCCAGGGGATCTTTATGGTGCATGTGCAAGTTTTAAGGTAACAAATGTGGATGTTTGTGATGGACAATTTTTTTTTATACAGGAACGTTCGTCCTATCCACTCATACTGGGATAATCCTACATTACGACTGTGCACATGGAAACAAAGGTGTTAGATGATGGCCCAGCCTATGCAAGGGTCTAAAGCAAGGATAGTAAAAGGGTTTTTCAATTTTTGATTGTGTGTAGAACATGTCAGAAACAAAGATAGCCTATGTGATCATCCATTGCTAAAGATATGCAAAGAGCTCAAAGAACACAAGTTTTCATAAGATTTTCTCGGGGTGCCACTATAAAGAGGGACTATGGTGGTACAAAGGTGGGAAATCTTTCACAAAGAGAGACTTTCTTTTTGGGGGTTTTGGGATTAACATCTGAGGGATCGGTGTCATACAAGAAGTTTAATGAGCTACCTAAAGGGGAAAAACAATATGTGTCAGGTATTCGAAGTGAATTGTAGGGATGTCATGTGCTTCAACCAGATGATGTGATTTGATGAATCTTTGAAGAGGTCTCTTATGTGGATACTATGTCAGAGCTAGAAGAGATCATTACAGGTTACAAGCTAAAGCTGACATAGTTAAAGTACATTCAATGACATGTATGAAGAATTGGATTTATATGAAGCACTTATACATATAACAAGGATTTGGGTGAAGCACTTGAAGTCTAGGTAGAGACAAAATATAAATATTTTGGGAAGAAGGTGAGGCTAGTGGCTACACCTTTGCCAGAAGAAAGTGATGGAGTAATGGAGAAAGCTTCTCGCCAGCCTATACTTAGAGATTCAAAGAACATTTCGCATAAATTTACAAAAGAGACGTTGAAGCAGCCGAAGATTGGAGAGGAGGATTTCCTTATTAAAGAGGAGATCAAATGCTATCAAGAAATGCTTGGGAATTATGGTAAAGACTTTTATTTTGAGCCACGTGAGATTGGGTGTGCAGAACCAAATGTTGTTTCTCCTATGGTTATATTTATTATTCCTCATATTCCATGGAGTTTACGCCCTATTCTGGTACCCAACTCTCACTTTCCAAAGCTCATTGATTTGTTAAATGAGAAGATAACAATGGGTATTTTGGAACCATCATGTGCACCATACTATAATTGGTGGTTTAATGTTCCAAAGAAGAATGGTACCTTAAGGTTCATTCAGGATATGCAACCAGTTAATAAGGTAACAATCCGTAATGTGGGTACATGTCCAATAGTGGACGAGTTTGCTAAATCATTTTCAGGAAGATCTATCTACTCTATGGGTGATCTTTACTCAAGATATGATCAGTTTCAGCTTGCTTTGAAGAGCAGGGATCTTACTACAATGTGTACATCTCTCGGTTTGGTGAGGATGTGCACTCCACCACATGGTGCTACTTGATAGGAAATAAGACATAGCTAAATAGATAATTGAGTAGATTACTTAATGGAGAGAGACAGATTTACATACACGAGATTATAGAGTAGAGGGAGAGAAAGAGAGAGTACGCATGATATACGTGGTTCACCCAATGTGGGCTACGTCCACGGGAAAGTAGCCACTCAATGGCTTTAGTACTTCAAAACAAGAAGTAGTTTACAAAGGGATTATACCCTTGATGGAGCTCCCGCCTTGCTTCACTCTCACCACCTCACACTCACCTTGTTGCATCAAATTCACACTCTGAAATGTGTGTAGAAATGGCCTCCTTTTATAGGCCAAAAGGGCTGCCCTCTCTCATGAGAGACAGCCATGTGTAGCCGCCCTTGTGTGAATAAGTCCAAATTGGACCCTCCAATCTGCCCATGTGTGGCCGCCCTTGTGTAGAAAAATCCGCTTTTGAATTCGGCCACCGGCCACCAGCCATTGACTTTCGACCCACCGGCCACCGGCCAACCGACCGGTCGTTTTTCCGACCACTTTCCGGCCGCCATCTGGCCATAATATTCCGGCGAGAAAAAAAGGTTGCCCCTGATTTTTTTTTGGTCGTGAAAATTTAGGTTTCCAGCGAGTGAGTTTCCTTCACGCACGATGGCTTCTCCTCATACTACTAACTCTATAGATCATACAATGCATGGTACGAATAAGGTGCTAAGGGGTTTTACTCCTCATATTACTATGCCTTTCATCGATGATCTATCGATATTACTATGCCTTTCATCGATGATCTATCGATCAAGGGATGTGAATAAGGGTTCAAAGATGAGCTAAAAGACCAGAGGGGGTGCCGGCAGTTTGTTGGCCAGCATATTGCTGACTATGATGCCATTTTATCTAGGTTTGAAGAAGTTAACTTGACCCTTTTAGGGACAAAATCAATTTTTGGTGCTAAAGAGGTTTTGATTGTGAGGCATATGTGTAGCTCAAATGCAAGACAACTAAGTTCGGCTAAGGTTGAAGCTATGCTGAAGATGAAAGAAACATGCACATCGATCACAAAGGTTCGGATATTTTTGGGTGCATGTGTATTTTGTCGTATTTGGGTTTTGCACTTTGCTCATGTTGCAGAGGTGCTTTATCAATTGTTAAGGAAGGGTAAAAGGTTTGTATGGAAAGAAGCTCATACAACGGCCATAAAAATTTTGAAAACAATGCTTCTCGAGGCTCCTACATTGAGAAAGGTCGACTATGTACTGTGGAAGGCCTGTGATCTTAACCATTGACACTAGCCCAATAGGTATTTGGGCTATAGGTCAAGATGATGAGGATGGTCATAGGTATGAAGTCCGGTTTGGAGAAAAAGTGCTAATGCTCATCAAAGAGGTTATCCACAGGTCAAGAGAGAACTTTGGGGTGTTGCTACTGTCTTGAGGGCTAACAAGGAATATTTCATCGGTGATTTAGTTGTAGTAGAGACAGATTGTTTACCATTGATAGGGATGATTGCAAACTATACTACTCTCGACATTGCAATGTTGCAATGGATAGACTTCATTAAGTCTCTTAACCTAGAGTTTTGTCACATTGCAGGCAAAGATAACCCTGTAGCAGGTATGTTGTCAAGGGGAAATTATGAAGATGAAGAGAAGATTCTTACCACTAGTGATGATGTGGGCTTAAAGTTTTACAGCTCTTCTCATTTACATGCAAGCTGTGGTACTCATGCTCGTGTATTTGAAGTCTTTTTTGAAGAGATGTATGATGGAGAATGGATTTTGATTGGCCGTTTCCTAAGCACAACCTACCAGGCAAGAGGGATGGAGGGGTCAAGAGTACAGGTCCTGGAGGATAAAAAATAAGGCTTATGGATACTTTTTAAAAGATGGTCATCTGTGGAAATAGCCAAAGCGCTCAAGAGGGTACCACAACGGGTTGTTTGTGATAAAGCTACTCAATAGAAAATGATTAAAGAGTTTCATGAAAGCTTATGGGTCGGACACAGAGGGGTATGGACAGCTTTTGTCAAAATTAAAGACCGCTATTGGTGGAAGGTAATGTACAAAGATGTTTCTTAATTTGTGGAGACATGCTTAGTATGCTAGCATTATTCTAATGCAGGGCATCGAGACAGATTACATCCTACTTATCCACTAGCTATGCATTACAAGTGGGTAGTAGATTTGATTTTACAATGCCATTGGGTGTTTGGAAGATGAGGTATATTTTTCTTACTAGAGAAGATATCACTAATCAAGTTGAAGGAAGAGATTTGCGTACAAAGGCTACAAGTGCTGTATGAAAATTTTTTCTAGAAGATGTAATTTCTAGGTATGACTGTGTTGGCAAAATCACTGTTGATAGAGGATATGTGGATGTAGATGAAGCTCGTGAGTTCTTTGCTCGTTTGGGCATCAAATTGGATCTTACTACGGTATACAATGATCTCGATTCCTTTGACTCATTGACTCTTGCTTGCATGTTCTTGTCTTTAAGGCGGGCTACTTCCTCTACCAACTCATACGTTGCAGGGAACCTCCCCTTCACCTTCTCTTTAAGCGGCGACCACAAGCCATCAATGAAACGGCCCTTCTTCAAGACATTAGGTGCTCCTTCACCTTCCTCCAGTGAGGCAACCCATCGCTCCCACAAATCCACAAACTTGGATTCCTAAGTGACATACTCTAGCAGACCTCCCTACTTTAATTCTGTCAGCAGATGCCATAACTTTTCTGAGGTTGTGCCTCCACCAAACCTCTTCACAAAGGTAGCACGTAGTACATCCCATGAATTTTTGGTACCTTGGGGCAAAGCATTGTACCAAGTCTCTACTTTCATCAGTAGAGGAAAAACTCATAGCCGTGAGGCGTCGTCATCCTTGTTGGAAACCACACAAGCGATGTCAAAGTCATCCAAAAAGTCGGTGGTGATGTATTCTCCCTTCTTTCAACTGAATGTGGAAAAAGAGACACTTGCCATGGTAGTAACTCAGGAAATTATAAACTCTTTTTTTTCTTTTTTTTTATAACATTAATGACATTAGCGGCTCATAGCCACTTTTTATAGGGTTGGGTGGATAGGTTTAAAACATGATAAAGATGGATCGCAAAGCTAGAACATAATAAAGATGCTTACATCAAAAGAGTGGTTGTAATCTAGAAGGGGCAAGATGATGGGACATGGGGATCTAAGGATTTCAACAAGCATCTCGGCTCCGAAAAGGAAAACAATCTTTTGCTGGTAGAATATTTTCCTATCAATATACACGTCTACATGCATGTGTTGCAAGAAAAAAAAAGGAAACACTTTTGGCCTATTGTTATTATCCATCTCGGGTGTAGGACAAGGATTTGACTACTAGGGATGCGTACCTCGGGTGTTGTTGACGAGGTGACACCTTCACCACATGCCTCTACCTCTTGTAGAAGTCCATACAATCCTCCACATTTGGTTCAAAACAGACTGGGCGAGAAGAGTCTACCTCAATCCGCTTTCTATTCTCCATGCGGCGGTGGTGCTTGGGTGGTCGAACTTCATTTGAACTCTCTAGGCCTAGAGAGAGCGTAGGCCCACTTACGTCCACCAAATGCTTTAGGCTTTCTGGCTTAGACTTTGTGGTTGATGTAGTTGATAGATGTAGACATAGCTTCTTTACATAATGCAAATTCCCAAAATTGCTACACCAAATTCCCTCTCTCATGATGCAAGTGTTGCCAATCCCTCCCATCAAAATGCTACCAAGTGCTGACCTCTGATGAAATTTCCGCCCCTCCAATCTCTCACAATCTCCCCCCACAAATCAATCTCCCTGATAGTGACCTCTCAGGGCCTTTTTATAGGTGCTGGCTTCTTTAGGTTAGGGTAATGTGATTAGATTAAGGGTTCTAATTAGGGGAGACAAAGCAAGGTGGTGGGTCCTAGATTGTTGACCCTTGCTTTGTCTTGGGGAATATTATAAATGAAAACTCCTAGGTGGGCCTTTGTGGCCATCACCTAGAGAGAGGTGATAATTTACAAATTGGGATTTTTACAAGATTTGGTTTTAAAACTGGGAAAATTGATGACAACCTTCGAATTTCACTAAAGAGGGCATCGTGGATGTGATTCCGGTAAACGATGGCCTTAGCTGGTGTGTCGATGTAGCGCCTTTGTGATTTTTGGGGCCGGTCGGGGCATGCCTTGGGTGTCTTTTCTTGTTTCGATGTTGGCGGCACGCGACTTGGAATTCTTCTTTTTGTGGATGTCAATGTCATCGATTCCTTTGTGTTTTTTCTATTTTCTTTGTTGGGTGCGTATGGCATGCGCGTGTATGTGTGCATATGTGAGTGCACGTATGGGCATGGGTGTGTGTATATAATTGTGTGTGCGAGAGTGTGCGTGTGTGGGAATGAGAGATTGGGGTAATACATATATATATGTTTATATATATTTTTATTTTATTTTTGAAAACGTTTTTACGTTGTAGGGAAACAGAGAGTGAGAACGAGATTGAGAGAGAGAGAGAGAGAGAGAGAGAGAGAGAGAGAGAGAGAGAGAGAGAGAGAGAGAGAGAGAGAGAGAGAGAGAGAGAGAGAGAGAGAGAGAGAGAGAGAGGGAGGGAGGGAGGGAGCGGGTGCTGTATAGGGTGAGGGGGGGTGAAGAGTGTGTGTGAGTGTGTGTGTGTGTGTGTAGGTGTGTGTGTGTGTGAGAGAGAAAGAGAGGCACTGTAATGTTTCCTTTGGGCTTGTCGAGAGTGCGAGGGAGAGAGACGGTGATGGTGAGTGAGAGTCAGAGAGGGAGTGTGAGTGTGTGTGTGTGTGTGTGTGTGTGTGTGTGTGTGTGTGTGTGTACATGAGTGTGAATAAGAAAGGAATCTGCGCTGCGCCCGCATGGGTTGAACCATCATGGGAGCAAGAGAGAGATAGTGATACATTGCGCCCACTCAAGCTGGGTATCCAACAGGGAATGAGAGAGGGGGCAAGAGTTAAGGGGGTGGGGAGAGTAGCGGGCCAGTGAGGGGATGAGCGGTTGAGGGGTGGTGTGTGTGTGTGTGTGTGTGTGTGTGTGTTATGAGAGAGAGAAAGAAAGAATTATGTGCCCTTGGGGCCCGTTCTCACTGAGAGCGAGGGGGGGAAAGGTAGAACGAAGGAGGGAGAGAGAAAGAGTATAGGGAAGAGATAGAGAGAGTGTGTGATGGGAGGGCGAAGGGCTGAGGGGGTAAGGGAAGAGAGAGAGAGACAGAGAGAAAGAGAGAGAAGGGTGAATGAGACAGAGAAACGACCCGTCGAAAGAGATAAATAAGAGGGGGTTGGCGAATTGGCGAGAGAGTGGGAGAGAGGAGATTATATGGTGGCCTATCGTGTGGGAAAAAAACAAAAGGGGAGGAGAGGGCTAGAGAGGTCAAGAGAGTGTGGATGAGAGGAGAGGGTGGGTGAGGTATGGCGGCCCACTAGGCAGGGGTATGGACAAGTGAGGAAGGGTGAGAGAGAGAGAGAGAGAGAGAGAGAGAGAGAGAGTGCTAATATGAATAATGAAAGAGAGAGAGGGAGAATTTGCAAAAGCATGGCGGTCCGCCAATGGAAAATAAAATAAATAGTGGCAGCTTGTTTTATGCGCCCATTGGGCTAGGCGGTGCAGAAACAGGGTAAGTGTGAGAGAGAGAGAGTTGGTGGAGCCGAGCAGGAGAGAGAGAGACCTCTGTCGTTTGGTGATAATTGAGAGAAGTGTGGCCAAAATGGTGGCGGCCCGCTGGTGCGAGGGGTGGTGAATGTTAAAAAAAACCTATTTTTAATTGTTTTTCCTTGGTAATGTGCTCTCCCCTACTTGGGGTTGGTTCTTGCGGCTGTGGCTCCAAAATCCGAGGCTAATGATGGATAGTGACACGTTATGGCTAGGGGTGCCACCAGAGCTGGGCCGCATGAGCCGTGGCGGGGGCAGGAAAAAGAGACAGATAATTTGTGGCTCACCAATTGGCAAGGGAATTGTTGAGCCCTCCGGTGGTGTTGTCATGCTTCGGGCAGAGAAAAGATAAACCTTTTTTTCCCTTTTTTCTTGATTCCAAAAATCGGCTATCAACGCCATCTCATGATACATATGCTATGAGAAAAGAAAACTAATGCTATGTAGCTACGGCTAGACTAACATCGTTTAATCAGACATCTCATGGCGTCCAAGCGGCATATCTGTTGGATTCTGCAGAAAAAAACAATAAGACAACTTTTTGTAAGTATAAATATATAATTTACAAAACAATAAACCCCTAACACTAACCATGCACTGCGAGAACTTAGAATGTCCCCATCAGGGTTTTTAAGCCCTTCTTGCCTGTGTACTCGTGCTCGTACGGTGTTGGGTCACATCCTGTCATTGACCACTGTTAAGAACATATAAAGAATCCATTATGTTAGAATTTAAAGACCCCTAAACCCTAAACTATCAAACCTAAAGAGCAATGCGAAAACAATTACAAAATCGGCCTCAAATGATGCCCACCCACCGCTCCCCAAGTGGTGCAAGCTCCCTGCCTCTACTCGCGCTTTGGCTACCTCCTTTTGTTGCTTCCACTTGTCAGGATTCTTGCGCGCTGCTCACTTTCCATTCTTCTAGTCTTCTTTGGCCATCCAATCTGGTTTGTTCTACCCATGCTTTATTGCTTTTTGCACTTCAAAACGCTTGTGCTTGTAGTATTTGTGCATTCCAACCTTCATCAGGTCTTCACTGAAGCGGTCATCCTGTGTTAACACGGGAAACTCGTCATGTAGCATGATGATGACTTTGTCTTTTAATTCACTTGGTACTTCACTCCAGGTGTTTAGTATGTAGTGTCTAAGCACCTGAGAGCAAAGACCGTGCATGCACGAGATCACCTTCTTGCCTTCATCATCCAAGACGATGCCGCTATTGAAGTCAATGGAGTAAGGCAATCCCTCTCGCTTGTGACACGTGAATCTTGGTGCCTTGATAGGGGTCTCTAGCGGTGTGTCAATGGGGGTACAAACGTCAAGTGTCTCCATTGGAGTCTGGGCCCTGAAGCGAGGAGTGTTGACAGGGGTGACTCTCGGAGGAGTAAGTAGTGGTGTGTAGCCAAGAACGGCCATCATCCGCACAAAACCTGGCCTAGATGGTGATGTTGTGGCTGGTGTGGGGGCGGGCAAAGAAGCGGAAGGTAAAGAGCCTTGTCCAACACAAGGTGGTGTCAAGGCATCAGCAGCAGCATCCCCATAACTTACCGTCGTTGCCACCACTAGAGGGTCGGTGGCTAGACGATGTGAGTGAGATGGAAACACACAAAACGCCTCTATAATGATCCGACACACACTCTTGGGATGATATACATACACACTATGGGGCACCACTTGGATTACACAATCCACCTGGCCGAGATAGGAAACACACCGATGGAGTGAGAGGAGAGAGACTACCCGTTCGCCCACTCCACACAGAGACACACACACACACACATACCCAAAAAACTCAGCTCATAAGAGGAGAATTTCTGATGTTAGATACAATAGAGCTTGGGACAACACCAATGGGGCAAATAGCTCACACAATATGGGCAAAAGATACCAGATACAATCACAAATTGGAGCAGAAGCTTCGCTCATAGGAGAAACTTACACAGACAAAACAATAGAAAAAGAGTGAAAAATTTGGCAAAATGGACAGTGCCATCACGTCCGGAATGGCCCAAAACCCCAGTCTACAATGTCAAAGTGCTCAAATCCGACCTCGGATGAGTAGTTTACGGCCAAAACAAGCTCCAAAAACCCCAAAAACACACCTGCGGCTGTTCCTCCTCTCTTCTCCACGTTTTTTCTGGTCTTCTTTCTTTTTTTTCAGTTCCCACACTTAGCTTTATCATGTGGGAGTGATTTGTGTAAAGGAAAAATATGAGGTTAGAGTATGTACATATTGGCAAAATATATATATATATATATATATATATAATTATGGTGTAAGAGGATGAAAGAAGGTGTACATAGGTTTAATAAAACACACACCTAAGTATTTAAATAAAATACCAAAATAATTATAAAAAATCCCTATATTTAGGCCATATATACAATGAAATATTTACACACAAAGAGGACATAATATACTTTTTTTAAAATTTTTAATTAATTTTTTTTTTGGCTCACCTAGCCCAGTGACTAGCTAGCTGAGGGTTTTTAAGAAGATATGGGAAAAGTCCCGTGACTCACGCACGCTTATGTACAGTGAAATGGTAGGGATAGCCACAGTGTTTGGGTGATTTTGGTAGGGTGAGGTAACTCACTGTGGCAATTACAAAGAGCCGAAAAAACGACTATCAGTAGGAAGGCCCTTTTAAGGTGGTCGAGTGTTTTCCGAATGGTACATATCAGTTGGCTAACCTGGATGGGGTTCTACATAAGTCAAGGGTAAATGGATTGCATCTTAAATTGTATCATGCTAGATTAATGATTGTGGAACAAGATGAGCTGTCTGTGGAGCAAGTAATGTCTGTGAGGGATGAGGAGACTTGTGATGCGGCGAGTCTCAGATCGCTTTATGCTGCTGCTGATCATGAATGATCTAGTAGGCTATGGGATGGGAAAATTATGTCAGGAGTTTTTTGGAGCAAGGGATTGCACATATGTTCATACCCATGCATGGTGCATCGAATAAAGGATTGCCCATTTTCCTGAGCCAGGTGGTTACATGGGACCCACATGTGTTTTATTAAACCTATGTACACCTTCTTTCATCCTCTTACACCATAATTATATATATATATATATATATATATATTTTGCCAATATGTACATACTCTAACCTCATATTTTTCCTTTACACAAATCACTCCCACATTTTCACCCTCACCCTCGTGAAAACAAAAAATTGATTTCTACTCATTGGTTACTTTTACTATATTATTTACTTGCATACCTTTTCCTCTTTCACCCAAAATAATTCAAGGAGGGACCATATCATATGATTCCAATATCTTTCCATATCCATAACTCCTCTATATTTTTATTATTATTTTTACTCATTATTCTAACACCATGTGCTCATTGAGCTAAAGTCCATGAATAGTCCATACACTAGTCCCACCATGTATATATTTCGTATTTCACCAATAATCCTCCTCCATGCATGGGTCAAGGGCAACTTGAATGCTTTGTATTATAATATGACAAAGGAGGGGCTCACTCTTGGATGCATTGTACAAATTCAACAAAGGAGGGGACCACTAAAAGATTTTTGCAGGCATAAAAAACAGGCTTTTTGGTGAGAATTTTGGCACCTATCTCCACTCCGAATTTGGAGCGGTGGTCAAAAGAGAAAATGTAGCCCACGCTTTGAATAATCACCCCAAATGTTTTCATGATTTTTGGAGCTACCAGCTGTGAGCTATGATTTTTTTAGTGGACCCCAGTTTTCCCATGCTATGCAGCCACACTCTCTCTTCCACTTTATCATTTTCCTCTTTCACACACACTTCTCCACTCATCATCCCCATCTCTCTCACCACTCCTCTCTGCACACTACTCACCTTCTCCTCAACCTTGAAGAATAAGAGAAACCATGGTGAACTCATACCTCCCACACACAATTCCATTCCAAAATTGACCACCTAGTCTCATTTTTCCTCCTCCAAATTACTCATATCTATCAAAAAACCACAAAATTCAGCCTCTTCTCTTAAAAGACAGCATCATGGTGGTTGATTACTCAGCTTCAATTACCTTGTCTCTCAAGGAAGGTCAAGAGTGGAGAAAAACTGTACCGTCAAACCTAGTGGACCGTCAACAAGCGTCAAAATTGGCCCTACTCAAGACACTTGGAGCATCAACCTTGTAAGAAATCCACCTTTTCTTACCTCTTAAGAGTTTTTCTTCCTTATTTGTATCCTACATGGATACTCCCATTGTAAATATCCAATTCCATTTGTAAATTAATACTAACTCTACTAACCCTAACCCACTATGAAAAGTCCTATCACCTCCATTTCTCTCCTCTCTCTTTCCCCACCAACTTCTTGATAATTCCAAGCAAAAGAAATTAGATAAATTGCTGAAAATCTAACCCAACCATGGTTAGAGGAGTAACCCTAGCCTTCAAAATTGCTATAAAAGGAGGGTGTAGCTAGCATAAAAGGGGGGAGCCATAAGCAAGAGCACTATGCTATAGCTTGAGAAGCCAAGCTCAACCTCTCTAGAAGAAGCTCTTGAGTGGAAGCTCATTGTCTTATGCATGTGCGTGTGTTGTAATAGGGGATTAGCAAGGGAAATCTATGCCATTGTAAGAGAGAGAGTGATCATTCAATTGAGAGTAGGAAAACTATCATTTCTCCTACTAGTGTAAGCCCAACATTCGCTGAATCAAGGAGGGTGGATTTGGACTAAGCTTGGATACTTTGTCTCCCTTCCAACGTGAAGTAATGGACAACAATGATGCGTAAGTGTCTTGGTGTTTTTTTTTTGTTAAGTTCTTGATAGCTTGTCTCTGGTGTTGTCATCAATCTAGCCATAAATCCCACATACTGTAAGAGGACGACAGGGTGGAGAGGACTCCCCTGGCCTTAAGACAGTGATTGGGGTGGCTTTTCTTGTGATGTGTTGTGGTGAAATTTACACAAGCTATGTTGAACAAGTACTAATATCACTTTGATTTGTCATGACAGATTTGTAAGAAGGTATTAATGCAACAAGCACCCCCCCCCCCTTTTCTCTCTCTTTCTTAAATATATAATTGTGTTTGCTTGATCATCGCCGATACGTTTCAAAGCAGCCCGAGCACTATCTCGCTCTCTCTCTCTCTCTCTCTCTCTCTCTCTATCTATCTATCTATCTCACTATCTCTCTCTCTCTCTCTCTCTCTCTCTCTCTCTCTCTCTCTCTCTCTCTCTCTCTCTCTCTCTCTCGTGTTTTAGTGTGTGAGAGTATTCCATTGGTGTTAGGGTTAGTGTAAATTCCTTGCTTGTTTGTGGGTTGCTCTAACGATTCTCCTCTTTTGCGTCCTAGTTCGCTCTTAAACTAGGTGGTGCCCCTTGTGTAGTTGGGATTTGGCGGTGGGTTTGTTGTTTTGGTTTGTGTTGTGTTGTGCCCCAGCCCCATTGAGCAGCACGGGAGCCTTGAAGGGTGTCTAGAGGCCACTCTTCTTGTTGCCTGCCCCGGACCGCCTCAAATTGGTGCCCCCACTGAGGACGGCTTGTGTATTTTTGTGTAGAATCAACCTTTAGCATAGTCAAGTAGTTTGCATGAATCACGAAGATTTGTATGATCCCTTCATTCCCATTGCAAGGCAAAAGGTACACATAATTGTTAGTACTAAGTTGCAATTTCAACGTGTCATTCGTAGAATTTTAGGTCGTCTTAGGTTGGCCGAGATAAACGCTTCAGTAAATCCTTTTATTTTGCCTCTCATTAGGTACGACCTTAGTTTGGACGTCTATATTTTTGTTTTGTTTTAAGCATTAGGACATGCATAGGCCATGGATAATGGCCCAGGAATAGAGGTTTTTCCCTTTCATTTTACTCCACACATTAGAATAAACGTTGCAATTAGTAGAAAGATCCATTTTCAACAACGAATGGTGTTCATGTTTGGTGCCCAAAGAGCAGGAGAAATTCTTGCATCACCAAACCCTGTCATTCTACCTCTCATCAACTACCACACTTCTTTTGATGTACATGTGTTCATTTTATTTTAAAATGAAGTGCAGCCCGGCAAAGTAGTGTGTATGTTTGTTTTTTCTTTGTCCAAGTTGTTACAAGAAACAAAAAAACGATCATTTGTTCTAACTGGGAATGTGTGTGCAGTGAAAGTTCAATCCTTAGAGATCTAGCTCTATTACCAATTGAGTTGCAGGAGCAAGTAGTAAGGCGTCTCCCTCATAACAAGAGGGTGGTGAAGTTAAGACGGAAGGTCCTACGCGTTGATTCCATTTTCCTCTTGTTGTTGGGCACTAAGGAAGACCGCACATTCATCCAACTAGTGTGTGCCCTAAGATTGGTAAATAGAGTGAAATTTGGCGTTTGGCGAGTGCATTTCACCATTGAGGAAGACTCTTCAGGAAACTTGCGGCCAGAGTTCATGCTTCATAGACTCACATTTGGTGAATTTTTCCCTCATTTGCGTCTTATTAATAGTCTTCCTTTCGCTTTCAACAAAGGAGATAGGGAGCTATTCAGAGCTTGTCTTAATAAAGAGAGCATAGAGAAGATTGCAAATTTGTATAAATTCTCATCCTTCTCTACTTTCTATGACACTTTGTTCATAGAGACATTGTAAATCTCTTTATGCTTTTGAATGATTTAACCATAATCCTAAGGAGTTTTTGTCCAGGAATTTTGTAGCACGACTGGAGTCTTTAAATCTTGCAAACTTGATTGGACTTGATGAGGATGTTCTTTATGAAATTGTGAGAAGGTTGCCTCACTCCCACTGTGTGGAACTCGAAGGAAAGGAGCTCCTAGTCAATTGCTACTTTCTCACGGCCTTCGACGAGCATGAAGATCTAGTTTTTATACAAACCGCTTGTGCATTGGGAATTGTAGAGCAAGTGCAATTTATCACTTGGGACGTGGTTGCTCTTTTGGATCCAGAAAATGAAGTTCTAGAGATTTTTGTTTATCGCCTTAGCTTTGAAGAATTTCAACCCTTCTTAGAGCTCATCAATAGTCTACCCTTTTGTTTTGATCAAACAAATCGAGACCTTATTGAAGCTTGGATAGCTGAAGAAGAAAACCTAGAGTGGTATTTTCTCACTTCTTCATTTGCAGGCTAGTGGTTCTAGATCTCTATTGTATCCCTTATTGTAACTCGTATTGTAATCTTTCATAATAATGGAGAGCCAACGCCAAATGTCTGGATATCCTCTTTTCTTTGGAGAGCCTGGAGAGGATGCAGAATTATTTTTAGCAAATTTCAAGATGTCTTGCCGTATCAAGAGGATAGTAACCGATCAAGAACGTGTAGAAATGTTTGAGGTGGTCCTTAGGAAAGATGCTAGTACTTGGTTTGACTCTTTGCCTGAGGAAGTTAAGGGGAATTACACAGAAGTTTTGAATCGTTTTAAGAGATACTTCTTTGATCCCCAAAACACTCAAAAACTATGGCAAGACATTGTTTCTCATAAGCAAAAAGACTTAGATGACTACTACTTGTACAAGCAAGAGTTTCTACGTCTTTGGGCTCTATGGATACGAAATGTTACTAACCCTGGTGATGGTGCAGAATTTTTAAAGAAGGAGAGGTTCATAGCCGGACTCTTTCCTGACCTTAAGGTAAAAGTTGAGGCGGGTGCACCTGCTACTTTTGATGCAGCTGAAACTAGGGCTGCTGAGAAGTATAGGAAACTCAAGTGCTTAAGGGGAGAGGTTTCAATAGAAGGTCTTAGACCCAAAGGTAAGTCACAAGCATCAACATCGAGGGAGCTTCCTGAGGTAATGGCGGAAGTAATTGAGAAGTTAAACGAATCTTTAAGCAGCCTGTCAATTCACCTTGCACAAGCTGTAGGTCCAAAGGGACAAGCAAAGAAGTCTGAAGAGCGAGATCCACGACCTAGGAGAGTCTTGCAATGTTGGAATTGCGGAGCGTCTGGACATGGGATGTATAATTGTCCTTGGCCCCGTGGGGAGCCAAGGAGGCCTAACTTGAATTACCCAGTGATGAATGCAGGTGAAGGAACTGGTCAACAACCAAGGCTTCTACAAAGGCCAAATGGACCAAGACCACCTCCACAAGGGGTAGAAGGAGTTCCACCTTTGCCAGATCCAAATGTCCATGTGGTAGAGGTGACAAATTCAAATGAGTTTGACATGGAAGCCAATGGAATTAAGCGTGGCCGAGGAAAAGGTAAAGATAAAGAAGGAGTCACATCACAGAGTGACCATGGACAAGGCAAGAAGGCAAAGGGATCCAAGGAAACCAAGAGGACTCGACGTCGTATGAACCTCCAAGACTTCCCTCTTGGACATGGTATGGCTCCGTACAACTTGTTGGAAGACATGAGAGGTAAGGGTCCTGATATTTCATGGCCTCAATTTCTTGCATTATGTCCACAAGTTAGGAGGGATTTAACAAGGGCAGTTAGCATTAGGAGAAAGGTAAAAGAGAGTGTGCCTGTTGTAAAAATTGCACAAGCTGAAATGAATGAGGACATTACACCGGTGCTAGACTGTTACATCAAAGGGAGATTGGTTAGGAAAGGTCTAGTGGATGGGGGTGCACAAATTTGCATCATGACAGAGGGACTCATGCAAAAACTAGGCATGCACATCCATGAGACACCTGAAATTAGGGTCAAGATGGCAAACAATAGCAAGGCTAGGTGCGTAGGCATTTGTCAAAATGTTTTTGTGGAGGCCTTTGGCATTAAGAAGGTAGTGGATTTCTATGTCGTGTCTACCAAGGGAAATGGTTATCCATTTATCCTAGGAAGACCATGGCTAATGAAAATGCGAGCTTTGCAGGATTGGGAGAGTGGAAAGCTAATTTGCAGGAATGACAATCACAAGAAGGTTGTCTTTGACATGAAGGAGCAACGCCAAGAGGAGCTCCATGAAGAATCATCTCAAAGTGAGACGGAAGAAGGTTGGACCGATAGCACTTCAGAAGAAGAAAGTAGCGGCAGCATTACTGAAGAGGAGTCTTCCATCGAAGTCATGGGGGTAAGGTTTAAGCCAAGCAACCAAGAGACCTCTTGTCAAGGCTTGGAGGAGGTAGGTCCTCAAGAGAACGAAGGTGATCAAGATGAAGGGATGCTGGAAGGTATGCTATCAACAACACTTACAAAGGATGAAAGAGAGGAGTTCAAATGTGTGCTAAGGAAGTTTCCTAGGCTTTTTTCTAAAGACTACACCGATGTGCGTGGAGTAGATGTTGTTCAACACAAGATTGAGTTGAAGCCAGAGGCCACACCTAAGGCTCAGAAGCTACGAAGGCTAGGAGTCATCAAGGAGCAGGCTTTACTCAAGGAGGTAAGAAAGCTTCTAGCAGCAGGGTTCATTTATCCAGTGGAGAATTCAGAGTGGGTCTCTCCTGTTGTTGTCACTCCTAAGAAGAACGGCAAGTGGAGGGTGTGTGTGGATTACCGTCCCCTCAATGAGGCAACAAAGAGAGATCACTTTCCCCTCCCATTCCAGGATGAGATACTAAATGAGGTAGCTGGTCATGAGAAGTACACTGTGTGCGATGGTTACTCAGGTTACTTTCAAATAGGGATTGCACTGGAGGATCAATTGAAAACAACCTTTATCACTCCTTGGGGTTGTTATGCTTTTAGAGTCATGCCATTTGGTCTGACAAATGCTCCTGCAACATTCCAACGTTTCATGAATATGGTGTTTCAAGCATTCTTTGGAAAGTCAATTAGGGTGTTCATTGATGATTTCTGTATTTATAGCTCAAAATCATTGCATCTACAAAGGGTAGAAGAAGGTTTAAAGAAGCTCTACGACATGGGAGGTCAACTCAACCCCGACAAGTGCCATATAGGTGAGGATGAAGTAATCTTGCTTGGTCATAAAGTTTCTTACAAAGGCATTGAAGTGGATCCTTCGAAGGCAAAGGCTCTTATTGAGCTACCATCACCCAAGAGTCTTAAGGAGGTCATCTCATTCATTCAAAAGGTGAAGTATATGTCACGCTTCATTCACTTAGCCTCGGAGTTACTTCACCCTTTGCAAAAGTTGACACAACAAGTAGAATTTGCATGGTCTGATGAGCTTGAAGAGTACTTTTGTAACATAAAAGTCATTTTTTCAGAGCTACCAACACTCATGCCTCCTTGTTGGGAGTACACATTCTTTGTTAGCTCTAGTGCTGGGAAAGAAACAATTGGTGCTATGTTGCTACAACAAGATCCCCACAGTACAAGGATGCGACCCATCTACTTTGCTAGTAGGGTCATGAATGCTTTGGAGAGAGACTACACAGAAGCAGAACTCATGATGCTTTCTCTCATGTTTGCGGTGAGAAAGTTTAGATCCTACCTGCTACCAAAACCTTTTGTAATTCTCACTGCAGAAAATTTGTTCCCTTGGGTGTCATCTCAAATGAATCTTAGTACTAGGATCTCAAAGTGGATTATGGAGTTGCAAGAGTTTCAATACTCTTTCAAGGTAGAAGATAGTGTGCGTGCACAATTGGCAGGGATTCTCACTTATAGGGTGCACGAAAAGGAGATTAAGGTGCCTGAAGTAAAGACCCTACCATTGCCACCACCAAAAGGTATTCCTAATGCTTTTACTTTGTTCTTTGATGGAGCTTTTCGTCGAGCCACAGGAAAAGCAAGGGGAGGGCTAGTGTTGCTCAACCCAAGTGGAGAGGTGTTCATGAAAGAGAAGTTCAATCTACCAAGTTCAGCTAGCAACAATGAAGCAGAATATGACACTCTACTTCATGGTTTGAAGATGTGCATTGGCCAAGGGATACAACGCCTCATGGTAAAGGGAGATGCACTTCTCATTGTTAAACAGATTTTAGGCATTTGGGCATGCAAGAATGAGAGCTTACGGACAAAAGTTCATGCCATTCGTAGATTGTTTAATCAATTTGAAGAAGTGCAACTATATCATATTCCTAGGAAACAGAATGAAGATGCTGATTTACTTGCACAACAAGCCGTTGCATGTGTAAAGAAAGAAGTGCAGGTCATCATGGTGGTGGCTGCTGTGAAGCAACCGAGGTACCAGGGATTGGAGTCATTGGCTCCCATCATTGGCTCCCATCATTGGCTACATTTTGGAGGGTGAGTTTCCACCAGACTTCACAAAAGCTCAGAAGAGGAGACTCATGAAGAAGGCAAGCGTATATCTCTTCCTAGAAGGCTCCCTCTATCAAAGAGGGAAGGATCAAGTGTGCAGACGAGTACCAACTATCAAGGAAATTCCAGCCATTCTAAAAGGTTTGCATGAAGAGGCATGTGGTGGTCATTTTGCCCAAGAATTAAATGTGAAGAAGATTTTGCTTTCGGGTATGTTTGGCCAAGTTTGCATGTGGATGTTCAACATTGGTGTAAAAGCTGTCACACTTGTCAGATAAATGGAAATAGAAGGTTGGTGCATGGCCCGAGGCAAATAGTGCTTGCAAATGGACCCTTTGAAAAGTGGGGCATTGATGCTATGGGTCCTCTGCCTAGGACAAAAAATGGTAAACTCTACATTCTAGTGGCTGTAGACTATATGACTAGGTGGGTGGAAGCACAAAGTGTGGCAAAGGTAAATGAGAAGACAGTGAGCAAATTCGTCTACACTCACATTTGTTGTAGATTTGGCACACCTTTGGAGATTGTTTCTGATAATGGTCCATGGTTTAGAAAAGGATTGCTCACAGAAGTTTGTGAAGAGCTTCACATTCTACATCGTCATAGCACACCATACTACCCACAGTCAAATGGTTTTGGTGGAGAAGGCTAATGGTGTCATTGCACGAATCATTAGAAAGATGGTGCAAAACAAGACAAAATTATGGGATGACTTCTTGGATGGTGCCTTGTGGGCATATCGAACCACATATAGGGAAGCCACGGAGTTCACACCATTTCACTTGGTCTATGGTCAAGAGGCTTTGCAGCCTATCGAGCTCAACATTCCAACAATGCGACTTCATGGCAAAGGAGCACAAGATGATCAAGAGGTATGGATGGATCGACTTCTTACGTTAGTGGAGCTTGAGTGGAAAAGAGAAGCAGCATATGAGTGCTACAAGAGGAAAGCCACACAAGCGAAAGAAACGCACGACAAGAAACTGAAGGACAAAGGCATCAAGGAAGGAGAGCTTGTGCTAAGGTATGACAATCGACTTGACAATCGTTTTGATGCCAAGTTTGAAACAAGATGGCAAGGGACTTACATAGTCAAGAAGGCTTTCAATTCAAGTTACTATCAGCTTATGGACTTGAATGGTAAAGAGCACTCTAGGAAAGTAAACGGGTATCGCTTGAAGCCCTATTTGAGTCGCCTTCTACCAAAGGATCTACCAAAGATCTGTCCAAAGGCCGCTGTCTTATGTAAGTATTGTTACATGAAGCATGAGTGTAACTCCAGCCAAAAATCTGAGGGGCCAAACAATGAAGATCTCGTCAAGGACTCTGAAGCACTCTCTTTGGAAAAGATGCTCTATGATGGTACATGAATATACCATCATCCAGGGGGAGGGCTAATGATAGTCGTTTTTTCGGCTCTTTGTAATTGCCACAGTGAGTTACCTCACCCTACCAAAATCACCCAAACACTGTGGCTATCCCTACCATTTCACTGTACATAGGCGTGCGTGAGTCACGGGACTTTTCCCATATCTTCTTAAAAACCCTCAGCTAGCTAGTCACTGGGCTAGGTGAGCCAAAAAAAAATTTAATTAAAATTTTTTAAAAAAAGTATATTATGGCCTCTTTGTGTGTAAATATTTCATTGTATATATGGCCTAAATATAGGGATTTTTTATAATTATTTTGGTATTTAATTTAAATATTTCTACTTAGGTGTGTGTTTTATTAAACCTATGTACACCTTCTTTCATCCTCTTACACCATAATTATATATATATATATATATATTGTCAATATGTACATACTCTAACCTCATATTTTTCCTTTACACAAATCACTCCCACATTTTCACCCTCACCCTCGTGAAAACAAAAAATTGATTTCTACTCATTGGTTACTTTTATTATATTATTTACTTGCATACCTTTTCCTCTTTCACCCAAAATAATTCAAGGAGGGACCATATCATATGATTCCAATATCTTTCCATATCCATAACTCCTCCATATTTTTATTATTATTTTTACTCATTATTCTAACACCATGTGCTCATTGAGCTAAAGTCCATGAATAGTCCATACACTAGTCCCACCATGTATATATTTCTTATTTCACCAATAATCCTCCTCCATGCATGGGTCAAGGGCAACTTGAATGCTTTGTATTATAATATGACAAAGGAGGGGCTCACTCTTGGATGCATTGTACAAATTCAACAAAGGAGGGGACCACTAAAAGATTTTTGCAGGCATAAAGAACAGGCTTTTTGGTGAGAATTTTGGCACCTATCTCCACTCCGAATTTGGAGCGGTGGTCAAAAGAGAAAATGTAGCCCACGCTTTGAATAATCACCCCAAATGTTTTCATGATTTTTGGAGCTACCAGCTGTGAGCTATGATTTTTTTAGTGGACCCCAGTTTTCCCATGCTATGCAGCCACACTCTCTCTTCCACTTTATCATTTTCCTCTTTCACACACACTTCTCCACTCATCATCCCCATCTCTCTCACCACTCCTCTCTGCACACTACTCACCTTCTCCTCAACCTTGAAGAATAAGAGAAACCATGGTGAACTCATACCTCCCACACACAATTCCATTCCAAAATTGACCACCTAGTCTCATTTTTCCTCCTCCAAATTACTCATATCTATCAAAAAACCACAAAATTCAGCCTCTTCTCTTAAAAGATAGCATCATGGTGGTTGATTACTCAGCTTCAATTACCTTGTCTCTCAAGGAAGGTCAAGAGTGGAAAAAAAATGTACCGTCAAAGCTAGTGGACCGTCAACAAGCGTCAAAATTGGCCCTACTCAAGACACTTGGAGCATCAACCTTGTAAGAAATCCACCTTTTCTTACCTCTTAAGAGTTTTTCTTCCTTATTTGTATCCTACATGGATACTCCCATTGTAAATATCCAATTCCATTTGTAAATTAATACTAACTCTACTAACCCTAACCCACTATGAAAAGTCCTATCACCTCCATTTCTCTCCTCTCTCTTTCCCCACCAACTTCTTGATAATTCCAAGCAAAAGAAATTAGATAAATTGCTGAAAATCTAACCCAACCATGGTTAGAGGAGTAACCCTAGCCTTCAAAATTGCTATAAAAGGAGGGTGTAGCTAGCATAAAAGGGGGGAGCCATAAGCAAGAGCACTATGCTATAGCTTGAGAAGCCAAGCTCAACCTCTCTAGAAGGAGCTCTTGAGTGGAAGCTCATTGTCTTATGCATGTGCATGTGTTGTAATAGGGGATTAGCAAGGGAAATCTATGCCATTGTAAGAGAGAGAGTGATCATTCAATTGAGAGTAGGAAAACTATCATTTCTCCTACTAGTGTAAGCCCAACATTCGCTGAATCAAGGAGGGTGGATTTGGACTAAGCTTGGATACTTTGTCTCCCTTCCAACGTGAAGTAATGGACAACAATGATGCGTAAGTGTCTTGGTGTTTTTTTTTTGTTAAGTTCTTGATAGCTTGTCTCTGGTGTTGTCATCAATCTAGCCATAAATCCCACATACTGTAAGAGGGCGACAGGGTGGAGAGGACTCCCCTGGCCTTAAGACAGTGATTGGGGTGGCTTTTCTTGTGATGTGTTGTGGTGAAATTTACGCAAGCTATGTTGAACAAGTACTAATCTCACTTTGATTTGTCATGACAGATTTGTAAGAAGGTGTTAATGCAACAAGCACCCCCCCCCCCCCTTTTCTCTCTCTTTCTTAAATATATAATTGTGTTTGCTTGATCATCGCCGATACGTTTCAAAGCAGCCCGAGCACTATCTCTCTCTCTCTCTCTCTCTCTCTCTATCTATCTATCTCAGTATCTCTCTCTCTCTCTCTCTCTCTCGTGTTTTAGTGTGTGAGAGTATTCCATTGGTGTTAGGGTTAGTGTAAATTCCTTGCTTGTTTGTGGGTTGCTCTAACGATTCTCCTCTTTTGCGTCCTAGTTCGCTCTTAAACTAGGTGGTGCCCCTTGTGTAGTTGGGATTTGGCGGTGGGTTTGTTGTTTTGGTTTGTGTTGTGTTGTGCCCAGCCCCATTGAGCAGCACGGGAGCCTTGAAGGGTGTCTAGAGGCCACTCTTCTTGTTGCCCGCCTCAGACCGCCTCACTACTTAATTTGAAACTATTTTTGGAAGGTGTTGTCCAGCTTATTGTTGTAGCGCAAAACCAAGTCATGCATCTTGATACCCTTACTTTTGACCTTTTCATTTATCTTTGCCAAAGACTTATCCTGCATCTGCCTATAATGCTCCAATGCGCTCATCCTATCCAACTGAACCTCTTGTAACTGCAAGAGCCTCTCTTTGAATGCATCACTAGGCGGCCCAAGCAACTTCTCTAGCATCTTGGCTGCATGCAAATCTACTTCCACAGGCAATAGTGCTTCCTTTCCATATACCAAATGAAATAGAGTAAACCCTATACCTGTCTTCACCGAAGTACGATAAGCCCAAAATGCACTAGGTAATTCCAAATCCCAATTCTTTCCTTGGTGCTCTGTCACTTTCAAAAGGATTTGTACCAACTCACCATTGAATCTTTCATTTAAGCCATTACACTAAGGGTAATAAGGAGTGGTATGCTGGTGCCTAATCTTCATCTTCCCACATAAAAAATCTAGCAGTTTAGCTCTAAATCCTGGCCCCTTATCCGAAAGTAGCTCTAGTGGCACCCCAAACTTTCAACATATTTCATCATACACAAATTTTGCCACAACCTTTGCAGTAATTTGTTTTACTGCTATAGCCTCTGCCCATCTAGAGAGATAGTCCACTGCAGTCAAAATATAGCTTTTGCCCCTGCTTGTGATAGGTAATGGGCCTATTGCATCAATCCCCCACTTTTCAAACACATCAAGTGCCATAATGGTTTTTCGTAACTCTGGCTTCAACACTCTCTTCCCAAATGCTTGACACCTATTGCAAGACCTACACCAATGGTGAACATCCTTGTGCAAACTAGGCCATACATACCCCTCTTGCAAGATATTATGCAAGGTGATCTTTAGAGCAAAGTGTCCGCCACATGCGCCTTCATGATTCTCTTCCAACACTCTGTAAATCTCCTCCCGCCAAGGTACACGTCTCAACACGAGATCAACCCCTTTCATGTACAAGACATCACCAATCAATTTGTACGTGTATGCTCTATGCACAAAACCATACTTCTTAGACTTCTCAATGTCTTTTGGAATGATTCCTGTTAGCAAAAACTCCTCTTCTTGAGCCAAACTTTCCCGGCCATGATAAAAAGGTAAAGTGGTCCTCAACACAAATAGTTCCTCAATCATGCTTTGAGCTGCTTCATGTGCCTCTCCATTTAGAGCACGTTCAATGTGTCTAATGCTCCATGCCTCAAACTTTTTTAACAGGCCTTTAATTCTAAAGCACATTTCCTTCAATGAGGTGTTCTTGCTCTTCCACACACCCAACACTTGCTTCACCACTAACAAGGCATCACCTTTTATGCTCAACCTTCTAACCCCATGCTTCAAACAAATGTGTAATCCAGCTTCCAAAGTAGCATATTCAGCCTCATTGTTACTATGCACATCCAATTTGAGCCCTCTCTTGCATACTAGCTTCCCCTCTGGATCATAAAGTGTTATACCCCCTGAAGTTGCATCATGGATCTTTCTGTATGAGCCATCAAAGAACAACACATGTGCCTTGGCTGATATGTGGCACTTCCTCGACTACCCTTTGCACCACCTCTTCCTTAACAAGAAGCGGATTCTCCTTGTAAGTCAACAAATCAGCCAGGGTAGCTCTTGTACTGTCTTCCACTAAAAAAGAGAACTCAAACTCTTGCAGCTCAATCACCCATTTCTTCACAACATTTGACATGTTAGTGCCATTAATTAACTGTGTCAAAAAGGCATAACTCTTCAAGAAAAAAAAAGGTCATGGTAGCAAGTAATGACAAAAATGTCGACAAGCAAATATCGCACTGGCCATCACTAGCTCTACTTTCGAGAATTTTCTCTCTGCTACCAGCTTCACTCGGCTTGCACCATACATTGGCCTCATATAATGGCTGCCCTTCCCCTTTTGCAATAGCATGGCTCCAATGGCATCATCCCCTACTGAGGGATTTACATAAAAAACTTTCTCCCAATTAGGAGCCTGCATGGCTGACAACCCCCCTAACACCTCTTTCACCTCTTGAAACACGTCTTCACACTTGTCATCCCATTGCAATGGATCATGCTTTGCCACTTGTTGTAATGGATAAAGAAGCTGAGGAGACAATGGAATAAACTTTGCCATGTACTTCACTTTGTGTATAAAGGTTGCCAATTGCTTCGTACTCGTAGGTGATGGAAGAAGAATAATAGACATAACCTTATCTGGATCAGCCTCAATGCCATTTCCTGACACCATATGGCCCAATAACTTCACCCTCGGTTGTGCTAAATGACATTTCTTTGGATTTAGTTGTCCTCCACATTCATCATATCGAGCCAATACCATCTGCAACTTCTCATGGTGTTCAACCCTACTGCTGTAGACACAGAAGTCGTCCATAAAAGCTTCAACACAACTACCAATGAATGGTGCAAATACCCAATTTGCTCTCTCTTGATAGAAAGATGGTCCATTTGTTAGCCCAAATGGCAATACTGTGTAGCAATAGCAACCCCATGGTGTAATGAAAGTTGTCCTTGTGCGGTCTTTAAGAGAAATCTTCAATTGAAAATAGCCTGAAAAACCATCACACACACTGTACCTCTCATAACCAGCCACTAAATCCAAGATCTGATCGATGAATGGAAGAGGATATGAGTTCTTCTTAGTGGTTGCATTTAAGGGCTTAAAATCTACACAAATACTCCACTTAACTATTGGGCTCACCCATTTTGTGGTCTCTACTGGAACTATGAACCCTGCCTTCAATAACTTGTCCACCTCTACCCGCAAGGCTTCCATTTTCTCTTGGCCCATCCTTCTTAGCCTTTGACGCACTGTCTTAGCACCTTCTTTCAGCTCTATATGCATCTCTTTGCCCTTGAATCCTCTGATCTCTTCATATGAAGTAATGAACAAATCAGGAAAACTAGCCAGCATGTGCAAGTATATCTCCTTCTCCATAGCTGAGAGGTCTCCACTAATAATATGTGTCATCAATTCCTGCTTCTTTGACAACTCAACCTTGGTCTGCATCAGCCCTTTAATCACTTCATAAGGCCCTTCGCTTTCATCTGCAAATGCGACTATACCAGACTCTTGGATTCCTTTGTCCATCAAAAGAAATGCAACATCAGCATCCTCATCACTACTGGTAGTACTATCACTATCCTCGTCAGACACTGTGGAATAGTCTTCATCACTAGACTCATCTTCATCTTCATAAAGCTCCTCCAATCGTTTCCTTGTGTCCATATTATATAGCTTCTTGGCACCTGTCTTTCCATAGAGGCTAATCGTACCACGTCACTAATCTTGAACAGCTTCCACTGCACGTAACCATGGTCTGCCCAATATAATAGGATATGCTCCCAACCCCACTGGCATCACATGAAAATCAACCACCGCCTTTGCATCATACGCCTCCACTTCTAAGCTCTTTACAACACCCAAACATTTCACTTTTTGATGGTTTGCCAATCTGATCCGAAAGCCTGACACCCCAGTCACTGTAAGACCCATCTTCTCAACGCATGAGTGTGTTATCACACATATTTGCGCTCCGCCATCAACATAACTTTGTCCCAAATTTTTCCTTTTATGCCACACATCTACTATTGGACAAATTTTTGGTAGCTCATCCATTGCCAACACCTTTACTGAACCTCTCTCTTGCTCTTTCTCCATTGGGTTAACCATCCTCTTCCATTGTCGCTTTAGTTTAGGCCCCATCTCTATAAGCTTCCCAAAAGTAATGTCGGCCTTCCTGCTTGTCAGATCCTCCTTCAAGTCATAGCTTAGTTGCCCATCCCCTAGTGGAAAATCTGACACATGAAACTTGGGACGAGCCCTTCTTTTCCTCTTGGCCTTGACATCCTCGCCTTCATGACTCTTTTCCTTCTTCTTACTAGGACCTGGGGCACTTCTTCCTTCCTTTTCCTCTGTGGTCCTCTTCCCAATAGGCATCACTAATGTATCCTCTAGCTTTGATGCCTTCTCCAAGGTGACTACACTTAGCACTTTTGTCTTTCCCTCTTCCTCCTGGGTTAATCCACTGGTTCCTTCATCTCCCTTAATTTGGATGCCATAATCATTTGACCTAGTTAGCACCTGTCTTGGTAATGGATGCATGTATCCCCCCATACTTGGTGGCTTATCACATTGCGGACTCATGTGGCCCAACTCGATCTCCACATTTATAACATGTGAGCGTCTGCCTCCAGAACCTACCATTACTTTGTCCAACACCATTCTTGGGTCTTTCTTCACCTCATGGCTTATTTGAAAACTTCCCTCGACCTCAATTATTTCCCACTTGACCTAGAATGTTTAGGCTGAGATTCTTCATCAAATCTACCACTTGCCTCATGTCTTGCCTTAGCCCATCATCTTGCACTGCTGTAGTGACCACTACTGGCATAACTTGAGGAGTAACAGAAACCACTGGTTCATGATGAACCCCTGACATGCGACCTTGTGAAGACTCCATAGGCTGAAATTCAGACCTCATGGGCAAAGACTCCACCCCTAACTGGCTCATTTTCCTTAGCTTCCACTCTTTGTTCCTTGCTACCTCTAGTGCATCTACATATGTCCTAGGCTTCTTTAGCTCCACTCTCCAACGTATATTCTCCCAAAGACCAGCCAAGAACCTTTCCTTCTTCATCATGTCAGGTGGAGGTACTTGTGGTGCTAAGGCCTTGCACATCCGCTCCCATGCCAATGAAAACTTTCATATGTACGCATCTACCGGCTCACCTTCCTTTTGTACTAAAGCCTGTACTTCTTGCCACACTTTGTCAGGATCTTCTATCTTCACAAACTCCACTTCCAACCCATGCCGTAGATTGTCCCAACTCAATCTTACAGGTGGATCAGCCAGACGCAACTCCTCTTCAAATGCTTTGGACCAAACTCGTGCATCACTCTTCAAACAAATTTGGAGAAGACGTAACATGTGCGCAGGGTCATGAATCTGGTTGCTAATGCAGGCAACCTCCATCTTTTCCAAAAAGTCTTCCACATCCTCATCAATTCTTCCATGAAACTCTGGATAAGAGAAAGCCATGGCTACCCAATTACGATGCTTCGAGAACCCCTTCGAACACACATGCAAGAACCCAAAACTTTTGACTGACTCAATTCCCAGAAACTTCAATGGAGCTTAACTTTAGATAAGGACCAACACATGCACATCAAATGAGGTTTCATAGTTGATCATCGGAATTACAACAGGCAAAGGACATTCCAGTATCTCCCTTAATCTTCTTGGCCCGAACATAAAGACTATGCGCTGCTGGAAAAAAATCTTCCTGGACACATGAACATTTATCTGGATTCTCTGAGTTAAATGAAAAGGAGTGAATTGAGGGCCATTTTGATCATCCATCAAAGCCAACCATGAAGCTCCCAAGAAGGCACACCTGTCTTATCCTCTGATTTTGCCAAAATTTCAGCAGCATAACAACATAAATGGCTCAAAAGACCAAAAAACCAGCCATCATAACTTGGAAAAATTTTGATAGAGTTTCCCCAGAAGTAGAGCAGTGAAAACCCAAAATATAGACTGTATATGTATGCATAAACTGCCAACAATAGAATCCGAGCATCAAATAGGAATCACTAGTACATAGCCTATGGTGAGGTCACGAAAAGGGTGCTCCAGCTACCTATATCACCGAAAGGATCTCCACATTTGAGAATCCCCCAGCTCAATAAAACCTCACTCTATCAACCCTCACACGAAGGCTAATGCAAATCGCGTATAGTCAAGTCTCAGAAATGACTATCTTCCAGACTAAGTCTCAGAAATGGCTTGGACTACGAAATAAAACCATATATGGCTCCACAAAGGCGTACAATGGCAATTTCCACAAGTAACGTACAATACCAATAGACAATGCGCTCAAGCAGGCGCGAAATGATGCATACCCACAGCAACTGCAAGTGACATCACTGCCAATGTATCACTGAACTCCAACTACCTGTACCTGTGTGAATCACCTGTACCTGTCCCTGTCCTTGTAACTTGTAACCTGTAATCTACAACCTGCAACCTGTAATCCCGAATCTCGAAGCTCGAAGCTCGAAGCAGAAAGTACTCGAAGAAGATCCTCCGTGGGGGCGCCAAAGAATCTCAGCAGGATGGAAACACACAGAACGCCTCTATAATGACCCGAAACACACTCTTGGGATGATATACACACACACTATGGGGCACCACTCGGCTTACACAATCCACCTGGCGGAGATAGGAAACACACAAATGGAGTGAGAGGAGAGAGACTACATGTTCGCCCACTCCACACAAACACACACACACACACACACACACACACACACACACACACACACCCAAAAAACTCAGCTCATAAGAGGATAATTTCTAATGTTTAGATACAATAGAGCTTGGGACAACACCAATGGGGCAAATAGCTCACACAATATGGACAAAAGATACCAGATACAATCACAAATTGGAGCAGAAGCTTCGCTCATAGGAGAAACATACACAACCAAAACAACAGAAAAAGAGTGAATAATTTGGAAAAATGGACAGCACCATCACGTCCGGAATGGTCCAAAACCCCAGTCTACAATGTCAAAGTGCTCAAATCCGACCTCGGATGAGCAGTTTACGGCCAAAACAGGCTCCAAAAACCCCAAAAACACACCTGCGGTTGTTCCTCCTCTCTTCTCCGCGTTTTTTCTAGTCTTCTTTCTTTTTTTCAGTTCCCACACTTAGCTTTATCACTTGGGCACCCTTGGCCTTTTAGATGACCTCAAATGGACCCCGAACATGCCAAAAACTAACCTCGAAGTGCATAGTTGTCAGCTTTTTGCATCCATACGCACACCTGGCACTCGATTTTTTCCAATAATGCGTCTCGCCACCACGTGAAGTGGCCCCAGAATATGGTCCTCATGATGACTTTTCTACATAATTATCACAAGAAAACATCCACGTTGTGCCCATACTTCTCCACGTGCAAGTATTGACCCCATTCGACCTCCTGACGCCACTAGATGCCATCTGACGCACCTGCTTACCTCATGCCGTCGGCCCGCGGATAGCTTCCTCGAGAATTTTTATGCGCTAGAAACTCCTCATTATTGTATAAAAAACACACTGGTACTAGTGATAGTGAAAATCGATGCACTATGTACATGCTATCCTACCTGTACACATGTTGGCCCCACGTAACCACCTGGCTCTGGAAAATGGGCAATCCTTTACTCGATGCACCATGCATGGGTATGAACATATGCGCAATACCTTGCTCCAAAAAACTCCTGACAATGAGTGTGAAGATCGTCTCGTCGATACCGAAGCTTTGGAGCATGTTGAATGCTCTTTAACAGAGGGAGACACTGAAGGAGAAGAAAGAAACTCAACATCATCCATACTTGCATTAAACACACGAACGTTTAATCTTAGTATTGAATGGAGAAGAAAACATAGACAAGTAGAGAGAGAGAGAGAGAGAGACGGATTCCTCTGAAGTTCTTGTGAATTTTTCTTGCGTCTGCATTCTACATATCTTGTAAAAGCACTGAGCTCCGAGTACGATGGAGACTAGGCTACAATCGTAAAGGAGGTTATCCGTCTCTGCTCATACATGCTGCTCGCCCCTCCACTAGATCTTGTTGATCGGCTGAAAGAGACGCTAAGAAGCAGTAGTAGTGCTTCTTAGCGTCTCTTTCATCCACTCAATTAGATCTAGTGAGGGACGAGCAACAACTTTGAGCAGAGACGGATCACCTCCTTCGTGATTGCAGCCTCAGTATCCATCGCTCTTGAAGCGCAGTGCTCGTCGACGAGGAGTGTCCATGCTTGTGAGAACATTCCTAGAGCATACGTACGTGGAGTGGATGCAATGATGATTAAATACAATTTAAATTTCTCAAGTATAGCCACGTGAATACAATATATATTATAAAACGGAGCAAAATTGTTCAAATACAATGTTTATGGCTTTAAGAGGTCTCTCTCTCATCCTCGCATAGCTCAACATAACTACCTATATCTATATAGAGATCTCCGTTTAGGCAGACGTCCTCCGTTTCATTTTGTAGATCCTCTGCATGCACCCCACAGATAGAAGTAACTTGATGCTTGCCTGGCACCACCTCAGTGACTTCTGAATGAGCATCTTCTCCAATCTCCTCCATTGATGCTGTTGTGATTGGCACATGGTAGCCCTCATACGTCCGTGCACTACGAGGGGCTACCTCTATAACATACCACCACTCTGATGCAGACTTTGTAGGATGAAATATCACCTACCAGAGCCACATAACTTACATGAGAGCTTCCAAGCACATAACTTACTTGTTCACAATGCTCGGGTAGTACAAAAGTGTCTCTTAGGTCGGTCCATTTTTTAGTTGAATCCACTTCAAGGAAACTAGACTCTCCTCTGTGCACAGTAGCATTGCAACTCTGCATGTTTATCTTGAACCATTGCACGTCGAACAAGTCCACAAAAAATCCTCTATAATCGATCCTCAAAATCTCTTGAAGCGTGCTGAAGTAAGTGAGTTCCGCCACCACAGGAACTGCATCAGAGCACCGTCGTCGACTAAACTATTCAAATTTTTCCATCATTCCACAATCTTGAGTAAAACGCTTTTTTTCTATTTGTTCCACCCTAAACTTTTGACCTTTACACCATGCTGTTGACTTATACTACAACCAACAAAGATTATGAGTGGCTATTCAAATGTCTAGAAAGTCACTAGTCATACGTTGCAAATTTACCTTGGTCGTGCAGCCCCGAGAGTACTCCCACTCCTCCTCAGTCACTTCTTCACTGCATTGTTGTGCGCTTTTGAATTGGTTGTGCAACCATCTTAAGCTCATGAATGTTGGTAGGCTCTCCAGACCCGCCGGATAATGCATCAGTGGTCGTCTTTCTCGTCTCCACTCGATCTGTGCCCTTTGTCACTCTTGCTTTGCATCCTCGTATTGTGAAATCCACTTTTGTATCATTGGATTGTGCAGCATGCAAACTCAATTGATTTTAGCCTCTAGATCTTCCATCATCTTCTTCTCAACACCGAGATTGCACATGACAATCCCAGATATGCGCTCATCATCTATGGTTCTCCATAGCGTATCCCGAGCTTTATCAAATTCGTCTAGCCACTCTCCAATGTAATCTAGGGACTCTAATACCAACCAACCTTTTTCCATGCTACCCTCTGGACGTGCCTTCTGATACACATATCCCTTAAGTGTTTTCATGAAACGTTGTAAAAAGAACATCCATCTGGAATGTACTGTGCCATCTATTTCCACCTATTGGCGGATACGCCGCGACAAACGTCAGCATAGTGAGAACTCACCTAACAAGATTTGTAAGATAAGGACGAAGCTCGACCCGCAGGCGCGTGGAAGCAAGCATAGGGTGTCAATCTACACTCGTCTGACTCTCGACTAATTCCTACAGAGGTCTCTACCGAATGTCTAAGCTACAGCCTTATGGAGTGCATAAGAAGATATTTCCTACAACGTTTCCACGAGCCAAATACCCATCAAACATTCTCGAAATGCCACAGAACTTAAAGGAGACCCTACTAACACCAATAGGTCGCTCTCCCAAAGGTCCATGAACCAAAATCCCAACCCTAAACACCTGGTGTCAAATCACGTAGGATGTCTGGCCGAAATTTGAACGTCATCGTTTTTGAAAACTAAATTTCCTAATGTGTAGCTCTACTCAATGCGAACACGTGGATATGGTGCAATGCAAAAATGGACAATGTATGCTCACCAAATCACCAGATGAAGCTCGTAGGTCGAGCTCACAAAACCAGACCGTACGCCCGCAATATAGGTATCGACGCGTAGCCCTCGTCGGGGGCAACACGCTGCACTTCTTCGCACTCGATTCCGACCACCAATGTGCACGTAGCATCAAGATGAAACTCTCTCTCTCTCTCTCTCTCTCTCTCTCTCTCTCTCTCTCTCTCTCTCTCTCTCTCTCTCTCTCTCTCTTACACAGTACGCTCACTCACAAACAGTGCTTTTTAAAAATGACAGGTTTTTTCATTAAGGTCAAAAAGTGGTATAAATACCTTACAATCTTAAACCCTAATGTTCCAATTTAACCATCTACTCAATCTAAATGTCAAAAATGGGATACAATCTGGAAACTTCTGTAAGCCCCAATATTTACAAAGGTGAAATGTCAAGTTTTCTCAATAAATGAATAATTACAAAAAATAATATTCTGCTGAGCAGTCATTTTTCGTAGGGTGTGTGCAGCTTCTAACACTCCCTCCCTCCTTGTTCATGTCGTCCCCGACATGGCTGTTGAGATGCTTCTTCAATGTAGGCTTTCTCTCATCTTGAGAAGTGACTCGTATCTTGCATGTTGAGCTAGTAGCGTTGGGCCAAATATATCTATGCTGATTGTGAAGAAGCCGGTGTAGAAGGCTTCTTCAAAGGCCTAGAGGTGATAAGATGGTAAAAACATGATCCTCTGATACAATGCATGTATCACCTGGTGAGAAGGCTGACCAAATAGATCGTATGCACATCTGTATGTATCTTGAAAGAAGAAGATATTGTCTGTCGCCTGGCCTAGTTTGAAGGTCTCGAAGATTGCTGAAAGTGTTTTACATATCTTTCTCATCATGATGCAAGATAGGTCAGGCGAGCCAGTGAACAATTTGATGGCACTCCTTAGGGTTTTCACCATGTATTGCTCACTTATTCTCTCGCCTGCCTTTGAGCCTAGCAGCTTCGTGTAATTTAGCCAAGTGGGTTGGCTTCTTTGCAGCAGCTCGTGGGCTTTCCACGTCCTCATCCTTGGTAGAGGACAGAAACTGAGTTTATCTCTGATCACTTTAGGTGCCTCTACCAGATGGATTAGATATTGAGGATACTTTGTCAGCCATGCCTTTCTCCACTTGGGCTGAGAGTCCACTATTAGCTTGAGCACTGTTGGCTCCTCTTTTATTCGCTTTTTGATCGTGGCAACTTCATACTTTAATAGAGGATATGGGAGAGAGGGATGTAGCCATTCACGATGAAGGTTACTGGCATCTATCTTCTGAATAGTCATTGATTTAAAGACCCTCTGCTCCCATTCCAAGGCTTCTTTGTCTGTGTCTCTGACTTACGCTTCTATGGCCTTCTGCAGCTTCTCTTCTTCTTCTTGTGTCAGATCTTGTGGCTCTTGTGAGGGTCCCACAAGGGTTTCCTCTTGCATGGTGGTGTCCACGGGGTCTGACACATTCTCTAGGTCCATCCCCTCCATGGCTGTTGGCCGAGTGCTAAACTGTTGCTCTTCCATTTTCTATTGGCCTCTCAACTCTTCTATCTGCTTATGAAGTGTTTCTTTTCTTCTTCCGCTTGCTCTCCAATGTTTACTAGGAGGTCGTTCAGATCTGCATTTATCTTTTCTACCTCCTCAAGCTTTCTCTTGATGGCTTCTAGCTCATTCTTCATGGCCTGATTTTCTTCTTCTAGGTAGCTTTGCATTACCAATGATCCCTCGGCCAACATCAGCCTTTGTCTTTTCTCCAGTGTTAACTCCTTTTGGAGCTCCTTCATTTGTTCTTCATAAAGCTCATTCTCTGAAGAGGTGTGAGTCAAACTAGCAGCTCTGAATCTGGCCGGAGATGCTCGTAGATGTTGGATGGTTTGATCTTTGACTATAATCTGATCTTTCAGCTCAATGACCTCATCCTGGCTCGCTTCATGCTCTATCTTTGCCTTCTCTTTGGCATTCCTCAGGGCTTCCACCTCCTTGGATTCTTCAGCAAGTTGTAGGGTTAGGTTGTCCCTTTCCCTCTGTGCATCTATCAATGACTTGCTGATTTTCCTGTATTCTTCTTCAACTCTTTGAAGTCTTTGATCTGCTGCTTGATTTTCTTGTTCCATCTTCTGGCATCGTTGTAATGCCGTGGCCAGAGTAGCTTGTAGCTTTGTTTGTTTCTCTATCTGCTCTTGGCCCTATTTTTGGAGAGAGTCAATCTCAGCCTTGATCTGAACTTCAGTGGTTTTGAGATTAGCAATCTCACTCTCCGTGGCCAATGATTTTGCTCTGGGCCCGGTTAGCTTGTGCATCACCACATCCCAGTCACTGGTAGGTGGCTGTAGGTCCAATGTATCAGGCCATCTCTTTCAGTTCCACTAACCGTAGGCTCTGCATCTATTCTTTGGGCCTTGTGCTTGCCAACTCAAATGCTACTGTATCTGCCTCTTCTCTTGAGTAACCCGCAGCTAGTAGATCAAGAAATGTGCTAAAATTTCTTTCCTCTGGCTTTGGCTGCTCATCTTTGGGCTTAGCTTCTTTTTTCTGCTCTTCCCCTTTGGTATTCTCTTACTTGGAGTCTTCTTGATAATCAGATGTATCCAACTCCTCCTTTTGTTGGGTTTGTGGAGGGATAAGAGGAGGTGGTGATTGTAGTGGGATGGACTCCCTGCTTGATGGTGGAGTTGCTGGCTTTTTCTTGAAATCCCTATCTGCTTTTGTCTTTCTCTCTCTCTCTTGGCCTTCCTGCTCTTCTAGCAGTTTCCGTCGTACTTCATCCACTTCTTCTTTTGTAAAAGGGACATTTGGGATATTTTCTATAGTAGCATCCAGGATCTCGAAGTTTTTGATGTAGTCTTCAAACCTATCTATGTGCACCCTTCGGGATGATCCCGACATGGCCTCTACTGAGGGCTTCCACGGCTCACTCAAATCTCCTTTCAGTGCTCTTTCGGCTCTGAAGCTTTCCATTAGTTTCTCTAGCCGCACCGCTTTTTGTGATTTGGTTTCTTTGATCGGCACTTGTGCACTTTCCTTCTTTCCTTTCTTCGACTCCGGTGGCTCTTCTAGCATGGTCTCTAACCGGCGCTTTAAACGTGTTGCTACTTTGGGTGCCCTTGGAGGTTCTTCTTCTTTATCTTCTTTGAGCTTTAGCCAGTCATTCTGTGATGGAGGGTCAGGCCAGTTTCCCTTGGCATGCAGTGCTCCATAAACCACTTTTGTTATTAGCTTCCCAGGTACAATGTAGGTGGGGTTTTTGTTGCCCATCTTCACCACGTTGTCATGGATGTAGGCAGCATAATTTATTACTTTTGGCTTGCTTTTCTGCATTGTCCAGGTGAAGGTGGTGGAAATGGCTCCAGGCAGAATTCTGTACTTTTGTGGCCACTTTGTACACATGTGGAAGTACTGGTTGTAGTGCTGGCTCATGACAACCACTTTAGGGTTTGCAATATCTTCAAAAGTGTAGTTGTTCTTCTTTTTGGAGTATACCTTGACTTCATCTCTTCTCTTGGTCACACTATCCCCTTTGTTGGAGATGTCTAGTGCGGCTGCCACCACCCTGTCTGTGATGATAATCATGGTGTCTGGCTTGCCCTACAGATCAGTAACTCGGGCCACTCCATCTTCTTTGATAGTGGTCACAAATTCCCACACTCATTTTATGTCAATCGCTGCTAGCAAAGCTTCAAAGTAGTTATGAAGATCCAGCTTCTCTAACTACTCTCCCATCTTGCTTCTGGAAAATTCATTGAGCTCCCGTGGTATCATGGGTAGCTCTATTGCATTTCCTTCAAGATCTTTGAACACGCCTTGGTAGATCTTCAAGTCATTGGATTCTAGCAAATCATCCTGAATCCATGTGTTGGTTGGCTTCAAAATTCCTTCTAGGATGACAAACGGTTCCACTTCTTCCAAGTAGTCTTTTATTGTCATCCTCTTCTTCTTTGCCGGTGATTTTGTGGCTGCCACGGATCCTGTTTCACTTAGTAGTCCGAAGTTAGCGTTTTTCCATATCAGCTGAGAAACTGAGTTTTAACTATCCAAATGACTTGAAAATTGAAAATAAAACTTAAGGAACTAGGGAAACTCTGCATGTGCTCACAGTATCATTCTGGCCAAAATTTATCATTTAGACGTCCTACGCGTAGGATGTCTATTTCATCAGTTTTTTGGTGAAACTTGGCATGCTGGTGGTCCTTGACTTGTTGAACATGGCTATGTGGTTGGAATTGTGTTTGGGCATTAAAAAGTGCATTTCTGGCAGATTCAGGCTTTAGGCTCACAAAATGGGTAGGATGTCCTCACAAGTGGAAAATAATATTCAAATGGGTTAAAAGTTGATATATGAGCTTCTTGCACCATGGTAATGGCTCCCATGAGGTCATTTCTTACACAGTAAGTCAAAATTATGCTGGAGACATCCTACACGTAGGATGTCTATTTCATCAAAATACCTTGAAATTGGTTTTGTGGATATCTCTTGGCATGTGGAACATGGCCCTGCTCTTGGATTTTGATTTGGACAAGAATTGGTGTTGATAAGAGCATGTGTAGTGTTTTTTGGCTCAAAAAGTGCATCTTGGAGGTGTTGGGGGCCAAATGTGATGGGAATGGCTTGAAACTTGATATATGGGCTTATGAAAGTGTCATAAAGAGATGTGGAATTGAAAAATGCCATCTGGGGGCCAATTTGGTCATTTAGACATCCTACACGTAGGATGTCTATTTCATCATTTTTTACATCTGACCACACAGATAGCTTGACAATGTGTTCATGAGTGTATTGTGCAAGTTTCATGTGATTTGGACAAGTTTCGGTAGGTTTATGGTCCATTGTTGCCTCTATGCCCTGACTTTGCGTTTTTTGATGCATATGAGGTCAATTTTTGTCCAAATGTCATGAAACTTGGTGGCTAGCATGTACAGGCTATTCAGAAGCTGTGTGTGATAAGAGATGTTTAGTTTGGTGCCCAGATTTGTCCTTGAGACATCCTACGTGTAGGATGTCTCCTGATGAAATTTTTATGGTGACTGCTACTGGTGCCTGCCCTTAGTCCCCCTGAGTCCCTGTTAAGCCCTATTTCAACAAAAACGTCAAATAGGTAAAAACCCTGTGTGGATTTCAGAGCCTCCGAGCCGTTTTTTGACTCTTGGAGTACTTTTTAGCGATGAAATTTCTTGATGTTGGTCTCCATAGCTTCACGGTCCCTTGGGGATCCTTGCCATATGGTTTTTGCGGACTTTGGCTTCACCGGAGCTTCGTTTGGCAATTTGTCGCTCTCAAAGCACCTGTGGTTGCGTTTTCATGTCTTCGATGACTTGTGGTGGTCTACCACCATAGGACTTGGTTGTTGATGGTTTAGGAAAGCCGCTCGTGAAGTTTGGTGGAAAAGGGACATGCGGTTTGGCCGCGAGAGCTATTTGGCGCTTTATGTGTCTGATGCCGTTCCTGAAGTTTAGTGCCGCTTCAGGTCACCGTATGTCCATGTGGGCTATATAGACTTGTCGAGCATGTCAAGATGCTCCTACCCATGAGTTTTGGTAGCATTTGGTTGCCTTTCCGCCGATTTCCCATTTGGTGGTCTCTTGCAAGGCTCTAGGAATTAGGGTTTTTCCCGATGGTTTTCTACTGCCTTTGGTCATCCAAAAGTGGTCTCCTATGCTAGGGTAAACCGTCAATGAAGTCTCATTGCTTTTGGGTTAGCCGTTAGGTGGTCACTTCTACCGCCCTCTTCTCGTGTGAACCCTACGCTAGTTTTCGCGACAAAACAACAAACATGCACGAAAAGCTCAAGGTGGTGGGCCTACCTCTCATGTTTGGAGCCTTTCAGGTGGTCGTGCGCATCGTAGAAGCTGCTGGAAGTCCCGTTTGCTCTAGGTGGCAAGAGCTCTCTCTCAAAAGTCAATAGTAGAAATAAGCTTAAAATGAAGTGAAAATTTCTTATAATTGGGGTCCCCGAACCACTTTCCACGGAATTTGACATGTGCTCCCAACTTTTTGCGAGATGCATTTTAGGCTCAAAAATTTCTCGATTTGGACTTCATATGCCCAATTTACGAGAAATTTGACGTTTCAGTCAAAATCTAGCCAAAACACGCTTTCCGCTCCATTCTCATAATTGCACCCCCATTGTACCATAGGTTTTCCTATAGTCACTGATCTTCCCCATATTCTTTGTTTTTCATTACAACCATTTTTCACCTGCTTTTTGTATTTTTGAAGTCTTTCTGCCGAAAATTAGTAAAGTTAAAAGGAAAATAGCAAATTAAACCCAAAAAATCCCCAAAAATCATAATAAATAAAAAGACATCACCGCAAACACTATATACACTCACATGCGATTTTTATGGCCGGATTTCTCCGTTTTTTCAATATTTTGTTCGAAAAATAGCTAGTTTTACTTATTTACACACACCTATGGGCTTGATTTGGCGTTTGGCCCATAATACCTGTAGATTCATGCTATATAAGGGCATATATACTTGGGTTAGTTCAGAAAATTTCACAATCAAACAACAACCCTTAAAAATAGTCGAAAAACATGCTCTTTTTTTCATTGGGTCCGCATTTGAGAATGCCTCCCCCCCCTCCTAGCCGGAGTCCTCTCGGATGACAAGGTATCACCTCGGAGTATGTGCCGTGCTTGTGTTTAAAAAATCATGCTAATGCCTGGCCGTGTAATGTGGCCCTACATGATGCATACTTGGTCAATGCATGGAAAAATTAATGTTGTGTAAGAGGAGGGTATAAGCAATATGCTTATTGGCATTCGCCGTCAAGGTTTCCTGTTTGTTGTTGATTTGGGCGGCAGATTTTCTTTGCAAGTTAAAGTTGTAACTCTACTGCTCTTTGTTTGATCGTCTTTGTTGCAAAAGTCGCTTGGTTTTCCGCTATTGTCGATATGGCCATAGTCGTCTCCTTCGAGAGAATTTTCGTGGTGGAATTGGCCATAGTCTTTGTCTCTTTTGCTTTCCATTTGTAGCTTCCCTTTGGAGGTTTTTGTAGGTTTATTGCTACTTCCACGGTTGTCATTGTTTTGCAGCTTATTGGCACCTACATAGATTGGTTTGCCGGTTTTATATGTAGTGTGTGTCTGTATGCCGATTTTTCTTGTACTAAAGGGAGTTCTTGTTGCTTTGGTTTCGGGATCCAAATGTGAGTCGCATTTAAGTTGTTGCTGAGCATTTTCTTTGGGATGTGTATCTGTTTTATTCCCTTGGTTTTTGCTTGAACTGTCTACTTCTATTGACTTCGTCTGTTGTATTGTGGTTTGTCTGCCATGTCACCTCTATCCTTTCGCACCCATACTTGTTTTTTTCGTGTTGCTAACCTTGATCTTTTGATTGCAGTCGGTGTTGTTTTATGCTTGTAGTGAACATGGTTGTCAGTTCCCTGTTTGTTCGCCATGTTGTTCTTTAGTGGCACCCATCCTTTTGGCTCTTTCTCCAGTGATTGTGCTACTGGCATCTGGTTCTTCCTCGGTTGCTGAGCAAAGGCTACCACATGTTGTTCTTGTGCATGCTGAATTTTTACTGCATCCACATTCCAATCTATCTGCACATTATAATCTTTTTGCCAAGGTTGTCACAACAACATGGGGTGTTGTGTGCTTTCATCCGCAACCACATAAAACTTGTGTGGGTAAATATATTGATGTAGTTGTACATGAAATATAATCCAGCCCAATGTTTTCAACGAATATGATGTACTACTTTCCAGCACTTGTGGAGTAGGATGTAGTTGACCTTTGGGCTTGTGCTGTTTGTATAATCTGTAAGAGATTAGATTTGCTTGAGCTCCATAATCAAGCAATGCCGTCGATTCAACTTGATTGCTACCCACTTTGATTGCAATTATTAGCTCCAATGTGTCTTCATCAAAATTCGTTAGTCAAATGGCATTGATGCGCAACGATGATCGACATTGTTGTTGTTGTCGTAGAAGCCGTCTTTTTGCAATGCGTTCTTGTGCTTCTGCTTGGGCTTCTTCCCGTACCCTCTGTTTCTCCTTCATTAATTGTTTTTCTTGATGGATTTGTTGAAGCATATCCTGTGTTAGTGGCAAATGATACTTTTTTAATCGACATCCACTAATCCAATTTGGCATTTCCTCACGTGCTAATGTAGCATGCATGAAAGCTCCACTTTGTGATAGGTCACTAATCACAAAGGGTCCCATCCCTCACTTTTTAAGTTTCTTGGCATGTTGCTTCAAGGTATAAACAAGTACATAATCACCTGTTTTGAACTCTTTCGTGCGCACATTTTTGTCAAAAAATTCTTTTTGTCTTCTCTTTTTAGCATAGATTGAAGCTACAGCTCGTAAGCAAAGTTCATATAGCTTTTCAAGATCATCTATTCTTGAAGAGAGCTCATGCCCTGCCCATTCTAAGCGTTTCGTTACTTGTAGAGTTGGAATTAAAATCTCTATGGGTAATATAGCATTTAGGCCAAACACCATGTTGTACGGTGTTGTTCCTATTGATGTTTTGTAAGCTACCCTGTATGCCCATAGTGTTGAGTGTAGCTTCTGATCCCAGTCCGTTCTTGACTTTGATACAATTTTAGTTAGAACAGTGCATAGTGTTTTATTTGTGGCCTCAGCTTGTCCATTTGCCTGTGGATGATATGGAGCAAATTTTCTATGTATGACCATGAATTCCTCTAGCAGATATTCAATGACTTCATTAAGAAAATGTGTTCCTCGATCACTGACAATCTCTATTGGGTAATCCGTATCGTACAAAGACATTCTCATACAAAAATTGTGCAGTGGTTCTTGCGTCTGCTTTTTGTGTTGCCTTGGCTTCTGCCCATTTTGTGAGATAGTCCATAGCCACAATGATATATTGGGTATGGGTGCGATATGCAGGGGGTGAAATAGGTCCCACAATATCAATGCCCCATTTTGCAAATGCCCTTGCTCGCATCATTGGCCGTAGTGGCATCTCATCTCTCTTTATCGGCACCTTGGTGCGCTGACATGCGTCACAACGCTTTACAAATTCGTTAGCATCCATATGCAATGTAGGCCACCATATTCCTTCGGTTAAGACAATTTTTTCCATCTTATCGCCTGAAAAATGGCCTCCATTTGTGTGTCAGTATGCTTGATTTCATAGATGAATTCAGCATCCATCAGCTTGTCAATCTCCTCTTTGATTCGTTTAGCAAATGTGTCATTATATGTATAAGGACGTTGTTTGCTAGGTTTGGCATCTGAATTCAAAGGAATTGTATGTTGGTATATCGATGGATCAACTCCTTTGAGGTCTTTGTAGGACCATGAAAACACATATTTATACTTCTTGAGAAGTTGTGTTAGCCGTTCTTCTTCTTCAGGCTCTAAATCAGTTGCGATATAGACCGGCTGAGGCTTTTCACCTTGTTCAGCGAGGTCTATCCGTTTTGCATGTTCCAGCCCATCATAAGATTCCTGGTTTATTCTTTCCCTGATTGGTGGTGTCATTATCATTTTTCTGTCCTGGATGGTGAATTTTTGATAGTGTGATGGTACATTCATGTTTCATTTTTCTGACTCCTCTTTACCATCACTTTCTCCCTCAGTAGTCCATACCTCTCATAAAGACCGTTTTAGTTCTTGGTATTTCTTTTTTCGCTCCAATTTGGTCCATTCTGGGTCTTCTGTTGTTTCTTGTTTTGATTTTTGAGATTTCTTTAATTTTGTTTTTGTTTTAGCTTTCCATACTTTTTTTATTTCCTCTTGCGTCCGTTCCCTTCGCACTCTTGAGAATCTTCCTGATATTTGGTCTTTTACACAATCCTTTGCTTTGACAAGCATTAGATAGTGAGTTTTATCTGTTATCCTGGGCATCAGGTTCTCTCTCATTTTGTTTTCTGCTCATTTTCTTGTATAGCGTTCGTGGCGTATAGGGTGCTAATTGGCAAAATCATAAAACTTGATATTCACTGTTTTCTCCCTATGCTCGCTTGAGCTGTCTGAACACTCATTATCTGCATCGTTATTTACCTCCAAATGCTCAGAGGAGTTAGAAAACTCTTCTTATTCTGGTGGTTCTAAATCTCATCTCCTCCTCGTATAAGGCTTACCATGTAATAGGGTAGCACATCATAGCCATCCTTATCGCAAAATTTTATCGTTGGACTATCTGTAATGGTACATACATCCAATGTTGCTAGTATGTGTTCCCATTCTAGAGGTTCCAAGGCATCTTCAGGAAAAGGTTCCGAAATATAATCCTTGTTCTCTATAGCTCTTTCTAAGATGCATTGCTCTCTTTTTAAGCTCCCACAATGTGAATCTCCGCACATCCATATCTCTTTTTGTTGCCCTAACCATGCTGGGAGTTCGGACCCTGCCAATGTAGCTGAATCAAAATCTTCCACTGGTGTCTAGTTCACATCTTTGTAACTATGGTCTTTTAGGTGTATTTTGGTTGTAGTCTCGCCATGTCTGAGGTATATGTGGTCGTAAACCCAATCCTGGACCATCTTTAATTGTCGCATGAATGGTCTTCCCAAGATGATCTCGTAATTGTTCTTTTTGTCAAAATCGACTATTGCAAATGTATGCTCATACTTGATTCCGCACGAGGTGACAATTACTTTTTCTAAGAGTCCTAGAGGCTTTTCCATGAACCCATCTGCCAATTTCCGGTTTTCCTCATTTTTTCCAGATTTCCTTGGTGGCAATAGCGACTCCTACTCCACTGTCTAGAACTCCTTGGAATTCTACTGGTAGCATGGTGTTTCCATCTTCTCCCTCGCAATACTCTCCATCCTTATTTAAAGGTACTGGTCTAGTGTTTAGTTGAGGCTTGTCCAATTCTCTGATCCCTTCTTGAAGCTTCGAGGTGGGGTCTTTTACTCCAAATTTTTCTAAGCATTTGCCTACGGTGGTCCACATGTTTGGTCGTAACCTTAGGAGTTCGACTAATGTGATTGTACATGCCACAGGGGTGGACAATAACTCAATCAACCCTTGTGAATCCATCACTCTCTTAGAAGAAAGTCTTTGAGATGGGATTGCTCTCACCTCAGACTTGGCTTCATACTCTCCTAGGTAAGAGGGTAGAGTTTTTAGTGAGTCTGGTTGGCTATGCCCCAAACTAATTAATCCCTTGTCTCCTCCTTGTGAATGCATATCAAAGTTCATTTGTGATCTTGCCTCAAATTCTTGAATAGGAGGTAAGATCTCATTTTTCTCTTTTCTCGTGCTATTCATGTGGTAACTCACCCTGTTAGCTTCGTTGGCATCACGGATTTGCTTCCACAGGTCATGTAATGGAATTAGCCTATTCAACTTGATAATAGTGGAAATTAATGAGAATACTTTCGAGAAATAACTTTGTGAGCATAGCAGGTAGACATAATTGAAGATAGCAACATAATCATAGCAATTAGTTAACTTGGCATGAACAATACTTTTGCAAGAGAGAGAATTTAGAGAACATGACAACAGTTGAGGACCGGATTTATGTGGAGCCGGTCCCCCCTCCAATAGGCATTTGTATTATGATTTCTCCCATTAAGAGAGACTTGTTACAATACATTCTTTGTGTTCCTTGTGACCTAGGTGATGCAATGAAGATGGAAAGCTTCATGCATCACAATCATAGCATAACATGAACTTGAAGAAAACTTTAATTGTCCCAAGCCTCAGTCCCAAGACCTCAAACACCTTCGAAGGTGGAGAGAGCTAGCAGGGAATGAGGGTAGGGAAGAGGAAGAAGAAAAATCTCATAGGAGAAAGAACTAGTTCCTCACTTATCATACTCTTGTTGCTAGCATACATAATAGCATAGTAATGAAGAAGAAGGAGATGACAAGCTCAAGCATTGAAGCATGGCTCTTGGTTGGATTTGCACTCCATAGCCAAGAGTGTTGGTGTAGGCTCTCAACCTCTACTTGCTTGGAGAGGGAGCTCTTGCACTTTGCATAGCACACAATGAGAGTGATTGTGAGTGTGTGTCGGTGAGTATACCCCTCAAGAAACCCCCTAGCTAGCTTGGGTCGACCCCCCCTTGTAGCTCATGCTTGAAGCTCATTGGACCCTCCCAGGCCTAGCCAATCATGAGCAGGAGGCATTACAAGCAGTAGGGGTAGCCTTGAGACAAGTGTCCCCCTTTCCTTTTTGAGAGAGAGGGCTAGATAAATGCTAAAACAATTAGATAATTCATGTAATTTATCATTGGACCCCTTTGAAGCTTAGCCAATAGGCTTCAAGCAACACATGAAGGTAACATGGGTAGGGGCCTGACATGTGTCCTTGCTGCCTCTTCAAGTTGGGGCTTCCCTTGTGTGTGTGAGTGGGTGTTCTCTCTCTAGCCCCTAGGAAAATGGCTCGCCCCCCCTCTTGTAGGAATGATTTTGACTTTAGGTGATCAAGCACCTTACTCACCAAGCATGACAAAGCACTTGAACTAGGGGGTGTTCCCACAAGCATCTCAGGCAAGCTTCTCAAGGCACCTCAAGTACCTTAATCATGCAGCAAGTCAAGCACCTCAAGCATGGAGCCAGTCAAGCACCTCAAGCATCTTAATCAAGCACCTCAAGCATGACAAACACCTCAAGCACGACAAGCACCTCAAGCAGGACAAGCACCTCAAGCTTCGGCCGGGTTCCCACCTCAAGCTCATCCCTAGCTTACCTAAGGTCAAAGGACTTTTACACACATTTATTGGAGGTATTCAATGAAGCTAACCCTAAGGTCTTATGCTCCATTGGTTAGCCTTGCTCTTTGATAGACCATCTCCCTTTTGGGCCCCTTTACCATTGGCCCTGTGTTGAGATAGATCTATAAGCACATATCTATATCTTAACACTTGTTCCCGTTTATTCTCCCACATTAAGTGATCAATTTAATATGAGAAAATCATTTGGGTTGGTTAGATATTAGATTTTATGATAGGTCATCTAGACCATTACAATCCCTACCCATTCCTACCAATTTTGTAGGCTCAAACCCGTCACTTGCCTCATCTGTTGTATTTGGCACTATGATAGGCTCTCTCCTAGACTCAGAGGCATTCGTGAGTCTTTTCTTCATTTCTACTTGTTTCTCTAAAGTTTGTTTGATAGGGGTTGGAGCTTGTACTTCATGCCAACTTGCAGGTTTTTCAAGAGGATTTTCTATCAATGATTGGACTGTTTCAATCATCTTTCGACACATTTCCAACCTTTGTTTTTCTATTTTTGCATATGGATAAGTCATCCATCTTTGCTCTTGGGTTTGGTTGTTTTTGAGTCTAGATTCGTAAGATTTTAAGAGTGTGTCTAACTGCTCATTTACCTTTTCTACCAACACTGATCCTCCTGATCCTGCACTTTTCAGTTATGCTATTTCCTTGGGTACTATGGTTGCCGCAGTGTGTGATCTTAGGCTAGCTAGATCCTCTAACCGCTCTAATCTATCCTTTGTGTGTTTTAACTCCTCGGATAGAGCCGTTTGCTCTCGTTCTCTCCTAGCTTTCATGCGTGCTTTTCTAGCTTTCCAAGTGCTTCTCTGATTTTTTCTTTATGAACTTGGGGCATTGGTTTTTGGCTCTTCAATTATGGATTCGTTCGTCATTCTTTGAGCTTGGGCTCGTGTCACTGCCTGAATAGGTATTATTGTCTCGTTTTTTGACCCTCCACTGGAAGGCACTGCTTCCAGCATGTTCAAGCTAGTTTTTGCTCCTTTGCTTGGGTTCTTAGGGCAATCAAGAATCAAATGATTAATTCTACACTCGGTGCAATATGCGTTGACTCTAATGATTTCATCATGAGGACAATCTCTTAGCCAATGGTCTCCACCACACTTGTAGCAAGGTCCCTTAGGTTTTTGAGGTGCTCCTTGAGATCCTCTTTGTTGGTATGCATGTCTCTACCCACCCATGCCTTCGTTGGCTATGAACAACAATGTTCGTTCATCCAAGCTATATCTTCCTTCTCCAGCTGCATGTGCAGCTGTTGGTAGTCCTGTACTTCCTATCATGATCCATGGTCCTGGCGTTGGGGGTTCTTCCGATGGATAATAGACATGATTTGAAGCATATTCATTGGGATCTTCATAATATGCATGCATAGGCACCAAAGACTTCTCTTCTGGTTTAGTTACTATTGGTGTGTATCTTATGCCGACTGGTCGTAATCTTGGTAGGGGTGGTTGTTGCCCCAACACTGGTTGTGGTCTTTTTACACCTATAGGTCTTGGTAGGTTTCCTGATTGATACCTAGGCATCGGTTGAAGTTGAGGAGATGCTACCTGAGCTTGGGGAGCATAAGGTCGTTCTCTCACATACCCCTTTTTATAATAACATTCCCGTCCCATGGTTTGTCCATTTAATTTTTTTTCAATAGCACACCACTTGGGCTGTTTAACCTGAGGTTTGGCATACAAGTTAATATTTTTTAGCACTTCTTCTACAAGCTACTTCTCCTTTCGGTGCCCTCTTAGTGGAATTTCTTCCACTTTGTTGTGAGGATGAATCGTCGTCAAGATCCTTGAATTCACCCTCTTTGTAGACCGCACAATTGTCTACAAGCCTCCTTAGTTAACTCATTTAACGTCGTGCTCCTCTTCATATGTAAGTCCTTCTGGAGATCTGTATTCCTCAGTCCTTGGATAAATATAATCATAAGTCTAGACTGAGTTGGTAGTTCCTCCACAGGGCTGAACTTAACATATCTTTTTAGTTGGAGGGCTGCCTTTCACACAGATTCCCCGTCTTTCTATTTGAATTTATGGATTTGTGAAACTGTATTATGAGCTATCCCCCTTTGTGAGAATTCCTCAATAAACCCGTCAAACACCTCCTCCATAGAATCAAAGTCTCTACGCTCCACAGAGTCAAACGAAGTAGCAGCATCCTCCTCTAGGGTTAGTCCAAACTCTGCAAATTGGGTAGGGAAGTATACCACCTCTTCGGCTCTAATTACACGCACAAAGGCTGCTACATGATCTCTAGGATCTTTGTTTCCCGTGTATTTCTTGTTTACCCATTTTTGCACTTCAGAAGGTCTAATTCTATGATTGTCTACAAATCTCATCATTGGATCTCCTCGTCCCAATCTATATACCTCCTCTCGCCTTCGGTAGTGGGCAGGTTTCTCTCCCAATGGTGCTCCTAAGCCGTAATTTCTGACGGTTTTTGCAAGAGATGGTTCATCTCTTAGAACTCGCTCTATGGGTGGTCTTCCAGGCTCTGCTGACCCTTGCGTTTTTGGATTTCTCTCGCCTTCATAGCTTGAATAGAGTGGTGGTTCTTGTAAATCCCTTAGCCCTTGTGTAGCTTGATAACCATCTTGATTTTGGTCTTGTTCTAATGTTGCACTCTGTCGAAGCCATGCCTGCAATGATGGCTGGGTTGCTGGTTGGTCTTGGTAGTTGAACATCTATTGTCGGGTAGAATGTGAGGTCGCATCATAATCTTCTGAAAAGGGATTTGTCGACTTGCTAGGGGTGTAGGTGGCTCTTGGCACTTCTTCGGGGGCATATGTTGATGCTTCTGGAACTATTGCCTTTTCAACCTTCTCTGGGAGAGTACGTTTGTATTCTCGCCCGTACCTATCAACAAAAATGATATCCTTCCCCATAGCAATTTCATAAGAGAATAAGAAAAGAACCTTGTCTTTGCTTAATTCGTATGGGTAGGGTTCTTTGCATTAGAAGTAAGAGACTATTCCCTCGATCTCATGCTTGTAAATTCCCACATTCTCATTATATGTTGAGACCCTGGTTGTTTTATTATCATACATAAAAAGTGCTCCAGGTCGATCAATGTTTGGAGGCGATTCTTGAGTTTCTGAAACCATTTTTCCTTTCGCCACGTTATCTCCATATCTATTGTATTCCTCAGGGTTAGTAACTATTAGATAGTGGTTCCCCTTTTCGTCTAGGAATCTATCTCCATCATCATAGACTCGAATTATCTCTAGTCTCTGAGCAGGTCTTTCTTCAGTACAAATACACTTGCGTCCTCGATAGTCAGAATAAACTAGTGCTCCCCTCGAGTTTGTTCCTTCTAAGAAGATTATAGTGAACTTGGAATCGTTCAAAGGATTTAGGGAGGTGCTTCCTCCTGGCATTGGTCCGTCATAGGTGAAACCTCCTGGCTGTTGACTACCCATCATGAAGAAGGACTTGTCGGATGAAGTGTCAGTATCACTACCCTCCTTAATAATTGGTGCTAGTGGATCTAGCCTTGCCTGAGTTACACTCTCTTCGTCGGACACTGATGGGAGCAAAGCGAACCCCGAACCCCCGACGGCCTCTAAAACATCGGGGACCGAATGGCACGCCTCGAGCCTGTCATGGTAAAGCAAAAAGGGGGCACCACCTAGCTTCAGCGGCTAGGATGCAAACAATACACCACCATAACAACGTATTCATCCAAGAGAGATGGATGCTTAGGAGTAATGATGAAGAGGAAAGGGAATGAGATCAAGTGAGAGAGAGAGAGAGAGAGAGAGAGAGAGAGTGAGGGAGGGGGTATAGCGGCTTAGTACCTAGGCACCACAAAAGGATGGCGAATCCGCACACCCTTCACACATACACAAGATCACTCCAAACACAAGACTAGGTGGCGATTCCGCACACCTCACATGGGCAAAATATTGCAAGAAAACATACTCACAAAACCTCAAGCTTTATTTAGAGAATAAGGCGATGAAATGGGGAGCATAGGGTAGGGGAATGAGAAGGGAGAGCGTGGTAGAGCACATGGCGGATAGGTGGGAGTTGATGACGAAGACTCGTACGAGGGTTATGGCCATCATCCTTCATTTAGTTTCCCTTCATCTTCCATAGCCCAAGGGTGTAGAGGTCATGCTCAAGACGAGCATGGTGATTGCGGTGATGGTGATGGTGTGGGTGTGTGTGTGCACTAGGCACACACAGTGCATAGTGTACTCTTTGGTGATGGTGTGTGTGTCCTTAGTGTGATGGTGACCCCTCTTTATATAGGGGAGGAGGGGGAAGAAATTCTATAATTTAGAAATGAAGAAATCATTATCTACATAGGCCATGTGACTGTGGGCCCCACTTGTCTGGCTGTGTGTATATGTGCCAGAACAACAGTCTCATGAGAGAGAGACTAAGAGAGAGAGATGGGTTGATGAAAAAAAGTGAGAGGTGACATGGAGAATAAAGTAATTACAAGAGGGGAGAGAGGGGAGAGAGGGGAGTGTGTTCAGAGGTGAATCTGTGTGCAGATGTGTGTGAACACAAGAAAAATCAGGTAACCACCGGGTCGGGATGGGTCTGTGGACACCTTTTTCAGTGAAATTGAGTGTGTGTGAGTGTGGGGGAGGTTATTTAGCTACAAGACAAGAGACATGGCGCCCTTTAGAGAGAGGGGGGGGTATTTGGGTCATGGGATATGATAGGAGAGAGAAAGGGGGGGTGGGGTATACTATTTTGGAAGATATGATAAGTTGCATGTGAGTTAGGGTGCATTATTGGTGAGTTAGAATGCATTATTGGTGAGAGGTGCGGTAGCTTGAGGGGAGAGAGAAAGGAGAAAGGACAAGGGGAAGAGAGAGGGGGTTGACCTTTTGAGTGGAGGAGAGAAAAAGGGACACACGGCGGGGCATCAGTGAAGAAAAAGGAGGCAAGGTGGGGATGGGCTGCCCCGCAGGCATGAGGTGGCCTATTTTACCTTTCTCATATATTTACATAATCATACTTTATTTTTTTTCTTACTTTTTCAATTCCTTTTATCACTCCCTCCCTAAGAGGGGGTTTTCATGGGGTGGGGACGAGAGAAGAGGGGTATGGGAGCTTGGCTTGTGAAAAGCCCCCATCATTAGCCCTCCCCTTTCGGCTAGAGGCATTCATGTATCTAGCTCATCTGTTTCTTCTTCCGCTTAGCTGTAGGATCCGATATCGAGTTGCCTTCTGAACTAGCCATTCCATTTGGCCATTGGTGAGATTTCTTGGATATTCATGAATCTGTAACAGGTCCGAGTGATAACTTATTCCTTGGAATAGTGTCGGTTGATTAAAGGGGAAGCCCACGGCTTCCAGAACTTTGTGCCAATGTCCTCCTGGATCCCAAGTGAAAAATAGGATCATTGTTTGCAGTGTCCGAACAATAAAATTTGCATGCCAAATTGGATCAAATTTTCAACCACCAGTAGCGAGAGGGGAAATGAGCATCTTGGCTCCTGCAAAGACAGAACTGAAAATTATGATTCCCAAGAGTGTACCAAGAATCCACCATATATGGCCGCCTTGTTGGTGTGGTGAGCACAAGTTGTCTTCAGAGTCCTGCTTACTGCCATTAGAAAAAACTGCAAGCATATCATGCTTCTTTTGGGTGTGCTCAAACATGTCAGCTTCCTTTACTGATGCTAATAGCAAGCCACCTACCTTGCGGCTTAAATACAAGCGTAATCCACTTACCTTTCTCCAAAGAGAGGATGCACTATTTGTAGAAAATTGTACCAAATTGCGAATGAGGTCTTCATTCTTGCATTCTATCAGGATTTTGTCCATCCATGGCTCCTTAGCTCTTATCTCCATGCTGATCTTATCTCTATATGTTATAGCGGCTAGCCATAGCCATAGGTCTGATGCATCCCATGCAAACACAATGCTGTGTTGTGGAGGAGTTTGGAACATCCTTAAAAGGTTGGCAACATATTGATCATCAAAATTACTATGAACATCCTCACATAAACTAGAGGCATCACCCATCTCCAAGTTTATAACACCCTTCAGTAGACTAGAGGCATTACCCATCTCTAAGTCTATAACACTACACAATAAAGTCTTGCTCGGCTGCCAAGCCTCTGGAGCAATATCCAACTCCAAACCTTCAGTCATACTTACCTCTTCGTTATGGTCCTCTAGTGAAACTGCCTTGATGCAAGATTCCTTTAGCTTGCTACACTGTCCTGGGTCCATGCTGGTGCACAGGCTTCCGTTTTCAAAGCCCTCCCCTTTGATTGATATGTTGTCCATCTTCTGCAAAGCCTTGCTAACAGGCTGGTTTTCCTCTTCTCTTGTATCTTTCATGACCTTTGCATTCCTCTTACTCTGATGAGGCCTAATCAACACTTTACACCTTCTTACCCTTACTGCCCAATGTTGTCGATTGATCCCTTTGGTGCCTATTTCATCCAAGGTTAAAGATGTACTCACATTTGTAACACAATTTTCTTGACTTACCTCCCCCACCTGGGTAGCATCTTTTGATTCTTTAACCTCTTGTTCCACTGCTTCAGTTCTTTGAATAGTCTTCTTACTTAATCCTTCTTCTGTTACACTCATCTTGACCTCTTCTGCAAGACCAATGATACTTGGTGTGCGGGTACCAATTGGTGGTGGGCGTAGGATGATTGTAAGTGGTGATTGTGGTGGTGGTTGCATTGGTGGCTGGCCTCGAATTGGTGACTGGCCTCGAATTGGTGTGGCCAGCTGTGGTTGCACCGCTAGTGGTGTGATTTGAACAGGTGGGATTGGTTGCCTGAGTGGCGGTGGTCTTGCTCTTGGTGGAGAGATATGATTTTGTCTCCCCCCTCTATTGAAATTCTGCCTCCTCGGGTGTGGGCAGTAGTACATTTCATGGCCATCTTCCCCGTAGTTGTAAGAGTGGTACTCCCTGTTTTGTCATCGTGCTCTTCTAGGGTCTTGATCTCTTTCTTGACTCCTCCCTTGCTATATTAAGTGGACAGACAAATTCTGCAGTTGGTCAGTAATATGGGCCAACATATCTTGTTGGTCATCTCTTACCCCAAGAGCCGGTGGTGGTGCTATGGTGGTTGTGGTAGTTGCTGGTCGACGCGATGTTCCTTCTTCTGTTGACTCGGTTTCTTTGGCTTTCATTCGCAGCTTCTTGTCCTTAAGGCGAGCAATCTCAACGGCTAACTCGTACGTAGCCGGGAATCTACCTTTCACCTTCTCCTTGAGAAGCGGCCATAAGCCATGCGTGAACCGATCTTTTTTTAGGAAATCGGGTGCAGCTTCCCCCCTTGCCAGTGACTCCACCCACCGTTCCCGCAAATCCACAAATTTGGACTCATAGGTGGCATATTCTAAAAGACCCTCCTGCTTCAAGTCCCTCAACTTGTCCCACAACTTTTCTGAAGTGGTACCTCCCCCAAAGCGCCTCTTAAAAGCGGTTTTTAAGGGTTTCCAGTCATCCTTGGTTGCTTGTGGAAGTGCATTGTACCATGATCTAGCTTCTAGCTTCATGAGATGCTTAAAGATTCTAACCCGGGATTCATCCGTATCTTTGTTTCTCACTACACATGCTACTTCAAAGTCATCTAGGAAGTCTGTTACCAAATCCTCCCCCTTCTTTCCTTTAAATGTTGGAAATGCTACACTTGCCATGATTACTGAGAGAGAGCTAGAAAGACACACTGCTTAACTTGCAAAAGTTTTTTTTCTTCTTTACAAGGAGGCGTGTATACCCTCTTATACTAGGACATAGATTAAAACTTCAAACGGTACATTGCCTTGTACCAAAGGTAGTACAAATGGTTGATCTGATGCCAAAACCTCAAAAAATCGCTCCCCACCCAACATGGTGTCAATGACGTGCTGGTAGTGAGCCTTCAAATCCAGTATTACCTTGATTGAGCGTACACGTGTTGGTATGTGTGATCTGTCTTGAGGTAGGTTGTACTGATTCATGTGAAGCTTAGAGGTGCTTAGTCACTGTCCAAGCTTGTGGGAGAGGGTGGTGTTCTTTCCTCGGTGACTTGAGTTACCCGATTCTCAAAGTAGAATAGTGTTGATTCTCTATTGTGTAGAGCTCCTTCCATTTTGTTGTTGTTGGGTTGGTTGTAGGTTGCGGACATGGTTTCGACCTTCTCCTTCTTCTTCTTGGCACTTGGCCTATGTATATCCACTGGGTTTGGCGTGTTGATTGAATCTCCCACTGCAAATCGATTACCGTTACGCCTGGATCTCGAGCTTCGATGGAGATGCGGAGTTCGTCTAGATGTGCTTGGAGCTCTTCTTCTTCTGTCGTCCAATAAGCAAATCCTTCTAGCCATTCATCCATTCACAATAGTTTAGGGGTTTCAGTCTTGTAAACTGAAGGGTTTCATGAAAAGATCCTCAGTGGGGGCACCAAATGACGGGAGCAAAGCGAACCCCGAACCCGCGACAGCCTCTAAAACACCGGGGATCGAATGGCGCGCCTCGAGCCTGTCATGGTAAAGCAAACAGGGGGCACCACCTAGCTTCAGCGGCTAGGACGCAAACAATACACCACCATAACAAATTTTTCATCCAAGAGAGATGGATGCTTGGGTGTAATGATGAAGAGGAAAGGGAATGAGATCAAGTGAGAGAGAGAGAGAGAGAGAGAGAGAGAGAGAGAGAGTGAGAGAGGGGGTATAGCGGCTTAGTACTTAGGCACCACAAAAGGATGGCGAATCCGCACACCCTTCACACATACACAAGCTCACTCCAAACACAAGACTAGGTGACGATTCCGCACACCTCACATGGGCAAAACATTGCAAGAAAACATACTCACAAAACCTCAAGCTTTATTTAGAGAATAAGGCGATGAAATGGGGAGCATAGGGTAGGGGAATGAGAAGGGAGAGCGTGGTAGAGCACATGGCGGATAGGTGGGAGTTGATGGCGAAGACTCGCACGAGGGTTATGGCCATCATCCTTCATTTAGTTTCCCTTCATCTTCCATAGCCCAAGGGTGTAGAGGTCATGCTCAAGACGAGCATGGTGATTGCGGTGATGGTGATGGTGTGGGTGTGTGTGTGCACTAGGCACACACAGTGCATAGTGTACTCTTTGGTGATGGTGTGTGTGTCCTTAGTGTGATGGTGACCCCTCTTTATATAGGGGAGGAGGGGGGAGAAATTCTAAAATTTAGAAATGAAGAAATCATTATCTACATAGGCCATGTGACTGTGGGCCCCACTTTTCTGGCTGTGTGTATATGTGCCAGAACAACAGTCTCATGAGAGAGAGACTAAGAGAGAGAGATGGGTTGATGAAAAAAAGTGAGAGGTGACATGGAGAATAAAGTAATTACAAGAGGGGAGAGAGGGGAGTGTGTTTAGAGGTGAATCTGTGTGCAGATGTGTGTGAACACAAGAAAAATCAGGTAACCACCGGGTGGGGATGGGTATGTGGGCACCTTTTTCAGTGAAACTGAGTGTGTGTGAGTGTGGGGGAGGTTATTTAGCTACAAGACAAGAGACATGGCGCCCTTTAGAGAGAGAGGGGGGTATTTGGGTCATGGGATATGATAGGAGAGAGAAAGGGGGGGTGGGGTATACTATTTTGGAAGATATGATAAGTTGCATGTGAGTTAGGGTGCATTATTGGTGAGTTAGAATGCATTATTGGTGAGAGGTGGGGTAGCTTGAGGGGAGAGAGAAAGGAGAAAGGACAAGGGGAAGAGAGAGGGGGTTGACCTTTTGAGTGGAGGAGAGGAAAAGGGACACACGGCGGGGCATCAGTGAAGAAAAAGGAGGCAAGGTGGGGATGGGCTGCCCCGCAGGCATGAGGTGGCCTATTTTACCTTTCTCATATATTTACATAATCATACTTTATTTTTTTTTCTTACTTTTCCAATGCCTTTTATCACTCCCTTCCTAAGAGGGGGTTTTCATGGGGTGGGGACGAGAGAAGAGGGGTATGGGAGCTTGGCTTGTGAAAAGCCCCCATCAACACTAAGCTACCCTGATCACCTGCCACCTTTTGGTCTCTAATAATGTGTCTTCCTGATCTTAAATTCATCAAACTTAGCAATGCAACTTAACACAAATCCAACCACTTACCGGAAAAGGATCAGTTTCCACACAACTTCTTGCTTTGCCACTAAATATACCTGTACACAAGCATTTAATTTCGGCAATCCAATCAAAGCTTTTAACCTCTAGAGGTGTTTTTAGTAATGATTGGTATAACTGGAGAGTTAAGCTCAACCACTACTGTATTTTTACACTTCTGATGTCTGGATTAGGTCTGCTAATCTGGAACTGTACTTCCCTCGGATGTTGGTTAATTTACCTGAAAAGTCTTAATTCCGTCTTTGCTCCATCAAAAGGTCAAACAAGGTCCAAATTCACTTATGAAAGAAGTTATGGAACCTTCAAGTCAATTGAAACATCACTATATGTCCTCAGTCAAATTTTCTTTTCACTAAGCCCCAGTAGACATCCTACATGTAGGATGTCTCTTGCTCTGTTTTGCCTGGTTTTTGTACTATAGACTCCCCTTGATGTGTTGAGTCCATAGTTGTTTTTACTTTTTGATTTGGACACCTATAAGCTGGTCAATGGATCAGAAATCTGTTCCAGCAGCCCGATGTTGGTCTAACCAGTCAAATCAACTCAAATTTGGACCAAAATTGACTAGGAGGCTTGCCTCAGGCTATACAACACCTTGATATGCCTATAGTTAGCTATCCAATTTCATGCATAAGACATTCTACGCGTAGCATGTCTAATTGATCAAAATGGCTTCAAATGCAAAGCACAGACTCCTCTTAAGGTGCTGATCACTTCACTATGCTCAAAGCTTGGTTTGGAGTGCCAAATCACAAAGAACACATCCTACGCGTAGGATGTCTTTTTGGCCTGTTTGACCCCAGACTTGAGCCACAACTTCCCCTTGATGTCAGCAACCTAGTGCTATGCTTAGATTTTGGTTTGGATTTTAAAAGACCCCAATTTTAGCTATTCTAGCCCTTTTTAATCAAAGATGCTAAAGTCTTCTTATAACCCAATTTTCTCACCCAATTGAGATGAAACCCTTCTTAGGCACTCAATAAATCATGCAGATCATGCTCATGCAGCTACCCTATGGTTTTGGTCTTACAATACTGCCTTGGCACAATTTGGGTAGGATGTCTGGCAATTTTTATCTATCTGGCCTTATACTGTCAAAATATGGTCAAATTTCCACTTTCTAGGTGAAAATAGGGTAAAACCCACCTTCTGAACACACTGGTCAACTCAAAATTTCAAAATACCCACCAGATCAGCCTGTAGACATCCTACGCATAGGATGTCTCCTGGCTTAAAATTTATTTTTTTCCTGACAAAAATGCTCCTGATGCTTTGCAGCTCTCTCAGAAACACTCACAGCAACTTTTGAACTTTACTTCAGCTTTCAAACACTCTTTTGCGACTTTTACAACCTTGTGATGAACCTAACAACAAGTATAACATGCATAAAGTGCTCTAGATCATGAATCGTGATGTCATACTTACCCTACTCCTACTCATCATGTGAAATGGTGATAATGGTTTTTAAGTTTCTTCCTGGCCTCCCCGGACTCTTAAGCTCTCCTTTCATCGCGTCTACCACTCCAACTCCTACTCATCACTCAACTAAGGCCTAAAACTACCTAAGTCTACCTAAGTCGAAGGATATAGGCCAGACACACCCTCCCTAGACTCCCTCTAAGACCTAGAGAGTCATCCACGCTCTGATCCTATCTAAATGTAAAACGAGACTCTGGCAAGCTAGAGAATCCCTATCCTCAAGGACTAGTCTCGGTCACCTACCTAGGGTTTTCGTCCCCGGCAGCGACGGCAATGCTAGCGGATACGCTGTGACGGACGTTAGCACAGCAAGAACTCACCTAACAAGATTTGTTAGCTAAGGATGAAGCTCGACCCGCAGGCGCGTGGAAGAAAGCATAGGGTGTCAATCTACACTCGACCGACTCTTGACTAATTCCTAGAGAGGTCTCTACCCAATGTATAAGCTATAGCATTCTAGAGTGCATAAGAAGAGATTTCCTACAACGCTTCCAAGAGCCAAATACCCATCAAACGTTCTCAAAACGCCACAGAACTTGAAGAAGACCCTACTAACACCAATAGGTTGCTTTCCTTAAGGTCCATGAACCAAAATCCCAATTCTAAACACCTGGTGCAAAATCACGTAGGATGTCTGGCCAAAATTTGCACGTCGTCGTTTCCAAAAATAAAGTGCCTAATGTGTAGCTCTACTCAATGCGAACACGTGAATATGCTGCAATGCAAAAACGGACAGCGTATGCTCACCGAATCACCAGATGAAGCTCGTAGGTCGAGCTCACAAAACTAGACCGTACTCCCGTAATGTAGGTATCGACGCGTAGCTCTCGTCGGGGGCAACACGTTGCACTTCTTCGCACTCGATTCCGACCACTGGTGCGCGCGTAGCGTCAGGATGAAACTCTCTCTCTCTCTCTCTCTCTCTCTCTCTCTCTCTTACACAGTACGCTCACTCACAGACAATGCTTTTTAAAAATGACAAAGGTTTTTTCATTAAGGTCAAAAAGTGGTATAAATACCTTACAATCGCAAACTCTAATGTTCCAATTTAACCATCTACTCAATCTAAATGTCAAAAATGGGATACAATCTGGAAACTTCTGTAAGCCCCAATATTTACAAAGGTGAAATGTCGAGTTTTCTCAATAAATGAATAATTACAAAAAATAATATTCCACCGAGCAGTCATTTTCCATAGGGTGTGTTGAGCTTCTTACACCGCCTCATCAACTATGTGAACAAGAAAATGCACTTGAATGGTTAGCATGGTAGTAGGAAAGTGTTTCTCAAACATGCACACAACCTCGCAGCATTTAGTTTGGCGAATGGTATGGAATCTACATTGATCTCCTTTTATGAGATCCATTGCACCAACTTCGCGAGTTTGTAGATTGTGTTACAGAAGTCAGGAGACAAACATCCCTCAATGGCCACCAGTAAAATTAATTGAAAAACACGTCTAGCAATGATATTAAAGTCCACACACAAATTTGTTACACAATTCCTACTATGATATATTCCACTTCAAACATATTGGACACATTTTATGCCAGTCGTGTGACTTCAAATCGGTAAGGTTTTCTTCTTTAGTGAAACATGTTTGGAGCAAGTGCATTACACCAGTGGGGGTCCGCACAAATTGAATGGTCTCTTTTACTTTGTGTTCTTGGGCTCCTCTGAAAATCCATGGCGTTTAGGGAGTTTTATTGATCCATCGGATGCTGTCTGCAGCTAATATTGCTCCATATGATCCACATTTATAAGGTCAACCCTGGCTCCCAAAGTATCTTTCTTACCAATCAGATGGTCCCATAGCAGATTACCGACATTCTTGAATATGTGCATTGGATTGAGCAAGTGATTGATCATGAGTCACGGCCAATATGGTAACTTGTACCATAGAGAGAGGCTCTTCATCCGTGGGGGCAAACCGTCATCACACATCTCCTTCTGCTCTAACCATGCTTGTGCAGACATCCTCAGTGGCTCTCTTTCCAAAAATCCATTGCGTAACACATGATTCTCTGGAAGATACACTTGATGACCTCCGTAGATTTTCTTCTTCAATGAGGGCGCCCGACATGCATTCAGTCTAGGTCCACATGTGACACATGCTCTGTATTTGCTTGTTTGAAGACCTGCATGTATACACATGACAATAGATAAGATTGAGAAAAACGAAGATTTACAGTGTTTGAGTTTGAGTGTAAATCACATGAGCATTCTGCTAGTCCGGGATAGTCATGCATGGTCCACATTAGAATGCCTCTGATCAAAGCATTCCGTCGACCTGTGTGTCGGCTCATATCAACTACTTCTATGCCAATCCACAATTGTTGTAGCTCTTCCAATAGTGGACGAAGATACACATCCATATTCTGCACTTTAGACCGCCCGGCACAATCAAGCTTAGCCACAGGTGCCCCTTCTTGGTAGTCAACCACGGGGGAATGTTGTAGTTGACGATGACAATGGGACATACACTGTAAGATGTTGATCTTTGACCAAATGGATTTACGCCATCCATATCCAAGCGTAGGCAAAAATTTTGAGCTTCCCTGGCAAAATCCGGCCATGTTTCATCTATATGTTTCCATGCTGCGCAATCTGTAGGAATTTGTAGCACACCATCCTTAGATTTATTCTCCTCATGCCATGATGCTAGGGCGGCCATGGACTTACATTAGAAAAAATGCTTGATGCGAGGAAGTAGAGGAAAATGTCGCAAAACCTTTTGTGGAATTTTTGTTCCATGGAGATCTACTCAATATCTCTTGGAATCACATTTCGGACACTTCTCCATGTCTATGTATTCCCCTCTGAAAAGAATGTAGCCGTTAGGACAAGTGTGAATCAAATTGTAATCCATCCCCAAGTTTTGCAAGATCTTTCTTTCTTCCTCTCTAGAATTTGGCATCACATTATCAGCTAGCAGTATGTGCTCTTTGAGCAATCTACAGAGGGAAACAAATGCGGAACACTTGTTAAGTAATCTATCACATTATCAGCTAGCAGTATGTGCTCTTTGAGCAATCTACAGAGGGAAACAAATGCGGAACACTTGTTAAGTAATCTATCAAATCATTATACATCTAGAGTTTTTTATTAAAGTAAACACATTGTAAGGGATCACTTGAAAAGCGTTGTGATGCTAGTGTCACTCCATCCAAACTTTGCCTGCATGTTGAGAAGAACCAAGAGCGCCTTCAATCTAGATACACGTGCTCCATCATACAATGGTGTATCGGCTTCACTTTTCATATCATCATAGATAAGACTTTCTAAATCCATGATTGTTTCGATCATGTCATTGATCTTGGGCTCAAACATTGCCTTGTTGAGAATGTGGTCTGCATGATAATCCTCCGAGCTATTAGAGGCTACGTCTTGTGGCCTCATGTATGTTGCTTGACCAAAGTGCCTGCGAACACATCTATTGTGTTGCAAGATTGCGTCTTGTTAGCCAGCGTCAGAGTCTGATGAGTTATAATTGGCAACAACTCAATCTACAATAGATGGATTGAACTCAATCTATAATAGATGGATTGAACTCGCCAAATTCATGAACGCGCTGCAAAGAAACACGTCTTGTCCATCGCACAACATGCTTGCATTGATTACAAGGACATAAGATGCTTTTTGAGAGATATGTGTTTTGGTTGGACGGCCCCACATCCTCATCACTACTCATAATGAAGGTAAAAACCTTATAAACTGGACATAAATTTAATCTTCTATTGGCATCCTCCGTCTTATCTCTCTCTCTCTCTCTCTCTCTCTCTCTCTCTCTCTCTCTCTCTCTCTCTCTCTCTCTCTCTCTCTCTGTTCGCACTCTAAACTACCTCACATTCTCTAGTCATGTCCAATCCCCGTACACCTTGGTCTAGAGGTGCACGAAGATTAGAACCACCGGGTTATAATCTCGTCTTTATTGGTCAATGCCTATATTTGTGGGTACAAGAAATCTACAGACCCACGTCTACATGATAGTGCATGTAGTGGACAAAACCCCTTTGCCTCTTCTCTAGCTGTAGCATTTCATAGCATCTTAACATCTCTTCACAGTAGATCTTTGTTCGAGGGATTACTTAGCACATGACATGTTGGCCTCCAATCTGAGTATCATGCCGTTGATAGCTTTCCAACTTAAGGTACATCCGTAGAGAGGAAGAGAGGGATCACCGTTCGTCTAACTCTAATTTTTTTACCGTAATCCTGAAGGTAAACTCTAATATAACCAAAATCTAACCTAAACCTAAATGTAGTCTAACTTAAATCTAAATTTAATCTAGTTAATCTTAAATCTTGTCTTAATCTTAAATCTAAATCTAATCTAATATTAAACTCAACATAAACCTAAATCTAATCCAATCTTAAATCCTAAGCTTAAATGTAATCTAATTTAAATCTAACATAACTAACTAATATTTAATACTGCCTTAATTTTAAATCTAACCTAATCTTAATCTAACGTAAATCTAAATTTAACATAATATTAAACTCAACATAAACATTAATCTAACCTAATCTAATTTAAATCTTAACCTAATCTCTCTCTCTCTCTTTGTTTTCTCCCCTTATCTCTCTCTTTCATATTCTCCCCCTCTCTCACTCTCTTTGGTTTTCTATTCTCTCTCTCTTTCCCCTTCTTTCTCTTTCTCTTTGTTTTCTCCTCTCTCTCTCTCTCTCTCTCTCTCTCTCTCTCTCTCTCTCTCTCTTTGTTTTATGTCTTTCTCTGTCTCATTGTCTCTCTTTAATTTATCTCTCTCTCTCTCTCTCTTTCTTTCTTTCAAAGACACAATGTGTGTGTGTGTGTGTGAGAGAGAGAGAGAGAGAGGGAGAGAGAGAGAAAGAGGAGAAAGGAACATGAGAGAGAGGAGAGGGAAGGAGCATACCTAGATCTCCTTCCTCTCCTCGTGTATGTGTGTGTATGTGGGGGGAAGAAAGAGAGAGAGAGAGGAAGAGTGTTGCTTACCTCTTTGCTTAAGCGTCGAAAATTCAGTTATGAGATCTGAGTTTTTGTGCGCTCTCGGTTTATTTTTTACCCCTGTCGGCGTCTCTATGAATGTCGCTATAGGCTTGCTATGTAACAAATAAAATAGTGACGCTCATAGCAACGTTGTGGATTTTCACTTTTGAGCGTCGCACACTGCGAGCGTCGCTAATGTGAAGTACCTCTTGTAGTGAAGATTTCTAATGGACACACTCTCTTCACCAAGTAACTTGAGTTTGAGCCATTGAAAAGGTTTCCTAGCCCTATCTCATAGGGAAAGCATGAACTAACATAATAATCTGACATTCCTAATTCTCACCTTCCAAAATAAAGAAAATCCAAATACATTTTTTCCCATAGCTTTTAGGGGCACGTATATTTGGGACTTCTCGACTCTTGGCACAATGAGTCTCTAATTTTTCTTCTCCTAAAAAAAAGGACTAGAGAGTTTCTTGACTAATTGAGAGCTCCCATCCTTGAGTGGAAATCTGAGCTAGTCCCCACTTTCCACCCCACACTCACACCTTTTTGCTTCTTTTCTAATTACTACCACATGATTGTTCATACACAAAATTCCTTTTAAGGGGTTCCCATCACAAGTTTGTTAAAACATCCCTTCAAACATTATCAAATCAGCACCAAGATAATCTTTCCTAGATAAAAACTCAACATAAAAAATTACTTCATTATATTCCAATACTCCGAAATCATAGAAACTTCTCTCGGCTGATGTTCACGCCCTATGTTGTCATTGGTTGCCCATACAATCAATAGTGGACTACCCCCCCCCCCCGGAGTACCTCTTTGGTGTGGCACCTTTTATCAAAATAAAACAAGTTGTCTCATAGAAATGGATCATATTTATGCAAAGAAATGCATGGCTTGTGCGTAGAACTGCGAGCTACCTCCCTTTCATCAAAGGGGAGTTCGGACTAAATCAATATTGGAATGAAATGAAATAAGGTTGAGAGAGTTCTTCCTAAGAAAACATTTGTTTCCTAATTCAGATAGATATCATCAAACAGTCCTTTCATATTTACACATTAAAGGAAATTACCAAGTCCAATTGATGCGGTTTTGAGTTGGGACTGACTCAATGTTTAGGTAGTTTTCTCCTTCCTAATTACTCATGATGCATTGAGCAAAAAAGAAGTTTCCTACATGCTCTTTAGCAATAACATCACTTTGTGGGATAAGTAGAACATCCTTGTTCATCAAGACCTTTCTTTCTTCTTTACCATCACTGGTTTCGGCTTGGTGAGATCGTGTGATCCACCATAGCGAGTTCTCTTGGGTGCCATTCCCACTACTAGATACTTAACTTAACTTGAGAAGTTTGTAAGCTAAAGTGTAAAGAACCCAATGGAAGTAAGGTCCTACTTTACTGCAACAGATGCTTTGCTTAATTATGTCATAGTCTTATGATACACATACACTATAACCCATGTAATATTCTCACTCCCATGTATTTGTGGATGACCATAATACAACTTCATCAAGCTTAATGCATACTAAGTTTAGGTTATGCACCTCACTTACCACAAGTAAATGATGATTGATTTCTAGCTTCCTTTCTCTCAATTTTTAGTGCAAATATGAACAAGAGACTTGTGTATGTTGACACGATTGAGTGCATAACAAGCATCATAATCATGAACTTTCAAACAAAACACATCCTTTAGATTGTTTCCATCTTGCAACATAGATTATAGTATAATAAGTAGAGTTTTTGTTGTATCCCAACGAGATTTAGATAGATAAGAATAAGAATGGTTGTGGTAGATTGGGAATTCTTGAGAAGGTAAGAGAATATAGATGTAGAAGTGAATTGATGCAACAAATTTACATTAATTGCTTGTGCCTAGGAGTTTTTGATCTCTGAAGGCTTTGTATAATCTTCACCAACGAGTAGCCACAACAACAGAGTCTTCCTATCTCCAATGTGTGTTCAAGTGTGTTAAAAATGAGTGAGAATGCCCTTTGTATATAGATTTATAGGTGTCTTGTTGCCCAAATCAGCCCCATACCTCGCCTACTTTCCGCCTCTTGCTCAATGTGTGTGGAGGTGTCACAAGCTCCCACTAGTCATTAGAGGTGTCCCTCTTTACCCTTTTGGGTGATACACCGCATGTACTCCCCATGCTTATAGACTAATACTAAGTTATAGTCAACCATACCATAAGAGATGGGTCCATGGCTACGGGTCATTTATGGGCATCCATGGACATACATCCACATGCACATACATGCCCATGCACATACATGCCTTAGACTTAGGAATTAATTTATTAACACTAGGATGAAAATTTATTGTCTAGACTAAGCTTAGCTTATCAGAATTCAATTTTGAAAGTTGTTATTAAAAGACAAGATTGAGGATGACAAGCTAAGGTGTCAGATGCACACACCTGCTATACTTAGCAATTCTTGAAGCAAGCAACTATTTTTATGGAAATTCAGGTCAGGGTAGATTTAGACGAGACGGTCGCGTCTAGGTGGGTGCAAGCACCTCAAAACTTACTATATTTGGACAAAAGTGATAGAAAAGTAAAAATTTTACTTTTAAAAATCTTACATCAATATATTCATCATTAGTTCATCAGAGGTAAAAAAATTTCAAAATTAGAAACTTTCTATTTATGACAAAAATGGCATGATATTAATCATTTACATGGGAATCCCCTTTGCAAGGGTGGTATAGACCTTACATAAAGTGTCCTCAAGAGGATACAAGAATTTTTTCCATCATCCCTAAGGGTCTCTATACATATCCGTCTGCTAGTTGCAACTTCATGTGTGTTTTTTTGACAGCTGGTCTTCCCTATTTTCCCCATATTTCCTTTATAGCAATGGCTATTACAGTCCCACTATCAAGTATGGCTATCATTTTTACTCCTTTGTACTCGAGTGGTAAGGTGGTGTTTCCTTCTTCTCCTTCCAACAGTCACCACCTTATTCAATGGTATTAACTTTTCTAGTGATTTTTTAGGAGAATTTTCACCCATGCTGTCACCCGCGCTTTGGTCGTGTGAAGGGATTTTCAACCCCATATTTTTTAGGTGTTTGCCCATTTGGCCCCATAGTTGTGGTCTAAGTTCCAATAACTTTGAGAGATTAATTGTGCATTGTATAGGAGAAGAAATTAATTCATGCATACAAAAGAGACAGCGCCTAAACAAAGAGAAGCAGCAAAATCTACACAATAGGCATCTACTACACAAGAGCAACACAAAGAGCAAGAAACAGACCCAGAAAGATAAGAAAGTCCTGCACCAGAGGAGACCACAAAATTTGAAAAAATAAGAGAAAAGGATTCTGAAGAAACCCCTTCTACCTCTACACAGCAAGAAAAGGTTGAGGCATCCACGAAGCCACGGGATAACAAAGCAGAAGACTGCCAGTCACAGCCTCAAGGGCAAGCACAACCAGCCGCCACGACGCGGTCGAGAGAGGCACAAGAGACTGTTGAGACATCTAGGCATCTTGCAAGAAATTAAGATTGTCAATCAAATGATGAGGTAATCCTGCAAGTCAACAAATATGAAAAGAAAATGCAGGATATGACGGAAATACTCTGATCAACAACACTTAACTATATCACAAAGGCTAAAGAACTAGAGATGGTGATTGACGCTCTCCAAGGAGAGTTTGGTATCCACCATTTTTGGTGTGGCTTTCCACTTAGAAGGTACCACTCTAACCTCAAATTTTATTTTATGTTCGCCTATGAAGGATGGAAAAGTTGTTAGAGAGTGTGGTTTACTCTCTTCAGATGCGATAGACCCTCCATCTCCATATAGACATCGTATATCTCTAGGCTAGAACTTGTGATCCATGTTGATGACAGGGATAGGAGCTAATTATAAAGTAGCACTACCATATTTTTGGTTTTTGATTGTCTCCCATAAGGATTGTGGCCATGGCTCATCTACTTCAGGAATTGGTGGAATCTCGTGATATTTGGCCTCATCCGTTGTGCTCGCAATGACCCTCGTATACAATGGTTTTTTATTCCCTATTTTCGTTGGTTCTATTGATTTGTTTTCTTTTTGTGCGCTTACATTCTCCTTTTTTGACACAAGCTTAGGGGTTCTCAATGTTTCTGGTTGTATTAGAGCTTGAGCCTTCTCCATGAGCCATTTGCACGTTTCTATCCATTTTGTTCCATATTTTGGATGTGGATAGGTCAACAAACTTTGTTTGAATGTCTAATTGGGTTTCAGTCTAGCCTCGTAAGCTTGCAACATGGAATCTAATTGCTCATTAACTTTTTTTACCAAGACCGAACCTCCCGATAAAGTTTTGGATGATCTCTCTTTATTCGTTCATTCCCAGTTTTCTTTTTCTTGTTTCAGCTACTCTTTGGTTTGTTGCATCTCATTTTCTTAAGGAAATTTGCTCTTTCATCCTTTTTGCTTTTATTTTGTATCATTTAGCTTTCCAAGGTTTTTCTTCCAATTCTCATTGACATGTTCTCACTGAGTCCGAGCAGGGATTTAAAATTCACGTAATTACTCAAAATGACATTAGAGTGAACATCAAGTTGGTAAGGTGATTCTTTTTTTAACGTTGAAAAGGTCATGCATTTATACTATTGGATGAAGGGGGAAAAAACCATTTTTGAAAAACTCCAATTTATATGGTTGTTAACGTTAATTAACGCTTTGCGATCACGTAAATTTTTTGAGTGATCACGTAAATATCAAATCTCTAGAAACTTCTCAGGTTTTGTTTGAATAGACAGCATGGATTCCTCCTCAATGAGTGCGTTTTGGACAGCTTATTCAGCTTGAGCCCAAGTTTCCACCTTTACAGGAATTGTGGGTTCTATCTTGGATCCTCTTCAAGAGGGTAGTGCTCATACAATATTCATTGCTACTTTATCCTTGGTGCATGTATTTCTAGCACAATGTTGAAGTATACAGTCTCTTGCACAACCATCATAGAATAAAAATATTTTTGTTCGTTGACCCTTGTTTAGACAACCTCGTGTCCAATGGTCACCTCCACATTCATAGCATGGTCCTACTTGCTGCATGGTTTGTGGTGTAGCTAAGTGTTTTTCTTGCTTGGTAAAATTGGCCTTTTGATCCATACTCTGGATTGCCTATGAACATTAGCGTTTTCTCATCCATGGAGTAATGGTTTTTTGTGGCTTGTGGCACATACACTAGTTGAGTGTAGTTGACTATTACTCCATCATCATTGAAAAGAGATGGGTTTTGTCCTAGCATATGTCACGGTCAATGCTAAGTGTTACACCATGGGTTTGGATGATCCTCTCCACAAGTAACACACCTTCTTGTGGGTTGTTGGCATTCATTTAGGTTTGTTTATAGCCCTTGTTTATACTTTGAATCACCTCCTCAACCACTTGATCACTTCTCAGCACAGTAGGAGTTCGAACATCTGGTTTTGTTGCAGATTCACTTTTTGGACAAGAGGAAATACTATTTGCATTATTTGCATCTTTGGCCACCTCTTTGTGGGACGGGTGTCTAACCTCACTCTTATCTTATTGCAGACATAGCGAGAACCATGAATATAAATCTCAATCCATGGGAGGAAGCTGACTCGATTAGTGCATAGAGGCTAAAAGAGGTTTTCAATCTCTTGGAAAACAACAAACAACTTGCATCTAACTCAAGCTACACTCAAATGAGAGAAATCACCAAAAGCTAGTCGCAAATCGGCAAACAAATCACAACCGTTACAGCATCAAACAACATCCAAAAGTCACGAACTTCTAGGACATGTTTATAAGACCTAAGCACACATACTTAGGGCCTCAAATCTCACTTTAGGTCAAGTGCAAAAATAACGATTATTAACAGCAGCAGTGAGTTTTTGACCTAGTCATTTTCGACTCAGAATGCATCTACATGCTTAGCAATGATGCCTCAATACCCCATCTATACTTATTTTATGATTTTGAATCTTAAATTCCTACTTATGATGAAATTATGTCATGGGTCGGCAACGCCAAAAGCTATGGATTACCATGAAATGCTTACGTCAATGTGTAGAGCTCTTACCTGTGGTTGCAACGCAATAGACGACACTGCAATGTGACAACCGGGAAGGGAGTAAGAAGCGCGAGAAGGACAGAAGTGAGCACCATTATCTCACGTTGTGTTTCTATTACCCAAAACTTATAAAATACTTACAAAAATTGGTTTTTATACCTTAGCCAAGTTTTTTGTGGTCAAAACTAATAATCTGGGAGCTCTAACTAAAGACAGGCTGATACAATCTGGAAGCTTGTAGCCCTGGCTCATCCATTACATTGTTTATCTCAAAAGTAGGAGTTACAAAATTCCCGATTCAACAAAATAATAAGTGTTTTTACAATAAGAGCTCCAAAAAATGTTATCTAACTTATCCGAGTTACGTTGCCAGAATTGCATGGTGACTCTATTTTTAAGCTCAATGGCTGAATAGACAACAAATCTGGAGGTAAGGTTACTGATCACTGGCCCAAATATCTTTGTTCACCATTCACCAAGTGAAGAATTCTGTATAGAATGCTTCATCGAACGCCAACATATTGCTAGAGGGTAAAAACATGCATCAGGCGTAGAAGCCATAAAGGACTTCTTCTGAAGGTTGGCCACTTAAGTCAGAACAGAGACCCTTATTGCCTTTGACAAAAGACATCCATGGCTCTCCGGCTTGCTCTGGCTCATGAAAATCTTGAATTCATGTGATCAGCATTCCACAAACCTTATACAACATGACACATGAGAGGTCAGGAAGGCTCTTGAAGAAAGTTATTGCGCCCGTTAGGGTTTTCCTCATGTATTATTCTGTTGTTGGTCTCTGCTCTAGAGTTGGCAGTCGTGGGTAGTTTAGCCATGTATGTCTCTTCTTTTTTAGTGCCTCATATGATTGCCATGTCCTTACCCTTGGTACAGGACAGAATGTTGGGTCTTTCTGAAGGGCTGCATGTGCTCTTGTGAACATAATCGGATATCTCGAATTCTTGTTCAACCACCTCTTTCTCCACTTGGGGTGGATATCCTCTAAGCCTTTTGTCTGCATATCTTTGTATAGTCTTTCCTTTACCTATAATATCTCTACTTTGATCAAGGGGTGTATGGCAGTGATTGCTGATGCCATTGTGCATTGATTTGGTTGGGAGTGAGTTGAGTTACATTGACTGAGTGGAGAATTCTCAACTCCCAATCCATTGCTACTTTCCATTCGGCATCTATTACTTCGGCAATCTGCTCCTTTAGTTCATCTTCCTCATCTTTAGAAAGTTGGACCATGGGAACTTACTCAGCTTCAGTGAGTGGTACTTGAAACTCTGATTCTCTTGCCAATCCTTCTAACGGTTGTGTTTCCATCTCAGCAAAAGAGACTGAGGGTATGTCAACAGTTGGTTGTTCAAAGGTACTTGCTTCTTCCTCATGTTCTGGTTGTCCCTCTCTCAGTAGTTGATTGACTCTCTTTAATTCGGCTATCTCTTTGAGCAATTTCTCCTCTATTTGTACACACATCAAGGCATGGTCTCGTCTTTGTGATTGCCCAGCTTGAGAACCTCGTTTCTCTTTTCCAAAGTCTTATAGAATTCATATGTACCTTTGTTTGAAGTGACAGCCGGATTTTCTCTTATCTGTCTCAAAAAGATTGCCCGATCATTGATCCTTTGCTCAGAGTACTGCAGAGAATTGTTTGCTACATCGAGCTGCACTTGGATCTTTTGTACTGACAAAGTAGTGGTTAGGATTTCATTTGTTATCTTTGTCAATTGTTGAGCTTTGCTCTTGCAGGCATCGGATAACTTAGTTAGAAGCTCTCCCAGCTCTTCCATTTCTTTCTGCTACTTCTCTTTGGCAAGCTGGTGTTGTTTTGCTTCATCCTTCATCTCTTTGATATGTCTTTGTAGATTTGAAATTATGTTCATCCTGTCATCTAGCTCTCCTTGTAGAGCATCAATGACAAGTTCAAGTTCCCTGGCCTTATCACTATGGCTAAGTGTTGTTGTTCGCATTTTTTCTGTCATCAGCTGCATCTGCTTGGAATATTCATTGACTTGCATGATGGCTTCATCGTTGGTTTTCCAATCTTCAAGCTCTACCTGAGTCTGCCTAGAGGTTTGAGCCGTTTTAGTGTGTGGCTCCTTGGGTGGTGTTGTGGCGGCTGCTTGTGGTTGCGGTGGGGGTTCTACTTCTCCTTGAGGCGTTGCGGTTTCCTCGGTTGCTTCTGCTTCTTGAGGCTTCGTAGATGCCTTAGATAATTCTGGTTGTTGGTCGTGGAAGGTTCAACTTTAGTTTGTTTTGTTTTCTTAGATTGTTCAAAACTTGTTGTGATGCTTGTTGTTCATGCTCTTTTTCTTTGGCTTCCTTGCCCTCATTGGGTTTAGCTGCTGGTGAAGGGCGCGAGCTTGGCATTGGGTGGTCTCCTTGCTCTGTAGCGGTTGAAGTGGGTTTTCGAGACACATCCCCTTGGTCGTGATGTGACTCACCCTATTTAGTAGCCTCTGCTTGCCTTTGTTGTGTGGCCGCTTCCTCTTTTGTTTTCCTTTCAGCTTCTTGAGCTTCCTTCAACTTCAAGGCTTCTGCTTCTGCATACATGCGTTCAAGAAAACTGTGGTATCCTCTGTCCCTTTCCTTGCAGGGTTTTTGGTTGTGGGTCTCCTTATATCTCTTGGAACCCATCTTTTAGGGTCCTCACCTCCATCTTGGTGGCTTCTTTCATAAGTATGCTTTTCTCTTTCAAACCGTGCCTTCTTTTGCTAAGGTTCTTCTTGGTGTGCAGCTACTGCTTTCTTTTTCATTTCTTCAATTCTGGATCTTCTTTCCTCAGTGTCTGAGCTCTCATTTCTATGAGCTTTGTGGGAGCTTTCAGCAGATTCTTCGTATGATTTATATACTCTCTTTGATAAACGTGTGGTTCTTGGAGAAGGTTGAGCGGATACAATCCATGCGTTCTGATCTGGGGCTGGCGGAAAATTATCGGCCATGCCAATAGCATGATATGCTATTCTTGTCAACACTTTACGGGTGCCCAGATATGGAATTTTGCCTTCTTTCTTCGTGCCTTTTAGCGTTGTCAGTACATACTGTGCATGATCAACTGCCTACCTAGTTGTCGACTTCAAGACTTGAGTGAAGGTGGTCGCAACCGCATGAATTGGGGTGGTGTACCGTGGCAATCTCTTTGATAAGAAATGAAAGTGCTGATGGTGACGACCGGTTTTTGAACCAACCCCAAGTAGGGGAGAGCACATTACCAAGAAAAAAATGATAAAAAGTTGTTTTTTTTAACATTCACCACCCCCTCTATGCTTAACCACCGGCGGGCCACCACCAATTTGGCCACACGTCTCTCCATTATCACCAGAGGACAGAGGTCTCTCTCTTTCCTGCTCGGCTCCACCAACTCTCTCTCTCACTTACCATGCTTCTGCATCACCTGGCCCAATGGACGCATAAAACAAGGTGCCACTATCTATATTCCACTGGCGGGCCTCCATGCATGGACAAGAGTTCTCTCTCTCTCTTGCATTATTTATACACACACACACACACACTTTTATATTTTTTAAATTTCCTCTCACTCTTACCTCTCGCTCGTCCATACTCCACTGGCGGGCCACCATACCTCACCCCTCCCTCTTTCCTCTCATCCACACTCTCCCCTCCCTCTCTCCCCTCTTGTTTTCTTCCCACCGACACAACGCCCCCTGTCTCTCTCACACTATCTCTCCCTCCCTCGATTTTCTCTCTGTGTGTGTGTGTGTGTGTTTGTGTGTTTGTGTGTGTGTGTGTGTGTGTGTAAGGAGCCCCGCCATGCATGGAGTAGAATATCTCTCTCTCTCTTACTTCACCCACACATACCCTCTCTCTCTTTCCCTACTCTCACTCACAGTCTCTCTCTCTCTCTCTCTCTCTCTCTCTCTCTCTCTCTCTCTCTCTCTCTCTCTCTCTCTCTCTCTCTCTCTCCCCTCGCTGTAGGAACCCGCCATGCACGTAGAATCCCCTCACTCTCACTCTCTATACACACACACACACACACACACACACACACACACACACACACACACACACACCCATACACCACCCTCACCCCCCCTCTGGCGGGCCGCCACCCTTACTTGAACCCGTTGACCTCACACCCCCCCCCCCCTCGTTTCCACGGGCGGGTCACCCCAGGCCGCGTCATACCCTCTCTCTTTCTCTCTCGTTCTCTTATGTCAGCCCGCACGCTGCACATGGAACCAAAGTATCTCTCTCTCTCTCTCTCTCTCTCTCTCTCTCTCTCTCTCTCTCTCTCTCTCTCTCTCTCTCTCTCTCTCTCTCTCTCTCTCTCTCTTACCCACAGCCACACACACCCCCGGGGCGGTCACTTTTTAGAATGTGTATGCTATCACGTGAGTTAACTGGAGAGGATTATTAAAAGATCAAAATGTATACATACAGAGGGGGGTGGGGGTTTTTTAAATAGGCACGTAGTGTAAATATAGTATATATATAGAGATATTATTAGTAACCTCTTGAAAGCACGTGATATAGGAAGCTTTTGATAAGTCCCACACTCCCTCACCACTCCCTAGTCCCACACCATCTCCCTCCCGCCTGTCCCTCTCGTGCCCCTGTGTCATCAAGTCCGCACGCCACACAACGTCAAAGTCTCTCTCTCTCTCTCTCTCTCTCTCTCTCTCTCTCTCTCTCTCTCTCTCTCTCTCTCTCTCTAACTACACACACACACACCCACTACACACACACACACTCACCTTCCCTTGTCCAGCACTCGCTTCCCCTCTCTCTCATATTCTCGTTCTCCCTCTCTCTATTTCCTTGCAAACCATGCACCAAAAAAAAAAAAAATTAAAAAAAAATATATATATATAAATAACTTATACCCCCTATTCCCACGCACTCCCTTACCGTATACACCCACACACACACACACACCCCTATAAACACATAAACACATACATACATAACCCCACACATGCACGCACATATTCAGAGAAAAAAACACACCACGCATACACGCACACATCAAAGAAAATAGAAAAATAACATGAAGGCCAAGTCGCACGCCGCCGACACCGAAACAAGAAAAGGCACCGAAGGCATGCCCCGGCCAACCCCAAAAATGATGAAGGCGCTACATCGACGCACTATCTAAGGCCGTTGTTCACCGGCATCGCATCTACGACGCCCTCTTTAGTGAAATCCATAGGTTATCATCATTTTTTCCCAGTTTTCAAACCAAATCTTGTAAAATTTGCAATTTTTAAATTATCACCTCTCTCTAGGTGATGGCCACAAAGGCCCACCTAGGAGTTTTCCTTTATAATATTCCCCAAGACAAAGCAAGGGTCAATCATCCATGACCCACCGCCTTCCTTTGTCTCCCTTGATTAGAACCCTTAATCTAATTAGATTACCCAAACCTAAAGCAGCCATCACCTATAAAAAGGCACTTAGAGGTCACTATCAGGGGGGCGGCAATTTCATCAGAGGTCGGCACTTGGTAGCATTTTGGTATGAGGGATTGGCAACACTTGCATCACAAGAGACGTAATTTAGTGTAGCATTGTGGGAATGAGCACTATGTGAAGAAGTAATGTCTACATCTTGAATCCAATGGTCGCCACACACACACTCATGCTAGCAAAGTCCCCGTGTCTGTGAGTCATCTCCAGAGAACCCACTATTAGGCTCACTATCTCTCCCTCTATCTCTCTATCACCATGATTGCCACCTCGCCGGGAATAAGGTTGTTGTAAATATTGTAAGAAAATAATTTTCCCTCACACCCTGAGGGTTTTCATCACCTACGTTTGTGTGTGTGTGTGTGTGTGTGTGTGTGTGTGTGTGTGTGTGTGTGTGTGTGTGTAGAGTTTGTGATATGTCGAATCACCGGTGTTTGTGTCCTAGCCACTCAAAGCTAGGTGGTGCCCCCTGTTTGCTTCACCTTGACGGGCTCGGCGTGCATCGCTCCGAGCGTTTTGAGGCCGTCGAGGTCCGTGTCATGCTTTCTGCTCATCATTTTGGTGCCCCCACTGAGGAGGGCTTCTCCGAAACCTCCAGTTTACAATGCTGAAGACAACGCACATCATCAATCATGGACGAATGGCTGAAAGAATTCTCCAACTGGAGAATGGAGGAGGAGGAGACTAAAGAGGCACTGACCGCTTTCATTAAAGTACTATTTCCAGGGTGTAGTTTCGTCAGTATTCAAGAGGTAAGCTCCCCATCTCGTGTTGCTTGTTCTAACCACAAATTGAGAGAATTAGGTGGGAAGGCTATGAAGTGCCATCACTATTGTCAACCAAAGCACACTGTCAATGAGTGCCAGCAATGAAGTTAACGAAGGGGCTGAAATCATCTACATTGACATTCACTGTGAGGAGGTCGTCCATATCAAGGGAGGAAAAAGATCAGTAAGGCCTCTCTTTCCTAAGTAAACTGCAAGCAAAGGTATAGCTTCTACTCCTAAGTGGCCAAAAGGGGCTGCTCGAGCTAAAGGGAAGGAAGGGCTAAGCGAGTCCGGAAACACATAACCCCAAAGGAAGAAGCATCTGGCCACACGAGTGCTTCAAGTTCGGGAAGCCGGGTCGTACCCAGTTTGCCAAGAAGAGGGTCGTCCGAGGATAAGCGGCAGAAGGTCGCCTATCGATTCGCACAGTGCATGTGAGTACTGCGAGTCCATTTGGACAATCCTGAAGTAGAAGTGGTAAGAAGGTTTCCATGCCCTAAGGAGGAGTGGTTCGGCTACTACTCTTGCTGTTTTGGAGGATGGATAAAGGGTCTTCCTCCTCTCCCCGTATAGCTCATCCTGAAGAAGCTCTCCACCATGGGTGAAACCTAGTGGGTGGAAGATGAGTTACAGCTGAATGGAGTGGAGTTTATGCAACACGCTGACTACGGTAATTACGTGCAGCTATTGCTAGTGAAAAGGATAGGAGTAGTCAAACGTGTCGCCATCACCCCGTACGTGCAGAGCGACGAAGGAAAAGTGGAGCCTAGGTGCGATGACCTCCTGTGGATGTGCCGACTCATCAGCACCGCCATGGTAAGAGTATAAGTAAGCGCTCCACCCTCTGTGCATGATGGAAAACGGACCAACTGTGTTCTCGTTTAGATTTTTGCAACACATGCATGTGAATATTTATGTAGATAGGAAAATCTTCTACCAACACAAGATTGTGTATCTATTTGGTGCTAGGAGAAATCCTTAGCTCCCCAAACCCTATCATTCTCCCCATATTGGATTACCACCACTCCTTCAATGTTTCCATTTTTATCCTATTTTAATGTATCCACCCAACTCTGTAAAAAGCCACTATGAGCCGCTAATGTCATAAATGTTTTTTAAAAAAAGAGTTTGTAATTTCCTGAGTTAATACCATGGCAAGTGTCCTTTTCCCCACAATCAGTAGAAAGAAGGGAGAAGACATCACCACCGATTTTCTGGATGACTTCAACATCGCTTGTGTGGTTTCCAACAAGGATTACGATGCCTCACGGCTACAAATTTTTCCTCTACTAATGAAAGTTGAGGCCATGTCTTGGTACAATGCTTTGCCCCAAGCTACCAAAAATGCATGGGATGTACTATGTGCTGCCTTTGTCAAGAGGTTTGGTGGAGGCACAACCTCAAAAAAGTTATGGCAGCTAGACAGAATTAAAGCACGGAGGTCTGCTACAGTATGCCACTTTTGAATCCAAGTTTGTGGATTTGTGGGACTGATGGATTGCCTCACTGGAGGAAGGTGAAGGAGCGCCTAATTTCCTGAAGAAGGAACGTTTCATTACTGGCCTATGGTCACTGCTTAAAGAGAAGGTGAAGGGGAGTTTCCCTACAACGTATGAGTTGGCAGTGGAAGTAGCCTGCCTTGAAGACAAGAAGCTGTGCATGCAAGCAAGAGTCAACGAGCCAAAGAAATTGAGCTCAGTCCGACTAACCCCAGTGATTGAAATAGCCGTTCATAGAGCCCAACCACAAGAGGTATCAAAAGAGAAGCAAGACCTCCTGAGTCGCATCACTACCACTACAAGAGGTACTTCACATTAGTGACGCTCGCAGTGTGATGCTTAAAAGTGAAAATTCACAGCGTCGCTATGAGCGTCGATAGTTCATTTGTAACATAGCGATGACCATAGCGACGCCGACAGGGGTAAAAAATAAACCAAGAGCGCGCAAAAACTCATATCTCAGATCTAAGTTTTTGGCGCTCAAACAAGCAAAGAGGTAACCCGCGCTCTCCCTCTCTCTCTCTTTCTTCTCCACACACGCACACACATACACTAGGAGAGGAAGGAGAGCCAGGTATGCTCCTTCCCTCTCCTCTCTCTCATGTTCCCTTCCCCTCTTTCTCTCTCTCTCTCTCACACACACATTGTGTTTTTGAGAGAGAGAGAGAGAGAGAGAGAGAGAGAGAGAGAGAGAGAGAGAGAGAGAGAGAGAGCACATGCATAAACAAAACACACACATTCATAGACGAAGAATGCATACACACACATTGAGAGAGGAAAAGAGAGAGAGAGAGAGAGAGAGAGAGAGAGAGAGAGAGAGAGAGAGAGAAGAAGAAGAAGAAGAGAGTTTCAACGTCGTAGGAAACTATCCCAAGAGACCTTACAGATCTAGCCAATGAGGAGTTGAACTCAAGACCTGTTATTCAAGAGGGAAATGTCATAACCAATCTACCACACTTGGGTGATAGAAAGGTTATACCATTTTTCTCTTTTTATTGGCACACACACACCCACACACCCACGAAGAAGAGAGTTTTAACATCGTAGGAAACTATTCCAAGAGACCTTAAAGATCTAGCCGACGAGGAGTTGAACTCAAGACCTCTTATTCAAGAGGAAAATGGCATAACCAATCTACCACACTTGGGTGATAGGAAAGTTATACCATTTTGCTCTTTTCATTGGCACACACACACACACCCGAGAAGAAGAGAGTTTTAACGTCGTAGGAAACTATCCCAAGAGACCTTAAAATCCTACCAATTCGCGCCTTGAACCGCCTGAATTTCTTTTATTTGGCTCCTAAGTTCCGGCTCCGCATTTAAATGGAATTCTTCCACTGCATTCTGATCATCGATTCCATTATCTTCCATTGCGCTTGTAGATATTGCAAAACTTGCTAATCTCCCGGCCTTCAAAATCTATGTAATTTCTTGGTAACTGTGTGCTGAGCTTTACGGATCCTCTCTTGTAGATTATACTTCTGTTGGGAAGCTTGTTGTTGTTGCATGTAAGTAGTAAACTACTGCATCATTCGTTACATGGCTGCCTCTTGTGGTGTCGACATCTTCTTATTTCAGTATCCAAATTCCAGTCTAGTTTCTGATTCCTGTCCAGTCAACTGTCTGAAATCTTCCTACACTAGTAGTTGAAATATTCCAACACTGGAATTAGTTGTCTCAAGAGATCAGCTCCAATTCCATTTTGGCAATCACGATGGCTTGAGTTGAAGCTCGTTGACTGAAAGACTCTTCTCCGAGTTCGAAGTTTTCAGCAATGGCACCAAAATCCAATCGTGGCCGGAAATCCACCATTTGTGTTGACCCCATTCTTGAGGAGTCAGGAAGAGAGTCTGACCCCAAGCAAGAGAAGATGACTGACACTGAGGCTCAAGAGGATCATAGTCAGGCTGATGAGGCACATGACTCACAGCACTCCAGTCATTCTCGATGCCGACGGGCAGAATGGGAAGCACGGAAGGCAAAGAGTTCCAAGAGTTCTTGATCCCGGCAGAGAGATGAAGATACCAAGGGAAGTAAAGGAAGTCACCATACTTCTAGCAGACAAACCAAAGAAGACACTGACACTGAGACAGAGAGACAGAGACAGAGATTGATTGGGATACTGACACTAACAAATGCAACAAGACTCCCAAGCATCATTCTGAATCCAAGAAGAGAAGTGGAAGGATCAGTAGTAATCGGAATGATTACACAGCTTCCCTGAAGATTTCTTTTCCAATATTCAAGGGAGGGAAGAAGGATGATCCAGACGTTCACATACAAGCTTTCGAGCAGTATGCTGAACTGAGAAATATTGATGAAGATGATTGGGGGGAATATTTTCCACAAACCTTGAAGGAGGTAGCGAGGAAATGGTATTACCATTACCCTGCCTGCTAGCTCAGATCATATAACAAATTGCTCAAAGACTTTAGGTTGGAATATTTTGACAATAGAGGGGACGAAGATATTCTCTGTGAATTAGATAAGATCAAACAGAGAAATTTGTCAGACCGTAGTTATGTGGAAAAGATCAAGGAGCAAACCAGGCAGTTACAGGAACCGCCATCTGAGAAGAGGTTGAGGACATGGTTCCTGAATGGGTTCAGAAGCAAAAAGCTTAGGGAACAAGAGGTACCAGCCCCTACCAAGAAATTCAATGATTTTGTCCAAGGGGCATTAAAACTGGAACAACAGTCTAAGAAGGAAAAGAGCCACAAGAAGCGAAGGACCAGTAGCAGTAGCTCCGAGATGTCTGATTCCGGTGAGATGTCCAGTAGCTCCGAGAGCAGCTCTAATGAACAAGCAAAGGAGAAATTAAAGAAGGGATCCTGGACCAAGAAAATTGAAGAAATGGCTAGGCAAATTGCCAAAATTAGCCACACAAGATAGCCAGTTTGAAAGATGGAGACTTGGTGTTCAAGATGCAAATCCAAGGACCATATCTCCATTGAATGTCCACAATGTACCTACTGCAAGGCTTTTCGTCACCTATGGAATAATTGTGGCATCAGAATTCACCACTTTTAAGAAAGGCAAAGATCTGTCAGTGGTTGCCTACACTGAACCAGTGAAGGTAGAACCAGTCAAAGTAGCTCAAGAGGAGAGACCAGGTACCAGTGGTACTGGTCAGGGATGTGGTCGATTCCAACTAGGAATGGGCAGAGGCAGAGAAAGAGGCAACTTCCAGAACAGGAGCATGAATTGCTATACTTGTGGGAAGTATGGTCATTTTGAAGCCCAATGCTCAGATGCACCTGCAACGCTACTACTGAGGCTAAGGCACCAGAGCCATTCCCAGTCAGGGTAGTTACTAGGAGCAAGGGGGTAGTCATTGAAGAAATCCCAGACACTTCAGAAGCACCAGTCAATCCTAACAGCAGCAAGTGGGCTCAACAAAGAGAAGTTAGGAAGGCCAAAGGTAAAGAAAAGGTGGTAGATGAGTGGCAAGAGTAAAGGGAACTAGCGGCTAAAATCACGGAGGATTTAGCCAAGAAGCTGCTAGAGCAGCCAGAAAGTTCCGAAGCTAGAGTCATTCAGAGCATACCAACCCAATCGACTAATAAAGATCAGTCACTACCGGCCATAACTGAGACCATGCTGGCTGTGGTACATGGACTAGCTGATGAACGGGGAGTGGATGGAAAGAGTGGAAGCACTGCAAAAGAAGAATGGCAATGTGAAGATACCAATTCTTCAAGATCTGACAATCAGTCTGACCAAGAGAGAGAATAAATTCATGTGAAAATTTGTGATAAAATGCAGAAGCTGACTGTAGAGCTAGAGGATATAAGAAAAACCTTGCCTGAGGTGGCCAACTTTATCAGACAGCGCAGGAAAGCTGAGGCAGAGGCCAGAACAGTGGACCTGACGGCCGTCCAAGATGATGAAGTTCCACTTATTCAGGTGGACTACAAGGTCGGGAAGCAGTGGGAACCTCTCTCAAGTGTTATCCTGGATGGAGGGGCAAGAGTCAACATAATGGGAGCCCATCTTCAGCAAAGAATGGGTATCACTAATATAAAACCAGCACCATTCAAAGTACGAATGGCAGATCATAGAGTCGTATAGGCGACGGGTATGATTGAAAATATGCAGATAAGATTTGGGAGGGAGAAATTCAAAACCAGTTTCCTAGTCCTGGATGTGCAAGGAGCATATGGGATGCTACTAGGGCGCCCATGGTTGAGAACAGCACATGCTGTTCATGACTATGCAAACCAAACATTGATCATAGAAGGGGCCAATGGCAGAATCCTAATCCAGACCAACAATACCAGGAGCTGGAAAAAGTAACTGAGGCCGAAGGAGTTATGTCAGAAGTACATAGCCAAAAAGATCGAGCGAATGCTAGCGGCTATGAACATATTCCCTTTGGTAGAAATTGAATTGAATGCATTCTTGTTGAACAAAGAGCAGGCTGACAAGAAGAAGAGACAATTCCCCTATCAGTTTACTGAAGTCAATACAGGGGAAAGAACAGTTCAGCTAACTGGGAGGATGGTGGAACCAGCTGATACTGGTATAGTAGAGGAACCAGTATGTTCTGAAGAGTACCCAGTGGATCAGAATACTGATTCAGAAATGAATGGACCATCCTGGGATTATGCTGAAGAATTGACCAAACGAAAAGGAGGTGGGCCAAACTCGTGGCTTCCAGATGACCAGGAAGTGGAAGAGTGGAACCTAGGATCAGAGGATAATCCTAGAATGATCAAGGTCAACAAGCACCTCAATCCGGAAATGAAGAAAAAGGCATGGAAAATGTTCCAGAACTATAAAGATGTGTTTGCCTGGGAACATACAGATCTGAAGGGTGTAGATCCTGAAGTATGTCAGCACCGAATACCACTGAAACAGGATGCTAGGCCAATACGACTGCAAAGATACCGGATGAACCCCAACTATGCAAAGAAGGTCAAGGAGGAGATTGATAATCTTCTCAAGGCTAGGTTCATCACAGAAGTGGCAAGCAGTGATTGGCTATTTCCCATAGTCGTCGTCCCCAAGAAGAATGGAAAATTGCGAGTTTGTGTCGACTATAGGAAACTAAATGCCCAAACTATTAAGGATCCATTTTCCTTGCCTTTTACTGATATGTTGCTTGATGAGATTGCAGGATATGAAATGTATAGCTTCATGGATGGTTATAGCGGCTAAAACTAGTTACAGATCGCCCCTGAAGATAGAGCCAAGACCACTTTCATCACAGAGTGGGGAGCTTTCATGTATCTGGTGATGCCGTTTGGCTTGTGCAATGCACCAACTACCTTTCAGCGGTGTATAATGGAGATGTTTAATGAATTCCTTCATCATTTCATCTCCATTTTCATGGATGACTTCACTGTCTATTCAGATGAGGAACAGCACCTCCTATTCCTAGAAATGGTTTTCAAACGCTGTCAGGAGAAGCGGATTTGTTTGAATCCATTCAAATCTGTTTTTCTAGTATGGAAGGGATAGCTACTGGGACATGTGGTTTCCCGAAATGAAATAGAGATGGCCAATGAAAACATTCAGTGTGTTCAGCAAGCTAAAGCACCCAAAACTGCTTCAGAGTTGAGTTCTTTCTTGGGTTATGTGAATTTCTATAGAAGATTTGTACATAAGTTTGCTTCTCAAGCAGTACCACTATATGAGCTGACAAAGAAGACCAGTAAGTTCAACTGGACTGCTGAATGCGAGGAGAGCTTCCAGAATCTGAAAAAAGCCATTACCAGTAAACCAGTCCTTAGGTAGCCAAACTGGGATATTATTTTCCACGTACATGTAGATGCTTCGGGATTGGCAATGGGGGCAATATTAGCTCAACCAGACGGAAGAAGTGATTATCTGGTTTATTTTTCCAGTCTTGTAGATTCAGTCAGGCTGAACAAGGCTATACAACTACTGAGAGAGAAGCCCTTGGAATGGTTTTCAGCGCTACAAAGTTCAGGCATTACCTGTTGAGAAAGTTATTTCATTTTTATGTGGACCATCAAGCTTATCTGTTTCTGATTAATAAAGTCATTATTCAACGCAGGCTGATAAGATGGATGATGTTCCTAATGGAATTTGAATTCAAAATTTTCCATAAGCCTGGCCGAAACCATTGTGGAGCTGATTTTCTTTCAAGAAGTACGGAAGGATATTCAGAATCACCCTTGAGAGATGAACCAGTGGATGCTGATTTATTTCAGTTAGAGGAAGAAGACTCAGTGGATCCTGAATGGTATGATATTAATCAATTTCTTTCCCAAGGTGCCTTTCCAGAGGATTGGAAGCAGAATCAGAAAAAAGCTCTGATCATAAAAAGCCTGAAATTTACTATCATAGGAGGATTACTTTATCGACTAGGTATTGATGGTATACTTCGAAGATGTGTCCCTATGGAAGGAAGAATGCAAGTAATTACAGAAGCGCATAATGGTGAATCTGGTGGACACTTTTCCAACGAAGTAACCTACAAGAAGATTCTGCAAGTTGGTCTGTGGTGGCAAACACTGATTGCTGATGTCAAAAGTTTTTGTAAAACTTGTGACATATGCCAAAGAATGGGTCGACCAACAGCTGCAGATATGACTCCCTTGATGCCAGTCCAACCACTAGGAGTATTCATGAAATGGGGACTAGATTTTATGGGACCTTTTAAGAAGGTTACTCCCAGGAAGAACAAGTACATAGTAATGGCTACTTGTTATATAACAAAGTGGGTTGAAGCTAAGGCTCTTCCTGACAACACAGCCAAGTCAACTGCAAGGTTTCTATTTGAGAATATTGTCTACCGATATGGATGTCCAGTAGAGATTGTGACCGATCAAGGAACACATTTTATCAATGACACTATGGAAATCCTATTGGATATGCTTTCAGTCAAGCATCGGAAATCTACTCCTTACTATCCCAGATGCAATGGACAGGTTGAAAGTAGCAACAAGACAATAAAGACTATTCTCACTAAGGTGATGCAAAAGAAACCAGACCAGTGGGATTTGAAACTTTAGACTACTCTATGGGCTTATAGGACAGCTTATAAGGTAACTACTGGAATGACACCATTCAGAATGGTGTATGGCACTGAAGTTGTGGTTCCTATGGAGTTTGTGATCCCAAGTCTGAGAATGGCTGTGAAGTATGGCTTAGACTTCAACCATAATCTTTAAAAACGGCTAGATGAACTGATGCAATTAGATAAACTCAGGCAACGGGCTATGTTGGAACAAGAAATTGTTCAACAACGAAGGAAGCACTGGCATGATCGCCAAATTAAAGTTTGAGAATTTCAGAAAGGAGACTTAGTGCTTCCATATCAGTCTAGACTAGGTCCAAAGAAGCCAAACCTGAAGATTGCCTGGGCAGGACCATTACAGGTAGACTGGGTCTTCTCCAATGGCACAGTCAGACTGGACTTATCTGGATTATTGCTGCCAGGAGTGTATAATGGGGCAAAGATCAAGCTTTATTATTCAGAGGCCAGAGGAACTGGGCAAGAACAAGGTACTAAGGAACTGGAACTTGCTGATCAAGAGATACCAGAATCAGACATTTTTGGACTTTTTCATGTGCAACCAGTTCCGATTTCAAAACCTAGGAATGGCGAGTGGTGGAGCTTTTATGGCGCGAACACATATAACAGTCAGGAGAATTAGCATTTTTCCTCATAAATCCCCTGCACGACACTTTCCTCCTGTTAACCATTCGCCATTGCCAAGCTCCGAGGTTTCTTCGCTACAGACGCAAACCTCGACCTATGAAGAGACAGTTGACTGTTAGCTAGCCTTGCCAGCGACACCAAGAAACGGCTTTGACATGACAAGTAAGTCTTCTTCTCCTTCGCCTGTTTCATCGTCATCGTCTTCACAGTGTATGGGTAGAAGGAAACGCCCAGAGAATATGCAGGAGTCTCTTGAGGAAACCCGGGCCATAGTTGCTGCTGCAAAGGCAATCCTTCCCATTATACCGCACAGTAAAATCCAGCGTTATGTATTCACTGACCAAGCAATGACTCTGCTACAACTCTGGTATCTTCGAGTTGTGTTGCAAGCTACAAGAATTGCTTTTGACGCAGATATCATCAAGCAAGTTCTTGATTCTTTCGACGCTCAAGATGGCAGTGCCATGGTAAATGGTAGGAAGGCTATGATCCGAGCCTATCACAAATTTTTGTTTATCATATTTTGTTGGTTTTCCTTGCTTCTAGAGGTTTACAATAAAAGAAAGAGTGAGAACAACCTCTTGGAAAAATTTAAAAAAAAAGATTTTTTCTTGACTAGTTCACCGGAGGTGAAAGGTAGAGGGAGAACCTAGTGGTAAAGGGAAGGGAAAATATGTAAATGTGAAAAGAAAAGATATGATGTGGTTGTGGAGCCATGCACCCATGATTCAAGGGTCATGAGTGGCTCATATCATCATGGCTTTGGAGCCATATGATGATTCAAACAAATGGGACCCAAGTGGAAGACTTGGTAAAGGAAGAAACCAGACACATGATTTTGCTGATTTTTTAAAAAATACTTCCACTCCGATCCAAGAAAAGTTGTCTTCATCAAAGTTGTAGCTGATGAGCTGGAGATTCTCGCCATATTGTTTGTATAATTTTTGCATCTACGGTCTAGGAGATATGGCCAAAATGGTGGACGCCAGTTTTTTCAACTGTGGTGGAGACCACCCCCTCTACCTTTACACACACACACCCTTCCTTTTCCACATTGAGACCTTCTCTAAAATCAGACATTAGTCTTCTCACCCTCCTCTCCTTCCTCCTCTCTCTCAAGCTCAAAAACCCATCAAAGTTCCTCTTCTAATCACCTCTCAAGTCATGCTTAATCTTGTTGTAATTCATAAGTTCTCATTCAACCCCTTTCTATTATTACTAGATATGTATTGATTTTATGTAGATTCTTTACATTTTAAAATAAGGAAGCTCTTGGACTCAAGCTATGGAGGAAGGAGTGAAGACAACACAAGTGATGATGGAGCTAATTGGTCAACAAATCACTTGGAAGGAGCTTCTTCATTGGTTGAATGTCCCTAATCAAGCTTCATTTGTACAAATTACACTTGGATCTTAACCTCACTCCTAATCACTCTCTTTCCTATATAAAGAGGCCTTCCCCTTTGTAATTTCAAGCCTCCCTCAGCCCCATTGAGCCTTTGTATCACTCACCATGAGCCCATAAGCTCATTCATTCACTCTATTCTTGCACATCCTAGAGTGCAAATTGTTTCATGCTAGTAACCTCTCCTCCTCTTACTTATGTTAATTAAGAGACATGTTTTATATGCGTGTGAGAGTGCTTGATGTGATCTTGGCTAATCCTTGAGTGATTGTTTGGTAATCTATATGCTATTTGTGTTGGGAGTGTTTGAAGTCATCCATTCCTTGTACACACACTACGGTTAATGCTTCATTCATAGTGATCTCTCTCTCTCTCTCTCTCTCTCTCTCTCTCTCTCTCTCTCTCTCTCTCTCTCTCTCTCTCTCTCTCTCTTTGTGTAGAGGTCCTAGTCCACGCTTCCAAGACTAGGTGGTACCCTCATCTCATTTCCCTTGTGGCGCAATGGAGTTTGTTTTGGTGTAGAGGCCGCCATTCCAAATTTCCTTCGTCATAAATTGGTGCCCCCACTGAGGAGTTCTCAAGTAGCGCTCTATCAATCCTATGAAGGAAGATCCATCAAATTCTCCGAGACTTCCACTATGGTCTCCCCAAGAATCTCGAGAAAAGAAGCATCTTTATCGACAAACGGCACGTATGCGGGTAAAGAGAGTTAACTACACACACCCTTCTTTGCTTCAAGGAAAATCTTGTAGTCATCAAGTCCCTAGGTCAAAAAATTGTGTTGAGTGCTTTGTGGCTAGTGTGAAGACACTTCCTTTGAAGCCTCGACTTCAGGTGGTGAAAGCACTCTCAAACTCGGGTATTAACAAGTTTTTGGAGGGGGAGCTACACATCAATGGGGTGCGGTATTGGCAAGAGGCTACATATGGTGATGCACTCCAACTACTACTAGCAAGAAGGCTCAAGGTGGTTAAGAGGGTAGCCATCGAACCCTATGAACTCTACAAAGCTGAAGATGGTCACACCAAAGCTAGGCTAATCACTGGTGAGCAAATTCTTCGCATCTCTCAAATGGTGGGATCCAAGAGAGCTCAACTTCAATGAAGTGCTTCATGGAAGTTTGTAATTAATGCACCAATGAATAATCCCATTTTCTACAACTTTCAATCAGTTCAGAATATTAGGGTGAATGTGCGCATTGATAGAAAGATTTTTTTTCCAACAAAGATTGGTCTTCTATTTTGGAGCTGAGAGGTTGAGAGAGATATTGCTGTCCCCTGACCCTATAATATTTCCTATTTTGGAGTATAATGTATCTTTTGATGTTCACATCTTCATCTTGCTTTAAGCATACTCCATGAATCATAGGGATTTATATGGACCTTTCCAACCTCTTGCTAGACAAACTGTGCATATAATAGCTAGCACAAAGCTTAGGTTCCAAAACATCATAAGGGACTTACTAGGCCCTCGTCGTCTAGCTGAGATTAATGCATCTATCAATCCATTTATTCTACCCTTAATAAGATATGATTTGGGCCTAGACGTTTTCATCTTTGTGCTGTATTGAGAGGAAGGCAACCCACTTTTATGATGGCTTTCCCAAATGTTTTTGGGCGTAGTGGGGAAAATGTTGGGGATTTTTTGGATAAATTGGAGATGGCTTTCCTTGTCTCCGGGAGGGATGACGAAGCATTGAAATTGAGAGCTTTTCCTTTGGTTCTCAAAGAAGAAGCTAGGGTATGGTTCCAGGCTCTAGATCCAACCCAAAGAATTGATTGGGAGGGATTGAAGGTGGCTTTCCTACGAAGATTTCAACGAGCCAATTCGGCAGAAGAACTATGGCAATGGCTTCTGTCCCTTCATCAAGTTGACCCTCATGGTTATGCAACCTATGAGGAAGGTTTTCTGAAACTTTGGGGGCAATGGTCAGACTCACTAAACCCTGGTGAGCGAGCTCCCAATTGCCTCCAAAAGGATCGATTTATCTCAGGTTTGTACCCCTTGCTAAGGGAGAAGGTAAAGAGCAAATTTCCAAATGCTTTTGAAGATGCCTTAAGAATTGCTAGGGAAAAGAATAGAAAGATTCTCTATCAAGCCCAAGCTAGCCACCTAGCTTTGGGAGGCAATATCACAACTATGGAAGCTTCTCACATACCTCCAAATGTGCCTAATGCACCAGACCTCAATAGAGGTCAACAAGAAGATATGCTCCAACAAATAAACAATCTCACAAACCAGCTAGAGGGGTTGAGAGTAAATCTTGTGCAGGGTGCAAGAAGGCCTATTGAGGGAAATGGTGGGAATCGGCCACCAATGCGACGTCAAGCAAGGGAAATGTTGTGTTACAATTGTGGGGAAATTGGCCACGGCATGTATAATTGCCCTCATCCCAGAAGATATGACTACCCTGTCAGAGGTCCTCGACAACAAGTAAGTCCACCCCGTGCTAGAGCTCAAGCACAAGAGCAACCGCAACCTCAAATTTTGCAGCCACCTCGTGCTCAAGCTCAAGCCCCTGCTACTCAACCAAATGTGAGCATCATAAGGATGGAGGAGGTCCTCAAGGGCAGAAGCAACTAGGAAGAAATAGCTAAAGGGAAGATGAAGATAGATGAAGTGGCTAAAATGCCTATCAAACGTGTGCGTGTCCAAGATGAAGTAGGTAAAGAAACAAGCAAGGATGCAAGCAATGAAGCAAGTACATCTCGGGCAACTAAAGATGAAGCCAAGAAGAGAAAGACCCGTACTAGGTCTCAAATTGACATCTCTGATTTCCCTATGGGATCTCGGACACAACCTTATGACTTGACAGCTGATGTGAGTTCTCAAGGACCAAAGATTACTTGGCCACAACTACTTCATATCTCCCCAAAGCTTCGACGACAATGGTCAAAAATGGTGAGCACGAGGGCAAAGCGAAGTAAGCTAGTAAGTGTAATCAAAGCATATGGTCTCAAGGATATAGTGCCTTTGGTGGAGGCTCAAATCAAGGGACAACGGATTCCAAAAACTTACATTGACAGTGGAGCAGAGGTTTGTGTCATGACAGAAAAGCTAATGCATCAATTGGGTTTAGAGGTAATGGAATCATCAAACTTTAGGGCAAAAATGGCCAATAATGTCTCTGTCACTTGTGTGGGTGTAGTGAAAGCTTTGAGAGTTTCTATTTTTGGAATCACTACAGAGGTTGATGCTTATGTGATTCCAGTAAAGGGAGAAGGATACCCCCTTATTTTAGGACGACCTTGGCTCATGGGTATAGGAGCTAGGCAAGATTGGGCAACAGGAGACTTGGAGTTGAGGCCTCGCATGGGTGGCCATAGTCGGAAGGTGGTTTATAACCTAAAGAATGGGCGACAAGAGAACCTTGAACTACAGACGTTAGCTGATGAGTGGAGCTCAAGTGGATGCTCCTCATCCATGGACGAGGAAGAGAGTTCAATTGAAGAGAGTGATAGCACTCTCGAAGTCATGGGCGTCACCATAAAGGAAACTACCTCATCAAAAGACAACCCAAGGATCCAAATGGAGAATGTGTGGGATGCCAGCCTAGAAGAGATGTTATCCAAGGATATAAAGGAAGAAGAAAAGGAGGGTTATGTAAATGCTCTCAAGAAGCATGCATCATTTTTTATTTCTGATTACACTCACATTACAGGTGTCACTGCAGTGAAGCATCATATCCATCTAAAAGAAGGGAGCAAGCCAGTAGTACAAAAACTAAGAAGATTAGGAGTTGTGCAACAAAATGCAATGTTGTCTGAGGTGAAGAGACTCTTAGAAGCAGGATTCATATACCCAGTAGAAGATTCAGAATGGGTCTCCCCAATAGTGGTGAGGCCAAAGAAGAATGGTAAATGGCGAGTGTGCGTGGATTACAAGCCACTAAATGCTGCAACAAAGAGGGACCACTTCCCTCTCCCATTTCAAGATGAGATTCTAAATGAAGTAGCAGGCCATGAGAGATACACAGTGTGTGATGGCTACTCTGGCTACTTTCAAATACGCATTGCAGAGGAGGACCAGAAAAAGACTACCTTCATCACACCATGGGGATGTTTTGCATTTCGAGTCATGCCTTTTGGTCTCACCAACGCTCCAGCCACCTTTCAACGATTCATGAACATGGTCTTCCAACCTTACTTTGGTAAGTCCATAAGGGTTTTCATAGATGACTTTTGTATTTAGAGCTCCAAAAGTATGCATCTCGGCAAGATTGATGAAAGATTTACTCGTTTAGCTAAGCTGGGTGGACAACTAAACAAGGACAAATGTCACATTGGGGAAAGCAAGGCTACACTATTACGGCATGTAGTGTCCATTGATGGAATCGAGGTAGATCCTGAAAAGATAGAAACATTGCTAAATCTACCTTCCCCAACTTCCATCAAACAATTAATCTCCTTCTTGCAGAAGCTAAGATATTTGAGTAGATTCATACACTTACTCTCCCAAGTGATATTTTCTCTACAACAACTGACTCGTCAAGAGACGCTTGTTTGGAGTGAAGAAAGTGAAGGGCATTTTAGAGAGATTAAAAAAATGTTAGGGTCACTCCCTGTAATCCTCCAACCTTGTTGGGAAGAAACATTCTTTGTAAACCCTAGTGTGGGAGAAGAAGCCATTGGTGCTGCCCTCCTACAAAAAGATCCAAAAACCTCCTTTATGAGGCCTGTGTATTTTGCTAGCCGCCTCATGGAAAACACAGAGAAGGCCTACACCCTGATGGAACAGCTAGTGTTAGCTCTCATGTTTGCGGTAACCAAATTTCGGCCATACTTGCTGCCGAAGAGGTTTGTAATTATCACTGTGGAGGATATGTTTCCCTATGCACTACAACATATGGAAATCTCTGACAAAATAGCAAAGTGGGTGGTGCGACTTCAAGAGTTTGATTATACAATACAGGTTGAAAGAACAACTCGAGCATGCTTAGCCGACATTTTAACAAACAAGTGCTATGAAAAAGTTTTCCATTTGAAGAGAAAGGAACTTCCACCACCTCCAGCTCTAGAGGCTTTGGTCAATGCTTATAGCCTCTACTTTGATGGAGCATACAAGAGAACCAAGGATAAGGCAGCTGCAGGCATCGTGGTCTTATCCCCATTGGGAGAGAGGATCCATGGTGAAGGGATCACTCTAGAAGATGTCCACTCCAACAATGAAGCAGAATATCATGCTCTAATTCATGGCCTTTGTTGGTGCCTCGATAATTCAATTAAGAGATTAAACACTTTTGGTGACTCCATGCTTTTGGTAAGGCAAATGCAAGGTACATGGGCTTGCAAAAATGCCCGTCTCTCTACTAAAATGAGAGAAGCAAAAGCTCTTATGAGGAGATTTAGGGAGGCACAAGTACATCATGTGCCAAGAGACCAGAACAAGGATGCAGACCACCTAGCATCATCAAAGTTAAATGAGTCAATAGTGGGAGCAGTGGCCATCAAACTTCCACTTCAGCAAGGCAAGGAGGACTTGGAAGATATTATGCACATTCTGGAGCAAGGAGAGGCTCCTAAACACTTGAATGCAGGGGAAAGGCGATGGTTAGCTAGGAAGGCTACCAGGTATCACATAGTAAATGATGACTTGTATTGTCTTGGTAAGGATGGTGTGCTTAGGAGAGTTCCTTTGAAGAGTGAAATTGAAGAGATTTTAAAAGCTTGTCACGATGATATGTGCGGAGGACACTTTGCACACGACGTCACTAGTAGAAAGGTTCTACAAGCTGGGTTTACTTGGCCAAGTCTTCATCGTGATGTCAAATACTGGTGTCAAACATGTGATGAATGTCAGAAAGCAGGACCACGACGGCTCATAGCTGAACCTCAGAACCCAATAAAGGTATATGGGCCCTTTGAGAAGTGGGGAATTGATGCCATAGGGCCTCTACCACGCACTCAGTTAGGTAAAGAGTACATCATCATGGGAGTAGACTACATGACTAGATGGGCTGAGGCTATGCCGACCAATAGAATTACTGCTAAGGATGTGAGTCAGTTCATCTTTGACCACATCTGTTGCCGGTTTGGAACCCCTCTTGAAATACTATCTGATAGAGGACCAGGGTTTAGAGCAGACTTGGTAGGAGAACTCATGAAGAAGCTAAATATTCAGCATCAACACTCTACTCCTTACTACCCTCAGTGCAATGGTTTGGTGGAAAAGGTAAATGGAATCATTTGCAAAATTCTCACCAAATAGGTACATGCCAGGCGCCAAGATTGGGACAAACACCTGAATGGAGCTCTATGGGCCTATAGAACCTCCTTCAAAACCACATTAGGGTACACACCCTTTCATTTGGTTTATGGAAAGGAGGCGCTTTTGCCCATTGAAGTGAAGTTAACAAGTCTTCGAATATTGGGTAGCCAGGTAGGCTCTCAAAAGGAGAAAGTACATCAAAGGATCATGGATCTAGAGAGGCTTCAATTGGATCGTGAAGAAGCCATCAACCACTATTCTCAAGAAGCAGAGAAGCGCAGAGAAAAGTTCAACAAAAAGCTAGCATCCAAAGACATCAAAAAGGAATCTCTGGTGCTTCGATATGACAATCGCTTCGACACTCGCAAGGATGGAAAAGAAACTTTCCATCCTTACGAGTGTCGAAGCGATTGTCATATCGAAGCACCAGAGATCCCTTGTTGATGTCTTTGGACGCTAGCTTTTTGTTGAACTTTTTCCTGCGCTTCTCTGCTTCTTGAGAATAGTGGTTGATGGCTTCTTCACGATCCAATTGCAGCCTCTCTAGATCCATGATCCTTTGATGTACTTTCTCCTTTTGAGAGCCTACCTGGCTACCCAATATTCGAAGACTTGTTAACTTCACTTCAATGGGCAAAAGCGCCTCCTTTCCATAAACCAAATGAAAGGGTGTGTACCCTAATGTGGTTTTGAAGGAGGTTCTATAGGCCCATAGAGCTCCATTCAGGTGTTTGTCCCAATCTTGGCGCCTGGCATGTACCTATTTGGTGAGAATTTTGCAAATGATTCCATTTACCTTTTCCACCAAACCATTGCACTGAGGGTAGTAAGGAGTAGAGTGTTGATGCTGAATATTTAGCTTCTTCATGAGTTCTCCTACCAAGTCTGCTCTAAACCCTGGTCCTCTATCAGATAGTATTTCAAGAGGGGTTCCAAACCGGCAACAGATGTGGTCAAAGATGAACTGACTCACATCCTTAGCAGTAATTCTATTGGTCGGCATAGCCTCAGCCCATCTAGTCATGTAGTCTACTCCCATGATGATGTACTCTTTACCTGACTGAGTGCGTGGTAGAGGCCCTATGGCATCAATTCCCCACTTCTCAAAGGGCCCATATACCTTTATTGGGTTCTGAGGTTCAGCTATGAGCCGTCGTGGTCCTGCTTTCTGACATTCATCACATGTTTGACACCAGTATTTGACATCACGATGAAGACTTGGCCAAGTAAACCCAGCTTGTAGAACCTTTCTACTAGTGACGTCGTGTGCAAAGTGTCCTCCGCACATATCATCGTGACAAGCTTTTAAAATCTCTTCAATTTCACTCTTCAAAGGAACTCTCCTAAGCACACCATCCTTACCAAGACAATACAAGTCATCATTTACTATGTGATACCTGGTAGCCTTCCTAGCTAACCATCGCCTTTCCCCTGCATTCAAGTGTTTAGGAGCCTCTCCTTGCTCCAGAATGTGCATAATATCTTCCAAGTCCTCCTTGCCTTGCTGAAGTGGAAGTTTGATGGCCACTGCTCCCACTATTGACTCATTTAACTTTGATGATGCTAGGTGGTCTGCATCCTTGTTCTGGTCTCTTGGCACATGATGTACTTGTGCCTCCCTAAATCTCCTCATAAGAGCTTTTGCTTCTCTCATTTTAGTAGAGAGACGGGCATTTTTGCAAGCCCATGTACCTTGCATTTGCCTTACCAAAAGCATGGAGTCACCAAAAGCGTTTAATCTCTTAATTGAATTATCGAGGCACCAGCAAAGGCCATGAATTAGAGCATGATATTCTGCTTCATTGTTGGAGTGGACATCTTCTAGAGTGATCCCTTCACCATGGATCCTCTCTCCCAATGGGGATAAGACCACGATGCCTGCAGCTGCCTTATCCTTGGTTCTCTTGTATGCTCCATCAAAGTAGAGGCTATAAGCATTGACCAAAGCCTCTAGAGCTGGAGGTGGTGGAAGTTCCTTTCTCTTCAAATGGCAAACTTTTTCATAGCACTTGTTTGTTCAAATGTCGGCTAAGCATGCTCGAGTTGTTCTTTCAACCTGTATTGTATAATCAAACTCTTGAAGTCGCACCACCCACTTTGCTATTTTGTCAGAGATTTCCATATGTTGTAGTGCATAGGGAAACATATCCTCCACAGTGATAATTACAAACCTCTTCGGCAGCAAGTATGGCCGAAATTTGGTTACCGCAAACATGAGAGCTAACACTAGCTGTTCCATTAGGGTGTAGGCCTTCTCTGTGTTTTCCATGAGGCGGCTAGCAAAATACACAGGCCTCATAAAGGAGGTTTTTGGATCTTTTTGTAGGAGGGCAGCACCAATGGCTTCTTCTCCCACACTAGGGTTTACAAAGAATGTTTCTTCCCAACAAGGTTGGAGGATTACAGGGAGTGACCCTAACATTTTTTTAGTCTCTCTAAAATGCCCTTCACTTTCTTCACTCCAAACAAGCGTCTCTTGACGAGTCAGCTGTTGTAGAGGAAATATCACTTGGGAGAGTAAGTGTATGAATCTACTCAAATATCTTAGCTTTTGCAAGAAGGAGATTAATTGTTTGATGGAAGTTGGGGAAGGTAGATTTAGCAATGTTTCTATCTTTTCAGGATCTACCTCGATTCCATCAATGGACACTACATGCCCTAATAGTGTAACCTTGCTTTCCCCAATGTGACATTTGTCCTTGTTTAGTTGTCCACCCAGCTTAGCTAAACAAGTAAATCCTTCATCAATCTTGCCGAGATGCATACTTTTGGAGCTCTAAATACAAAAGTCATCTATGAAAACCCTTATGGACTTACCAAAGTAAGGTTGGAAGACCATGTTCATGAATCGTTGAAAGGTGGCTGGAGCGTTGGTGAGACCAAAAGGCATGACTCGAAATGCAAAACATCCCCATGGTGTGATGAAAGTAGTCTTCTTCTGGTCCTCCTCTGCAATGCGTATTTGAAAGTAGCCAGAGTAGCCATCACACATTGTGTATCTCTCATGGCCTGCTACTTCATTTAGAATCTCATCTTGAAATGGGAGAGGGAAGTGGTTCCTCTTTGTTGCAGCATTTAGTGGCTTGTAATCCACGCACACTCGCCATTTACCATTCTTCTTTGGCCTCACCACTACTGGGGAGACCCATTCTGAATCTTCTACTGGGTATATGAATCCTGCTTCTAAGAGTCTCTTCACCTCAGACAACAGTGCATTTTGTTGCACAACTCCTAATCTTCTTAGTTTTTGTACTACTGGCTTGCTCCCTTCTTTTAGATGGATATGATGCTTCACTGCAGTGACACCTGTAATGTGAGTGTAATCAGAAATAAACAATGATGCATGCTTCTTGAGAACATTTACATAACCCTCCTTTTCTTCTTCCTTTATATCCTTGGATAACATCTCCTCTAGGCTGGCATCCCACACATTCTTCATTTGGATCCTTGGGTTGTCTTCTGATGAGGTAGTTTCCTTTATGGTGACGCCCATGACTTCGAGAGTGCTATCACTCTCTTCACTTGAACTCTCTTCCTTGTCCATGGATGAGGAGCATCCACTTGAGCTCCACTCATCAGCTGACGTCTCTAGTTCAAGGTTCTCTTGTCGCCCATTCTTTAGGTTATAAACCACCTTCCGACTATGGCCACCCATGCGAGGCCTCAACTCCAAGTCTCCTGTTGCCCAATCTTGCCTAGCTCCTATACCCATGAGCCAAGGTCGTCCTAAAATAAGGGGGTATCCTTCTCCCTTTACTGGCATCACATAAGCATCAACCTCTGTAGTGATTCCAAAAACAGAAACTCTCAAAGCTTTCACTACACCCACACAAGTGACAGAGACATTATTGGCCATTTTTTCCCTAAAGTTTGATGATTCCATTACCTCTAAACCCAATTGATGCATTAGCTTTTCTGTCATGACACAAACCTCTGCTCCACTGTCAATGTAAGTTTTTGGAATCCGTTGTCCCTTGATTTGAGCCTCCACCAAAGGCACTATATCCTTGAGACCATATGCTTTGATTACACTTACTAGCTTACTTCGCTTTGCCATCGTGCTCACCATTTTTGACCATTTTCGTCGAAGCTTTGGGGAGATATGAAGTAGTTGTGGCCAAGTAATCTTTGGTCCTTGAGAACTCACATCAGCTGTCAAGTCATAAGGTTGTGTCCGAGATCCCATAGGGAAATCAGAGATGTCAATTTGAGACCTAGTACGGGTCTTTCTCTTCTTGGCTTCATCTTTAGTTGCCCGAGATGTACTTGCTTCATTGCTTGCATCCTTGCTTGTTTCTTTACCTACTTCATCTTGGACACGCACACGTTTGATAGGCATTGTAGCCACTTCATCTATCTTCATCTTCCCTTTAGCTATTTCTTCCTGGTTGCTTCTGCCCTTGAGGACCTCCTCCATCCTTATGATGCTCACATTTGGTTGAGTAGCAGGGGCTTGAGCTTGAGCACGAGGTGGCTGCAAAATTTGAGGTTGCGGTTGCTCTTGTGCTTGAGCTCTAGCACGGGGTGGACTTACTTGTTGTCGAGGATCTCTGACAGGGTAGTCATATCTTCTGGGATGAGGGCAATTATACATGCCGTGGCCAATTTCCCCAAAATTGTAACACAACATTTCCCTTGCTTGACGTCGCATTGGTGGCCGATTCCCACCATTTCCCTCAATAGGCCTCCTTACACCCTGCACAAGATTTACTCTCAACCCCTCTAGCTGGTTTGTGAGATTGTTTATTTGTTGGAGCATATCTTCTTGTTGACCTCTATTGAGGTCTGGTGCATTAGGCACATTTGGAGGTATGTGAGAAGCTTCCATAGTTGTGATATTGCCTCCCAAAGCTAGCTGGCCAGCTTGGGCTTGATAGAGAATCTTTCTATTCTTTTCCCTAGCAATTCTTAAGGCATCTTCAAAAGCATTTGGAAATTTGCCCTTTACCTTCTCCCTTAGCAAGGGGTACAAACCTGAGATAAATCGATCCTTTTGGAGGCAATTGGGAGCTCGCTCACCAGGGTTTAGTGAGTCTGACCATTGCCCCCAAAGTTTCAGAAAACCTTCCTCATAGGTTGCATAACCATGAGGGTCAACTTGATGAAGGGACAGAAGTCGTTGCCATAGTTCTTCTGCCGAATTGGCTCGTTGAAATCTTCGTAGGAAAGCCACCTTCAATCCCTCCCAATCAATTCTTTGGGTTGGATATAGAGCCTGGAACCATACCCTAGCTTCTTCTTTGAGCACCAAAGGAAAAGCTCTCAATTTCAATGCTTCGTCATCCCTCCCGGAGACAAGGAAAGCCATCTCCAAGTTATCCAAAAAATCCCCAGCATTTTCCCCACTACGCCCGAAAAAATTTGGGAAAGCCATCATAAAAGTGGGTTGCCTTCCTCTCAATATAGCACAAAGATGAAAACGTCTAGGCCCAAATCATATCTTATTAAGGGTAGAATAAATGGATTGATAGATGCATTAACCTCAGCTAGACGACGAGGGCCTAGTAAGTCCCTTATGATGTTTTGGAACCTAAGCTTTGTGCTAGCTATTATATGCACAGTTTGTCTAGCAAGAGGTTGGAAAGGTCCATATAAATCCCTATGATTCATGGAGTATGCTTAAAGCAAGATGAAGATGTGAACATCAAAAGATACATTATACTCCAAAATAGGAAATATTATAGGGTCAGGGGACAGCAATATCTCTCTCAACCTCTCAGCTCCAAAATAGAAGACCAATCTTTGTTGGAAAAAAATCTTTCTATCAATGCGCACATTCACCCTAATATTCTGAACTGATTGAAAGTTGTGGAAAATGGGATTATTCATTGGTGCATTAATTACAACCTTCCATGAAGCACTTCATTGAAGTTGAGCTCTCTTGGATCCCACCATTTGAGAGATGCGAAGAATTTGCTCACCTGTGATTAGCCTAGCTTTGGTGTGACCATCTTCAGCTTTGTAGAGTTCATAGGGTTCGATGGCTACCCTCTCAACCACCTTGAGCCTTCTTGCTAGTAGTAGTTGGAGTGCATCACCATATGTAGCCTCTTGCCAATATCGCACCCCATTGATGTGTAGCTCCCCCTCCAAAAACTTGTTAATACCCGAGTTTGAGAGTGCTTTCACCACCTGAAGTCGAGGCTTCAAAGGAAGTGTCTTCACACTAACCACAAAGCACTCAACACAATTTTTTGACCTAGGGACTTGATGACTACAAGATTTTCCTTGAAGCAAAGAAGGGTGTGTGTAGTTAACTCTCTTTACCCGCATACGTGCCGTTTGTCGATAAAGACGCTTCTTTTCTCGAGATTCTTGGGGAGACCATAGTGGAAGTCTCGGAGAATTTGATGGATCTTCCTTCATAGGATTGATAGAGCGCTGCTTGAGAACTCCTCAGTGGGGGCACCAATTTATGACGAAGGAAATTTGGAATGGCGGCCTCTACACCAAAACAAACTCCATTGCGCCACAAGGGAAATGAGATGAGGGCACCACCTAGTCTTGGAAGCGTGGACTAGGACCTCTACACAAAGAGAGAGAGAGAGAGAGAGAGAGAGAGAGAGAGAGAGAGAGAGAGAGAGAGAGAGAGAGCACTATGAATGAAGCATTAACCGTGGTGTGTGCACAAGGAATGGATGACTTCAAACACTCCCAACACAAATAGCATATATATTACCAAACAATCACTCAAGGATTAGCCAAGATCACATCAAGCACTCTCACACGCATATACAACATTTCACTTAATTAACACAAGTAAGAGGAGGAGAGGTTACTAGCATGAAACAATTTGCACTCTAGGATGTGCAAGAATAGAGTGAACGAATGAGCTTATGGGCTCATGGTGAGTGATACAAAGGCTCAATGGGCTGAGGGAGGCTTGAAATTACAAAGGGGAAGGCCTCTTTATATAGGAAAGAGAGTGATTAGGAGTGAGGTTAAGATACAAGTGTAATTTGTACAAATGAATCTTGATTAGGGACATTCAACCAATGAAGAAGCTCCTTCCAAGTGATTTGTTGACCAATTAGCTCCATCATCACTTGTGTTGTCTTCACTCCTTCCTCCATAGCTTGAGTCCAAGAGCTTCCTTATTTTAAAATGTAAAGGATCTACATAAAATCAATACATATCTAGTAATAATAGAAAGGGGTTGAATGAGAACTTATGAATTACAACAAGATTACGCATGACTTGAGAGGTGATTAGAAGAGGAACTTTGATGGGTTTTTTGAGCTTGAGAGAGAGGAGGAAGGAGAGGAGGGTGAGAAGACTAATGGCTGATTTAAAAGAAGGTCTCAATGTGGAAAAGGAAGGGTGTGTGTGTGTAAAGGTAGGGGGGTGGTCTCCACCACAGTTGAAAAAACTGCCGTCCACCATTTTGGCCATATCTCCTAGACCGTAGGTGCAAAAATTATAAAAAAAATATGGCCAGAATCCTCAGCGCCTCAGTTACAACTTTGATGAAGACAACTTTTCTTGGATCGGAGTGGAAGTATTTTTTAAAAATTCAACAAAATCATGTGCCTGGTTTCTTCCTTTACCAAGTCTTCCACTTGGGTCCCATTTGTTTGAATCATCATATGGCTCCAAAGCCATGATGATATGAGCCACTCATGTCCCTTGAATCATGGGTGCATGGCTCCACAACCACATCATATCTTTTCTTTTCACATTTACATATTTTCCCTTCCCTTTACCACTAGGTTCTCCCTCTACCTTTCACCTCCGGTGAACTAGTCAAGAAAAAATCATTTTTTTAAAATTTTTCCAAAGGGTTGTTCTCACTCTTTCTTTTATTGTAAACCTCTAGAAGCAAGGAAAACCAACAAAATATGATAAACAAAAATTTGTGATAGGCTCGGATCAGTGTGTGTTATTTATGCTCTGTACATTGCCTCACCATTACCACAATTTTTCTTACCATTTTTCATACTCTTTATTCCATATAGAAATATTTTCATGTAAGCTTCTCTTATATTTGGTGTAACTCCACCCCAACAAAAATCCAAAAAAAACTAGTTTTATTTATGTGCATATTTTTTCACTATTGTGACTTTTCCCTTCCTACATCTATTTTGTTTTTTTTCTAAAAAATTAGAACACCAAAAATATTTATCTTTTTATGGTAGCCTCATAATGAGAGAGATTTCTTTTGACCCCTTTATATTTTTTCCACTTATATTATTTATATTTGAGATGTACATATTTTTTAGACCCCTCAATATTTGATTTTCTTAGTTGTACTATTCACTTATATCATGATCTCAACAATATCTTCAATTATAGACCTACCAAATAAGGTCAAGGGTAGGTGGCATGCATACATGCACTATGGAGGGCTCACTCTTGGAGGTATTCAAAAGAATCATCCAAAGAAGGACCCCACAAGGATTTTGTGCAGGGGAAAAAAACAGTCGGTTTTGCTGAATTTTTAAAGTTCACTTGCTCTCCGAATTTGAAAAGGTGATACAAACAAAAGTTGTATCTCGTGGGCTGAACTTTTGCCTCAAATTTTTTTCATATTTTTTTGAGCTACGAGCTGTGAGCTATGATTTTATTAGTGGACCCTAGTTTTCCCATGCTATGCAGCCACACTCTCTCTTCCACTTTATCATTTTCCTCTTTCACACACACTTCTCCACTCATCATCCCCACCTCTCTCACCACTCCTCTCTGCACCCCTACTCACCTTCTCCTCAACCTTGAAGAATAAGAGAAACCATGGTGAACTCATACCTCCCACACACAACTCCATTCCAAAATTGATCACCTAGCCTCATTTTTCCTCCTCCAAATTACCCATATCTATCAAAAAAAACACAAAATTCAGCCTCTTCTCTTAAAAGACAGCATCATGGTGGTTGATTATTCAGCTTCAATTACCTAGTCTCTCAAGGAAGGTCAAGAGTGGAGAAAAATTGTACCGTCAAAGCTAGTGGACCGTCGACAAGCGTCAAAATTGGCCCTACTGAAGACACTTCGAGCATCAACCTTGTAAGAAATCCACCTTTTCTTACCTCTTAAGAGTTTTTCTTCCTTATTTGTATCCTACATGGATACTCCCATTGTAAATATCCAATTCCATTTGTAAATTAATAAAAATACTAACTCTACTAACACTAACCCACTATGAAAAGTCCTATCACCTCCATTTCTCTCCCCTCTCTTTCCCCACCAACTTCTTGATAATTCCAAGCAAAAGAAATTAGGTAAATTGCTGAAAATCTAACCCAACCATGGTTAGAGGAGTAACCCTAGCCTTCAAAATTGCTATAAAAGGAGGGTGTAGCTAGCACAAAAATGGGGAAGAAAGAGCACTATGCTATAGCTTGAGAAGCCAAGCTCAACCTCTTGAGAAGGAGCTCTTGAGTGGAATCTCATTGGCATTAGGCATATGTATGTGTTGTATTAGGGGTGATTAGCAAGGGAACTCTATGCCATTGTAGGAGAGAGTGATCATTCAATTGAGAGTAGGAAATCTATCATTTCTCCTACTAGTGTAAGCCCAACATTTGCAGAATCAAGGAGTGTGAATTTGGACTAAGCATGGATACCTTGTCTCCCTTCCAACGTGAAGTCATGGACAATAATGATGTGTAAGTGTCTTGGTGTTTTATTTAAGTTCTTGATAGCTTGTCTCCGGGTATTGTTATCAATTTAGCCATAAATCCCACATGCTGTAAGAGGGCGACAGGGTGGAGAGGACTCCCCTGGCCTTAAGACAGTGATTGGGGCGGCTTTTTTCCTGTGATGTGTTGTGGTGTAATTTACTCAGGCTATGTTGAACAAATACTAATCTCACTTTGATTGGTCATTACAGATTTGTAAGAAGGCATTAGTGCAACAAGCACCCCCTTCTCTCTCTTTCTTACATATATATATTTATGTTTGCTTGATCATTAACGATACACTTCAAAGTAGCCCGAGCACCATCTCTCTCTCTCTCTCTCTCTCTGTCTCTCTCTCTCTCTCGTGTTTTAGTGTGTGAGAGTGTTCCATTGGTGTTAGGGTTAGTGTAAATTCCTTGCTTGTTTCTGGGTTGCTCTAACGATTCTCCTCTTTTGCGTCCTAGTTCGCTCTTAAACTAGGTGGTGCCCCTTGTGTAGTTGGGATTTGGCTGTGGGTTTGTTGTTTTGGTTTGTGTTGTGTTGTGCCCCAGCCCCATTGAGCAGCACGGGAGCCTTGAAGGGTGTCTAGAGGTTGCTCTTCTTGTTGCCCGCCCCGGACCGCTTCAAATTGGTGCCCCCACGGAGGAAAACAACTCGTGTATGTTTTTGTGTAGGATCAACTTTTAGCATAGTCAAGTAGTTTGCATGAATGACGAGAGTTTGTATGATCCTTTCATTCCCATTGCAAGGCAAAAGATACACATAATTGTTAGTACTAAGTTGCAATTTCAACGGGTAATTCGTAGGATTTTAGGTCCTCTTAGGTTAGCCGAGATAAACACTTCGGTAAATCCTTTTATTTGTCCTCTCATTAGGTAGGATATTAGCTTGGACGTCTATATTTTTGTGTTATTTTTTAAGCATTAGGACATGCATAGGCCATGGATAATGGCCCAGGAATAGAGGTTTTTCCCTTTCATTTTACTCCACACATTAGAATAAACGTTGCAATTAGTAGAAAGATCCATTTTCAACAACGAATGGTGTTCATGTTTGGTGCCCAAAGAGTAGGAGAAATTCTTGCATCACCAAACCCTTTCATTCTACCTCTCATCAACTACCACACTTCTTTTGATGTACATGTGTTCATTTCATTTTAAAATGAAGTGCAGCCCGGCAAAATAGTGTGTATGTTTGTTTTTTCTTTGTCCAAGTTGTTACAAGAAATAAAAAACGATCATTTGTTCTAACAGGGAATGTGTGTGCAGTGAAAGTTCAATCCTTAGAGATCTAGCTCTATTACCAATTGAGTTGCAGGAGCAAGTAGTAAGGCGTCTCCCTCATAACAAGAGGGTGGTGAAGTTAAGACGAAAGGTCCTACGCGTGGATTCCATTTTCCTCTTGTTGTTGGGCACTAAGGAAGACCGTGCATTCATCTAACTAGTGTGTACCCTAAGATTGGTAAATAGAGTGAAATTTGGCGTTTGGCGAGTGCATTTCACCATTGAGGAAGACTCTTCAGGAAACTTGCGGCCAGAGTTCATGCTTCATAGACTCACATTTGGTGAATTTTTCCCTCATCTGCGTCTTATTAATAGTCTTCCTTTCGCTTTCAACAAAGGAGATAGGGAGCTATTCAGAGCTTGTCTTAATAAAGAGAGCATAGAGAAGATTGCAAATTTGTATAAATTCTCATCCTTCTCTACTTTCTATGACACTTTGTTCATAGAGACATTGTAAATCTCTTTATGCTTTTGAATGATTTAACCATAATCCTAAGGAGTTTTTGTCTAGGAATTTTGTAGCACAATTGGAGTCTTTAAATCTTGCAAACTTGATTGGAGTTGATGAGGATGTTCTTTATGAAATTGTGAGAAGGTTGCCTCACTCCGACTGTGTGGAACTCGAAGGAAAGGAGCTCCTAGTCAATTGCTACTTTCTCACGGCCTTCGACGAGCATGAAGATCTAGTTTTTATACAAACCGCTTGTGCGTTGGGAATTGTAGAGCAAGTGCAATCTATCACTTGGGACGTGGTTGCTCTTTTGGATCCAGAAAATGAAGTTCTAGAGATTTCTGTTTATCGCCTTAGCTTTGAAGAATTTCAACCCTTCTTAGAGCTCATCAATAGTCTACCTTTTTGTTTTGATCAAACAAATCGAGACCTCATTGAAGCTTGGATAGCTGAAGAAGAAAACCTAGAGTGGTATTTTCTTACTTCTTCATTTGCAGGTGAGTGGTTCTAAATCTCTATTGTATCCCTTATTGTAACTCGTGTTGTAATCTTTCATAATAATGGAGAGCCAACGCCAAATGTCTGGATATCCTCTTTTCTTTGGAGAGCCTGGAGAGGATGCAGAATTATTTTTAGCAAATTTCAAGATGTCTTGCCGTATCAAGAGGATAGTAACTGATCAAGAACGTGTAGAAATGTTTGAGGTGGTCCTTAGGAAAGATGCTAGTACTTGGTTTGACTCTTTTCCTGAGGAAGTTAAGGGAAATTACACAGAAGTTTTGAATCGTTTTAAGAGATACTTCTATGATCCCCAAAACACTCAAAAACTATGGCAAGACATTGTTTCTCATAAGCAAAAAGACTTAGATGACTACTACTTGTACAAGCAAGAGTTTCTACATCTTTGGGCTCTATGGATACGAAATGTTGCTAACCCTGGTAATGGTGCAAAATTTTTAAAGAAGGAGAGGTTCATAGCCAGACTCTTTCCTAACCTTAAGGTAAAAGTTGAGGCGGGTGCACCTGCTACTTTTGATGCAGCGGAAACTAGGGCTGCTGAGAAGTATAGGAAACTCAAGTGCTTAAGGGGAGAGGTTCCAATAGAAGGTCTTAGACCCAAAGGTAAGTCACAAGCATCAACATCTTGGGAGCTTCCTGAGGTAACGGCTGAAGTGATTGAGAAGTTAAATGAATCTTTAAGCAGCCTGTCAATTCACCTTGCACAAGTTGTAGGTCCAAAGGGACAAGCAAAGAAGTCAGAAGAGAGAGAGCCACGAACTAGGAGAGTCTTGCAATGTTGGAATTGCGGTGAGTCTGGACATGGGATGTATAATTGTCCTTGGCCCCGTGGGGAGCCAGGGAGACCTAACTTGAATTACCCAGTGATGAATGCAGGTGAAGGAACTAGTCAGCAACCACGGCTTATACAAAGGCAAAATGGAGCAAGACCACCTCCACAAGGAGTGGAAGGAGTTCCACCTTTGCCAGACCCAAACGTGCATGTGGTAAAGGTGACAAATTCAAGAGAGGTTGACATGGAAGCAAATGGCATTAAGCATGGCCGAGGGAAAGGTAAGGAGAAAGAAGGAGTTACATCACAAAGTGACCATGGACAAGAAAAGAAGGCAAAGGAGACCAAGGAAGCTAAGAGGACTCGACATCGTATCAACCTCCAAGACTTTCCTCTTGGACATGGAATGGCTCCATACAACCTGTTGGAAGACATGAGAGGTAAGGGTCCTGATATCTCATGGCCTCAATTTCTTGCATTATGTCCACAAGTTAGGAGGGATTTAACAAGGGCAGTTAGCACTAGGAGAAAGGTAAAAGAGAGTGTGCCTGTTGTAAAAATTGCACAAGCTGAAACGAATGAGGACATTACACCTGTGCTAGATTGTTACATAAAAGGGAGATTGGTTAGGAAAGGTCTAGTGGATGGGGGTGCACAAATTTTCATCATGACAGAGGGACTCATGCAAAAACTAGGCATGCACATCCATGAGACACCTGAAATTAAGGTCAAGATGGCAAACAATAGCAAGGCTAGGTGCGTAGGCATTTGTAAAAATGTTTTTGTGGAGGCCTTTGGCATTAAGAAGGCAGTGGATTTCTATGTCATGTCTACCAAAGGAAATGGTTACCCATTTATCCTAGGGAGACCATGGCTAATGAAAATACGAGCTTTGCAGGATTGGGAGAGTGGAAAGCTAATTTGCAGGAACGACAATCATAAGAAGGTTGTCTTTGACATGAAGGAGCAACGCCAAGAGGAGATCCATGAAGAATCATCTCAAAGTGAGACAGAAGAAGGTTGGACCGATAGCACTTCAGAAGAAGAAAGTAGCGGTAGCATTACTGAAGAGGAGTCTTCCATCGAAGTCATGGGGGTAAGGTTTAAGCCAAGCAACCAAGAGACCTCTTGTCAAGGCTTGGAGGAGGTAGGTACTCAAGAGAATGAAGGTGTTCAAGATGAAGGGATGCTGGAAGGTATTCTATCAACAACACTTACAAAGGATAAAAGAGAGGAGTTCAAATGTGTGCCAAGGACGTTTCCTAGGCTTTTTGCTAAAGACTACACCGACGTGCGTGGGGTAGATATGGTTCAACACAAGATTGAGTTAAAGTCTGAGGCCACACCTAAAGCTCAGAAGCTACGAAGGCTAGGAGTTATAAAGGAGCAGGCTCTACTCAAGGAGGTAAGAAAGCTTCTAGCAGCAGGTTTCATTTATCCAGTGGAGAATTCAGAGTGGGTCTCTCCTGTTGTTGTCACTCCTAAGAAAAATGGCAAGTGGAGGGTGTGTGTGGATTACCATCCCCTCAATGAGGCAACAAAAAGAGATCACTTTCCCCTCCCATTCCAGGATGAGATACTAAATGAGGTAGCTGGTCATGAGAAGTACACTGTGTGCGATGGTTACTCAGGTTACTTTCAAATAGAGATTGCATTGGAGGATCAATTGAAAACAACCTTTATCACTCCTTGGGGTTGTTATGCTTTTAGAGTCATGCCATTTAGTCTGACAAATGCTCCTGCAACATTCCAACGTTTCATGAATATGGTGTTTCAAGCATTCTTTGGAAAGTCAATTTTGGTGTTCATTGATGATTTCTGTATTTATAGCTCAAAATCATTGCATCTACAAAGGGTAGAAGAAGGTTTAAAGAAGCTCTACGACATGGGAGGTCAACTCAACCCCGACAAGTGCCATATAGGTGAGGATGAAGTAATCTTGCTTGGTCATAAAGTTTTTTACAAAGGCATTGAAGTGGATCCTTCAAAGGCAAAGGCTCTTATTGAGCTACCATCACCCAAGAGTCTTAAGGAGGTCATCTCATTCATTCAAAAGGTGAAGTATATGTCACGCTTCATTCACTTAGCCTCGGAGTTACTTCACCCTTTGCAAAAGTTGACACAACAAGTAGAATTTGCATGGTCTGATGAGCTTGAAGAGTACTTTTGTAACATTAAAGCCATTTTGTCAGAGCTACCAACACTCATGCCTCCTTGTTGGGAGTACACATTCTTTGTTAGCTCTAGTGTTGGGAAAGAAACAATTGGTGCAGTTTTGTTACAACAAGATCCCTATAGTACCAGGATGCGGCCCATCTACTTTGCTAGTAGGGTCATGAATGCTTTAGAGAGAGGCTACACGGAGGCAGAACTCATGATGCTTTCTCTCATGTTTGCGATAAGGAAGTTTAGATCCTACTTGCTCCCAAAACCTTTTGTAATCCTCACCGCAGAGAATTTGTTCCCTTGGGTGTCATCTCAAATGAATCTTAGTACTAGGATATCAAAGTGGATTATGAAGTTGCAAGAGTTTCAATACTCTTTCAAGGTAGAAGATAGTGTGCGTGCACAATTGGCAGGGATTCTCACTTATAGGGTGCATGAAAAGGAGATTAAGGTGCCTGAAGTAAAGACCCTACCATTGCCACCACCAACAAGTATTCCTAATGCTTTTACCTTGTTCTTTGATAGAGCTTTCATCGAGCCACAGGAAAAGCAGGGGGAGGGCTAGTGTTGCTCAACCCAAGTGGAGAGGTGTTCATGAAAGAGAAGTTCAATCTACCAAGTTCAGCTAGCAACAATGAAGCAGAATATGACACACTACTTCATGGTTTAAAAATATGCATTGGCCATGGTATACAACGTCTCATGGTAAAAGGGGATGCACTTCTCATTGTGAAGCAGATTTTAGGCATTTGGGCATGCAAAAATGAAAGACTAAGGGCCAAAGTTCATACCATCCGTAGGCTATTTACTCAATTTGAGGAGGTGCAATTATATCATATTCCTAGGAAACAAAATGAAGATGCTGATTTACTTCCACAACAAGCCGTTGCATGTGTAAAGAAAGAAGTGCAGGTCATCATGGTGGCGGCTACTGTGAAGCAACCGAGGTACCAGGGATTGGAGTCATTGGCTCCCATCATTGGCTACATTTTGGAGGGTGAGTTTCCACCAGAATTCACAAAAGCTAAGAAGAGGAGACTCATGAAGAAGGCAAGCATGTATCTCTTCCTAGAAGGCTCCCTCTATCAAAGAGGGAAGGATAAAGTGTGCAGAAGAGTACCAACTATCGCGGAAATTCCAACCATTCTAAAAGGTTTGCATGAAGAGGCATGTGGTGGTCATTTTTCCCAAGAATTAACTGTGAAGGAGATTTTGCTTGCGGGGTATGTTTGGCCAAGTCTGCATGTGGATGTCCAAAATTGGTGTAAAAGTTGTCACAATTATCAGGTAAATGGGAATAGAAGATTGATTTATGGTCCAAGGAAAATCGTGCTTGCAAATGGACCCTTTGAAAAGTGGGGCATTGATGCTATGGGTCCTCTGCCTAGGACAAAAAATGGTAAACTCTACATTCTAGTGGCTGTAAATTCTAGTGGCTGTAGGCTATATGACTAGGTGGGTGGAAGCACAAAGTGTGGCAAAGGTAAATGAGAGGACAGTGAGCAAATTCGTCTACACTCACATTTGTTGTAGATTTGGCACACCTTTGGAGATTGTTTCTGATAATGGTCCAGGGTTTAGAAAGGGATTGCTCACAGAAGTCTGTGAATAACTTCACATTCTACATCGTCACAATACACCCTACTATCCCCAATCAAATGGTTTGGTAGAAAAAGCTAATGGTGTCATTGCAGGCATCATTAGAAAGATGGTGAAAAACAAGACAAAGTTGTGGGATGACTTCTTGGATGGTACCTTGTGGGCGTATCGAACCACATATAGGGAAGCCACGGAGTTCACACCATTTCACTTGGTCTATGGTCAAGAGGCTTTACAGCCAATTGAGCTAAACATTCCAACAATGCGACTTTATGGAAAATCAGCACAAGATGATCAAGAAGTATGGATGGATCGACTTCTTACCTTAGCTGAGCTTGAGTGGAAAAGAGAAGCAACATACGAGTGCTATAAGAGGAAAGCCACACAGACAAAGGAGAAGCTTGACAAGAAACTAAAGGACAAAGGCATCAATGAAGGAGATCTTGTGCTAAGGTATGACAATTGACTCAATAATCGTTTTGATGCCAAATTTGAAACAAGATGGCAGGGGCCATACATAGTCAAGAAGGCTTTCAATTCAAGTTACTATCAACTTATGGACTTGAATGGAAAAGAGCACTCCAGGAAGGTAAACGGCTATCGCTTGAAGCCTTACTTGAGTCGCCTTCTACCAAAGGATCTACCAGAGCAAAAGGCAACTATCTCATGTAAGTATTGTTCCATGAAGCATGAGTGTAACACAAACCAAAATTCCAAGGGGCCAAACAATGAAGATCTTGTCAAGGACTCTGAAGCACTCTCTTTCGAAAAGATTCTTTACGATGGTACATGAATATACCATCATCCTGGGGGAGGGCTAATGATAGCCGTTTTTCGGCTCTCTGTAATTGCCATAGTGAGTTATCTCACCCTATCAAATCACTCAAACAATGTGGTTACCCTCACCCTTTCATTGTATATAGGTGCGTGGGAGTTAGGGGACTTTTCCCATATCTCCTTACTAAAATAAAAAACCCTCAATTAGCTAGTCATTGGGCTAGTTGAGCCAAAAAAAAACAAAAATTAAAAAATATAAGTATATTATGGCCCATGCGTATGTAAATATTTCTTTGTATATAGGGCCTAAATAAAAGATTTTTTCATAATTATTTTGGTATTTATTTAAATATTTCTACCTAGGTGTGTGTTATTTATGCTCTGTACATTGCCTCACCATTACCACAATTTTTCTTACCATTTCTCATACTCTTTATTCCATATAGAAATATTTTCATGTAAGCTTCTCTTATATTTGGTGTAACTGCACCCCAACAAAAATCCAAAAAAACTAGTTTTATTTATGTGTATATTTTTTCACTATTGTGATTTTTCCCTTCCTACATCTATTTTGTTTTTTTTCTTAAAAATTAGAACACCAAAAATATTTATCTTTTTATGGTAGCCTCATAATGAGAGAGATTTCTTTTGACCCCTTTATATTTTTTCCACTTATATTATTTATATTTGACATGTACATATTTTTTAGACCCCTCAATATTTGATTTTCTTAGTTGTACTATTCACTTATATCATAATCTCAACAATATCTTCAATTATAGACCTACCAAATAAGGTCAAGGGTAGGTGGCATGCATACATGCACTATGGAGGGCTCACTCTTGGAGGTATTCAAAAGAATCATCCAAAGAAGGACCCCACAAGGACTTTGTGCAGGGGAAAAAAACAGTCGGTTTTGCTGAATTTTTAAAGTTCACTTGCTCTCCGAATTTGAAAAGGTGATACAAACAAAAGTTGTATCTCGTGGACTGAACTTTTGCCTCAAATTTTTTTCATATTTTTTTGAGCTACGAGCTGCGAGCTATGATTTTATTAGTGGACCCCAATGTTCCCATGCTATGTAGCAACACTCTCTCTTCCACTTTATCATTTTCCTCTTTCACACACACTTCTCCACTCATCATCCCCACCTCTCTCACCACTCCTCTCTGCACCCTACTCACCTTCTCCTCAACCTTGAAGAATAAGAGAAACCATGGTGAACTCATACCTCCCACACACAATTCCATTACAAAATTGACCACCTAGTCTCATTTTTCCTCCTCCAAATTACCCATATCTATCAAAAAAACCACAAAATTCAGCCTCTTCTCTTAAAAGACAGCATCATGGTGGTTCATTACTCAGCTTCAATTACCTTGTCTCTCAAGGAAGGTCAAGAGTGGAGAAAAAATGTACCGTCAAAGTTAGTGGACCGTCGACAAGCATCAAAATTGGCCCTACTCAAGACACTTGGAGCATCAACCTTGTAAGAAATCCACATTTTCTTACCTCTTAAGAGTTTTTCTTCCTTATTTGTATCCTACATGGATACTCCCATTGTAAATATCCAATTCCATTTGTAAATTAATAAAAATACTAACTCTACTAACACTAACCCACTATGAAAAGTCCTATTACCTCCATTTCTCTCCTCTCTCTTTCCCCACCAACTTCTTGATAATTCCAAGCAAAAGAAATTAGGTAAATTGCTGAAAATCTAACCCAACCATGGTTAAAGGAGTAACCCTAGCCTTCAAAATTGCTATAAAAGGAGGGTGTAGCTAGCACAAAAACGGGGAAGAAAGAGCACTATGCTATAGCTTGAGAAGCCAAGCTCAACCTCTTGAGAAGGAGCTCTTGAGTGGAATCTCATTGGCATTAGGCATATGTATGTGTTGTATTAGGGGTGATTAGCAAGGGAACTCTATGCCATTGTAAGAGAGAGTGATCATTCAATTGAGAGTAGGAAATCTATCATTTCTCCTACTAGTGTAAGCCCAACATTTGCTGAATCAAGGAGGGTGAATTTGGACTAAGCATGGATACCTTGTCTCCCTTCCAACGTGAAGTCATGGACAATAATGATGTGTAAGTGTCTTGGTGTTTTATTTAAGTTCTTGATAGCTTGTCTCCGGGTATTGTTATCAATTTAGCCATAAATCCCACATGCTGTAAGAGGGCGACAGGGTGGAGAGGACTCCCCTGGCCTTAAGACAGTGATTGGGGCGGCTTTTTTCCTGTGATGTGTTGTGGTGTAATTTACTCAGGCTATGTTGAACAAATACTAATCTCACTTTGATTGGTCATGACAGATTTGTAAGAAGGCATTAGTGCAACAAGCACCCCCTTCTCTCTCTTTCTTACATATATATATTTATGTTTGCTTGATCATTAACGATACACTTCAAAGCAGCCCGAGCACCATCTCTCTCTCTCTCTCTCTCTCTCTCTCTCTCTCTCTCTCTCTCTCTCTCTCTCTCTCGTGTTTTAGTGTGTGAGAGTGTTCCATTGGTGTTAGGTTTAGTGTAAATTCCTTGCTTGTTTGTGGGTTGCTCTAACGATTCTCCTCTTTTGCGTCCTAGTTCGCTCTGAAACTAGGTGGTGCCCCTTGTGTAGTTGGGATTTGGCTGTGGGTTTGTTGTTTTGGTTTGTGTTGTGTTGTGCCCCAACCCCATTGAGCAGCACGGGAGCCTTGAAGGGTGTCTAGAGGTTGCTCTTCTTGTTGCCCGCCCCAGACCGCTTCACCAGCAACATGAGGAAACGGCTTTGACACGACAAGTAAGTCTTCTTCTCCTTCGCCTGTTTTATCGTCATCGTCTTCACAGTGTATGGGTACAAGGAAATGCTCAGAGAAGATGCAGGAGTCTCTTGAGGAAACCCAGGCCATAGTTGTTGCTGCAAAGGCAAGCCTTCCCATTATACCGCACAGTAAAATCCAGCGTTATGTATTCACTGACCAAGCAATGACTCTGCTACAACTCTGGGATCTTCGAGTTGTGTTGCAAGCTACAAGAATTGCTTTTGACGCAGACATCACCAAGGAACTTCTTGATTCTTTCGACGCTCAAGATGGCAGTGCCATGGTAAATGGTAGGAAGGTGTCAGTGACATCAAAAACCATAGCTTTTGCATTCAGAATGCCCAACGAGCCCAAACCATATGTGGCAACCGCACAATAGATAAGTATAGCTCTGAAGGAGGATGAAGCGGCTAAACGTAAGCGCAAGGCAAGTGGTCAAGGATTTCCAGTAGCAGGACTGGAAGCTTCCACTGCTTACAGGTTTGTAGCTGACGCAATTTTCCTTAAAAACAACCCAACGTATGTATTCGAAAAACGTTTTGCTATGCTATTGGCCAAGATATTGGATCCACAGGTTCCTATTAACCTTTGTCAAATTCTCTCGCACAATGTACTCCACCAAACTGCCAAGCTAAAATCTCAAAATGTTTTCAAAGCTTGGAATGTTTGGTAATTCCTGTATTGGGCTACTACTGCAAATATTAATGAGCAGGTAAAGAAGGCTTGGAGTGAGAAGCCAATTTTTGAGCCTAAGAACATTGAGCTGTCCTCAGAGGACCAGGCAACAGACAGTCAAACTACTTCAACTGACCTGAAAAGAAAAGCAACTGCAGAACAGGCTGGCAGTGCAAAGAAGCCAAAGACTACACTGACAAAGAGCAGTGAGTTTTTGAAGAAGATAGCAAGACAGTGAATACTGAGAAAGCTGTAGTGAGCCAGACAAAGTAGCAATCGGCTTAGAAGACTGTGCCTAGCCAGTCAGTAGCACAAAGTGCAGTTGCTACTGGTTCTAGAAAAGATCAGGCAAAGCCAGCCACTTCTGAGAAGATAGCAGACCAGTCGGGGGACAAAGGCAAGAGCCAAATGGACAAGGGGAAAGGTCCAGCTTCCTCAACTCTGCCAAGTGGAGTTCCTACTCCAAATACTGAGAACATTATGCAACTGGTAAAACAAGACAAGTAACAGCAAATGCAGACTAAACAATTGAAAGGGCATCTTCTGCTACGCAAAGCTGATTATGCAACTTTACCCTACATGGCTCCAGTGACAATATATGAGCCTACTAATTCTAATCCAACCACAGTTAAAGACAGATGTTCAGTCCTCATAGAGTCTTTTTGGAATACCATTGTCAGTTGAAAGGGACAACTCATGGAGGCTGCTGGATCAGAAGATGAAGTGAAAAAGCTTAAAGCGGACTTGACGGAGGCACAAGATCAGATTGAAAAGCTCCAAAAAGCCCGGGAAGACCATAATATACAACACAGGGTACTAGAAGCCCATTCAGAAAGGACTAATGAGTTGTTAAACAAAAAGCTATATAAGGGTGAATATGAAATAATGATCATCAAGAATCAACGAAATGAAGCACTGAGAGCTGCAAAACGGGCTGAAACAATGCTAGAGATGAAGCGGGCAGAATTCAAAAACTTGTTAATGCACCATACAGCTTTGAAGGCCTACTTGACTAAAAGATACATCTATAACAGCTTGGCTGAAATTCTAAATCCATCGGGCAATGTTGTTTTCAGTTTGGAGAATTTGAAGTGCTTGATGGAAAGTATGCAGAGTGATTTGCAGGACAAGGTGACTGAGTATAATACTGCTCTAATGAATCAAGCTATATTATATTATATTGAGCAGCAGACTTCTTCGAATGAGGAAGAAGAAGACGAGTAAGATGAAGGTGATCAGGAGGAGGAGGATCGAGAAGCAGGGCATACAAATGATGATGATGATGCCCCACCATCATCTCCACCGCCAGGACCTGGTACTAGTGGGACAAGGCCAACTGAAGGAGGCCAGTCACACAGCCAGACCAACCAGGCCAGAATCAGGGCTAGCAAGAAGGACAGAATGAAGGGCATCAGTCAGGTAACCAGAAGATTGAGGAGCAGCCCTGTCACACTGAGAATCAGCCAACTGATCAATCCCAGGTCAGCAGGAATGCTAAAGGGAAAATGAAAGTGCAGGATGAGGGACCAGTTGTTGATCATCAACATTCACTGCAGCTCATTACAATGAATAGGCAATTGAGACATCAACAAGCCTCCATAACCAGACAGTATCTGGAGGATGATGATCTCTTGTCTGACTTGGAAAGATTTCAAAGTCTATATGTTGGAGCCAAGGAAATGGTAGAACATTGGAAATCATCAACTTTCCATGATAAAGAAGCTTGCCGTTTACCTATTTATCTCAGTATAGTCCAGCTGCTGGAACGAGTTCATGAATGGATACTCAATGCTGACGAGAGAGTGACAAACCCACACTTGCAAAAGCAGTCTACTGCAGATTGTCACTACCTTGCCCTGGAACTAGAACTTTTGTTGATGTATGAAGGATGTTAGGGTACAACTCAAGGATGTTAGGGTACAACTCAAGGATGTTTTGGTGCAAATTCAAACTGCCAAAGGTGTTTTGGATCAGAGAGTCAAATCCATTCTTGAGGACCAGGCAGCCACTAGCAAAGGACCTCGGACTAGAATGTATGTCGAATCACAGGCAACTGCTCTCCGAACATTGTTCCAGCTAGTGAGGATCACCAAAAAGATGATGCAGCCAGAGAACCATGCTATTCTCACTTTCTTAGAATTTGTGCCCGATTCTCCAGTTCTCTTCTATGCTGTCCAGCAAGAGAAACAGAGCTTCCAAGATTCTTTCCAGCACTGTATCCTCAACATCCAGAACCAGTTGATCGCCTTACATACTTCAAAATCATTGATGAGCTTCACGATTGGTATGAGCGATCGACTGTGGAATGGAAGACTTGGCAGACGTTGTTCAATGATGCTCTTCAAATCAATGATATTCAGACACTGAAAGAGGAGATGCATAGGATCCAGCTGTGTATGGGCCAGTGGGAGATTCAACTCAGAGGACTGACCAGGGTTACTAATCAGTTGCTACAACTTACGGTCGAATCTTTTAAATTTCCTGAAAAAGACATTGTAGCAAAGCCGGGTATGGCACCATAGTAGCTGTCTACCACGACAGTAGCGACGCACACAAGTCTAGGAACGGCAAGTGGTGGAGCTTTTATGGCGCGAACACGTATAACAGTCACGAGAATTAGCATCTTTCCTCAAAAACCCCCTGCGCGACTCTTTCCTCCTGTTAACCATTCGCCATCGCCAAGCTCCAAGGTTTCTTCACTACAGTCGCAAACCTCGACCTCTGAAGAGACAGTTGATTGTCAGCTAGCCTTGCCAGCAACACGAGGAAACGGCTTTGACACGACAAGTAAGTTTTCTTCTCCTTCGCCTGTTTCATCGTCATCGTCTTCACAGTGTATGGGTAGAAGGAAATGCTCAGAGAAGATGCAGGAGTCTCTGGAGGAAACCCAGGCCATAGTTGTTGCTGCAAAGGCAAGCCTTCCCATTATACCGCACAGTAAAATCCAGTGTTATGTATTCACTGACCAAGCAATGACTCTGCTACAACTCTGGGATCTTCGAGTTGTGTTGCAAGCTACAAGAATTGCTTTTGACGCAGACATCATCAAGAAAGTTCTTGATTCTTTCGACGCTCAAGATGGCAGTGCCATGGTAAATGGTAGGAAGGTGTCAGTGACATCAAAAACCATAGCTTTTGCATTCAGAATGCCCAACGAGCCCAAACCATATGTGGCAACCGCACAATAGATAAGTATAGCTCTAGAGGAGGATGAAGCGGCTAAACGTAAGCGCAAGGCAAGTGGTCAAGGAGTTCCAGTAGCAGGACTGGAAGCTTCCACAGCTTACAGGTTTTTAGCTGATGCAGTTTTCCTTAAAAACAACCCAACGTATGTATCTGAAAAACATTTTGCTATGCTATTGGCCAAGATATTGGATCCACAGGTTCCTATTAACCTTTGTCAAATTCTCTCGCACAATGTACTCCACCAAACTGCCAAAATCTCAAAATGTTTTCAAAGCTTGGTATGTTTGGCAATTCCTGTATTGGGCTACTACTGCAAATGTTAATGAGCAGGTAAAGAAGGCTTGGAGTGAGAAGCCAATTTCTGAGCCTAAGAACATTGAGCTGTCCTCAGAGGACGAAGCAACGGACAATCAAACTACTTCAATAGACCTGAAAAGGAAAGCAACTGCAGAACAAGCTGGCAGTCATAGAAGCCAAAGACTACACTGACAAAGAGCAGTGAGTTTTTGAAGCAAATAGAAAGCCAGGTCAAGAGAGTGAATACTGAGAAATTTGTAGTGAGCCAGACAGAGCAGCAATATGCCTAGAAGACTGTGCCTAGCCAACCAGTAGCACAAAGTGCAGTTGCTACTGGTTTTGGAAAAGATCAGGCCAAGCCAGCCACTTCTGAGAAGATATCAGACCAGCCAAGGGACAAAGGCAAGAGCAAAATGGACAAGGGGAAAGGTCCAGCTTCCTCGACTCTGCCAGGTGGAGTTCCTACTCTAAATACTAAAAACATTCTGCAACTGGTAAAACAGGACAAGTTGTAGCAAATGCAGACTAAACAATTGAAAGGGCATCTTCTGCTACGCAAAGCTGATTATGCAACTTTACCCTACATGGCTCCAGTGACAATATATGAGCCTACTGATTCTGATCCAACCACAGTTAAAGACAACTTTACCCCACATGGCTCCAGTGACAATATATGAGCCTACTGATTCTGATCCAACCACAGTTAAAGACAGATGTTCAGTCCTCATACAGTCTTCTTTGAATACCATTGTCAGCTGTATGGGACAACTGATGGAGGCTGCTAGATCAGAAGATGAAGTGAAAAAGCTTAAAGCTGACTTGACGCAGGCACAAGATCAGATTGAAAAGCTCCAGAAAGCCCGGGAAGACCAGAATATACAACACAGGGTACTGGAAGCCCATTCAGAAAAGACTAATGAGTTGTTAAACTAAAAGCACCATATATCTCTGAAGGCCTCTTTGACTGAAAGATACATCTATAACAGCTTGGCTGAAATTCTAAATCCATAGGGCAATGCTGTTTTCAATTTAGAGAATTTGAAGTCCTTGATGGAAAGTATGCAGAGTGATTTGCAGGACAAGGTGACTGAGTATAATACTGCTCTAATGAATCAAGCTATATTATATTATATTGAGCATCAGACTTCTTCGGATGAGGAAGAAGAAGACCAGGAAGATGAAGCTGATCAGGAGGAGGAGGAGGATCAAGAAGCAGGGCATACAAATGATGATGATGATGCCCCACCACTATCTCCACCTCCAGGACCTGGTACTGGTGGGACAGGGCCAACTGAAGGAGGCTAGTCACAGCTAGACCAGCCAGGCCAGAATCAGGGTTAGCAGGAAGGACAGAATGAAGGGCATCAGTCGGGTAACCAGTAGACTAAGGAGCAGCCCTGTCACACTGGGAATCAGCCAACTGATTAGTCCCAGCTCAGCAGGGATGCTAAAGGGAAAATGAAAGTGCAAGATGAGGGACCAGTTGTTGATCATCAACATTCACTGCAGCTCATTACCCTGGAAAGGCAATTGAGACATCTACAGGCCTCCATAACCAGACAGTATCTGGAGGATGATGATCTCTTGTCTGACTTGGAAACATTTCAAAGACTATATGTTGGATCCAGGGAAATGGTAGAACATTGGAAATCAGCAGCTTTCCATGATAAAGAAGCTTGCGGTTTACTTGCGCATCCCAGTACAGTCCAGCTGTTGGAACGAGTTCCTCAATGGATACTCAATGCTGACGAGAGAGTGACAAACCCACACTTGCAAAGGCAGTCTTCTACAGATTGTCGCTCCCTTGCCCTGGAACTAGAACTTCTGTTGGGTAACAAACCAACTTACTGATGTATAAAGGATGTTAGGGTACAACTCAAGGATGTTTTGGTGCAAATGCAAACTTCCAGAGGTGTTTTGGATCGGAGAGTCAAAGCCATTCTTGAGGACCAGACAGCCACTAGCAAAGGACCTCCGACTAGAATGTCAGCCGGAGCACAGGAAATTGCTCTCCGAACATTGTTCCAGCTAGTGAGGATCACTAGAAAGATGATGCAGCAAGAGAACCAGGCTGTTCTCAATTTCTTAGAATTTGTGTCTGATTCTCCAGTTCTCTTGTATGCTGTTTCAACAAGAGAAAAAAAGTTGCCAAGATTCTTTCCAGCACTGTATCCTCAACATCCAGAACCATTTGATCGCCTTACATACTTCAAAATCACTGATGAGCTTCACGATTGGTATGAGCGATCGACTGTGGAATGGAAGACTTGGCAAACGTTGTTCAATGATGCTCTCCAAATCAATGATATTCAGGCACTGAAAGAGGAGTTGCATAGGATCCAGCTATGTATGGGCCAGTGGAAGATTCAAGTCAAAGCACTGACGAGGATTACTAATTAGTTGCTACAATTTACAGTCGAATCTTCTAAATTGTCTGAAAAAGAAATTGCAGCAAAGCCGGGTCTGGCACCACAGTACAAGGAGATGGCTGAGATTCTTTTCGAAGCTCGAGTCAAAACTAATTAGCCTCTTCCAAAAGGATGGATCCATACTTCTTTGCATTGTCATAAGCTGGCCAGAACGAGACTTAGCAAGGGCAGGCGTACACTCTATGATCCTAACACAAAAACCTATCATTTCCTCACGCCTTATGAAGTAGAGATGACCATCGACCGGTGGGATCAGCTTGAGCAGGAGACCATTTACCGACTGATTCAGAAGGAGAATGCCTGTACTAGGACTTCTCAGGCACCCTGTAGGTCAAAGGGCAAACAGAAGACTTTCCAATGGAAGGATACTCTGTAGTTCTGTCTCAGAATTCAGTGGCAAATTTTCTCCTCAGCACGCAGGTGGAGATGAGAGCTCTACCTTGGCCTGATGAGAGCTCCACCTTGGCCTAGTGAGAGCTCCACCTTGGCCTTTTCAAGTGCCCCTCGCAATCCTTGGCCTTTTCAGCTGCCTACTCGCAATCTTTGTATGGCCATTCTGTCAGTGGAGTCAAGCCGGATTCCCAACATCAGAACCAGACGGTGGATTTTTCAGTATCACATCAAAGTCAGACAGGGTAATTTTTCAGAAATTTTGGAATCTTGCCAAAATTAAAGAAAGAAGGGAAGGATGTAGATGGCTGGATAGTTCACTGCGTGGGAACGTCTTCTTAAGAGATGGGCAGCGAATTACTTAATAGTTACTATCGTAATTACTACAGTAAACTCGAAGTGTATAAATAGGGCCCATTACATTGTAATCGGGTTGGCAATTGTTATCATTTGGGTTAGCTCCTTGGTTGTACGTATACTTGAGAATCATTGGCAGTATTGTCGGCTGTACTTTCTCTCTGTAAATCATATTCGCTGTAATCTTGATCTGTAATTCCAATCATGGCATATATTCCAGTTATACTTACTTCTCGTCCAGTCTTCTGAATCTGAGCCTGAATCTGAACCTTATTTCCAGTACATGAGTCTGATTCTTATTTCAATATCCAAATTCCAGTCTAGTTTCTGATTCCTGTCCAATCAACTGTCTGAAATCTTCCTACACTAGTAGTTGAAATCTTCCAACACTGGAATTAGTTGTCTCAAGAGATCAGCTCCAATTCCACACTGCAAGCGGACAACTTTGATAAAACCCCTATATACGACTCATATTAGGGATTATGACCCCCCTTTCTACTCTTATACGACAATCAATGAAGAAAACTATCATACCCCTATCTTACATATAAAATTTAGGTTTGACATGATCTAACTGAGTAAAACTAGTCAAATTAGCATAGTGTCTAGCAACGTACTAAGGAACCACTTCTGTTGATAACTAGATGTATCCTCAATGGGTTTTAGTTTGACTTTCAAACTATGTGCCCGATCAATCTGTACTCTAGCTATTTGTTTAATTTTGACCCATCCAAAGCTGGTGTAAATTTTGATTCAAAGCTGGTGTAAATCAACCCTTGAACTTCTCCAAATCAACCCTTATCTCTATGACGTGCTTGATGTTGAAAAATTTGATGTGTGACCTGATAAAAAACTTCCCCTAAATTCATTCGAGTTCTAATGCATATTGGTGACCAATCGTTACAAGTAATCAACCGGGTCAGGTCACCAACCCCCCATAAATATGATACCCCACTCCCTTATTTTAAACATTGGGAGATAAATTATTGGGGGCCTACCCCTAACTTATACGCTTATGTAACTTGTAAAAAAAAACCCCTCCCCTGCACTTACGTGGTGCAGTAACTTTTCCATGGTGAATCCCCCGGTGTCGCTCTCACCAAAGTGAACTCAAAGGGCTACTCATACTACAACAAAAGCAAATCAACCACTTCCTAGTCAAAAAATTAGTATGCGTCCAATCACCACTCTAGGTCATCACACCTTTTCGGCATCCAAATGAATTTGGAATGCAACAAAACTTAAGGAGAGGTATCACAACACTTAGGAGCACAATTCTACCAAGTTTTGTCACCATCTGGGAAGGTACATAAATCACGATCCATCACAAAAAATGTGCAAAAAATTGAAACAAAACTACTCAGAAAGGTCCCCCTTAAGCATAGAAACACTTATCCATGGTCAAAACATCAAAAAACAACCATTTTAACCTTCAAATCAATGCATTTAGCTCACAAGAAAACGGTCGTGAACCACAACAGAATTGAAAATGGTTATGCTTAGATTGTAGAGCAAGAGACAAGGAACACAATGTGCTATTCAGAAATGAATTTTGATTATCGGTGTAGGAGAAAAGAGGATTACAATTTGTAGTAGGAAGAAGCTCTCACAGTGAACATTTTAAAATCCTCCTTGCTAATGAGTCCAAAACTAAGGGTTTTGACTTAAAGGTTAAGGGAGCTTTTCAATGACCATTCGGCCACTTACAAGGGTGTAGACTCAGAGAGGCTGAGAGGGTATGTCAAATTACATTACAACTACAAATCATCATAAGCTGCATTACACGGCTTCTTTCAAGAAATTGAGTGAGTGTTTACAGGGTTTGGTGTGCATCCCCCTGTGTCCACCAAACACCAATCCAATGGAGTCACCCGAAATACAAACCCAAGACCCTTCAACAAAAACCTCCCCGATGGTGCTACTATTAACCTCATCGAAGATGCTAATCCCAATGACAATGAAGTGGAAGCTAATTACGATGAGGGATATGATCCTGAGTATGATCACGATGCCAACCCATCTTCAGGTACTCCTATATCTCCTCACACTTTGTTTAAAGTGCAAAGCACAGCCAAGGGTGAAAGTGTCACCATTTTTTTAGATGATGGCAGTAGCCATGATTTTATTTATGCATGGTTGGCACAAAAACTCTCTCTCTTTGAATTTTCCTCACCTCACAAAGTCAAAACTATTTTTAATAATCAACATTTTAATTGCAAAACCCAAGTCATTGTTGAAATTCACATTCGTGAATTTACACAAGCATGTACATTTCTAGTAGCACCATTGCATGGTCTTGATATGATTTTGGGAATTCCATTCCATCATGAATTTTATTCGTTAATTAATTATAAAACATGTACCATGTCTCTCACTCATAATAATCAAAATTTCTCCATCCAAGCAACACTAGAACATCAAAAAATTTCACTTCTCATGCACACTCAAGCCAAAAGAGCAATTTGAAACAAGGGAAAACATATCTGGTGCTGGTAAATCAAATCTCTGTTGAAATTAAAGCCTCACATAACTCCTCACATGATGATTTTCTCTCACAACTTAAAAATTGTTTCATGCATGATCTACCACCTAGAATTCCACCTTCACACCCAAAAGACCACAAAATAGATATTATATTGGGTAGTGAGCCTCCGTAGAGCACCTTATTGTGTAAATCCAATTGTACACATGGAGATACAAACTCAAATCATTGAATTGCTTGATCAAGGACTTATAAGACCTAGTAGTTTACCATACGGAGCTCCAATACTTCTTGTGAAGAAGAAAAATGGAACTTTTTGTATGTGTATTGACTATAGGGATTTAAACAAGATCACCATAAAAAATAGGTTCCGTATTCCTCGAGTGGATGATCTGTTAGACAAACTAAAAGGTGCAAACATCTTTAGCAAAATTGACCTCAAATGAGGGTATCACCAAATCAAAGTGTTTGACCAAGATGTCTACAAAAATGCTTTCAAAACACAAACAAGACATTATGAATTTCTTGTCATGCCATTTGGTCTAAGAAATGCACCAGCCACTTTCACACGCATGATGAACATAATTTTCATTGACCATCAAGATTTTATGATTGTATTCTTTGATGACAATTTGTATTCAGTAAATCAGAACAAGAACATAAAGAGCACTTAGCACGTGTATTTGAACTTCTTGCACACAACCACTTGTATCTAAATCCTAAAAAGGGTTTATTTATCCAATCCAAAACAAAATATTCGGGACACATTGTATCGGGAAAGGGAATACATGTATACCCCAAGAAAATTGAAGCCATCCAATCATGGCCTCGACCTAAAAGATTGCATGAACTTTGTTGTTTTTTTGTCTATGCAGTTATTACATAAAGTTTGTATGTAGCTTTGCTTAAAAATCTCATTACGTCACTCTACTATTAAAGAAAAACTCTCCTTATGTATGGTATGATTTGCAAGAAAGTTCCTTTAATGAACTCAATGATTATTTGATAAATGCAGCAGTATTGCAATTGCCTGATTTTGAAGGACTATTCTTTGTCGTAGTTTTGATGCTAGTAGAAAAGGTATTGGTGTAGTCCTTATGCAAGATAACCATCCACTTGCATTTGAAAGTCGTAAGTTTAAACCGTCTGAGGAAAAATTTAGTATGTAACATTTAATGGCCTATTAACTTGTGTGTAGCGGAAATGAGCATGAACATAGTGGGCATTTCATTAGAATAGATTCCTAATGAGATGTTACAAGAGTGCTTGGGTGGAGAGAGCAACAAAAAGCATAACACCTAGTTAGATAGCATCGACAATACTTTCAAAAGAGAGAGAAATTAAGCTAATGACAACAGTTGAGGACCGGATTTGCATGGAGCCGGTCCCCCCTCCAAAAGGCTTTGTATTATGGTTTCTCCCATCAAGAGAGACATTGCACAATACAATTCCTTGTGTTTCTTCAAGACTAGCTAGTGCTATGAAGATGAAAGCTTCATGCACTAAGAAAAACACTTAGCAAACACAACTTGAATCATCCCCGTTCTCAGACCCAAGACCTCACACACCTTCGAAGATGGTGAGAGCTAGCAGGGTATGAGAGTAGATTGAGAGGAAGAAGGAGTATCTTACGAGAAAGATGTACATCTCCTCACATAATCACTCATATTAGCATAGCTTAGCTTAGTAATTAGCTTGGTAGAGGAGATGAGCATGCATTGAAGCTTGGCTCTTGGTTGGATTTGCATCCACATGCCAAGAGAGTGTTGATGTAGGCTTCTATCTCACAAGCTTGGAGTAGGTGATGAGCTCTCCATTAAAGCTTGGGAAGAGATAGTCTTCTTTGTTTCACACATGAGATTGTGTGAGTGTATGTGTGTTAATGCCTTGCAAAAATCAGCCCCCTCTCTCTCTTGGGCGATCCCTCTTGCTATTTGCTCTTGTTGAGCCCTCATTGGCTCTCTCCAAGTCAAGCCAATGACCATTAAGCAGCATAAGTGATAGCCTCCTGACATGTGTCCCCCTTTCCCCTTTTGTGAGAGCTTTAGGTAATTAAATAATTAAACTAAACTCTCATTGGACCCCTTTGCCTCCTGGCCAATAGGAATCAGGCAAGCCATTGGGCTCCTGAATGCTCATTGGACCCCTTGGGAGACTGCCCAATAGTCTTCTAGGAGACTTAATTCTCATTGGTTTTTTATTAAATGTTTTTTTAATTAATTAAACTAGATTTACTCTAGCTTAATTCTCATTGGTCCACTTCAAAGGTCATCCAAGAAACTGGGCACACCTTGTGGGCATCTGGCCTAGGGAGCTGACATGTGTCCCTCATTCCCTTTGTGTAAAGGGAGCCTGTGTGTGTGTGTGTGTGTGTGTGTGTGTGTGTGTGTGTGTGTGTGTGTGTGTGTGTGTGTGTGTGTGTGTGTGTGTGTGTGTGTGTGACTTTCTCTCTCATCCCCTACCTTCAGGGCTTGCCCCCTCCCATGTAGGGATATGCAAAGACTTTTTTTTACACACACAAAGCATCCAATTTCCCCTAGGTTTGACCTTTGGACACAACCTTTGAATTTTGGAACCTTAGCATTTTGAAAGTCTTAATGGGTTGAACCTTAGGGTCTTTTTAGCCCATTGTTGCACATGGCTCTTTTGCAGATGGCCCCCCCTTTGGATCCATATTTTCCCTCCTTTGGATCCCTACTGTGGCCGGTCTGCTAACTTAACCAATATTCTAGCTTTTTCTCCCCTGGCACTTCCCCACATTAAATGATCAGTTGAATATGAGAAAATCATTTAGGAGAATTAGATATTGATTATTATGACATTACCTCTCTCTTGAAATCATAGTCGTCCTCGACTATGGTGTAGAGAAGATAAAGCATATTCATGAATCCTTTTCTTAGCGGGTAGAGGATCCCTATGTTACCCTACGACATCATTCCACAGTGGATGACTAGTCCATTTGGTGCTTGAGAGCCTGAGGCTGCCACAAGCATGTCTGCACATTAGTCCTATCAGTCTTTCATAGTAGAGTGACAAGTTCTACTTGGTGTTTGGGAGACGTCGTCTCTGCAAACTTGATCTAAGCATGCATACTACTTCATTTTTGTGCACAATAAAGAAAAAGAAAGTGTTATAAGACAAAAACTTTGTTCATTTTAACATTTTGTACATTTGCTTACTCTTGGGAAGCATTGTAAGCATTGACAAGGTTTAGGTTATCCTTTAATTGTATGACTTCCATCCATCTAGCATCTTCAAAAGGATAATTCTTAAACTTAATAAGATATCGTCGGATAGTCTTACCGCCTCTTTTTACCTTGTCTTCATGTCGGAGAATGGACTCGGGCTGCAGCACCTCCTCTTGGTCGTCGATCTCCGGTGGGTCTTCAATAGTCGGTTCTTGAGGTGGCTCTCCTTTGTAAGGCTTTAATAGGCTCACATGGAAAGCATTGTGTATGAGCCAATGATTGGGAAACTTGAGTTGATAGGCCATCTCATTGATTGGCCTAAGAATCTGAAAGGGACCATAATACCTTTTTGCTAGTTTAGCATAGTACTTTTGGTGGCCCATAGGATTCTTGCCCGTTGTGTGCCTTAATCGAGCCTTGGGAAACTTTAACAAGACCCAATCGTTTTCTTTAAAGGTTTGGGCTCTTCTGTGCTTGTCAGCAGCAGCCTTTTGCCTTTGCTGTGAGATAGAGATAGCATCCTTAATCTTTTGGAAAGATTCTTGTAGGTCTCGGCTATACTCATCTACAGCGAAGATCTTCCCATGTACCTTAAGTAGCAAGGGACTTTTTGATCTTCCCTCAATTACCTCGAAAGGTGCTTTTCCCATGGAAGTATGTACAGTATTATTGTAAGCATACTCCACTAAGGGTAAGTACTCCTCCCATTGGGATCTTTGATCTAGTTCCGTTACATAGGCTTTTAGTAGATCGAGAATGGTTAGGTTAGCTATTTCACTTTGGCCATCCGTTTGTGGATGATAGGCTGAAGAGAAGTTTAGCCTTGTCCCTAAATTCTCAAAGAGACCCTTCCAAAAATTACTGGTCATTCTAGGATCTCTATCCGACACTATGGACATTGGCAAGCCATGGTACTTGAAGATTTGTGAAATGAAGAGGGTTTCCATTTGATGGGCTTTGATAGTATTTTTGACAGGTATAAAATGAGCTTGTTTACTGAACCTGTCTACTATCGTCCATATTCCCGTATTCCCATGGATAGACTTAGGCAATCCAAAGATAAAATCCATGGATATTCTCTCCCATGGTGAATTAGGGATTGGCAAGGGTTGAAGCAATCCAAGTTGCTTCCCTCTGTCAAATTTTGTCTTTTGGCATACCACACATTTAGAACCATACTCTTGTATGTTCACTTTCATGGTAGGCCAATAGAAATATGTTTCACTTCCCTTTAAGGTAGACTGAATCCCTCTATGCCCAAGGTGGAGCATGAGATTTATACATTACTTTCTCATGTAGTGAGTTAGTAACGCATAGTCTATTGCCATAGAGAAGATAACCATCTTGTAAGGTAAATGGTTCTTCTTTCTTCCCCAATGCAAGGGCTGAAATCACATCTCTAAAATCGGGATCAATAGCATACTCATCTATCATTGAAGATAGATCATTGTGAGTTCCTATGGAAACCGCATTCACTCTCGGCCGTCTTGAGTGTGCATCAGCTACTTGATTATGCTTGCCAGCAATGTGAGCAATATGAAAATGAAATTGTGAAAGGAAATTTTCCCACCTCATTTTTTTGTCGGAGAGCTTGGTCTGCGTCATGAAGTACTTAAGACTTTGGTGATCCGTTTGCAGAATGAAAGGAGTCCCCAATAAATAGTGCTTCCATGAGTCTAAGGCATGTAGAACTGCAAGGAGTTCCTTTTCATATATGCCTAGAGCTTGCTCGACAGGGTCGAGTCTTCGACTCTCATAGCCTATGGCATGCCCTTCTTGGAGCAAAACAGCTCCAAGGCAATCACGACAAGCATCACATTGGACCTCAAATGGTTTTGAGAGATCCGGTAGTGTAACCACAGGTTGAGAGATAAGCTTTTCGAAAGCATTGTTCTCCTTAGCAAACCATGTATACATAACGCTTTTCTTTGTTAGGTCATGTAATGGTCCCGCAATTTGTGAGAACTTTTCTATGAAGCGTCTATAGTATGCACACATACCTATAAAGCTTCTTATTTCATGAAGATTCCTTGTTTTAGGCCATCCTTTTATTACCTCTAACTTAGATGGATCCATTTGGATGCCATCTTGAGAGATAATATGACCTAAATACTGAATCTCTTGCAAGAAAAATTCACTTTTCTTTCGATTAACATAAAGTTTATTCTCTCTTAAAACTTGAAATATTACCTGGAGGTGTTGCTTGTGTTCCTCCAATGAATTAGAGTAGATGATAATATCATCAAAGAACACTCCAGTGAAGGTTCGATGAGGCCTGAACAGCTTCTCCATCAAGCGGTTGAATGTGGCTGGTGCATTGGTCAAGCCAAAAGGCATGACAATGTATTCGTAAAGCCCAAATGTGGTACGAAATGCGGTCTTTACAATGTCTTGATCAACTATCCTTATTTGATGATAGCCACTTTTTAGGTCAATCCTACTGAAGTAGTTCGATCCTTGTAGCTTATCAAATAGGTCTTCTACCCGTGGAACGGGAAACCTATTCTTGATAGTGATCCTATTTAGTGCTCTATAGTCGACGCACATACGATATGTGCCGTCTTTCTTTTGCACTAATAGCACAGGTGAGCAAAATGGAGATGAGCTTGGCCTAACCATACCCTTCTCAACTAACTCATGCACTTGCCGCATAATCTCCTCTTGTTGAGCTTGAGAAACTCTATAAGGAGGTTTGTTAGGCGGGTGAACTTCCTGGAAGAAGTTCGATTGCATGGTCATCATTACCTCGTTTAGGAGGTAGCTCACAAGGGATGTCGTCAATAAAAACATCTTGAAACCCCTTGAGAAAATTGGATAACTCTAATTCCTTTTGGTTGCTTTTATTTTCTTTTGCTAAAGCATTAGGTTCATTTTGAGAGTCTTTAACAAAAATCATGTACACGGAAATAGAGCTCTTTATTGACTTGTTGAAAGCTGGTGTATGTACAATGGGGATAGTGTTACCCATTTCCTTAGCATCTATATACATGTCTTTTTCCCTGAACTTAAAGGAGATTCTCCTTTCAAGAAATTTAACATCGGCAGCCAGGCGGTCAAACCATGGTGCCCCTAGGATTACATCCTCATGCTTGAGAGGAGAGATAAAGATGTCCTCTTTGTCCACATAGCCTTGGACATGAAGCCTCAATTTCCCAATTAAGGGAGTGACTGAAGCTTCTTGCCCCTTGAAGGCACTGTCTGCGGGTAGGACATCTCCCATCTCGTAGGATTGTATACCTAGCTTGGTGGCTAGCTCCATAGATATAAAATTATGAGTAGAACCAGGGTCAAAGAGAATAAAAGCATCATGTTCTCTTACCTTTCCCCAAGCATGGCATAGAGGATATCCTTTGTGGTGAGTTTGGCGAGTCTCCTTCTCTTGGATTTCAACCAAGGAAGCTCTAGGAGGATCTTGGCGGTTGTTCCTTTGGGGACAAGCGCGGTATGCATGCCCTTGTTCGCCACACTTGAAACACCGGTTATCCTTACAATAACACTCAAGCTCTTCAGGAGAGAGTTTATTCTTACCTTTGAAAACTCCCTTATCTTTAGCTTTGTTGGAGTTGCCCTTAGGAGACTTTTGGACATTGTCCTTCCCCTTAGGCTCATTGGAACCCTTGTTTTCCGGGGGCTTATTATTTCTTTTAGCCCCCGTTTGGAAATTGATTCGAGAGGCCACCATAGTGTGGTGTATTACCGCCGATATGGTACGTGGCCTTTGGGAGTTGACATACTCCGCCATTTCTTCGGTTAAGCCCGCACAAAATTGTTGCTTTTGCTCTCCAAAATCCAACTTTTTGAAGACAGTGGCTTTGAGTTGTAGGTCCCAAAACTTGTCTACATATTTGTGGATGGATTCATTGGGAGAGAGCTTTAAGCTTCGCCATTCCGTGAGTACTTTGTCTTTGGCATTGGTGGCCAAAAACTACTTCATAATGGAAGCTCTTAAAGCTTTCCATGTTCGTGGAGCTTCACCATTGGCTCGTAGGCTAGACCACCATTGTCTGGCGGACTTTTGAAAGTGCATAGCTACATGGCGTAGCTTAGAGGACTCCGTGAAGCCCTCATCTCCAAATGCCGCATCGAATTGCTGGATAAAAGCCAAGACTTTGTCTGTAGCACCAAAGGTGCCATCATAGGTAAGGAAAGAGATGCTCTTCCCTCCCTCTTTGAATTTCTTCAGCTTGGACGACCTCTTCCATGAGGCATAGGATTTCCTATGGCCTCTTCTTTTTGATGGTTCAAAAGTTGCACCATCACTTTCTTCAGAAGGTGAAGAATTTGAAGAAGGTGGAGAAGAGGGTGACCTCTTTCTCGCCTTTTTCTTGTCTTGATCTTTGTCGTCTTCACCATAGCTTTTATAAGAGGAACAGGATGAAGAAGATGGAGAAGAGGGTGTGCCTTTTTCTTCTCTTGCTTTTTATCATCCATCTTTGAATTATGGCGTGGAGAAGAGTATGATGGTCTTCTCCGCTTTGGTGGTGATGGAGAGCGTTTAGCCCGCCGTCTTCGTGGAGCCATCTTCGCCGAGGTGGCGGGAGACTCGCTTCTTTCTCGTTCCTTCGGTGGAGGATCTTGAGTTCTCCTTTGGGAAGGAGATACATTTTCAAGAAGTAAATTCTTGAGCCCTTCATATGGATTCTCTTCTTCTTCCCGAATCGGAGAGAGACCTCTTTTGGTAGTCTCACAAGGAGGCTTCCTAGGTGTTCTCTCGTCATGGTGATGAGCTTGGAGAATCTCGAGAGCACGGAGCTGCCGTTGTACTTCACTTTGGAGAGATGGATTGCCCATGGCTTGTTGAATCCTAGAAACAAGATATTTAACAAGCATTGAAGCATCATTAGTAGCTTTCTCATGAGCAAAATCAAAGTTATCAACATTAATTTCACTCTCTTTACTATTGTCAGTCATTCTAACAACTTTTAGGTGTAAAATTTTTAGGTGTACTTTGGCACTTCAAGCCCTAGTTGCTACTCCTCTTTACCCCTTTAGAAAAAGCACTCAAGCTAGTGTACCCGCGGCTTGAATACCATTAATTGCAAGGAATAGAAGAGAGGGTCTTTCGACACCAAAACAAAACCGGCTCCTGTCAAGCTTCTAATAGCTCAATAGTGGTTAAGCCATAGGCAAGCCCCATAGGACTCCACTATTAAGACCATAGCTCTCGACGGTGATGCCCCGTTAACTGCACAAACGCAGGCGCACTGCAAGGCTGAAAAATCTCTATTCTACTTACTCACAGGAAATTAATAATACCAACCATTTGTAGCTAGCTTAAGCACCTCCCTACTTCAGCAAGAAAAGAGAAACCTTGAGCTCTGATACCAATGTAACATTTAATGGCCTATTAACTTGTGTGTAGCGGAAATGAGCATGAACATAGTGGGCATTTCATTAGAATAGATTCCTAATGAGAATTACAAGAGTGCTTGGGTGGAGAGAGCAACAAAAATCATAACACCTAGTTAGATAGCATCGACAATACTTTCAAAAGAGAGAGAAATTAAGCTAATGACAACAACTGAGAACCGGATTTTCATGGAGCCGGTCCCCCCTCCAAAAGGCTTTGTATTATGGTTTCTCCCATCAAGAGAGACATTGTACAATACAATTCTTTGTGTTCCTTCAAGACTATCTAGTGCTATGAAGATGAACGCTTCATGCACTAAGCAAAACACTTAGCAAATACCACTTGAATCATCCCCGTTCTCAGACCCAAGACCTCACACACCTTCGAAGATGGTGAGAGCTAGCAGGGTATGAGAGTAGATTGAGAGGAAGAAGGAGTATCTTACGAGAAAGATGTACATCTCCTCACATAATCACTCATATTAGCATAGCTTAGCTTATTAATTAGCTTGGTAGAGGAGATGAGCATGCATTGAAGCTTGGCTCTTGGTTGGATTTGCATCCACATGCCAAGAGAGTGTTGATGTAGGCTTCTATCTCACAAGCTTGGAGTAGGTGATGAGCTCTCCATTAAAGCTTGGGAAGAGATAGTCTTCTTTGCTTCACACATGAGATTGTGTGAGTGTATGTGTGTTAATGCCTTGCAAAAATCAGCCCCCTCTCTCTCTTGGGCGAGCCCTCTTGCTATTTTCTCTTGCTGAGCCCTCATTGGCTCTCCCCAAGTCAAGCCAATGACCATTAAGCAGCATAAGTGATAGCCTTCTGACATGTGTCCCCCTTTCCCCTTTTGTGAGAGCTTTAGGTAATTAAATAATTAAACTAACCTCACATTGGACCCCTTTGCCTCCTAGACAATAGGAATCAGGCAAGCCATCGGGCTACTGAATGCTCATTGGACCCCTTGGGAGACTGCCCAATAGTCTTCTAGGAGACTTAATTCTCATTGGTTTCTTTTATTGAATGTTTTTTTAATTAATTAAACTAGATTTACTCTAGCTTAACTCTCATTGGTCCACTTCAAAGGTCATCCAATAGAAACTGGGCACACCTTGTGGGCATCTGGCCTAGGGAGCTGACATGTGTCCCTCATTCCCTTTGTGTAAAGGGAGCCTCTGTGTGTGTGTGTGTGTGTGTGTGTGTGTGACTTTCTCTCTCATCCCCTACCTTCAGGGCTCGCCCCCTCCCATGTAGGGATATGCAAAGACTTTTTTTTACACACACAAAGCATCCAATTTCCCCTAGGTTTGACCTTTGGCCACAACCTTTGAATTCTGGAACCTTAGCATTTTGTAAGTCTTAATGGGCTGAACCTTAGGGTCTTTTTAGCCCATTGTTGCACATGGCTCTTTTGCAAATGGCCCCCCCTTTGGATCCCTATTTTCCCTCCTTTGGATCCCTACTGTGGCCGGTCTGCTAACTTAACCAATATTCTAGATTTTTCTCCCCTGGCACTTCCCCACATTAAATGATCAGTTTAATATGAGAAAATCATTTAGGAGAATTAGATATTGATTATTATGACATAGTACATATGACAAAGAGTTGACTGTTGTTGTCCATGCCTTGAAAATTTGGAAACACAGTATCAAGTATTTATTGTCTCAACCCTTAATAGATGATAGACATATTAAGTGGATTGCCTTCATTCAAAGTTTTCAACCCAGCATTCAATACGAACCTAGGAAGAAGAATGTTGTAGCTAATGCTTTGAGTCAAAGACCCTCTCTTAATAATCTATCAACCATTACAGGTGCTTCATTTGATTCAATGCCTTACACTTATGCAGAAGATGATGACTTCAAAACCACATGGTTGCATATGATTAAGAACTCTAAACACACATTTTTAGAATACACTATTCAAGAAAGCTTTCTTTATTTTAAACAAAAATTATGTGTTACTAAACCTTTTCATACATTGATCATTGAAGAGTTGCACAAACTACCCTATGTTGAACATAGAGGATTTTGCTGCTACTTTTCAAAACTTATGTCGTGATTTCTATTGGTCTACTATGAAAACTAATGTTAAAAAATAGGTTTCAACTTGTTTGAATTGTCCAAAGATCAAAGTGGTAACATGTAAGAAATTGGGACTTTTACACCCTTTCCTATCCTTGGGAACATATTTCAATGGATTTTATAGTTCACAAGCATGATATGATTTGGATTGTAATTGATCGTTTTTCTAAACAAGCATACTTCATTCCTTGTAAGAAAACACTCACAGCACATCAAGCTGCACTTCTATTTCTTAAAGCTATATTTCCACATCATGGTTTGCCTAAAGTTATAATATCTGATCGAGATTCTAAATTTTGTAGTGCTTTTGGACTACTATTTTTGAAAATCTTGGAACAACACTTTATTTTGTTAAGTATGGAGCTTGATTTACCCCTTGTAATTTTTTATATTAATAATGCACATTTGTAAGGCCTCCATTATTTTGAGAAGCCATCATACATGAAGAAAATCACTCACCAAAAACCAAAATTTTCACGGCCACTCTCGAGCATATTCTTTTTTGCCGGATTCTTATGGCCGGAAAGTGGTCGAAAAACGGCCGATCGTTTGGTTGGTTGGCCGGTGGCCGAGATGCTCGAAAGTCAATGGCTGGTGGCCAGTGCTCGGAAGTCAATGGCCAGTGGCTGAATTCAATGGCCGATGGCCAATTTCAAAGGTGGACTTGTCTTTTCAAGGGTGGCCACACATGGGCATATTGGAGTGTCCATTTGGACTTGTCTACACAAGGGCAGGTACACATGGCTACCTCTCATGAGAGAGGGCATCCCTTTTGGCCTATAAAAGGAGGCCATTTCTACACACATTTTAGAGTGTGAAGTTGATGTAGCAAGGTGGGTGTGATGTGGTGAGAGTGAAGCAAGGTGGGAGCTCTATTAAGGGTAGAATCCCTTTGTAACCTACTTCTTGTTTGAAGTACTAAATCCATTGAGTGGCTACTTTCACATGGATGTGGCCCACATTGGGTGAACCACGTATATCATGTGCTCTCTCTCTCTCTCTCTCTCTCTCTCTCTCTCTCTCTCTCTCTCTCTCTCTCTCTACACTCTATAATCTCTTTTGTGTGATAATTTGTCTCTCTCCATTAAGTAAGCTACGCATTCATCTACTTAGCTACGTCCTATTTCCTAACAACTAGTATAAGAGCAAGGTTTTCTTGTAGTTAAAGTATCTCAACGAAAGGATTTCTTGAATTTAGTGAGAGTAATGGTGGAGGAAGGGAAGCTCAAGATCGAGAAGTTCAACAGAAAAAACTACCAACATTGGAAGATGCAGATTGAAAACTATCTCTACCAGAAGGACCTTTATTTGCCACTAGGCGGTCTTGCAAAAGAATCCAACAACATGGCACATGAAGCATGGGTTGTCCTTGAACGAAAGGTATTATGAACAATCCAGCTAATCTTGGCGTCAACGGTGGCCTTCAACGTTTCGGAGATGAAGACCACGGACGACTTGATGAAGTCACTCGACAGTCTCTACGAGAAACCATCGGCATCCAATAAGGTATTTCTCATAAAGCACTTGTTTAATCTAAAGATGGTAGATAATGGTTCAGTTGCAGAAGAACTAAATGAATTTAACACCAGTATAAGTCAACTTTGATCAGTTAAAATCAATTTCGATGACAAAGTGCAAGCTCTCCTTATACTATCATTGGGACAGCCTTGTGATGGCCGTAAGTAATTCTTTCACTGGTACAAATGCTCTTAAGTCTGATGATGTTGTGGGTGTTCTCCTAAGCGACGAAATGCAAAGGAGAAGCATAGGAGAATCATCAAGTGTTGCACTGTCATTGGAAACAAGAGGAAGGTCTAAGGAGAGGCTCAAAAACCAAAAGGGTTGTGATCGCTCAAGACGGAGCAAGTGAGTTCTTGAATGTTGGAACTATGGCAAGAAGGGCCATGTCAAGAAGGATTTTTGGTCCAAGAAGAAGAAGGAGTCAGAGTCTCAAGAAAGCAATCCAACATCAGAGGCCAATGTGGCAGGTAAAGTAGAGAAAGATGCTCTAATTCTCTCATTAGACAATGTGTCTAATTCGTGGATAGTAGATTCCGGAGCTTCATTCCATGCAACACCACACAAGCAACATTTCCAAGATTACACCAAAGGTAATTTTGGGTATGGATACTTGGGAGATGATGAAGCTTGTGAAATTGTTGGTAAAAGTATAGCTTGTGTCAAAACTGCTAAGGGAAATGAATGGAAGCTTAAAGATGTTAGACATATTTCTTCTCTTTGCAAAAAATTGATCCCTATAGGACAATTGGACGATAAAGGTCACAACATTGCATTTGGAAACAAACGATGGAATATCTCAAAGGGATCTTTGGTGGTTGCCAAGGGAGAAAAGGTCGGTACACTTTACTTGAGTACTGTCAGCACGCAATCTTCAACTTGTGCAATAGCTACAAAAGTCGACAGTGCCGTGTGGCACTATCGGCTTGGGCATATGAGTGCCAAAGGAATGCAATTCTTCAATCAAAGAAGATTCTACCAGTTTTGAAAGAAGTGGACTTAGAGTTCTATGAATATTATGTTTATGATAAACAAAAGAGGGTAAAATTTCAACAATCAAGAAATGAAAGAAAAAATAAAAAACTTGAGTTGGTTCATTCTGATGTTTGGGGTCCTACAAGTACACCATCACTTGATGGCTCATAGTACTATGTAACATTCATAAATGATTCGCCTAGAAAAACATGGGTTTATGTAATGAAGAATAAATCTGATGTGTTTTCCATATTTCAAAGGTAAAAAGATCAAAGCTAGATGCAAACTCCAAAAAGTGTTTCTTCATTGGCTATGGAGAAGCTGAATTTGGCTATCGCCTATGGAATCCTGAAGATGGTAAAATCTTTAGAAGTAGGGATGTAATTTCAATGAACAAAATATGTACAAAGACTACTTGGAAAGAAAACAAACAAAAGAAATAGGTGATGAATGGAGGATGGTGAAGACTCAAGGAGTGCAAACGGTGACAATGTACAACAACGTCAACCAAATGAGGAGCCTCAACCTATTCCTTGAATATCTACAAGAGCAAGTAGACCTTCAGAAAGGCTTATTCCTTCCTTCAACCATCTGTTGATCTCAGATTTTGGAGAGCCAGAATCATATGAGAAAGCTATGCAACACGAATCCAAAGAAGAATGGATAAAGAGCATGCAAGTGAAGATGGACTCATTACATCTCAACCAAACATGGGAGCTGGTTGAGTTGCCTAAAAGTAAGCGGGCACTTCAAAACAAATGGGTGTACAAGCTGAAGGAAGAAGAAGGTGGGAAGAAAAGGTACAAGTTTAGGCTTGTGGTAAAGGAGTTTTCTCAAAAAAAGGTATTGACTTCATTGAAATATTTTCTCTTGTTGTAAAGATTAACTCAATTAGGATTGTCTTAAGCCTTGTGGCTGCTCATGATTTAAATCTCGAGAAAATGAATGTAAATACGACATTCCCTCACGGTGACTTAGAGGAGGAAATTTACATGCTTCAACCAAAGGGGTATGAAGTAAAAGGTAAGGAGAAAATGGTTTGCAGATTAAAGAAGAGCTTGTATGGTTTAAATCAAGCATCAATACAATGGTACTTGAAATTCAATCTATGGCTGTTGAATCATGGATTCACAAGATGCAACTTAGATCATTGTGTCTACACAAAGAAATTGGGAGATGGGAAGTTCATCATCATATTGTTGTATGTTGATGACATGTTGATTGCAAGTGCTAACAGGCACGACATCAAAGACCTAAAAGAGGAGCTATCTAAATCTTTTTCAATGAAAGATATAGGTGCTGCAAAGAGGATACTTGGGGGGATTTAACATTTGCGAGTTTTTCATTTCAAGTTTTTTTGACAATTTCAGCAATCTTTAGAGTTTTTTTAACCAAATATGTGTCATAGCATAAAGTATCTATTTAATGTAATTTTCAATCGTCATAAGACTCCATATATGTGTGGTTGACGGAGAGAGAAAGTATAAATTCTAGAGAGATAGTATTTATGCGAGTTACCATTGGAAGAAGAGATCATAAATCCTTGAGAGAGAGAGAGTGACTTCTCTTCTAGAGAGAGAAAGTAAAATCATAGAGTTGTATATCACTATGCAGAGAAAGAGAGAGAGAGAGAGAGAGAGAGAGAGAGAGGGCATAACGACGGAAAAAATGTAAACAAATAAAATCACCATTTCACATCTCATGCCATTAGAGTCAAATATGCTCGCAATGCATGTGATCAGAGTCAAATAATCCACAGCATATAAACATGCGATAAAGTAAAAAATCATGCAAAATAGAGACAACACTAATTTCAGAGTTAAATATAATCCACAGCATATATAAATGTGATGAAGTCAAAAATAATGCCAGATAGAGACAATACTATTTTTCCCAAGCAATTGCTTTTTGAAACAACGTAAGTTTGAGGATGTAAGTACATTCGCAAAACTACCACAGGATAAGATCAAAATTAGAGTACAAAAAAGGATAGTCGCCATAAATGTAATGGTCACTCTAAAAGGCAAGTAATTTGCTCCCAAATAGCTTGCAAGATGCTTCATATCTTTTGCTTGAAATTTGAAATCCTTTGCTGCATAAACAATGTTTTTTCAAGATAAATAATCACAAGTATAATAAACCAAAATAAATACAGAAAAACACTTTCATATCATAGATCAATATTCTAGTTGAGTGAAAGAAGCTTACCAAACCAGTTGTAATTAAATGGAGGGAGAAATCCTCCTTGGTTGTCCAAGAATAAAAGCGATGTCCATTGGTGAGAGGGTTGGCTGATGAATAATCATGTGCTCCTTAGGTTCAAGTCCGAGCACTTTTGTGTACACATAGTACATATGTTTGCATGCCAAAAAGGATTTGTTGGTATTTTCTCGCTTTTGAAAATCCGGACACATGCATGTTGGACTCTGTTTTATATGAATCTCATAACTATTTTCAGTGAGAACTCGGAAAATTACATGCTCTTGAGACCTTTTTACTTCATCCAAAAATATAATTGTCATACTATTACATGCTTCCAATTTCTTCATGGCCTCTTTAGAGATTCCATGCCTCCACTTTTTCTTCCTCGAGCTGCCACCACCTTCTTTGCAGTCGCCAGCAAGAGGTTGTGGATTTATCATTGAATTCTTTGTCTGAAATCCACTCTGATGCAGCGCGTCAAGTTCCTGTGTAGAGATATCTGTCCCTCTTGCTACTGGCCAAACATTTGGAGCAGGAGGTAAATCTTTGACTTGTCTTTTGATTGATTGGGTATGCAAAATATCATGATTACAAAACCATAACCATTGCTCGATTCTTTTACCCTTGAACATTCTTTCGGACCATATACATGGAGCAACAAGACCAATTGAGCGACTATGCAAGATATTGTCACAATTTTTTCTCCCTATTGTTCCAAAACATTTTCTTTGACTTTGAATGGGCATTCTCCTGAGGGCCCACTGAGTGCGTGGCACATCACTCTCAAACACATTGTTTCTTTGAGATGACAAAGGTGTGGTTGTTTCTTTTTGAGATCCAATATCATCATCACTATCACTAATTTGCAGTGGAATGTTAGAAATACCTGGTCCTTGGGTATCAAATTTGATTTTTTTTGGCCGACCGCGATGGTTTCGTTGCTTAGATTCCATGACATATTCCGGCCGATGGGAGCTACTTGTTCCTGTTCTGCCCCTCTTTTTGCGTTGTACTGTTTCTTTGTCTCCATGCAAAATTGGCTACGCATACATGGGAGTCCCTGCAACAGCCTCGTGTAATAGATGGGCCACGTTGGTTGGAGTTGGAGTTTGCTGAGATTCAACTCGAGAAAGCAAGGTCTCCATTGTGGGACCCGTTCCTATATAACGCCCAGTAGTATATCCCAAATGCTTTGCACCTTGAATATATGAGTTTATAACATCTGTTACACATGCATCATACAAGGATATTTTTCTCTTTCCACCTTCACCTGCTAACCAACTGGCATGTTGACTTTCTGATAAATTAACATTGGGAATTTGTGCCCGCTCCCACGGACTTAGACCACCCTATGAAATGCAAAAAAACATGAATTAAAATTTATAAATTTCATGTATGAAAAGAATTTTTTCTAAAAATATAGATTGTCATTAAGGTACTTACATCTGTTCCAATTCCTCCCCAGTGTGAAATTTGTTGCTCCCACCATTTAAACCATTTGCTCACTCTTGTGATGCTCTCTGTAGATAGATGTTGTCTCCACCACTTTTGAATTAAAAGTTCCTTTTGAGATGCAAGCACAATGGTCTTACAAGCTCTCCATTCCTCACACATATCAATGTGTTGATTTGTTAGATGTTGAGGTATCCACTTTTTAGCATATTTGTGGAGACCTGCTTCCAATGAAATAGGCATGATCGTTCACGTCCCTCCATGATATTATCTGGCCCGCCATTGAAGACTGTTCGAATAGCATTCCAATTTGCACGAGCTTCATCAGACATAAAACCTGCAAAGTCAGCTGCACCATGTTCGTACTTTTCCATTGTTGAATTAAGGCTCTCCCAAAAAATAACTTGAGTCTTTGCATCCTCCTCTTTAGTTTCACATATAGCAATTATTTGTAGTGATCGTATGCTGCAAGATATTCAACATAAACATTTTCACATATCTTCTTTTATTTAATGATAAAAAAAAATACGAGATATTTAAATACTTAAAGATTACCTTGGATCATAAACTGAGCATGACATTGTTGCCCATCCATCTATTCTATGGGTAATCAAAATGTACCCACGCATTTCTCAAGTCACCAATTTCAGTTCTTTTCATCCAATTTACTAGATCAATCCCAGAACCTGGTCCTTTAGTGGACATTTTAAATAGGAAGCACTTGTCATCCTCTTCACCCTGTCCAGGAAATATACTCCCATGAAAAAAAGGAAACATGCACTTTTTTTGAAGCAATAAAATATTATCATATCCATCCCCAATAACAGCACCTTGACTCTTCCTCTCCTTTGAAACAATTGAAGAAAACCTACAAGATGCATCACAAGAAGGCTAAA